>NC_052068.1:20233945-20857852 GCF_015852505.1 Tachyglossus aculeatus
GTGGACATAAACCTCCCATGCTCTGGGACCCTCACCCAACTATTTTCATTCCCTCTTTGAGCCCATGTTTATTATTAATAATAATAATAATAATTTTGGTATTTAAGTACTTACACTGTGCCAGGCACTCTACTAAGCACTGGGGTGGTTACAAGGTAATTGGGTTGGGCACAGTCCCTGTCCCACACAGGGCTCACCGTCTTAATCCCCTTTTTACAAAGGAGGTAACTGAGGTGCAGAGGAATTAAGTGCCTTGCCCAAGGTCACCCAACAGGCAAGTGGCAGAGGCAGGATTAGAACCCAGGGCCTTCTAACTCCCAGGCCTGTGCTCTGTCTATTAGGCTGTGCTGTTAAGAGAGCTCACTTTAGAAATGTCTGAAAACGGCTGCTCTCCTGATGAGTCACCGTAGCACACAGGACTAGCATACTGCCAGCGCTGTCATCTATTTCCCCCTATTGTAATAACCACTCTAAATTCACCATTTCACGCAAACCACAAAATGGTGCTGCTCAGTTTAATCCCTTTCCCCTCCCCTCCAGAGGGGACTGTCTCTATGTCTTGCCAACTTGTACTTCCCAAGCGCCTAGTACAGTGCTGTGCACACAGTAGGTGCTCAATAAATACGATTGATTGATGATTGGAGAGACATTCCACTATTTGAATGTGAGGGCCAAGGTTTTGCTGTAGAGACAGGTCTCTGGCCTGCTGGCAGTCTAAATAGCTGGATCATTCAGTCCAACTTGAAGGGGAAGGAAGGGTGTCTATCTCACAGACTGCCATCTCAGGCTGGTCTTGGATTTTTGGTAAATATGATTTGGATATTGATTTAATTTGGATTAAATATGATCCGGCAGAAATAAATCTCTGATCACCCCGGGAGCCAGTAGCCACCTGTGACTACTGCTTAAAGCAGGCCCTGCTCATCTCCTCACATTGTGGAGACTTTTTCCAAATGGAAAAAACAACCTATGAACTTAGTTACTGTACAGCTCTGGAATTTCTTGTAGTCACAGTCATTCAGGAGGAATAATAATGATGGCATTTATTAACCGTTTACTAAGTTTACTAGTAGCCACCTGTGACTACTGCTTAAAGCAGGCCCTGCTTATCTCCTCGCATTGTGGAGACTTTTTCCAAATGGAAAAAGCAACCTATGAACTTAGTTACTGTACAGCTCTGGAATTTCTTGTAGTCACAGTCATTCAGGAGGAATAATAATGATGGCATTTATTAAGCGTTTACTACGTTTACTAGTAGCCACCTGTGACTACTGCTTAAAGCAGGCCCTGCTTATCTCCTCATGTTTTGGAGACTTTTTCCAAATGGAAAAAAACAACCTATGAACTTAGTTACCGTAAAGCTCTGGAATTTCTTGTAGTCACAGTCATTCAGGAGGAATAATAATGATGGCATTTATTAAGCGTTTACTACGTTTACTAGTAGCCACCTGTGACTACTGCTTAAAGCAGGCCCTGCTTATCTCCTCACGTTTTGGAGACTTCTTCCAAATGGAAAAAGCAACCTATGAACTTAGTTACTGTAAAGCTCTGGAATTTCTTGTAGTCACAGTCATTCAGGAGGAATAATAATGATGGCATTTATTAAGCGTTTACTACGTTTACTAGTAGCCACCTGTGACTACTGCTTAAAGCAGGCCCTGCTTATCTCCTCACATTTTGGAGACTTTTTCCAAATGGAAAAAAACAACCTATGAACTTAGTTACTGTACAGCTCTGGAATTTCTTGTAGTCACAGTCATTCAGGAGTAATAATACGGATGGCATTTATTAAGCGCTTACTATGTGCAAAGCGCTGTTCTAAGTAGTAGTTTTTGAGAGATTATTATGGTATTCGTTGAGTGCTTACTATGTGCCAGGCATTGTTCTCCGTACCGGGGTAGATCATCATCATCGATCGTATTTATTGAGCGCTTAGTATGTGCAGACAAGGAGATCCAAGCTAATCAGGTTGGACACAATCCGTGTCCCCCGAGGGGCTCACAGTCTTAAGGTAAATGAAGTAAATGAGGCCCAGAGAAGTTAAGTGACTCGCCCAAGGTCACACAGCAGACAAGTGGCGGAGCCAGAAATAGAACCCAGGTCCTCTGACTCTCTGGCATGTGCTCTAAGCACTGCGCAACACTGTTTCTCACTGTACAGAGCACCGTGCAACGCACCAGAGTACAAGGATTATCATTCAAACACGGTCCCTTCCATGATCAGTCAGTAGCATTTACTGAGCATCTGAATGCTAAGCACTATACTAAATACTCGGATGAAGCAAGAGGCGTGTTCACTGCCCTCGTTTGCAGTAATAATAATAATTGTGGTATTTGTTAAGCGGTACTCAGCACTGGGATAGGTACAAGTTAATAATAATAATAATAATGGTATTCATCAAGCGCTTACTATGTGCAAAGCACTGTTCTAAGCACTGGGGAGGTTACAAGGTGATCAGGTTGTCCCACGGTTTTAATCCCCATTTTACAGATGAGGTAACTGAGGCCCAGAGAAGTTAAGTGACTTGCCCAAAGTGACACAGCTGACAGTTGGCGGAGCCGGGATTTGAACCCATGACCTCTGACTCCAAAGCTGTGCTCTTTCCACCGAGCCACGCTGCTTCTCATGATCAGGTCTCCCGTGGGTCTCACAATCTGAGGAGGAGGAAGAACAGGTATTGAATCCCCGTTTTGTAGATGAGGGAGCTGAGGCACAGAGACGGTACGTGACTTGCCCATGGTCACACAGCAGACAAATGAAGGAGCCAGGATTAGAATCCAGGTCCTCCAACTCTCAGGCCCGTGGTCTTTCCATGAGGCCTCACTCCTCCTCAATCCAGTAGATGAGCTGGACAGACCAAAATCTTTTAGGAGGGAGAACTGCCTCTGCCCTACCCCCTTCCCACCCCACAGCACTTGTATGTATTTGTACATATTTATTACTTCATTTATTTTACTTGTACATATTTACCACTCTATTAATGATGTGCATATAGCTATAATTCTGTTTATTCTGACGGTTTTGACACCCATCTACTTGTTTTGTTGTCTGTCTCCCCCTTCTAGACTGTGAGCCAGTTGTTGGGTAGGGACCGTCTCTGTATGTTGCAGACTTGTACGTCCCAAGCGCTTAGTACAGTGCTCTGCACACAGTAAGCGCTCGATAAATACGATTGATTGAATGAATGAAAGGATGTCCCCGGAAACGTGTCCTGACCCACAGGTGACTCCCAGCCTAAGAATCCGGGAGGAGGGAATGGTGTGAGAGAAAGAAGACCTCCATAAAGGCAACAGGGGTACAATGAGCACTAAGTACGCTGCGGCAGAAGCAGCAGATTCATTCAGTCATTCAGTCGTATTTATTGAGCGCTTACTTTGTGCAAAGGACTGTACTAAGCGCTTGGGAAGTACAAGTCGGCAACATATAGAGACGGTCCCTACCCAACAGCGGGCTCACAGTCTAGAAGGGGGAGACAGACAACAAAACAAAACATATTAACAAAATAAAATAAATAGAATCATCATCATCATCATCAATTGCATTTATTGAGCGCTTACTATGTGCAGAGCACTGTACTAAGAGCTTGGGAAGTACAAATTGGCAACATATAGAGACAGTCCCTACCCAACAGTGGGCTCACAGTCTAAAAGGGGGAGACAGAGAACACAAACCAAACATACTAAAATAAATAAATATGTACAAGTAAAATAAATAGAGTAATAAATATGTTCAAACATATATACATATATACAGGTGCTGTGGGGAGGGGAAGGAGGTAAGGTGGGTACATATCTATTCTATTTATTTTATTTTGTTAGTATGTTAGGTCGCCCCTTCCTTCCTCTCCCCCTCGCCCCCCTCTCCATCCCCCCATCTTACCTCCTTCCCTTCCCCACAGCACCTGTATATATGTATATACGTTTGTACATATTTATTACTCTATTTATTTATTTATTTATTTATTTTACTTGTACATTTCTATCCTATTTATTTAATTTTGTTGGTATGTTTGGTTCTGTTCTCTGTCTCCCCCTTTTAGACTGTGAGCCCACTGTTGGGTAGGGACTGTCTCTTTGTGTTGCCAATTTGTACTTCCCAAGTGCTTAGTACAGTGCTCTGCACATAGTAAGCGCTCAATAAATACGATTGCTTGATTGATTGATTGATTTTGTTCTCTGTCTCCCCCTTTTAGACTGTGAGCCCACTGTTGGGTAGGGACTGTCTCTATATGTTGCCAAGTTGTACTTCCCAAGCGCTTAGTACAGTGCTCTGCACATAGTAAGCGATCAATAAATGCGACTGATTGATTGAGGGGGCTCAGTCTGGGAAGGCCTCCTGGAGAAGGCTCTTCCCAACTCGGGGAGACCAGTCCCAAAGCCACGGCCTTGTGGTTGTTCCGGAGAAACGGGGCTACTTCTCCACCCGGCAGGACCCCCGGGATGGAGCTTGGGGAGGAGGGGGTGCAGCATCTCTGTGCCTCAGTGGACCTCAGCCCTCCGATGGTGGGGGAGCAAGCGAGGCCACGCGGCGCTGCTGCCCCTCGGCCTAGCGGGACCCTGCGCCGTATTCATTCATTCATTCATTCATTCATTCAGTCGTATTTATTGAGCGCTTACTGTGTGCAGAGCACTGCACTAAGCGCTTGGGAAGTACAAGTTGGCAACATATCGAGACGGTCCCTACCCAACAGTGGGCTCACAGTCTAGAAGCTGCATGGTTGTGGGAGGTGCACAGATTATCACTCGTAACATTGAGAAGCGGCGTAGCTCAATGGAAAGAGCCCGGGCTTTGGAGTCAAGAGGTCGTGGGTTCAAATCCCGGCTCCACCACTTGTCAGCTGTGTGACTTTGGGCAAGTCACTTAACTTCTCTGGGCCTCAGTTCCCTCATCTGTAAAATGGGGATGAAGACTGTGAGCCCCATGTGGGACAACCTGATCACCTTGTAATCTCCCCAGCGCTTAGAACAGTGCTTGGCACATAGTAAGCGCTTAACAAATACCAACATTATTATTATTATTATTATTTCTCTGGAAGTCTGCGACACCGCCAGACCCGTGTTTCCCCACTTCGTTCGACACCTTTTTTCTCAGTCAGTCAGCGGTAGTCACTGAGCACTTTCCGCCTGCAGAGCACTGAACTAAGCGCGTGGCAGAGCGCAGTATATCAGAGTTGGTTGATATATCGGGCCTGGAATGCCCTCCCTCCGCCCATCCGCCAAGCTAGCTCTCTTCCTCCCTTCAAGGCCCTGCTGAGAGCTCACCTCCTCCAGGAGGCCTTCCCAGACTGAGCCCCTTCCTTCCTCTCCCCCTCGTCCCCCTCTCCATCCCCCCATCTTACCTCCCTCCCTTCCCCACAGCACCTGTATATATGTATATATGTTTGTACATATTTTTTTACTCTATTTATTTATTTAATTTATTTCTACATATCTATTCTCTTTTATTTTGTTAGTACGTTTGGTTTTGTTCTCTGTCTCCCCCTTTTAGACTGTGAGCCCCCGTTGGGTAGGGACTGTCTCTGTATGTTGCCAATTTGTACTTCCCAAGCGCTTAGTACAGTGCTCTGCACATAGTAAGCGCTCAATAAATACGATTGATGATGATGATGATGATGATGATATATTCCCTGTCCACAGTCTGGGGATGTGGGGGAGACAGACATTAAAATAAGTAAAGAAATTGTGGACATGTGCGTGAGTGCTGTGGTTCTGAGGGTGGGGTGAATATTAGTAGTAACTGTGGTATTTGTTAAGCGCTTACCCTGTGCCCGGCACTGTATTAAGCACTGGGGTGCATACAAGCAGTGTAGCTCAGTGGAAAGAGCACGGGCTTTGGAGTCAGAGGTCATGGGTTCGAATGCCGGCTCCGCCGCTTGTCAGCTGTGTGACTTGGGGCAAGTCACTTAACTTCTCTGTGCCTCAGTTCCCTCATCTGGAAAATGGGGATTAAGACTGTGAGCCCTCTGTGGGACAACCTGATTGCCTTGTAGCCTCCCCAGCGCTTAGAACAGTGCTTTGCATATAGTAAGCGCTTAATAAATGCTATCATTAAGTAAAACCGGCTGGACCCGGCACCCGTCCCACGTGGGGTTCACAGTCTCAGTCGCCATTTTGCAGATGAGATAACTGAGGCACAGAGACCTCATCTGTCGAATGGGGTTTAAGACTGTGAGCCCCAAGTGGGGCACCCTGATTGCCTTGTATCCACTCCAGCACTTAGAACGGTTCTAGGTACATAGTAAGTGCTTTATAAATACCACCATCATCATCGCTTTCTGATTCCCAGGCCCGTGCTCTCTCCACTGTGCCGTGCATACCAAGGGCTAAAAGGTTACAGATCTCCAAGTGCACTCTGCCAGACCAATCAATCAATCAATCAATCGTATTTATTGAGCGCTTACTGTGTGCAGAGCACTGTACTAAGCGCTTGGGAAGTACAAGTTGGCAACATATACAGTCCCTACCGAACAGTGGGCTCACAGTCTAGAAGGTCTAGAAGTCTAGGAGGATGTAGTATTAGGACAGACTGAAAAGTTCAGGATGCATCAGTCGGCAGCAGTTCAGGCTGAAGGGGAGCGCTCAATAAATACGGTGGAATGAATGAATGAACATGACAAAACTGGGAGGTGAGGAAGAGCGTGACTAGAATGAGCACAGAAATGTTCACCAAATCACCCTGACCTAGGGGTGATAGGCCCCAGATGAACAAAGGGAAAAATCTTCTTCCCACAGATGGACGGCGCGTGAAAGTTGTTCCTCCTGGGATTTCTACAGTGTGAAAATGTGTAACTTCAGGAGGATTTGACCAAATTTATGAGCAGGAAGTCCACAATGGGTCTCTAGTGAGACTTTAGGGGATGTCAGATAGTTTGTCCTTAATCAGTGGCATTTGAGTATTTACTGTTTGCGCGTGGGAGAGGACGATGTAACAATTGTTACATCCTTTTTTTTAATGACATTTATTAAGCGCTTACTCTGTGCAAAGCACTGTTCTAAGCGCTGGGGAGCTTACAAGGTGATCAGGTTGTCCCACGTGGGGCCTGCAGTCTTAATCCCCATTTTACAGATGAGGGAACTGAGGCCCAGAGAAGTGAAGTGACTTGCCCAGAGTCACACAGCTGACAGGTGGCAGAGCTGGGATTTGAACCCTGTGTCCTTAGCCACCAAAGGTGGGGTCATCACCGCACTTCTGCCAAGCATTCCTTTTGCCACCATTGAATCTGACTTATTGTGATATTTCTTAGGTTCTTACAGTGTGCTCATTCTGAACGACACAAGCCTTCTTACCTGAGGGTATTAGAAAATGTCAATTTCCGCAGAGTGCAGATTTGAGCTGCTGCATCCATCTCAATCCCCGCGCCAAGCCAGGCCCACGTCAAGAGGGGCGTTTCTCCGCAGACCGAATAATAATAATAATAATAATAATGGCATTTATTAAGCGCTTACTACGTGCAAAGCACTGTTCTAAGCGCTGGGGAGGTTACAAGGTGATCAGGTTGTCCCACAGGGGGCTCACAGTCTTCATCCCCATTTTCCAGATGAGGTAACTGAGGCCCAGAGAAGTTAAGTGACTTGCCCAAAGTCACACAGCTGACAATTCGTGGAGCCGGGATTTGAACCCATGAACTCTGACTCCATAGCCTGGGCTCTTTCCACTGAGCCATCCTGCTTCCCCTAATATGCCCATATGTCCATAGGGAATATGTCCATATGTTTAGCTGCAAATAATGGTCTTACTATTTACAATTCCTGACAATTTGTGCCCTCTATTCACCCCTCCCTCAACCCCACAGCACATGATGTATGTAAGCTGTAATTTTTTTTATGTCTGGCTTTCCCTCTGGGGACAGTAAGCTCCTTGTGGGCAGGGGAATGTCTCTGTTATGTTGTTCTCTTCCAAGCAACTAGTCCAGTGTTCTCTGAACATTAAGTGCTTAGTAAAATAATAATAATAATAATGACATTTATTGAGCACTTACTATGTGCAAAGCACTGTTCTAAGCGCTGGGTAGGATATAAAGTGATTAGGTTGTCCCACGTGGGGCTCACAGACTTCATCCCCCTTTTACAGATGAGGGAGCTGAGGCACAGAGAAGTCAAGTGACTTGCCCGAAGTCACACAGCTGACAAGTGGCGGAGCCGGGATTTGAACCCATGACCTCGGACTCCAAAGCCCGGGCTCTTTCCACTGAGCCACGCTGCTTCTTCCATCGATCGATGGTTTTTATAGACCGCAGTCGGTGTTGACGGTTAACTACCAAGTTTAGGTCAGCAGTGTATTTTAAAAGGTGCAAGGGGCAGATTTTTTTAAGAAACCTCTAGATTTTGTAAAAGGTAGGTAGGGTACCCATACAGCAGATTGGCAGATATGCGCTGAGGTGAAGACTTAAGCAAAATAAAAATGTCTGGGCGTGTGCGCTAATCTTGCGGCACCATTGTGTGCCCCTAAATTACTGCAAATATTTGCGCCCTAGAGCAAATATGTGGCACACTGCTGCGATGAATCCTTGGGTTTGCCTTAAAGCAGGGCACAAGAGTCTAGAGTCTAACCAACAAAGTGACCCATCCAAATAATAATAATGTATATATGTTTGTACATATTTATTACTCTATTTATTTATTTTACTTGTACATATCTATTCTATTTATTTTATTTTGTTAGTGTGTTTGGTTTTGTTCTCTGTCTGCCCCTTTTAGACTGTGAGCCCACTGTTGGGTAGGGACTGTCTCTAGATGTTGCCAACTTGTACTTCCCAAGCGCTTAGTACAGTGCTCTGCACACAGTAAGCGCTCAATAAATACGATTGATGATGATGATGATGAATAATAATGGCATTTATTAAGTGCTTCCTATGTGCAAAGCACTGTTCTAAGCGCCGATGTCCAAATGTCTTAGCATTTCTAAATGTGACCTTTTACAAAGAAAGCCAGCTTTTCTATAATCATCATCATCATCATCATCGATCGTATTTATTGAGCGCTTACTATGTGCAGAGCACTGTACTAAGCGCTTGGGAAGTACAAACTGGCAACATATGGAGACAGTCCCTACCCAACAGTGGGCTCACAGTCTAAAAGGGGGAGACTTTAGGGGATGTCCTTAATCAGTGGCATTTGAGTATTTACTGTTTGCGCGTGGGAGAGGACGATATAACAATTGTTACATCCTTCTTTTTTAATGGCATTTATTAAGCGCTTACTCGGTGCAAAGCACTGTTCTAAGCGCTGGGGAGCTTAATGTGCAGAGAGGCCAGTGCATGTACAGATTTTCACGTGATTCCATCCCTCTTCACCTCCAGAAGTAAAAACCAGGCTTTTGGGGGAGAAACAGATGGGCATAATAATAATAATAAACCAATAATAATGGTTGTTTGTTTGAGTGCTTACTATGTGCCAGGCACTGTACTAAACGTTGAGGTGGATACAAGCAAATCAGGTTGGACACAGTCCCTGTCCCATGTGGGGCGCCCCGCCTCAATTCCCATTTTACAGATGAGGTAACTGAGGCACAGAGAAGTGAGGTGACTTGCCCAAGGTCACACAGCAGACAGGTACGGTGTTCTGCACACAGTAAATGCTCAATAAATTTGAATGAATGAATGAATGAAGTGGCAGAGCTGGGATTAGAAACCATGACCTTTTGAGTCCCAGGCCTGTGCTCTATAATAATAATAATAATAATAATAATAATGATAATGATGGCATTTATTAAGCGCTTACTATGTGCAAAGCACTGCTCTAAGCGCTGGGGAGGTTACAAGGTGATTAGGTTGTCCCACGGGGGGCTCACAGTCTTAATCAGAGAAGCAGCGTGGCTCAGTGGAAAGAGCCCGGGCTTTGGAGTCAGAGGTCATGGGTTTGAATCCCGGCTCCACCACATGTCTGCTGTGTGACCTCGGGCAAGTCACTTAACTTCTCGGAGCCTCAGTTACCTCATCTGTAAAATGGGGATGATGACTGTGAGCCCCACGCGGGACAACCTGATCACCTGGTATCCCCCCCCAGCACTTAGAACAGTGCTTTGCGCATAGTAAGCGCTTAACAAATGCCATCATCATCATCATCATTAATCCCCATTTTACAGATGAGGTAACTGAGGCACAGGGAAGTTAAGTGACTTGCCCAAAGTCACACAGCTGACGGCAGAGCGGGATTTGAACCCATGACCTCTGACTCCAAAGCCCGGGCTCTTTCCACTGAGCCCCGCTGCTTCTCTATCCACTACGCCATGCTCTTTCTTTCATTATGTGTATGAACTCCTTGGGGCTCCTTCCGTGTTTGCCTGTAACTTTGCCTTAGGCGCATCAATCAATCGATAAATCGTATTTATTGAGCGCTTACTGTGTGCAGAGCACTGTACTAAGCACTTGGGAAGTACAAGTTGGCAACATATAGAGACGGTCCCTACCCAACAGCGGGCTCACAGTCAGTCATGACATCTGTGCGATTCTGGAGCTCTCCCAACTTATAATAATAATAATAATGGCATTTATTAAGCGCTTACTATGTGCAAAGCACTGTTCTAAGCGCTGGGGAGGTTCCAAGGTGATCAGGCTGTCCCTCGTGGGGCTTACAGTCTTAATCCCCATTTTACAGATGAGGTAACTGAGGCCCAGAGAAATGAAGTGATTTGCCCAAAGTCACACAGCAGACAAGTGGTGGAGTCGGGATTTGAACCCATGACCTCTGACTCCAAAGCCCGGGGTCTTTCCACTGAGCCACGCTGCTTCTCATAACTTCAGGACAGGCCTTGGTTGACACCAAGGAGGGACGGGGGCAGAGAAGGGATTTTGGTGAAGGAGAAAGAGCTTCTCCTTCTGGAGAAATGGAAGGATTCTCCCTCCAGTCCCAAGAAAGGAAGTGAGAAATAATAGCAGTTCCTGACTATTCTGGTTTTATAGGAACGGCATACGGAAAGGAATGCCCATTAGGAAAAGCCAGTCGTAAAGTCAGGAAGGACAAATTCCTGCTCTTTCCCGTAACTTGCCCTTGGGAAGCAGCATGGCCTAGCGAATAAAACCATGATCCTGGGAGCCAGAAGACCTGGATTTTAACGGGCGACTCGCTGAACCTTGCTGTGCTTCAGAGAAGCAGCATGGCTCGGTGGAAAGAACACGGGCTTTGGAGTCAGGGGTCATGGGTTCGAATCCTGGCTCCACCACAAGTCTGCTGTGTGACCTTGGGCAAGTCACTTCACTTCTCTGAGCCTCAGTTACCTCATCTGTAAAAATGGGGATTGACTGTGAGCCCCACGTGGGACAACTTGATCACATTGTATCCCCCCCAGCGCTTTGAACAGTGCTTTGCACATAGTAAGCACTGAACAAATGCTATTATATTATTATTATTATTATTATTATTATTATTCCGTTTCCACAACGGCAGAATGGGGATTCAATCCCTGTTCTCTCTCCTACTCAGACTGGGCACCCTATGCTGGACGGGGACTGTGTCCGACCTGATTAACTTGTATCTTCCCCAATGCTTAGAAAAGTGCTTGACATATAGTGAGTCCTTAATAAATACCATTAAAAAAAAGGGCCAATGAGTATCAAAGGCAGAAGGCAGTGAGTTTTATGGGTTAGAAGAAGGGTGGAGTTAGCGCTGAGACTTGGGCAGGGGAATTCCGAGGCAGGTAACCCTTCCCCAAGAATTTCGTTAGACTTTGGCGGGCTTGGAGTTAGTGGAAGGAACGTAAGGTGGCCGAGATAATAATAATAATAATAATTATGGCATTTGTTAAGCGCTTACTATGTGCAAAGCACTGTTCTAAGCGCTGGGGGGGATACAAGGTGATCAGGTTGTCCCACGTAGGGCTCCAGTGCCGCACACTTTAGACTGGCCGTGAGGGGTAAGGGAGCTGTTCTTCTTACTCCCCTCTTCCTGGGAAGGGTCGTGGATGGTGAGAAGCAGCGTGGCTCAGTGGAAAGACCCTGGGCTTTGGAGTCAGAGGCCATGGGTTCAAATCCCGGCTCCGCCCCTTGTCAGCTGTGTGACTCTGGGCAAGTCACTTCACTTCCCTGGGCCTCAGTACCCTCATCTGGAAAATGGGGGTTAAGACTGTGAGCCCCATATGGGACAACCTGATTACCTTGTATCTTCCCCAGTGCTTAGAACAGTGCTTGGCACATAGTAAGCGCTTAACAAATACCAAAATTATTATTACTATTATTATTAAGTCACTTCACTTCTCTGGGCCTCAGTTCCCTCATCTGGAAAATGAGGATGAAGCCTGTGAGCCCCCCGTGGGACAACCTGATCACCTTGTAACCTCCCCAGCGCTTAGAACAGTGCTTTGCGCATAGTAAGCGCTTAATCAATGCCATCATTATTATTATTATGGAAAGTGGAAGAGTTCAACTTCCTGTGGTCCAGGAGATAGTCAGGATCCACCCTGCCCGGGATACAGGGAAGCTAACGGAAATCAACGGTCTCTGGCCCTGGTAAGATTCCGAGATTCCGTCTCCCCGGACAGGTCTGGCAGAGGACTCATCCGAAAACCATCTCTCCATCTGCCGGGCCATCGCCCCTTTGGAGAAATGTGTTTCATCCTGGGTGACCGGGACAGTTAATTAGTCAGTCGAGTTTAACTCCTCTTCCACAATCCTAGTAAGTCCAAACGGTTCTGCTTCGTTAGAATTCCATCTCCAGTGTACATTGGAGGCATCATCATCAATCGTTTTTATTGAGCGCTTACTATGTGCAGAGCACTGTACTAAGCGCTTGGGAAGTACAAATTGGTAACATATAGAGACAGTCCCTACCCAACAGTGGGCTCACAGTCTAAAAGGGGGAGACAGAGAATGAAAACAAACATACTAACAAGATAAAATAAATAAACTAGATATGTACAAGTAAAATAAATAAATAAATCAATAAATAGAGTAATAAATATGTACAAACGTATATACAGGTGCTGTGGGGAAGGGAAGAAGGTAAGATGGGGGGGATGGAGAGGGGGAGAGGAAGGAAGGGGCTCATTCAATCGTATTTATTGCGCGCTTACTGTGTGCAGAGCAAGGCATAATTCTTGATTAATTGAGCTGATCCTTCCTTTAATTTGGGAGTCCCTTAGGGGAAAACATTCTTGAGGGCCAAAACAGTAAAGGCCCCATGGAAGGGTCGGTTCATTTCAAACAAGAGGACTCCCGACCCTGCTTGTAGAAGTCATGTCAAAGGTAACGGGATTATTTGGCAGCCTAAAGTTTGCCAGAGTGGATTAGAGAGGGGTAGGGAATTATTTCCATGTGAAAGATTCTTATCTTTATTTCAAACCTGTAGGAAGAGCTGCCTGGGTTTGTGTTTTAGACATAGCTTTTATAGCCGCTCAGTCCCCTTCTCCACCACTTCACAAATCATTAACAGACCCAGTTGCCGATTTGGAAAATACACAAAAGTCCTAAAGCTTCTGTTTTGTTGAATACACCGGAGGGGCGATCACAAACCGCGTGGATCTGGACATAATTAATGGGAAAACTCAACTTTAAGACCACTAGGATAGGCGGACGATCTGTAGAGTGTAGGTAGTTCTTTTCAGAATATTTTTTCCAGCGTATTTGAAACAGTATGGAAATATATGGTTTTTCTGGACACGAGTGATTGAGCATGACAACCTGATAGTCCTAGTCAGTCTTCACAGCTTTTCGTTGCTGAGCTACATGGCAGTGAGGTCCTTGGTGTAAATTTTGAATGCATTCATTCTTCCCTTATTTACCTTTTTTTAATGTCAGGCAGAGTGCATAAGATGTTCTGCTGTTGCTATGCAACTGCTAAATCCAATATTTAATATTAATAAAAGTGAATGGCATTAGCATCAGCGAGCAGAGGGCTTGCAAAATGTGATTGAACAATATCCAAATATAAAACTTGGCAGGGGTTGCAGTGTGGTATTTCACAGATGCCTAGTTGGAGAGAGGTGACTCTCATGCTCAGGCACTGCTCTCGGTAGTTAGTTCGGTAAAAAGTTAAATACTTTTAACTTTTCACGGCCTCCTTGGGCCGTGTTTTTAAAGTGTGGTAGATCGGCTTATTTGTGCCCTCCCCAACTTTTGGATTTCTTCTTGGTCATATCCTAGTGCAATTTATGTACTGTTCTTTACTGTAGTTATTCTCGGTTGAAGCATCCAGTAAAATCAGCAGGGATTTGCATTTCCTCTAGCACGAGCCCGGTCCCGTGGTTCTCAAAAGAATACTTTGCTGTGGCAACTGTCGTGACCACATTTTTTTTTGTGGTGGTTGGGGGGAGATTTTTGAAACATTAAACTTAATATTGGCGGCTTTGAGATGAAGGTCCTCAGGCAAATAAGAAGCAATCACCCAGCAAGTCCCATTCTCCTCCAGGATATTTATTAATAATAATAATACTAATAATAGCATTTATTAAGCGCTTACTATGTGCAAAGCACTGTTCTAAGCATTTATTAGCTGGCTAGCCGTCAGGTAGTCGCATTTGGATGGTTCTGGCGGGAAGCCACCGCCTCCGCTGACTGGCCTCAGCCTCCTCGCTGCTATTTCAAGGACATCATCTTAATGCCCCTTGCCACCCTCGGGAGTTTTTTCATGTCTAAAGATTTCTCCCTCCTTCCCAGCCCTCTCTCCCTGCTCCACCCCTACCCTCCTTTTTTTTTTAAATGGTATTTGTTAGGCGCTCACTATGTGCCAGGCACTGTACTAAAGCGCTGAGGTAGATACAAGCTAAACAGGTTGGACATAGTCATTCATTCATTCAATCGTATTTATTGAGCGCTTACTATGTGCAGAGCACTGTACTAAGCACTTGGGAAGTACAAGTTGGCAACATATGGAGACAGTCCCTACCCAACAGTGGGCTCACAGTCTAGAAGGGGGAGACAGAGAACAAAACAAAACGTATTAACAAAATAAAATAAATAGAATAACTGTGTACAAGTAAAATAAATAATAAATGCCAGGTGCTGTGGGGAAGGGAAACCCTTGTCATTCATTCATTCAGTCGTATTTATTGAGCACTTAACTCTCAGCAGAGTTTTATTGAGCACTTAACTCTCTGCAGAGCACTGTACTAAGCTCTTGGGAAGTACAAGTCGGCAACATATAGAGATGGTCCCTACCCAACAATGGGCTCACAGTCTAGAAGGGGGAGACAGACAACAAAACAGAACATGTAGATGGTGTCAAGATCGTCCGAATAAATAGAATTAAGGCTATATTCATTCATTTATTCAATCATATTTATTGAGCGCTTACTGTGTGCAGAGCACTGTACTTAGCGATTGGGAAGTACAAGTTGGCAACATATAGAGAGGGTCCCTACCCAACAGTGGGCTCACAGTCTAGAAGGGGGAGACAGACAACAAAACAAAACGTGTAGATGGTTTCAAAATCGTCCGAACAAATAGAGTTAAGGCTATAGGCACATCATTAACAAAATAAATAGAGTAGTAAATATGTACAAGTAAAATAAATGCAGTAATTAATCTGTGCAGATATATACAAGTGTTGTGGGGAGGGGAAGGAGGTAGGGCGGGGGGGATGGGGAGGAGGAGAGGAAAAAGGGGGCTCGGTCTGGGAAGGCCTCCTGGAGGAGGTGAACTCTCAGTAGGGCTTTGAAGGGAGGAAGAGAGCTAGTTTGGCGGATGTGGGGAAGGAGGGAATTCCAGGCCAGGAAAGGACGTGGGCTGGGGGTCGACGGTGGGACAGGCGAGAACGGGATCACAGTCTTTCACCATTTTCCAGGCAAAGTAACTGAGGCTCAGGGAAGTGAAGTGACTTGCATAAGGTCAGACAGCAGACAAGTGGCAGAACCGGGATTAGAACCCAGGTCCTCCTGATTCCCAGGCCTGTGCCCTAGCCACTATCCCCTGCAGGAGGTGGGAGAAACCCACTGAAGCAAGCCCCACCCCGACCAGGGACCCCTTGGGTAAATATTCCTTGAATTGTTCGTTCATTCATTCATTCATTCGTATTTATTGAGCGCTTACTGTGTGCAGAACATTCATTCATTCAATCGTATTTATTGAGCGCTTACCGTGTGCAGAGCACTGTACTAAGCGCTTGGGAAGTACAAGTTGGCAACATCTAGAGACAGTCCCTACCCAACAGCGGGCTCACAGTCTAGAAGGGGGAGACGGACGACGAAGCAAAACATATTAGCAAAATAAATAGAATAAATACGTACAAGTAAAATAAATAGAGTAATAAATACGTACAAACTTATATACATTTACACAGGTGCTGTGGGGAGGGAAAGGAGGGGGAGAGGAAGGAGGAGGCTCAGTCTGGGAAGGCCTCCCGGAGGAGGTGAGCTGCCAAGTGGGCTCCTGCCCAGCTGGCCTGTGCCCCCTATTTCATTCATTCAGTTGCATTTCTCAAGCTATTACTGGGTGCAGAGCACTGTACTGAGCGCTTGGGAAGTCCAAGTTGGCAACATCTAGAGACAGTCCCTACCCAACAGCGGGCTCATTCATTCATTCAATCGTATTTATTGAGCACTTACTGTGTGCGGAGCACTGTACTAAGCGCTTGGGAAGTCCAAGTCGGCAACATAGAGAGACGGTCCCTACCCAACAGCGGGCTCACAGTCTAGAAGGGGGAGACAGACCACAAACCAAAACACGTTAACAAAATAAAATAAATGGAATAGTAAATATGTACTAGCAGAAGGGGGAGGCAGACCACAAACCGAAACACGTTAACAAAATAAAATAAATGGAATAGCAAATATGTACAAGTAGAATGGAGTAAAAAATCTGTATTCATTCATTCATGCATCTGGTAGCTCAGTGGAAAGAGCCCGGGCTTTGGAGTCAGAGGTCATGGGTTCGAATTCCGACTACCAGTTGTCAGCTGTGTGACTTTGGGCAAGTCACTTCTCTGAAATACAGTGTACTTAACGCTTGGGAGTGAACAGTATAACAGGAAACAGACACGTTCCCGCCCACAACGAGCTCAGACAGTCTATACAGACAGTACCCCACAACCCAGCCGGGCTACCATCCTGGAAAATGTTGTGTCTCGAACGGGTCATATTGGAGAACTGGTTTGCCCATCATCATCAATCGTATTTATTGAGCGCTTACTACGTGCAGAGCACTGTACTAAGCGCTTGGGAAGTACAAATTGGCAACATATTGGCAACATTGCCCAGAGGCTTCACCTGCCGTGAGTCGGCATCCGTTCCCGGCCAGCCCCGACGGGATGGCCACACGCTACAGACGAGTAGCGTCTCCATCCCCCCCATCTTACCTCCTTCCCTTCCCCACAGCACCTGTATATATGTTTGTACATATTTATTACTCTATTTATTTTATTTGTACATATCTATTCTATTTATTTTATTTTGTTAGTATGTTTGGTTTTGTTCTCTGTCTCCCCCTTTTAGACTGTGAGCCCACTGTTGGGTAGGGACTGTCTCTAGATGTTGCCAATTTGTACTTCCCAAGCGCTTAGTACAGTGCTCTGCACACAGTAAGCGCTCAATAAATACGATTGATGATGATGATGATGAGTAAAAATTGCACCGAAAATCCCCATCTGTCACTTCTGCCCATCCACTCGCCCCTAGCTCACTGCCCACCCCTCCTCAAGACTGTAGGCTTGCTGTGGGCAGAGAATGTGTCTGTTATATCGTCCTCTCCCAACCAATCAATCAATCAATCGTATTTATTGAGCGCTTACTGTGTGCAGAGCACTGTACTAAGCGCTTGGGAAGTACAAGCCGGCAACATATAGAGACAGTCCCTACCCAACAGTGGGCTCACAGTCTAGAAGGGGGAGACAGAGAACAAAACCAAACATACTGACAAAATAAAATAAATGGATTAGATAGGTACAAGTAAAATAAATAAATCATTATCATTATCAAACTTATTTATTGAGTGCTTACTATGTGCAGAGCACTGTACTAAGCACTTGGGAAGTACAAATTGGCAACATATAGAGACAGTCCCTACCCAACAGTGGGCTCACAGTCTAAAAGGGGGAGACAGAGAACAAAACCAAGCATACTAACAAAATAAAATAAATGGATTAGGTAGGTACAAGTAAAATAAATAAATCATCATCATCATCAATCGTATTTATTGAGCACTTACTATGTGCAGAGCACTGTACTAAGCGCTTGGGAAGTACAAATTGGCAACACATAGAGACAGTCCCTACCCAACAGTGGGCTCACAGTCTAAAAGGGGGAGACAGAGAACAAAACCAAACATACCAACAAAATAAAATAAATAGAATAGATATGTTCTAATAGAAATAAATAAATAAATAGAGTAATAAATATGTACAAACATATATGCATATGTACAGGTGCTGTGGGGAAGGGAAGGAGGTAAGATGCAGGGGATGGAGAGGGGGAGGAGGGGGAGAGGAAGGAAGGGGCTCAGTGTGGGAAGGCCTCCACACTGTACCAGGCGCTTGGTACAGTGCTGTGCACGCAGTAAGCTCTCAATAAATGCGATTTACTGACCGACTCTCCTGATTTTTGCACCTTTTTTGGCCCTCCCCTCCCGCTCCCCCGATTCCTCCCTCCCCACAACCCCCAGGTCAGCCCAGCATGCCACAGTGTAATCAGTATTTTAGAAGTTAACCACAGTGACAGCTTCTGACCAGGGCACGCCCCTTCTCTCCTCTATTAATAATAATAATAATAATTTTAGACTGTGAGCCCACTGTTGGGTAGGGACTGTCTCTATATGTTGCCAATTTGTACTTCCCAAGCGCTTAGTACAGTGCTCTGCACATAGTAAGCGCTCAATAAATACGATTGATGATGATGATGATAATAATAATGGTATTGTTTTTTTAATCAATCGTATTTATTGAGCACTTACATTGTGCAGAGCATTGTATTAAGCGCTTGGGAAGTACAAGTTGGCAACATATAGAGACAGTCCCTACCCAACATGACGTTTATTAAGCGCTTACTATGTGCAAAGCACTGTTCTAAGCTTTGGAGAGGTTACAAGGCGATCATGAGCCCACTCTTCTAGACTGTGAGCCCACTGTTGGGTAGGGACCGCCTCTATATGTTGCCGACTTGTACTTCCCAAGCGCTTAGTACAGTGCTCTGCACACAGTAAGCGCTCAGTAAATACGATTGATCGATTGATTGATCAGGTTGTCCCACAGGGAGCTCACAGTCTTCAGCCCCATTGTACAGGTGAGGGAACTGAGTCACAGAGAAGTCAAGTGACTTGACCAAAGTCACACAGCTGACAATTGGCAGAGCCGGGATTCGAACCCATGTCCCCTGACTCCAAAGCCCGGGCTCTGTCCACTGAGCCAGGCTGCTTCTCAACCGCTTACTATGTGCAAGGCACTGTACTAAGCGCTGGGGTAGATACAAGCAAATCAGGTTGGACACGGTCCCTGTCCCATGTGGGGCTCACAGTCTCAATCCCAGTTTTACAGGTGAGGTAACTGAGGTACAGGGAAGTGAAGTGACTTGGCCAAGGTCACACAGCAGACAAGTGGCAGAGCCGGGATTAGAACCCATCACCTTCTCACTCCCAGGCCCGGGCTCTTTCCACTACGCCGTGCCGCGTCTCGCTTTGTACTTTCTGTTTACGGCAGCATCGCTTCCCGCTCACGACACGCCTTTCCTCGTCTTGAATTTTAGTAATAATAATAATAATTGGATGTATTGAGCACTTACTGAACGCCAAAGCAGTGTGCTAATTGCTGGGGTAGATAGACGGTTAATCAAAGTTCCTGGCCCACACGTGGCTCTCAGTCGGAGGGAAAAATGGATCACTTATCTTCCAGACTGTAAGGTCGTTGTGGGCCGTGAATTCATTCATTCATTTAATCGTATTTATTGAGCACTTCCTGTTGGCCAAGCACCTTACTAAGCGCTTGGGAGCGTACGATATAATAATAAACAGACGCGTTCCCTGCCCGTAACGAGCTCACAGTCTAGAGGGGGAGATGGACGTTAATATAAATAATAAATAAACAGGTAAGGTTTCTGTGATATTGTTGTCGTACTCTCCTGAGCATGTAGTACAATCAGTCAATCGTATTTATTGAGTGCTTACTGTGTGCAGAGCACTGTACTAAGCGCTTGGGAAGTCCAAATTGGCAACGTGTAGTACAGTGTTCTGCACAGAGTAAGCACCCAATAAATACGACTGATTGAGAAGCAGCGTGGCTCAGTGGAAAGAGCCCGGGCTTTGGAGTCCGAGGTCATGGGTTCGAATCCCGGCTCCACCACTTGTCAGCTGTGTGACTTTGGGCCAGTTACTTCTCTGGGCCTCAGTTCCCTCATCTGGAAAATGGGGATGAAGTCCGTTTGCCCCACGTGGGACAGCCTAATCACTCTGTATCCTCCCCAGCGCTTAGAACCGTGCTTTGCACATAGTAAGCGCTTAATAAATGCCATCATTATTATTATTATTATTCCCGTTTTACAGATGAGGAATCCGAGGCCCAGAAAAATGAAGTGACCCGCCCAAGATCACGCAGCCGCTAAATGACAGAGCAGTGGATTAGAATCCGGGTCTCCCGACTTCCGATCCTGTGCTCTTTCTACTAGGCCACACTGTCTCACCTGCCCTGGATATCTTTTAGGACTTGATGTCCCTGCTTTATTTTTGCTTTCGACTGGCGGTTATTCTCAGCGACCTGCACAGCAACCTACATTCATCTCTCAGGGCGCATTTTCCCCTTTATTCGTGCATTTGGAGATGGAACAGGGTCGGAGGAATCACTATTTAAATCTGTGAGTGAAGGACATTAATAGGTGTTATTCATAATGTAATATCAGGAGAGGGGAGGAAGTTGAACAATAATGTAAATTAGATAATGAACATCTGGGGGCTTTTCTGAGTGGTGGCGAATTAAGCGTCAGTGGTCTTTGGAAGGCCAAATAACTGGATTTAGCGTATTTTGGACACATAACCAGGAGAACTGATTCTCTGGAGAAGACAGGAATGCTAGGAAAAGTCCAGGGAAAACGCAGACCAACGGTTAGATGAATGGAGACCGTAACAGCAATAACGGAAGAACCATTAGAAAGGTTACGGGGTTATGGCAGACGACAGGACGTTCTGGAGAAAATACATCCATAGAGTCGCTATGGGTCAGAAAAAACTCAACGGCACTTCATCATCATCATCAATCGTATTTATTGAGCGCTTACGGTGTGCAGAGCACTGTACTAAGCGCTTGGGAAGTACAAATTTTAGACTGTGAGCCCACTCTTTTAGACTGTGAGCCCACTGTTGGGTAGGGACCGTCTCTATGTGTTGCCAATTTGTACTTCCCAAGCGCTTAGTACAGTGCTCTGCACATAGTAAGCGCTCAATAAATACGATTGATTGATTGATTGATTGAAATTGGCAACACATAGAGACAGTCCCTGACAGTAACAATAACAATGCTCTTCTTGGAATAATTTTAGTTTTTCCTCTTGGCAGATTATCTTCTTCAAGCTTCGAAAAGTCTTGCGTTTCTGTGTTGAAATGCAGGAAATGACTAATTGTATTTAGCCAAGGAGATTTAGAAGTATTTTGTGGCAGCAGTTCTTCGGGCAGTGAATGTGTTTTTTACTTGCTGGGTTGTTTTTGTTTTGTGGATTTTACGTGGGAGGTTTCTGGTTGATTTTTGCGGCTTCCCGTTTCCACCTTCATCGTCATCACCACCACTGCTATCATCATTAAGCGCTCAATAAATACGATGGAATTAATGTTGTTGCACCAGAAGCAAAAGCCTGGGTTTCCCACTCTCCAGGCCCTCACAGTGGAGGAGACACGGCAGATTTACATTTCTCCCGAGTGGTGAGAGCGGGAAGAAGAACAAGGACCTCAAAATAGTAGCACAGATAGGTCGGGTTGTAATAACTTTGAATACCTGGGCGGGATTAGACAGTTCCTCCTCACGCCAGCAAGGAAACCTGCTTCCACCATGCTCTGTGCCTGCAGGGCTGAGGACAAAATTCCTGACTTCATCATCATCATCACCAATCGTATTTATTGAGCGCTTACTATGTGCAGAGCACTGTACTAAGCGCTTGGGAAGTACAAATTGGCAACATATAGAGACGGTCCCTACCCAACAGTGGGCCCACAGTCTAAAAGGGGAAGACAGAGAACAAAACCAAACATACTAACAAAATAAAATAAATACAATAGATATAATAATAATAATAATAATATAATGATAGCATTTATTAAGCGCTTACTATGTGCAAAGCACTGTTCTAAGCGCTGGGGAGGTTACAGGGTGATCAGGTTGTCCCCCGGGGGGCTCACAGTCTTAATCCCCATTTTACAGATGAGGTAACTGAGGTGCAGAGAAGTGAAGTGACTTGCCCAAAGTGACACAGCTGACAAGTGGCGGAGCTGGGATTTGAACCCACGACCTCTGACTCCAAACCCCGGGCTCTTCCCACTGAGCCACGCTGCTTCTCTATGTACAAGTTATGTACAAGATATGTACAAGTTAAATAAATATAGGCCCTGCTGAGAGCTCACCTCCTCCAGGAAGCCTTCCCAGACTGAGCCCCTTCCTTCCTCTCCCCCTCGTCCCCCCTCCATCCCCCCCCATCTTACCTCCTTCCCTTCCCCACAGCACCTGTATATATGTATATATGTTTGTACATATTTTTTACTCTATTTATTTATTTTATTTGTACATATCTATTCTATTTATTTTATTTTGTTAGTATGTTTGGTTTTGTTCTCTGTCTCCCCCTTTTAGACTGTGAGCCGTAGGGACTGTCTCTATATGTTGCCAATTTGTACTTCCCAAGCGCTTAGTACAGTGCTCTGCACATAGTAAGCGCTCAATAAATACGATTGATGATGATGATAGTAATAAATATGTACAAACATATATACATATATACAGGTGCTGTGGTGTGACTTCCATCCCTGCTGGGGCTTGGAGCCTGTGTTGTGCATTTGTCTGTTTTGTGTGTTAAAGTGTCATCACTCCTGACTGTGTGTGTCTCTAATCCTTTCCCCCCGCCCACATAAAATCTTAGATTGTGAGCACCACCCCCCAAGACAAGGGACCGTGCCTAATTCCCATCTGTGTTTTCCCTCCCAGAGCTTAGTACAGTGCTGTGCACACAGTAAACACTTAAAAAAGCTATTGCTACCAATACTGCATGGGTACTCAGGGTGACTATTGGCCTACCTTGACTTGCGGAGTGGGAATTTGTTGGGAAAGCTCCTTGCAGGACATGAGATTTTAGGAGGACTTTGAGGAAAGGGAGAGCCGTGGCATCTTTGAAGGAGGAAGGAATTCCAGGCAGGGATCGACAGCGTGCTGTTAAGGCTCGGCTTTCCCTTGATAATTTGGTATCCTTCCTTGGATTAACGCTTCATGCCAGTCGCCTACCCGGATGATAATAATAGTAATAATTGATGGCATTTATTAAGCGCTTGCTATGTGCAAAGCCCTGTTCTAAGCGCCGGATATGGACATCCTGCTGGACTTGAAGCTTCGGTTATTGTTTTCCTCATCCGTTTCTTCCCAGGTCATTCAGGAGCCTTCTAGAATGGACTCCGATGTCTCCTGGTCCCCTCTTGTCTTTTAAATTACAGTGAGAATTTCAGGTCTCTGTGCCGTGTTTAATTCTGATAAGTAGCTAGGGTAAATGGGAAATCATACACCGGGCTCTGCTTTATTGCTGATGAATTTTTCAGTGGAAGCTCGGGCTTTATTTAAAAATGCCAAGTGAAAAGTTTGTTTCACCCTTTCGCACGAAACTGATACCTATTAGGATACCTTTATTCCTCTTGGAATAAAGAGGAAGGTTATTATAAAGCGGCTGGGGCTCTAGCTGACGTACAGTGTTAAAGTTGCTCTTCTCTGGTTTTAGGGTTTGAAAGTATTCTTGAAGGGCTGTTTGGACCTGGACTATTGAAAGACGTCAGTTTTTTTAAAGGTACGAAATCCTTTGTTGTTGTTGTTGTTGTACTTGTTTTCTAATGACAGAAGCAGCAGTCGCTTGACAGTGTATGTGTCACCTTGGTGATTTGCGCCCCAGTGTCCTTCCCTCCATTCTTGCTCTGTTCCTTCTGGTTTAAAACAACGAATATGTATAGTTGCTAGAAATATGCATATTGGCTTCTGCAGCAAATAATTTCTCTGAGACCTTTACAAGTTGAGAAACTGGGAGAGTGATTACCGCAAGGCAAAATCAGGTGTCCGAAGAGCTTAGGAAGTAACATTCTTGAAACCGGTAACATACTTGGCTTGCATACGCGTGTGTCACGTTGGAGCTATGAAGTAATTTGCCGTTCCTTTCGTTTTTTCAGACTGTGAGCCCGAAGGTATTTCTGATTGGTCTTTTGATGAAAATTGTCTATTTTGCTGCTTAAGAAGAGAAAAAGTAAAGGTAACAGTGGAGCTTATGGAGACTTTAGAGCCGTGGATTGTCTAGTGTGGTGTGTTTTATGTTGTAAATTTTATTTATATATTTGTCGCCGAGGATTGGTAGTAAAGAAGGGAGTGATCAGTTTGTGCTTTTGGCTGAATGGTCACCTATTGTAGATGATTTGGCAGTTCCAAAAGGCAGCTCATCGTTACCTGTGGTCTTTTAAATGACAGTGAGAATTGCAAGTCTCTGTGCCGTGTTTAATTTTTATAAGTATCTAGGGTAAATGGGAAATCATACACCGGGCTCGGCTTTATTGCTGATGAATTTTTCAGTGGAAGCTTGGTCTTTAGTTAAAAATACCAAGTGAAAAGTTTGTTTCACCCTTTCGCATGAAACTGATACCTATTAGGACAGGATTCAGAATTTGCTTAATAAAGTAATGCCATTAATTTGGAGAGCATCTACCAACTTAGGCCGGAATCTCCTTCATTTCGTCGGCACATCAGTTCTCAGAGGCAGGCTTTATTCGCCTTTTGTGGATGAAGGAACGGGACTGTCTCTATATGTTGCCAACTTGTACTTCCCAAGCGCTTAGTACAGTGCTCTGCACACAGTAAGCGTTCAATAAATACGATTGATGATGAAAGACAGGTGAGGTGCTAAAGGTGACGACACAGGCCAGTGGCAGAGCTGTCTTAAGAAACTGTGTCTCCCGAGTCCCACAACCAGGCTCTTTCCCCTAAACCCCCCTCTCCCCACCAATTCTCAGTTACTGGGGGACTGAAACAGTTTCCCGTGTCTCTATATGTCGCCGATTTGTACTTACCAAGTGCTTAGTACACTGCTCTTCACGCTCAATAAATACGATCGAACGAACGAATGATTAAGTAGCCACTAGTTCTCAGCGTGTTCATGAAAAAGTCATGGGAGAAGATTAAATGTATAATAATAAGAATAGTAATGGCATTTATTAAGCACTTGCCATGTGCAAAGCACTGTTCTAAGCGCTGGGGAGGTTACAAGGTGATCAGGTTGTCCCACAGCGGGCTCACAGTCTTAATCCCCATTTTACAGATGAGGGAACCGAGGCCCAGAGAAGTCAAGTGACTTGCCCAAAGTCACACAGCTGACAAGCGGTGGAGCCGGGATTCGAGCCCATGACCTCTGACTCCAAAGCCCGGGCTCTTTCCGCTGAGCCACGCTGCTTTTCATCCCTTTATAATATAGTATGTGATATATCATATAAATGGTATATATGATATATAATATATATATAATACAAATATATATAATATAATATGAGGCCATGCTGCCTCTCATCCTTTCTCATCCCTTTATAATCCCTTTAATGTATAGTAATAATAATAATAATAATGATGGCATTTGTTAAGCGCTTACTATGTGCAAAGCACTGTTCTAAGCACTGGGGAGGATACAAGGTGATCAGGTTGTCCCACTTGGGGCTCACAGTCTTCATCCCCATTTTACAGATGAGGTCACTGAGGCCCAGAGAAGTGAAGTGACTTGCCCAAAGTCACACAGCTGGCAATTGGCGGAGCCGGGATTTGAACCCATGACCTCTGACTCCAAAGCCCATGCTCCTTCCAATGAGCCACGCTACACATCTACCTGACTTCAGCTGTGCTATTTTTAATCTCCTGCAGTTATGCCACCATTCATTCATTCATTCAATCGTATTTATTGAGCGCTTACTGTGTGCAGAGCACTGGACTAAGCGCTTGGGAAGTACAAGTCGGCAACATATAGAGACGGTCCCTACCCAACAACGGTTTGAAACTGGTGTTTCCGTTGTTATTTTCTGTCAAATAAACGTGTCCCCCATACTTCTGTTTTTTCACTCCATTTTTCGCGCAGATTTGATGACAATCATTTCGAGTACGGGAATCAAGTTATTGAAATGTTTTGCTGTTCGAACCATGTGAAATATTTGCATATGGTGGTGGGATGTGTAATTTGGCACTTTAAAGTCTCCAAATCATCATCATCAATCGTATTTATTGAGCGCTGACTGTGTGCAGAGCACTGTACTAAGCGCTTGGGAAGTACAAACTGGATCAATCTGATGCACGCTTTTGGATAAACGTGAATCTCTAGTGGCACACATTTTGATTTTAAGGCATTTAAGAAGGACTTGGCTATTAGAGCGGAGTGACAGCGAGGAGTCCAGGCTGATAGCGAGGCTGCGGGCTTCAGGAACAGGAGGGTCGTGGTGGTGATGGTGGAAACGGAGCAGGAGAAGTTGGGAGCAGGGAGGGGTTTAGGAGGGACACCCCGAAAATGGCTTTTTAAGAATGTTTCTCCTAATAAATAAATTCTGGGGATGATTTTAAGGGGCATGATTAGAGAGTTGGATTGAAAGACTGGAATTTTTTTGGTGCCTTCTTGTGTTGAGTGGATATTCTTGCGTATTTGAGAAGCAGCACGGCTCAGTGGAAAGAGCCCCGGCTTTGGAGTCAGAGGTCATGGGTTCAAATGGGTTCCCCTTTTAGACTGTGAGCCCACTGTTGGGTAGGGACTGTCTGTATATGTTGCCAATTTGTACTTCCCAAGCGCTTAGTCCAGTGCTCTGCACATAGTAAGAGCTCAATAAATACAATTGATGATTGATGATGAAATGCAGGCTCTGCCAATTGTCAGCTGTGTGACTTTGGGCAAGTCACTTCACTTCTCTGGGCCCCAGTTCCCTCATCTGTAAAATGGGGATTAAGACTGTGAGCCCCCCTTTGGGACAACCTGATCACCTTGTAACCTCCCCAGCGCTTAGAACAGTGCTTTGCACATAGTAAGCGCTTAATAAATGCCATCATTATTATTATTATTATTATTATTATTTGCTGCTTCATGAGAAGCAGTGTGGCTCAGTGGGCAGAACATGGGCTTTGGAGTCAAAGGTCATGGGTTCAAATCCCAGCTCTGCCAATTGTCAGCTGTTTGACGTTGGGCAAGTCACTTCACTTCTCTGTGCCTCAGTTACCTCATCTGCAAAATGGGGATTAAGGCTGTGAGCCCCCCTTTGGGACAACCTGATCACCTTGTAACCTCCCCAGCGCTTAGAACAGTGCTTTGCACATAGTAAGCGCTTAATAAATGCCATCATTATTATTATCATTATTTGCTGCTTCATGAGAAGCAGCGTGGCTCAGTGGGCAGAACATGGGCTTTGGAGTCAGAGGTCATGGGTTCAAATGCCGGCTCTGCCAATTGTCAGCTGTGTGACTTTGGGCGAGTCACTTCACTTCTCTGTGCCTCAGTTACCTCGTCTGCAAAATGGGGATTAAGGCTGTGAGCCCCGTGTGCGACAACCTGATCACCTTGTAACCTCCCCAGCGCTTAGAACAGTGCTTTGCACATAGTAATCGCTTAGTAAATGACATTATTATTATTATTATTATTTAATTCTCACAGTGGCTTTCAGAGAGAAAGCCAAAATGAATTTGACAGAAGTCTTCCCTGTTATTCAGGGATGCACAGGGCTATAACACTACCTTTCAGAATCTACATAGTCATTTCTGGGAAGTTTTTCTTACAGGAAACTAGATCAGGAATGTCGTGGTCAATCAGTTGGTGGGATTTATTGAGCTTCTACTCAGTGCTAAGCACTGCGTGAAGCCCTGGGGAGAGTATAACAAGGGGTTTACGATCTAATGGGGGTGCAGGACTTCCCTCTTCATTCATTCATTCATTCATTCAGTCGTATTTATTGAGCGCTTACTGTGTGCAGAGCACTGGACTAAGCGCTTGGGAAGCACAAGTTGGCAACAATAGTTGTCTCTATATCTTGCCAATTTGTACTTCCCAAGCGCTTAGTCCAGTGCTCTGCACATAGTAAGCGCTCAATAAATACGATTGATGATGATGATGTACAGAGACGGTCCCTACCCAGCAACGGGCTCACAGTCTAGAAGGGGGAGACAGAGAACAAAACAAAACATATTAACAAATGAAATAAATAGAATAAATATGTACAAATAAAATAAATAGAGTAATAAATATTAAGAGCCCTCTAGTCTGGGGTTGAATTTCAGCCACCACAGAATCCCCCATTCTGTACGTGACTGACCTACCTTTTCTGGGCTTGGCCCGATTCCCCTCCGTAGTCTATGGGAAGATGTACTTCCCAAGCGCTTAGTACAGTGCTCTGCACATAGTAAGTGCTCAATAAATACAATTGATGATGATGATGATGATTCAAGCCCTGCGCTTTTGAGCTCCATGAGCCCCTGATACACAGGATTTGTAGAATAGACTCGCTTGGGCGTAATGGTACCTCAAAGAAGAAGAGCGTCAGAGGTGTGATATATGGGAGTTAATCTATTTCAGCCATATCCAGGTTCCATTTTTATAGGCAGATGACTGAACTCGGTCAAGACTATATATTGCACGTCCCCCCTCCCCTCCCGCCATTGTAATCGTTGAGGAAACGGAGGGATGCACCACAAAGGGATTTGTCGTAGGTCACACAACAGGCAAGCGGCAGAGGCAGAATTAGGACCCAGGTCCTCCGATTCCCAGGCCCGTTCGCTTTCCACTAATAATAATAATAATAATGATGGCATTTATTAAGCGCTTACTATGTGCAAAGCACCGGTCTAAGCGCTGGGGAGGTTACAAGGTGATCGGGTTGTCCCACGGGGGGCTCACAGTCTTAACCCCCGTATGAGGGAACTGAGGCACAGAGAAGTCGAGTGACTTGCCCAAAGTCACCCAGCTGACAATTGGCAGAGCCGGGATTTGAACACATGACCTCTGACTCCAAAGCCCGGGCTCTTTCCGCTGAGCCACGCTGCTTCTCTTAATAATGATGGCATTGATTAAGTGCTTACTGTGTGCAAAGCACTGTTCTACTGTTCTGTCCACTAGGCCCTGCTGCTTCTGTCATGCTGAAGCCGCAGTTGGGGGCAAGGTGAGGTGGGGGGTGGGGGTGAAATCAGTCAATAATAATAATAATAATAGCAGTTATTAAGCGCTTACTATGTGCAAAGCACTGTTCTAAGCGCTGGGGACGTTGCAAGGTGATCGGGTTGTCCCACGGGGGGCTCACAGTCTTAATCCCCATTTTACAGATGAGGGAACTGAGAGGGAACTGAGGCCCAGAGAAGTAAAGTGGCTTGCCCAAAGTCACACAGCTGGCTATTGGCGGAGCCGGTATTTGAACCCATGACCTCCGACTCCAAAGCCCGGGCTCTTTCTACTGAACCACGCTGCTTCTCCAGGGTAGCTCCTCTAGACCGTGAGCTCGTTATGGGCAGGTATATGTCTTTGTTGTTGTGTTGTACTCTCCCAAGCGCTTAATACAGTGCTCTGAACACAGCGCTCAATAAAGATGATTGAATGAATGAATGGATGAATTTATTGAGTGTTTACTGTCTGTGGAGCATCAGTTAGATCAGAGAAGCAGCATTGCTCAGTGGAAAGAGCCTGGGCTTTGGAGTCAGAGGTCATGGGTTCAAATCCCGGCTCCGCCAATTGTCAGCTGGGTGACTTTGGGCAAGTCACTTCAATTCTCTGGGCCTCAGTTCCCTCATCTGTAAAATGGGGATGAAGACTGTGAGCCCCCTGTGAAACAACCTGATCACCTTGTAACCCCCCCAGCACTTAGAACAGTGCGCTGCACATAGTAAGTGCTTAATAAATGCCATTATCATTATTATTATTATCATTCCCTGCCCACAACGAGTTTACAGTCAAGAAGACAAAAGATTAATCGAAGAAAGCCTCTTGGAGGTAATGTGATATCAGAGGGCTCTTGAAAATGAGGAGCTTGGGGGAAAATTCAAAGGCGGTTGAAGGCTTAAATGCCCTTTTCTGTATTTGGATATTTTGTTGCTCAGTAGTAGCGTGAAATTTAAGCCATTTCGTGGGGGGAAAGGAAGATTAGCAAACACACTTGGACAGATATTCAGTAGTTACGAGTCTGGGAAGAGAAGTAAAAAGCAGAAGTGGATAAATCAATGAGGCCAGAAAGTTCTTGAGGGGATGGCATGACTCGAAGGTGTGGGGATTAATTAGGGAGTGTCTCATGGTGTGCTTAGAAGGGCCGTAGGGGACCCGAGGGATGCGGCTTAGCGAAGCTGACCAACGGAAAGGGTTCATGAGCCGTTCACTGGAGGAGGGAGGTTTGCTTGGGAAGCGCAAAAATGTGAGCTGAGAGCCCGTTGTTGGGTACGGACCGTCTCTCTATGTTGCCAACTTGTACTTCCCAAGCGCTTAGTACAGTGGTCTGCACACAGTAAGCGCTCAATAAATACGATTGATTGAATGAATGAATGAAGAGAGCAGGCGGCTGGGGAAGCTAGCTAGCTGATGGGCCCCTTGAACATCGTGGTCGGAGAGTTTTTTTGTCACGTGCAGAACTCTGTAGCGAGTGCGGCAGAAATAGCAGACCCAATCTTTGCCCGTATTTGCTGGAGGAGACATCACACACACTCCAGGTATCGAAAGCAAAATTAATACAGAGCCAACTCCTGATGTTCAGGTATAATGAAGATCGAAGGCCGAAGGATCTGTGTTTTAGTCCCGGCTCTGCCTTGCGGGTGCCGTGTGACCCAGGGAAAGTCACTTCACTTCTCTATGCCTCAGTTCCCTCATCTGTAAAATAGGGATTAAGACTGTGAGCCTGCCTTGTGGGTATCAGGTATAATGAAGACCGAAGGCAGAAGGATCTGTGTTTTAGTCCCGGCTCTGCCATATGGGTGCCTTGTGACCTTGGGGAAGTCACTTCACTTCTCTGTGCCTCAGTTCCCTCATCTGTAAAATAGGGATTAAGACTGGGAGCCCCAAGAGGGACGTGGACTGTGTCCAAGATGATTAGCTTGCCTCTACCCCAGCACTCAGTACGGTGTCTGCTCATTGTCAGCCCTCCTTAACAAATACCATTTTTAAAAAATGTGGGACAGGTTGGAAAGGGCCACAGGAATGATTGAAGTGACTGGAGTCAGTCAATCAATCAATCGTATTGAGCGCTTACTGTGTGCAGAGCATTGTACTAAGCGCTTGGGAAGTACAAGTTGGCAACATATAGAGACAGTCATCATCATCAATCATATTTATTGAGCGCTTACTGTGTGCAGAGCACTGTACTAAGCGCTTGGGAAGTACAAGTTGGTAACATATAGAGACGATCCCTACCCAACAGCAGGCTCACAGTCTAAAAGGGGGAGACAGAGAACAAAACCAAACATACTAACAAAATAAAATAGAGTAGATATGTACAAGTAAAATAAATAGAGTAATAAATATGTACAAACATATATACAGGTGCTGTGGGGAAGGGAAGGAGGTAAGTGATTTTAGTCTAGAAACTTCTTCTGGGGAGAAAGTGAGGCTTTTGAAGAAGGGAAGGGACACCTTCCCTATTCAAATAAATCATCGAAGGAGGTGTTTTGAACTGCCTCTTCAAACTCATTTAAGACCTTTAGAAATAATACTCCCCTCAGAAAGGGGATGGGAAATTAGATGATGTGGTGCCTTCAAGCAACCTCTCCAAATTGGACGTTTGGAAACTGTAGAACTTCAGGAATTGGAGTTTTAAACTTAAGAGCGGCAGTTGAATGGTCAACTCACCTAGTGTTGCGATGAAACGCAGAGAGATTAAATCCTGTAGAGCCAGTTACTAAGGGAAGCCCCAGAAAGACTTCATGGTGCTTTGTAGGCCTCTTTATTTGTGATTTGTGCTAAACTGTACTGTTACTCGGAATATATGAATGTTCAGCACTTGAATTGATTTGAGAGCGCAGTTGTTAAAGGGCAAAATTTTAGTATCCTATTAAATCAGATTGATTCTGGATATGAAAAATGGAAGCAATTTTACAGTGTCAAAAGGAGTCAATTTCATTGTTTGGCGGGAGGGCTTCTTTTTTAAGCAATTGAAAATGTTTGTGTTACAGCATTGTTGAAACTGATACTACAACTCTTTACTTATACTGACCATGTAATATTTCAAGCCTTATAGGGAAGCAGTCAATTTCATTGTTTGGCGGGAGGCCTTCTTTTTTAAGCAATTGAAAATGTTTCTGTTACAGCATTGTTGAAACTGATACTACAGCTCTTTACTTATACTGACCATGTAATATTTCAAGCCTTATAGGGAATCAGCATGGCCTACTGGGAGTCAGAAGGTCATGGGTTCTAATCCCAGCTCTACCATTTGTCTGCTGTGCGACCTTGGGCAAGTCACCTCACTTCTCTGGGCCTCAGTTACCTCATCTGTAAAATGGGGATTGAGACTGTGAGCCCCATGTGGGACAGGGACTGCGTCCATCCCGATTTGCTTGCATCCACCCAAGCGCTTAGTGCAGTGCCTGGCATATAGTAAGAGCTTAACAAAAACCACAAAACCAAACAAGTAGACAGGCGTCAATACCATCAATGTAAATAAATATAATTATAGATATATACACATCATTAATAAAATAAATAGAGGACTAAGTATGTACAAATAGACACAAGTGCTGTGCCATTCATTCATTCAGTCATCTTTATTGAGCGCTTACTGTGTGCAGAGCACTGTATTAAGCGCTTGGAAGTACAAGTCCCCTCCCCATCCCCCCCGGCCTTACCTCCTTCCCCTCCCCACAGCACCTGTGTGTGTGTATGTGTGTGTGTGTGTACATATATATATATATATATATACATATATATATATATATGTTTGTACATATTTATTACTCTATTTTACGTGTACATATTTGTTCTATTTATTTTATTTGGTTTATATGTTTTGTTTTGTTGTCTGTCTCCCCCTTGTAGACCGTGAGCCCGCTGTTGGGTAGGGACCATCTCTATATGTTGCCAGCTTGTACTTCCCAAGCGTTTAGTACAGTGCTCTGCGCACAGTAAGCGCTCAATAAATACGATTGAATGAATGAATGCATTTATTTTACTTGTACATATTTATTCTATTTATTTTATTTGGTTTATATGTTCTGTTCTCTGTCTCCCCCTTCTAGACTGTGAGCCCATTGTTAGGTAGGGACCGTCTCTATATGTTGCCAACTTGTACTTCCCAAGCACTTAGTCCAGTGCTCTGCACACAGTAAGCACTCAATAAATACGATTGAATGAATGCATTTATTTTACTTGTACACATTTATTCTATTTATTTTATTTGGTTTATATGTTTTGTTTTGTTGTCTGTCTCCCCCTTCTAGACTGTGAGCCCGCTGTTGGGTAGGGACCGTCTCTATATGTTGCCAACTTGTACTTCCCAAGCGCTCAGTCCAGTGCTCCGCACACAGTAAGTGCTCAATAAATACGATTGAATGAATGAATGAAATGAACCATAATTGTGACTATGATGATTATTATCCCTGCCATTGATTTCCTTCATTCTGTGGTCAGTCACGTAATTTTTCTTTCCCTAATTGTAAAGCTCTCAAAGGGGCGAGCTAACAGTTTAGCTGTCGATGGGTGTCTAGACTGTAGACTTAGAAACTGCTTGAAATCCGTGGACAGGATTATTCTGTAGTAGAGAAAGAGCGGTCGTGTTCATTCAAGTCCGTTGGAAATACATTCTGTGATGATGATCATTATTATTCCTGCCATTGATTTCCTTCATTTTGTGGTCAGTCACCTAATTTTTCTTTCCCTAATTGTAAAGCTCTCAAAGGGGCGAGCTAACAGTTTAGCTGTCGATGGGCGTTGAGACTGTAGACTTAGAAAGTGCTTGAAATCCGTGGACAGGATTATTCCGTAGTAGAGAAAGAGCGGTAGTGTTCTTTCAAGTCCATTGGAAATACATTCTGTGATGATGATTATTATTATTCCTGCTATTGATTTCCTTCATTTTGTGGTCAGTCACCTAATTTTCCTTTCCCTAATTGTAAAGCTCTCAAAGGGGCGAGCTAACAGTTTAGCTGTCGATGGGCGTTGAGACTGTAGACTTAGAAAGTGCTTGAAATCCGTGGACAGGATTATTCTGTAGTAGAGAAAGAGCGGTAAATGTGATGATGATCATTATTATTCCTGCCATTGATTTCCTTCATTTTGTGGTCAGTCACCTAATTTTTCTTTCCCTAATTGTAAAGGTCTCAAAGGGGAGAGCTAACAGTTTAGCTGTCGATGGGTGTTGAGAATGTAGACTTAGAAAGTGCTTGAAATCCGTGGACAGGATTATTCTGTAGTAGAGAAAGAGTGGTAGTGTTCATTCAAGTCCGTTGGAAATGCATTCAGTGTCTTTCCCTTCCCCCAACATTTCTCATAAATAAATGCTAAGGAAAAGCCTCTTTGGTAGAACAGATCAACACTGCAGCGTTTAAACAGTATTCCTACACATCAGTGAATACAGTCAACAGTCCATTGTCTGCGGAGATTAACCACTTTTGTGATTTGTCTAAATCCCACGCATGGCTGGATCATTTGGATAATTTGTTGCCCAACAGTAGCCTGGAACTTAAGCCATTCAGTATCATTTCTCAATAGTGAAATGTTTTATTGTAGGAGGGGGGTGGAAACTCTGATAAAATACGTTCTTTGGATTCTCTGTGGATAAAATACGTTCTTTGGATTCTCTGTGGACTACTTAGAAGAAGCAGTGAGGCTCAGTGGAAAGCGCCCGGGCTTGGGAGTCAGAGGTCATGGGTTCCAGTTCCGGCTCCGCCACTTGTCGGCTGCGTGACTTTGTGCAAGTCACTTCACTTGTCTGGGCCTCAGTTCCCTCATCTGTAAAATGGAGATTAAGCCTGTGAGCCCCATGTGGGACAACCTGATTACCTTGTATCCCCTCCCAGCGCTTAGAACAGTGCTTGCCACATAGCAGGCGCTGAACAAATGCCATCATCGTTATCCCAGCGCTTAGAACAGTGCATGGCACATAGTAAGTGCTTAACAAATACCATCAGCAGCTGTATATATGTATATGTTATTGTACATATTTATTACTCTATTTATTTATTTTACTTGTACATATCTATTCTATTTATTTTATTTTGTTAGTATGTTTAGTTTTTTTTGTTCTCTGTCTCCCCCTTTTAGACTGTGAGCCCACTGTTGGGTAGGGACTGTCTCTCTATGTTGCCAATTTGTACTTCCCAAGTGCTTAGTACAGTGCTCTGCACATAGTAAGCGCTCAATAAATACGATTGATGATGATGAACAAATACCATCATCATTATTAGAAAAGCAGCGTGGCTCAGTGGAAACAGCACAGGCTTGAGAGTCAGAAGTTCTAATCCCGGCTACACCACTTGTCAGCTGTGTGACTTTGGGCAAGTCCCTTCACTTCTCTGGGCCTCAATTCCCAGCGCTTAGAACAGTGCTTTGCACATAGTAAGCGCTTAACAAATAGCAAATTATTATTATTACTATTATTATTCTTACCTCATCTGCAAAATGGAGATTATTCTGAGATCTGTCTCCCCTTTGGCTGCATTTCTCTACTCTTTCTTGTGGTTCAAAGACCACAGAAGTAGTAATTGACCCAGTGTAGACCAATACTAAAAATACTTAGCCCTATTTATATTAATTTAACAATTTTACACACACACACACACACTCTCTCTCTCTCTCTCTCTCTCTCTCTCTCTCTCTCTCTCTCTCTCTCTCTCTCTTCTCCTTTGCACTCAAAGAGGACTCCGCTGATGGTGAAATTCGGGTTCTAATCCCGCCTCTGCCACTTGTCAGCTGTGTGACTTTGGGCAAGTCACTTCACTTCTCTGTGCCTCAGTTCCCTCATCTGTAAAACGGGGATTAAGACCGTGAGCCCCACGTGGGACAACATGATAACCTTGTATCTACCCCCGCACTTAGAACAGTGCTTGGCACATAGTAAGTGCGTAACAAATACCATCATTAATATTACCTGTGAGTGCGTTTGTCACCAAAAAAAGGCAATGCCGATTCCATAGCCCGTGGGAGAAGCAGCGTGGCTCAGTGGAAAGAGCCCGGGCTTGGGAGTCAGAGGTCATGGGTTCTAATCCCGGCTCTGCCACATGTCTGCTGTGTGACCTTTGTTAAGTCACTTCACTTTTCTGTGCCATCTGTAAAATGGGGACTAAGACTGTGAGCCCCACGTGGGACAACCTGATCACCTTGTATCCCCCCCAGCGCTTAGAACAGTGCTTTGCACATAGTAAGCGCTTAACAAATGCCATATTATTATTATTATTATTCATTCATTCATTCAATTGTATTTATTGAGCGCTTACTGCACTGTACTAAGTGCTTGGGAAGTAAAAGTTGGCAACATATAGAGATGGTCCCTACCCAACAGCAGGCTCACATTCTTCTTCTTCTTATTATTATTATTATTATTGCTCCCGCCCCGGGCGCACTGCGTGTGTTATGTTGCCACACAGCACCTGGCACTGTTGTGATTTTTGTTTCCTCGACTCATTGTCCTTCAAAGCTCTTGCTGAAAAAGAGGCGCTCCTGTCCATCGCAATCTCCCTTGCTGACATGTCCTCGGTGCTTGATTGATTCCCAGTTTTCACCTTCAGGCTTTGTTTTCCCCCAGCTCCCTCACGTGTCCTGTGTCTCTTTTCGGTTTCCCAGTTTCAGCTCGCCCTACAGCAGTCGTCTGGGCAGCCTGCTGCTGTTCATTCTCTTCCCAGGTACCACCCAGCATTAACTGTTTTGAGGTGAAAATAGCCTCAGGGCTGGGAGGCCAGTTTGGTTCCAGAATTTCATTCCTTAGGCTTTAGCTGGGGAGCCAGACAGAAGAAACCAGGACACTTTGGGGGAAGAGTGAGCTTGGGTCAAATGAGAATTGGGCATAGTCTTCACCTCTGGGTGGAGAAGGGGAGGGTGTTGAGCTTTACATGTATGCAACTCCCCTCCCCACAGCACCTGTCTATATATATATACATATATATATATATTACATATATATTACATATATACATATTACATATTATATATACATATATATATTATATATCCTCCTCCTCATCATCAATCTTATTGAGCGCTTACTGTGTGCAGAGCACTGGACTAAGCGCTTGGGAAGTACAAGTTGGCAACATATAGAGACAGTCCCTACCCAACCGTGGGCTCACAGTCTAAAAGGGGGAGACAGAGAACAAAACCAAACATACTAACAAAATAAAATAAATAGAATAGATATGTACAAGTAAAATAAATAAATAAATAAATAAATGAGTAATAAATATGTACAAGCATATACATAGGCCTTCCCAGACTGAGTCCCTTCCTTCCTCTCCCCCTCGTCCCGCTCTCCGTCCCCCCCATCTTATCTCCTTCCCTTCCCCACAGCACCTGTATATATGTATATATGTTTGTACATATTTATTACTCTATTTATTTATTTATTTATTTATTTTACTTGTACATATCTATCCTATTTATTTTATTTTGTTAGTATGTTTGGTTTTGTTCTCTGTCTCCCCCTTTTAGACTGTGAGCCCACTGTTGGGTAGGGACTGTCTCTATATGTTGCCAATTTGTACTTCCCAAGCGCTTAGTACAGTGCTCTGCACATAGTAAGCGCTCAATAAATACGATTGATTGATTGATTACAGTGCTCTGCACACAGTAAGCGCTCAATAAATACGATTGATTGATTGATTTGATCTGCGTAGATGGATGTCAAAGCCATGGGAGCGAATCAGTTCTCCAGGAACGGAAATTTATTCAGATGATTCAGTTAACGCAGATAAAATTTGATTTAGAAACAGCAAGGGAGAAGGGGCATAGAGTTCAAGTTTTTCGCTTCCCAGTGTATACATTGTAAAAAGCCAAGTAGCGTGGCTTAGTGGAAAGAGCACGGGTTTGGGAGTCAGAGGACGTGGTTTCTAATCCCTGCTCCAACACTTGTCTGGTGTGTGACCTTGGGCAAACCACTTAAATTCTCTGTCTCTCAGTTATCTCATCTGTAAAATGGGGATAAAGACTGTGACCCCACGTGGGACAACCTGATTACTTTGTACCTACCCCAGCACTTAGAACAGTGCTTGGCACATAGTTAGTGCTTAATAAACACCAGAAATATTAGAATTTTTATACAAACAAACCCCCTTCTGTTCGCCATCTATACTCACTCCCTTAGTGAACTCATTCACTCCCACAGCTTCAACTATCATCTCTACAGTGATGACACCCAAATCTACGTCTCCTTCCCTGTTCTCTCTCCTTCCCTCCAGGCTCGCATAATAATAAAAATAATAATAATAGTGATGGTATTTGTTTAGCACTTGCTTTGTGCAAAGCACTGTTCTAAGCGCTGGGGAGGTTACAAGGTGATCAGGTTGTGCCTCGGGCTCACAGTCTTAATCCTCATTTTACAGATGAGGTAACTGAGGCACAGAGAAATTAAGTGACTTAATAGTAATAATAATAATGGCATTTATTAAGTACTTACCATGTGCAAAGCACTGTTCTAAAAACACTGGGGAGGTTACAAGGTGATCAGGTTGTCCCACGGGGGGCTCACTGTCTTAATCCCCAGTTTACAGATGAGGGAACTGAGGCCCGGAGAAGTGAAGTGACTTGACCAAAGCCACACAGCTGACAAGTGGCGGAGCTGGGATTTGAACCCATGACCCCTGACGCCCAAGCCCAGGTTCTTTTCCACAGAGCCACGCTGCTTCTCCTGCCTTCAGAACATCTCCACCTGGATGTCTGCCCGCCACCTGAAACTCAATATGTCCAAGACTGAGCTCCTTGTCTTCCCTCCCAAACACTGCCCTCTCCCTGACTTTCCCATCTCTGTTGACGGCACTACCATCCTTCCCGTCTCACAAGCCCGCAACCCCGGTGTCATCCTCGACTCCGCTCTTTCGTTCACCCGTCACATCCAAGCCGTCACCAAAACCTGCAAGTCTCACCCCCAAAATATCGCCGGAATCGGCCCTTTCCTCTCCATCCAAACTGCTACCTTGCTGGTTCAATCTCTCGTCCTATCCCGACTGGATTGCTGCATCTGCCTCCTCAAGGATCTCCCGTCCTCCTGTCTCTCCCCGCTTCAGTCTGCACTTCACTCTGCTGCCTGGATCATCTTTGTACAGAAACGCTCTGGGCGTGTTACTCCCCTCCTCAAAAATCTCCAGTAGTTGCCTATCAACCTTTGCATGAAGCAAGAACTCCTCACCCTGGGCTTCAAGGCTGTCCATCCCCTCGCCCCCTCCTATGTGACTCACCTCCCTTCTGTCCTTCTCCAGCCCAGCCCGCACCCTCCGCTCCTCTGCCGCTGATCTCCTCACCGTACCTCGCTCTCGCCTGTCCCGCCATCGACCCCCGGCCCACGTCCTCCCCCTGGCCTGGAATGCCCTCCCTCCGCCCATCCGCCAAACTAGCTCTCTTCCTCCCTTCAAGGCCCTGCTGAGAGCTCACCTCCTCCAGGAGGCCTTCCCAGACTGAGCGCTCCCCTTATCCTCTGCTCCTCCTCCCCTCCCCATCGCCCCCTCTCCCTCCCTCTGCCCCACCCTCTTCCCCTCCCCACAGCACTTGTGTATATTTGTACATATTTATTACCCTATTCATTTCATTAATGATGTGTATGCATCTATAAATCTATTTATTTTGGTAGTATTGACACCTGTCTACTTGTTCTGTTTTGTTGTCTGTCTCCTCCTTCTAGGCCGTGAGCCCAATGTTGGGTAGGGATTGTCTCTATATGTTGCCGAATTGTACTTCCCCAGACTGAGCCCCCTCCTTCCTCTCCCCATCCCCTCCTTACGCCTTCCCCTCCCCACAGCACCTGTATATATGTTTGTACGTGTTTATTACTCTATCTTACTTGTACATATTTACTATTCTATTTATTTTATTTTGTTAATGTGTTCTCTTTTGTTGTCTGTCTCCCCCTTCTAGACTGTGAGCCCGCTGTTGGGTAGGGACCGTCTCTACATGTTGCCAACTTGGACTTCCCAAGCGCTTAGTACAGTGCTCTGCACACAGTAAGCGCTCAATAAATACGATTGAATGAATGAACTTCCCAAGCACTTAGTACAGTGCTCTGCACACAGTAAGCGCTGTGTGGAGGAGGGGGCTCAGTCTGGGGAAGTACAATTCGGCAACATGATAGAGACAATCCCTACCCAGCAATGGGCTCACAGCCTAGAAGGGAGGGACAGACAACAAAACCGAACAAGTAGACAGGTGTCAGTACCACCAAAAAGTAAATATGATTGAATGAATGAATGAATGAATGCAGAGCACTTTACTAAGCACTTTGTAGAGTACAGTATAACCGAGTTCTTAGACATATTTGCTGCCCTCAACAAGCTTGCGGTCCAGAGGGGGAGACAGACGTTAACATTAATAAATAAGTTACGGATCTGCCGTGGGGGCTAAGGGTGGGGTGAATAAAGCATCCAAATCCAGGTGCAGGTGGACTGTTCTGTGACAGCGTTCAGTTCTGTGTTTCCAATCAAGCTAATTAGTCGCCTGTCCAACTTCCCTGGAATCTTTACTTTGGTTTTCTTCAGATTGATCAGGCTCTAGCCCTGGGCTGACCGCCAGTAGGTACTAATCTGAGTATGCTGATGTTTATTAAATGCCTCTTATGTGCCAAAGCACTGTACTACTTCCTGGGCCAGAAACAAGAAAATCACGTTAGACGCGGTCCCTGTCCCACACGGGGCCCTAAATCTTAGAGGGAGTTCCACAGTCACCTGCGGGTCTTCTCGTATATGTGTGTCTATCACACAACTCTCTGCATATAGCAGTTCTGAATGGTGTTTTTTCTGGTATTTAAAGAAAATACCAGAAATTTGTTTTTATTTAAATTAAATAAATTTAATTTAAATTTAAGTGTTAAGTGTTTATTTTGTGTTAAACACTATTTTAAGCACTGGGGTAGGTAATAGGCTAATTAGGTTGGGCACAATCCCCATCCCGCATGGGGCTCACGGTCCAAGAGGGAGAACAGGGAATCAATCAATCAATCAGTCGTATTTATTGAGCGCTTACTGTGTGCAGAGCACTGTACTAAGCGCTTGGGAAGTACAGGTTGGCAACATACAGAGACAGTCCCTACCCAACAGTGGGTTCAATCCCATTTTACGGTCGAGGAAACTGAGACACGGAGAATTGAAGCGACTTACCCAAGTCACCCAGCAAGCAGTTGGCAGAGTCAGGATTAGAACCCGGGTCCACTTACTCCCAGGCCCGGGCTCTCTTTCCATCAGGCCTCACTGCTTCCCTGCTTCTGTGGCTCAGTGGAAAGAGCCTGGGCTTGGGAGTCAGAGGTCATGGGTTCAAATCCCGGCTCCGCCACTTGTCAGCTGTGTGACTTTGGGCAAGTCACTTCACTTCTCTGGGCCTCAGTTACCATCATCATCATCATCATCATCATCATCAGTCGTATTTATTGAGCGCTTACTATGTGCAGAGCACTGTACTAAGCGCTTGGGAAGTACAAATTGGCAACATATAGAGACAGTCCCTACCCAACAGTGGGCTCACAGTCTAAAAGGGGGAGACCTCATCTGGAAAATGGGGATTAAGACTGTGAGCCCCCTGTGGGACAACCTGATCACCTTGTAACCTCCCCAGTGCTTAGAACAGTGCTTTGCACAAAATAAGCGCTTAATAAATGCCATTATTATTTTTATTAACCTTCACACTCTGATAGAACCAACTGAACCCCCGTGGAGTAGTTTTAGGTTCACGCTGTATTCAGCCTTGGTAAATCTAGGAGTTGCCACACCGACGGATTGTAGTAAAGCTTTTATAAGGTCTAGGAAGGCAGGAGAAAAATGTGGGTGCTTCTCCCTGCACTTAACCCGGAATCTGTTCACTGCTTCAGCCCTACTGAGAGCTCACCTCCTCCAGGAGGCCTTCCCAGACTGAGCCCACTCCTTCTTCTCCCACTCCTCCCCCTCTCCAGCCTTCCCTCCTTCCCTCCTTCCCTTCCCCACAGCACCTGTATATGTGTATATATGTTTGTATTTACTACTCTGTTTATTTATTTTACTTGTACATATCTATTCTATTTATTTTATTTTGTTAATTTGTTTGGTTTTGTTCTCTCTCTCCCTTCTAGACTGTGAGCCCACTGTTGGGTAGGGTCCGTCTCTATATGTTGCCAACCTGGACTTCCCAAGCGCTTAGAACAGTGCTCTGCACAGAGTAAGCGCTCAATAAATACGATGGATTGATTGATATAGAGCAGTGCTTGACACACAGTAAGTGCTTAACAAATGCCATTAAAAAAAATTAGTTGTACAGCAAAGATCCTGTTACTCTATTTATTTTACTTGTACATATCTGTTCAATTTATTTTATTTTGTTAGTATGTTTGGTTTTGTTCTCTGTCTCCCCCTTTTAGACTGTGAGCCCACTGTTGGGTAGGGACTGTCTCTATATGTTGCCAGCTTGTACTTCCCAAGCGCTTAGTCCAGTGCTCTGCACACAGTAAGCGCTCAATAAATACGAGTGATCGATTGATTGATCCTGACCGCTGCTTCACTGCGGTGAAAAGCCCTATTCATTGAATCGTATTCATTGAGCGCTTACTGTGTGCAGAGCACTGTACTAAGCTCTCGGGAAGTCCAAGTTGGCAACAGCTAGAGACGGTCCCTACCCAACAGCGGGCTCACAGTCTAGAAGGGGGAGACAGACAACAAAACAAAACATATAAACCAAATAAAATAAATAGAACAAATATGTACAAGTAAAATAAATAGAGTAATAAATATGTATTCGGGTTACAGGAGTACCTACCGATTGATTTGGCTCCGAAGTTGACCCCAAAGGACTCTGGTGAGACCTCTCCAGTAGGGCAGTGGGGTCCAGTAAGCTCCACCTTCTGGTTCTCACTTCTGGCTCTCGGATCCATACTGTGGAAAGAGCACAGGCTTGGGAGTTAGAGGACTTCTAGACATCCTACACATCTAGTCTCCTAGACTGTGAGCCCGCTGTTGGGTAGGGACCATCTCTATATGTTGCCAACTTGTACTTCCCAAGCACTTAGTACAGTGCTCTGCACACAGTAAGCGCTCAATAAATAGGATTGATTGAATGAATGAATGAATGAATCTCTTCAGGGTTTCACAAGTTGAGGAAAAGTGAGCTTTGTCGAAGTGTTCAGGAATTGCCCAAGAACCCACTGTTGGGTAGGGACTGTCTCTACATGTTGCCAACTTGTACTTCCCAAGCGCTGCTCTGCACACAGTAAGCGCTCAATAAATACGATTGATTGATTGATCGATTGATAAATGTAACTTGTCAGAAGAAGGGTCTTTTGAGGCTTGTTCAATTTACCCCCCCCAGCCCAGCTGGCGACTGCCCTGAATTCGCACCCTGTTTTAGGTTTACAGCACTGGCTCCACCTCTGCACCGCCAGGCTTAGGTGAGGGGGGTGGAGGAGGAGGAGATCATCATCATCATCATCAGTCGTATTTATTGAGCGCTTACTGTGTGCAGAGCACTGTACTAAGCGCTTGGGAAGTACAAGTTGGCAACATAGAGAGACGGTCCCTACCCAACAGTGGGCGAGGTGGTGGTGATTGGGAGTAAGTGTGTTCACTGAGCATCCCCACCACCTGGGTGTAGTGCACTGCACTGTAATGCACTGTACTGAGCTCTTGGCAGGGTGCAGAACAGAGAAGTGATCAGAGGCAGACCAGCCATAACTGGTGTGGCAGTTCATTCATTCATTCATTCAATGAATGGGTTGGGAAGCAGCGTGGCTCAATGGAAAGAGCCCGGGCTTTGGAGTCAGAGGTCATGGGTTCAAATCCCGGCTCCGCCACTTGTCAGCTGTGTGACTTTGGGCAAGTCACTTCACTTCTCTGGGCCTCAGTTCCCTCATCTGTAAAATGGGGATGAAGACTGTGAGCCCCCCGTGGGACAATCTGATCACCTTGTATCTCCCCCAGCGCTTAGAACGGTGCTTTGCACATAGTAAGCACTTAATAAATGCCATTATTATTATTCTTTTAGACTGTGAGCCCACTGTTGGGTAGGGGCTGTCTCTCTATGTTGCCAACTTGGACTTCCCAAGCGCTTAGCGCGGTGCTGTGCACACAGTAAGCGCTCAATAAATGCGATTGATGATGATGATGATTCAATCGTATTGAGCGCTTGCTGTGTGCGGAGCACTGTACTAAACGCTTGGGAAGTCCAAGTTGGCAACATATAGAGACGGTCCCTACCCAACAGCGGGCTCACAGTCTAGAAGGGGGAGACAGAGAACAAAACAAACCATATAAACCAAATAAAATAGAATAGATATGTACAAGTAAAATAAATAAATAGAGTAATAAATGTGTACAAACATATACGTATATACAGGTGCTGTGGGGAAGGGAAGGAGGTAAGGCGGGGGGGATGAGGAGGGTGAGAGGAAGAGGCAGTGACATCTCAGAGCGCCTTCCGATCTCCGTGTAGCTCCGTACATCATTCCAGGCCAGCCCGGAGGCTACTCTTGGCTCACAGTCCACAAGGGGCTCACACCCTTATTTTTGTGGAGCCTTGGTGTTATCCCCCTTTTAGACTGTGAGCCCACTGTTGGGCAGGGACTGCCTCTATATGTTGCCAATTTGTACTTCCCAAGCGCTTAGTCCAGTGCTCTGCACACAGTAAGCGCTCAATAAATACGATTGATGATGATGATGATGACCCCCAGAGCGAGTTCAGTCGGTATTAACTCCTCCTCCTCCCCCGGTTGCCCCCTTGGATCTATCTCCTTACAGCTTTTCTGGGCATTTTTCAATTCCTCCTGTCTTTGCTGGCCTGGGCCTGAAGGTTTTTTATTCTCATTCATTCATTCATTCAGTCGTATTTATTGAGCGCTTACTGTGTGCAGAGCACTGTACTGAGCGCTTGGGAAGTACAAGTTGGCAACATCTAGAGACGGTCCCTACCCAACAGCGGGCTCACAGGCTAGAAGGGGGAGACAGACAACAAAACAAACCATATAAACCAAATAAAATAAATATGTACAAGTAAAGTAAATTCATTCATTCAATCGTATTTATTGAGCGCTTACTGTGTGCAGAGCACTGTATTAAGCACTTGGGAAGTACAAGCCGGCAACATATAGAGATGGTCCCTACCAAACAGCAGGCTCACGGTCTAGAAGGGGGAGACAGACAACAAAACCAAACGTATAAACCAAATAAAGTCATTGTTGTTGTTGTTATTATTAGCAGTAGTACTTGTTAAGTGTCTACTTGGTGCCAGGTACGGTACTAAGCGCTAGTGTAGAGACAAGATAATCAGTCCCTGTCCCACATGGGGCTCACAGTCTTAATCCCCATTTTACAGATGAGGTAACTGAGGCCCAGAGAAGTTACGTGACTTGCCCGAGATCAGACACCAGACGGTGGCAGAACCCAGGTCTTCTGACTCCCAGGGCTGTGCCCTTTCCATTTTCACAAGGAAGTTATACCAATCAATCAGTGGTATTTATTGAGCGGTTGCTATGTGCAGAGCTCTGTAATCAGATTTAGACGAGGACAAATATAAGATGCAAAGGGAAAACCCAGAATGTAGGAATATGTTCACAAGTTATGCGCGGTTGCTATGAGGAGCAGCGTGGCTCAGTGGAAAGAGCCCGGGCTTTGGAGTCAGAGGTCATGGGTTCAAATCCTGGCTCCGCCAATTGTCAGCTGTGTGACTTTGGGCAAGTCACTTCACTTCTCTGGGCCTCAGTTACCTCATCTGGAAAATGGGGGTGAAGGCTGTGAGCCCCCCGTGGGGCAACCTGGTCACTTTGTAACCTTCCCAGGGCTTAGAACAGTGCTTTGCACGTAGTAAGCACTTAATAAATGCCATTATTATTATTATGAATCCTATCTATTCTATTTATTTTATTTTGTTAGTATGTTTGGTTTTGTTCTCTGTCTCCCCCTTCTAGACTGTGAGCCCGCTGTCGGGTAGGGACTGTCTCTATGTGTTGCCGACTTGTACTTCCCAAGTGCTTAGTCCAGTGCTCTGCACACAGTAAGCGCTCAATAAATACAATTTATTATTATTATTATTATTATTATTATTATTATGGTGAGCAAAAAACTCCTTAAGGGCCACAAACCCAGGTGCTTTAGATCCATTGCTTGACAGGTATTTAACTCTTTTACCCGCCTATAGTTTGCTTCCTTTAAAAAGAAAGACAGATAGACCCTGGTATGCTGGGTGGTTTTCAACAGCCACAACAAGGGGTGTATCCACAAGAAATTTCCCATCACTTGTATCCATACACTTCTCACCTGTCTAAACTTGTCCCTGCTTGGTAGATCATTTGTAGGTAGTGGTAAAACAAATTGGCCAGTGCAGGACTATTTTTTAAATGGGCTGTATTTTAAAACTTTTTATGTTACTTTTATTTCATAGTGATTACTGTTTCAGTGTAAATGCATTAATGTGGCTATATTGCTCTCTCCAAGTTTACAATTTAGGGGTAATTGGGAGAACATTGGGGTATCTGGCCTCGATAATAAACAGTCTTTTAGACTGTGAGCCCACTGTTGGGTAGGGACCGTCTCTATATGTTGCCAACTTGGACTTCCCAAGTGCTTGGTACAGTGCTCTGCACACAGTAAGCGCTCAATAAATACGATTGATGATGATGATGATGATTCAGGAACCAGACCCTTATTTGTGTAACATTATTCCTTGAAGAAAATTGGGCATGCTAATAATAATAATAATAATAATAATAATGATAGTAGTAGCATTTGTTAAGCGCTTACTATGTGCAAAGCCCTGTTCTAAGTGCTGATCAGGTTGGACACAATCCCAGTCCCACATGGGGCTCAAGAAAATTGGGCATGAGTAATTTTTTTTTTTTGGTTATGGTATTTATTAAGTGTTTACTATGAACCAGGCACTTGCACTGAGGGATGGGGTAGATGCACACTAATAATAATATTAATATTAATAATAATAATAATAATAGCATTTTTTAAGCGCTTCCTCTCCCCCTCCCCATCCCCCCCGCCCTACCTCCTTCCCTTCCCCACTGCACCTGTATATATGTATATATGTTTGTATGGATTTATTACTCTATTTATTTTACTTGTACATATTTATTCTACTTATTTTATTTTGTTAATATGTTTTGTTTTGTTGCCTGTCTCCCCCTTCTAGACTGTGAGCCCACTGTTGGGTAGGGACCATTTCTATATTTTGCCAACTTGGACTTCCCAAGCGCTTAGTACAGTGCTCTGCACACAGTAAGCGCTCAATAAATATGATTGAATGAATGAATGAATGCAAAGCACTGTTCTAAGCGCTGATCAGGTTGGACACAATCCCAGTCCCACATGGGGCTCAAGAAAATTGGGCGTGACTAATTTTTTTTTTTGGTTATGGTATTTATTAAGTGCTTACTATGAAGCAGGCACTGGCACTGAGTGCTGGGGTAGACGCACACTAATAATAATAATAATAATAATAATAATAGCATTTGTTAAGCGCTTACTACATGCAAAGCACTGTTCTAAGTGCTGATCAGGTTGGACACAATCCTAGCCCCACATGGGGCTGAAGAAAATTGGGCATGACTAATTTTTTTCTTTTTAGTTATGGTATTAATAAGTGCTTACTATGAACCAGGCACTGGCACTGAGTGCTGGGGTAGATGCACGCTAATGATAATAATAATAGTAATAATAATAATAATAGCGTTTGTTAAGCGCTTACTATGTGCAAAGCACTGTTCTAAGCGCTGATCAAGTTAGACACAATCCTAGTCCCACATTGGGCTCAAGAAAATTGGGCGTGACTAATTTTTTTTTTTTGGTTATGGTATTTATTAAATGCTTACTATGAACCAGGCACTGGCACTGAGTGCTGGGGTAGATGCACGCTAATAATAATAATAATAATAATAGCATTTGTTAAGCGCTTACTATGTGCAAAGCCCTGTTCTAAGCGCTGATCAGGTTGAACACAATCCCAGTCCCATATGGGGCTCAAGAAAATTGGGCGTGATTAATTTTTTTTTTTAGGTTATGGTATTTATTAAGTGTTTACTATGAACCAGACACTGGCACCGAGGCCTGGGGTAGACGCATGCTAATAATAATAATGATAACAATAATAATAGCATTTGTTAAGCGCTTACTATGTGCAAAGCCCTGTTCTAAGCGCTGATCAGGTTGGACACAATCCCAGTCCCACATGGGGCTCACAGTTTTAATCCCCATTTTACAGATGAAGTAATTGAGGCCTCAAGAAGCAGATTGACTTGCCCAAGGTCACACCAGCAGACAGGTGGCAGAGGCATAATTAGAAGTTAGGTCCTCCAAGGCCCAAGCCCATGCTCTAACCACTGGGCCATGCTGCCTTCTGCTCACGGCACATATATCAGAAGCTAGTTGGGTGGTAAATCTGGGGACACCTGGAACGCTCAGCCCTCTGGACTGGAAGCTCAGCATGGGCAGGAAAAGTGTCTCCCAACTCTGCTGTATTGTGCTCTCCCAGTTGCTTAGTACAAGGCAGTTCACACTGTAAGCGCTCAATAAATCCATTGCGTGAGTCCACCGTAACCCTTATTTTCCATACCCATGTTCCCCCCGCCTTACCTCCTTCCCTTCCCCACAGCACCTGTATATATGGATATATGTTTGTACGGATTTATTACTCTATTTATTTTACTTGTACATATCTATTCTATTTATTTTGTTAATATGTTTGGTTTTGTTCTCTGTCTCCCCCTTCTAGACTGTGAGCCCACTGTTGGGTAGGGACCGTCTCTATATGTTGCCAACTTGTACTTCCCAAGCGCTTAGTACAGTGCTCTGCACACAGTAAGCGCTCAATAAATACGATTGATTGATTGATTGATTGATTACAAGGCAGTTCACACTGTAAGCGCTCAATAAATCCATTGCATGAGTCTGCTGTAACTCTTATTTTCCATACCCATGTTCCCCCCGCCTTACCTCCTTCCCTTCCCCACAGCACCTGTATATATGTATATATGTTTGTATGTATTTATTACTCTATTTATTTTACTTGTACATATCTATTCTATTTATTTTATTTTGTTAATATGTTTGGTTTTGTTGTCTGTCTCCCCCTCCTAGACTGTGAGCCCGCTGTTGGGTAGGGACTGTCTCTCTATGTTGCCAACTTGTACTTCCCAAGCACTTAGCACAGTGCTCTGCACACCGTAAGCGCTCAATAAATACGATTGATTGATTGAGCCCACTGTTGGGTAGGGACTGTCTCTATATGTTGCCAACTTGTACTTCCCAAGCGCTTAGTACAGTGCTCTGCACACAGTAAGCGCTCAATAAATACGATTGATGATTGATTGATTGGTTGATGCAGAGAACTGGGTAGAGTTGGACTGACAGAGGCTACAGGAGGCTTAAAGAAAAAAGTAATCACCCTTCTTGGTACCCATTTTAATATTTTTGGCTGCACCATTAAACATCTCTGAACTTTCCCTCCGGTAACCCTCTTAAGCATCAACGTAACCAAACTCTTCTTGAACTTGAGCCCGCTGTTGGGTAGGGACCGTCTCTCTATGTTGCCAACTTGTACTTCCCAAGCGCTTAGCACAGTGCTCCGCACACAGTAAGCGCCCAATAAATACGATGGAATGGACGAATGAACTTATTGGGCTTTTCAGTGGCCTAATTTAGTGTGGCACAGATTCCATACGCCTATCTCCAGCCGGGTGAGGGGGTTTCTGTTTGGAACCCACTGCCTTCAGACTTCGATGTGTGATCCCCTGTCTTGAGGATAAGGGGTTTAGTGAACAACTATTCTGTTCGGACCCTCTTTGGTTTCGTACACATCATCATCATCATCATCAATCGTATTTATTGAGCGCTTACTGTGTGCAGAGCACTGTACTAAGCGCTTGGGAAGTACAAGTTTACATCAGTCACGGTCCCCTTGCTGAAAGTTGTCCTCTCACATTAAATCATGCTCCATCCCGCCTTCCATTTTGAATCTCTTCCTCTTGGTAAGTCTGCCCTGTACAGTGTTCTGCACACAGTATATGTGCTCAGTAAATAATAATAATAATAATGATGGCATTTGTTAAGCGCTTTTCCATACACATGTTCCCCCCTGCCTTACCTCCTTCCCTTCCCCACAGCACCTGTATATATGTATATCTGTTTGTACGTATTTATTACTCTATTTATTTTACTTGCACATATCTAGTCTATTTTATTTTGTTAATGTGTTTTGTTCTCTGTCTCCCCCTTCTAGACTGTGAGCCCACTGTTGGGTAGGGACCATCTCTGAGCACTTGTAGGGGGGATACAAGGCGATCAGGTTGTCCCTCGTGGGGCTCCCAGTCGTAATCCCCATTTTACAGATCAGGGAACCGAGGCCCAGAGAAGTGAAGTGACTTGCCCAAGGTCACACAGCAGACATGTGGCGGAGTAAATGACGTCAATCTGTTGTGGTCAGGGCCAGAATCCATCATCATCATCATCAATCGTATTTATTGAGCGCTTACTGTGTGCAGAGCACTGTACTAAGCGCTTAGGAAGTCCAAGTTGGCAACATATAGAGACGGTCCCTACCCAACAGTGGGCTCACAGTCTAAAACGGGGAGACAGAGAACAGAACAAAACATATTAACAAAATAAAATAAATAGAATAAACTATAAATCCATCTCATCTTTCCTGATGGTGACATGTATTGGCACACGTGCCATGTTGCTGTATGTTGCCAGTGTTTCTAATCTCTATAGGGCTTTCTCTCTGACAGTGTCAGGTGTGCTCAAGAAGTTATTAACACAGGATCCCTTTTTTGTCTGCGGTGACTGGTTCAAATTGTACTTTTTGGGTGCTGTGGTGGTTCCTTTTAGGCCATTCTTCTCCAGAAGTGAATAGCCCTGGATCTTTTTAGCCCTGGCATCCCGCTATCTGTTATGCCATCTGTTGGCATATATGTTGCCAACTTGTACTTCCCAAGCGGTTAGTACAGTGCTCTGCACACAGTAATCGCTCAATAAATACGATTGGTTGGTTGATTGTTAGCCCACTGAGAAGCAGTGTGGCTCAGCGCAAAGAGCACGGGCTTTGGAGTCAGAGGTCCTGGGTTCTAATCCCGGCCCCGCCAGTTGTGTGACTTTGGGTAAGTCGCTTAAATTCTCTGTGCCTTTAACCTCATCTGTAAAATGGGGATTAAGACTGTGACTGTGGGACAACCTGATCACCTTGTAACCTCCCCGGCGCTTAGAACAGTGCTTTGCACATAGTAAGTGCTTAATAAATGTCATTATTATTATTATTATGTGTTTCTCAACTCAATTGGCAGACCACAGTTGGGGCTTTTACGGGCTCTGTGTTGCAAGGGTCGTGAGGGATTAAAGGAGTTGGTTTGCTGATGCTTTGCTGCAGGTCGTGAGTCCTTCCATTGCGAGGAGCCTCGGTGGGGGCCCGATGCACGATGCCTTGGGAAATCCCCTTCTCAAATAGGAATTGGTAGCAGTGGAGTCGTGTTCTAATAGTATCGCTGTGAAACAATGGTTGGCACACAGTCGGCGCTCAATAAATACAGTTGAATGACCCAAACCCATCCCCTTCTCAAATAGGAATTGGTAGCAATGGAGTCGTGTTCTAGTAGTAACGCTGTGAAACAATGGTTGGCACACAGAAGGCGCTCAATAAATGCAGTTGAATGAATGAATGAATGAATGGTGATGCCATGGAGCTCCAGGCCCTTCTCTCTTTTTTGTTGTTTTTGTGGTATTTGTTTAAGTGCTTACTATGTGCCAGACGCTGTTCTAAGCGCTGGAATAGGGACAGAGTAATCAGGTTGGACGATCCATGACCCACATGGGGCTCACAGACTTAATCCCCATTTTAAAGACTAGGTAACTGAGGCACAGAGAAGTGAAGCAACCAGCCCAAGGTGACAGAGCAGACAAGTGGTGGAGCTGGGACTTGGGTTCTCCCAAGGCCTTCTGACTTTCAGGCCCGTGCTCTGTATTATTATTAGTAGTAGTAATAATAATAATTATGGTGTTTAATTGCTTACTATGTACCAATCAATCAATCGTATTTATTGAGCGCTTACTATGTGCAGAGCACTGTACTAAGCGCTTACCAGTGTCTGGTAAGTGTACCAGACACTGTACTAAGCATTGGAGGGGGAATACAAGCAAGTTGGGTTGGACACAGTCCCTGTCCCACATGGGGCTCACAGACTTTATCCCCATTTTAAAGATTAGGTAACTGAGGCACAGAGACGTGAAGCGACTTGCCCAAGGTGACAGAGCAGGCAAGTGGTGGAGCTGGGACTTGGGTTCTCCCAAGTCCTTCTGACTTTCAGGCCTGTGCTCTGTATTATTATTATTAGTAGAAGTAATAATAATGATTATGGTATTTGTTAATCGCTTACTATGTACCAGGCACTGTACTAAGCATTGAACAGGGGATACAAGCAAGTCGGGTTGGACACAGTCCCTGTCCCACATGGGGCTCACAGACTTTATCCCCATTTTAAAGACTAGGTAACTGAGGCACAGAGAAGTGAAGCAACCAGCCCAAGGTGACAGAGCAGACAAGTGGTGGAGCTGGGACTTGGGTTCTCCCAAATCCTTCTGACTTTCAGGCCCGTGCTCTGTATTATCATTATTATTAGTACTATTATTACTATTATTACTATACTATTACTATTATTACTATTAGTAATAATAATAATTATGGTATTTGTTTAGCACTTACCATGTACCAGACACTGTACTAAGCATTGGAGGGGGGATACAAGCAAGGCGGGTTGGACACAGTCCCTGTCCCACATGGGGCTCACAGACTTTATCCCCATTTTAAAGATTAGGTAACTGAGGCACAGAGACGTGAAGCAACTTGCCCGAGGTGACAGAGCAGACAAGTGGTGGAGCTGGGACTTGGGTTCTCCCAAATCCTTCTGACTTTCAGGCCCGTGCTCTGTATTATCATTATTATTAGTAATATAATAATTATGGTATTTGTTAAGCGCTTACTATGTACCAGGCACTGCACTAAGCATTGGAGGGGGTAATGCAAGCAAGTCGGGTTGGACACAGTCCCTGTCCCACATGGGGCTCACAGACTTTATCCCCATTTTAAAGACTTGGTAACTGAGGCACAGAGAAGTGAAGCGACTTGCCCAAGGTGACAGAGCAGACAAGTGGTGGAGCTGGGACTTGGGTTCTCCCAAGTCCTTCTGACTTTCAGGCCCGTGCGCTGTATTATCATTATTAGTAGTAATGATAATAATTATGGTATTTGTTAAGTGCTTACTATGTACCAGGCACTGTACTAAGCATTGGAGGGGGAATACAAGCAAGTCGGGTTGGACACAGTCCCTGTCCCACATGGTGCTCACAGACTCTATCCCCATTTTAAAGGCTAGGTAACTGAGGCACAGAGAAGTGAAGCGACTTGCCCAAGGTGACAGAGCAGACAAGTGGTGGAGCTGGGACTTGGGTTCTCCCAAATCCTTCTGACTTTCAGGCCCGTGCTCTGTATTATTATTACTATTAGTACTATTATTACTATTATTACTATACTATTACTATTGTTACTATTAGTAATAATAATAATTATGGTATTTGTTAAGCACTTACTATGTACCAGGCACTGTACTAAGCATTGGAGGGGGGATACAAGCAAGGCGGGTTGGACACAGTCCCTGTCCCACATGGGGCTCACAGACTTTATCCCCATTTTAAAGGCTAGGTAACTGAGGCACAGAGAAGTGAAGCGACTTGCCCAAGGTGACAGAGCAGGCAAGTGGTGGAGCTGGGACTTGGGTTCTCCCAAGTCCTTCTGACTTTCAGGCCCGTGCTCTGTATTATCATTAGTAGTAGTAATAATAATAATTATGGTATTTGTTAAGCACTAACTATGTACCAGACACTGTACTAAGCATTGGAGGGGGGATACAAGCAAGTGGGGTTGGACACAGTCCCTGTCCCACATGGGGCTCACAGACTTAATCCCCATTTTAAAGACTAGGTAACTGAGGCACAGAGACGTGAAGCAACCTGCCCATGGTGACAGAGCAGACAAGTGGTGGAGCTGGGACTTGGGTTCTCCCAAGTCCTTCTGACTTTCAGGCCCATGCTCTGTATTATCATTAGTAGTAGTAATAATAATAATTATGGTATTTGTTAAGCACTTACTATGTACCAAGTAAGTATGTATGTACTATGTACATACATACATACAAGTACATACGAGTAAGTATGTACTATGTACCAAGCAAGTCGGGTTGTTCACACTCCCTGTCCCACATGGGGCTCACAGACTTTATCCCCATTTTAAAGACTAGGTAACTGAGGCACAGAGAAGTGAAGCGACTTGCCCAAGGTGACAGAGCAGGCAAGTGGTGGAGCTGGGACTTGGGTTCTCCCAAGTCCTTCTGACTTTCAGGCCCGTGCTCTGTATTATTATTACTATTAGTACTATTATTACTATTATTACTATACTATTACTATCATTACTATTAGTAATAATAATAATTATGGTATTTGTTAAGCACTTACTATGTACCAGACACTGTACTAAGCATTGGAGGGGGGATACAAGCAAGGCGGGTTGGACACAGTCCCTGTCCCACATGGGGCTCACAGACTTTATCCCCATTTTAAAGGCTAGGTAACTGAGGCACAGAGAAGTGAAGCGACTTGCCCGAGGTGACGGAGCAGACAAGTGGTGGAGCTGGGACTTGGGTTCTCCCAAATCCTTCTGACTTTCAGGCCTGTGCTCTGGATTATTATTAGAGCCCACTGTTGGGTAGGGACCGTCTCTATATGTTGCCAACTTGTACTTCCCAAGCGCTTAGTACAGTGCTCTGCACACAGTAGGCGCTCAATAAATACGATTGATTGATTGATTGATTAGTAGTAATAATAATAATTACGGTATTTGTTAATTGCTTACTATGTGTACCAAGCACTGTACTAAGCATTGGAGGGGGGAATACAAGCAAGTCGGGTTGGACACAGTCCCTGTCCCACATGGGGCTCACAGACTTTATCCCCATTTTAAAGGCTAGGTAACTGAGGCTCAGAGAATCAATCAATCAGTCATATTTATTGAGCGCTTACTATGTGCAGAGCACTGTACTAAGCGCTTGGGAAGCGCAAATTGGCAACATATAGAGACGGTCCCTACCCAACAGTGGGCTCGCAGTCTAAAAGGGGGAGACGTGAAGTGACTTGCCCAAGGTGACAGAGCAGACCAGTGGCGGTGCTGTGATTAGAACTCAGGCCCTTCTGACTACTTCCAGACCCAAGCTCTATCCACTGGGCCACACGGCTACTCGCTGTCTGCCTTTGCCAGGATGTTCCCATGTCAGTCATCATCATCATCAATCGTATTTATTGATGATGATGTCAATATAATGTCAGTGTAATGATTCAATATAATATCAATAATGTCAATATAATGATTCCGTTGCCCGTGACAAGTCGGGGTGCGGCAAAAGATGTGCAGCCCAATATTTGGCTCCATGCAGAACCGCAGTGCTATGCATGTCCTCCCCACCTCATTGTTTATTCCGAGATAATTAATGAGGTGCCATTTATAGGTGGCAAGTTGCGTCCACATCATCGATGGTATTTATTGTGCGCTTACTCAATCAATCAATCAATCAATCGTATTTATTGAGCGCTTACTATGTGCAGAGCACTGTACTAAGCGCTTGGGAAGTACAAATTGGCAACACATAGAGACAGTCCCTACCCAACAGTGGGCTCACAGTCTAAAAGGGGGAGACAGAGAACAGAACCAAACATACCAACAAAATAAAATAAATAGGATAGAAATGTACAAGTAAAATAGAGTAATAAATAGAGTAATAAATATGTACAACCATATATACATATATACAGGTGCTGTGGGGAAGGGAAGGAGGTAAGATGGGGGGATGGAGAGGGGGACGAGGGGGAGAGGAAGGAAGGGGCTCAGTCTGGGAAGGCCTCCTGGAGGAGGTGAAGCCACGCTTCCACTGAGCCATGATGCTTCTCTGATGATGATGCGGTGCTCTCTGTTTCATCATCATCATCATCAATCGTATTTACTGAGCGCTTACTGTGTGCAGAGCACTGTACTAAGCACTTGGGAAGTACAAGATGGTAACATATAGAGACAGTCCCTACCCAGCAGTGGGCTCACAGTCTAAAAGGTGGAGACAGAGAACAAAACCAAACATACTAACAAAATAAAATAAATAGAATAGATATGTAGAAGTAAAATAAATAAATAAATAGAGTAATAAATATGGACAAACATATATCCATATATACAGGTGCTGTGGGGAAGGGAAGGAGGTAAGATGGGGGGGTGGAGAGGGGGACGAGGGGGAGAGGAAGGAAGGGGCTCAGTCTGGGAAGGCCTCCTGGAGGAGGTGAGCTCTCAGCAGGGCCTTGAAGGGAGGAAGAGAGCGAGCTTGGCGGAGGGGCAGAGGGAGCTTACTACGTGCGGAGCACCATACAGAGCTCTTGGGAGAGTACAGTAGAGAAGCAGCGTGGCTCAGTGGAAAGAGCCCGGGCTTTGGAGTCAGAGGGCATGGGTTCAAATCCCCGCTCTGCCAATTGTCAGCTGTGTGACTTTGGGCAAGCCACTTCACTTCTCTGGGCCTCAGTTCCCTCATCTGGAAAATGGGAATGAAGACTGTGAGCCCCACTGTGGGACAACCTGGTCACCTGGTAACCTCCCCAGCGCTTAGAACAGTGCTTTTCACATAGTAAGCACTTAATAAATGCCATTATTATTATTACAGTACAATGGAGTTGGCAGCCACATTCCCCACCGACGAGCTTACAGAGAGGCAGCGTGGCTCCGTGGAAAGAGCCCGGGCTTTGGAGTCAGAGGGCATGGGTTCAAATCCCGGCTCCGCCAATTGTCAGCTGGGTGACTTTGGGCAAGTCGCCTCACTTCCCTGCACCTCAGTTACCTCTTCTGGAAAATGGGGAGTAAAAGTGTGAGCCCACGTGGGCCAACCTGATTAGCCTTCAGTGGTAAGAGCCCGGGCATGGGAGTCAGAGATCACGGGTTCTAATCCCAACGCCACCCCTTGTCAGCTGTGTGACTTTGGGCAAGTCACTTAACTTCGCTGGGCCTCAGTTACCCATCTGTAAAATGGGGGTTAAGACTGTGAGCCCCACGTGGGACAACGTGATCACCTTGTATCTACCCCAGTGCTTTGCACATAGTAAGTAAAAGTGGGGAAGCAGCGTGGCTCAGTGGAAGGAGCCCGGGCTTTGGAGTCAGAGGTCGTGGGTTCAAATCCCGGCTCTGCCACTTGTCAGCTGTGCGACTTTGGGCAAGTCACTTAACTTCTCTGGGCCTCAGTTCCCTCATCTGGAAAATGGGGATGAAGACTGTGAGCCCCACGTGGGACCTGATTACCTTGTATCTACCCCAGCGCTTAGAACAGTGCTTTGCACAAAGTAAGCGCTTAACACATACCAACATCATTATTATTATTATTATTCCCTGGGCCTCAGTTCCCTCATCTGTGCAATGGGGATGAAGACTGTGAGCCCCCCCGGGGACAACCTGATCACCTTTTTACCTTCCCAGCACTTAGAACAGTGCTTTGCACATAATAAGTGTTAATAAATGCCATTATTATTATTACAGTCTAGAGGGGGAGACTGCATAAAGAATTTGTAATGTGTAATTGGATGTAGGATGGGGTCTCTTTATTGATAGGATAAGGATAAGATTTTTCATGCCTCTTGTGCCGAAGTAGCATACCAGTACCATGCAGTCAACTTCAATGACAATTCATTTACTAAATCCCCCCAGCGCTTAGAACAGTGCTTTGCACATAGTAAGCGCTTAACAAATGCCATCATTATTATTATTATTATTATTATTATTAATACCATGTGGCCCTAATTAGTGCTTCTATCAATCAGAGCAGTGGAAATCTCCCTTTAATAATAATAATAATAATGATGTTGGTATTTGTTAAGTGCTTACTATGTGCCGAGCACTGTTCTAAGCGCTGGGGTAGGTACAGGGTAATCAGGTTGTACCAGGTAGGGCATCGTAATCTCAATTCCCATTTTACAGATGAGTTAAGCACGGAGAAGTTAAGCGACTTTTTTTTTTAACGGCATTTTATTAAGCGCTTACCATGTGCAAAGCACTGTTCGAAGCGCTGGGGAAGTTACAAGGTGATCAGGTTGTCCCACGGGGAGCTCGCAGTCTGCATCCCCATTTTCCAGATGAGGGAACTGAGGCCCAGAGAAGTGAAGTGGCTTGTCCAAAGTTGCTCAGCTGACAAGTGGCGGAGGCGGGATTAGAACCCGCGACCTCTGACTCCTCTTTCCGCTACGCCAGGCCTTTACAGTAGCTCGTTGAAGGTTAACCCTGTTGTAGTAGGTCTTTTCCACATCTTTAGAGAAACTTCATTTTTCTTCAACGCCGTAATAATTGGGGCGTGGAGCACCGTGTGCTGAGTGCTGGAGTTGAGACAAGATAATCATTTTGGGCCCAGTCCTTGACGTACCTGAGGCTCACATCTATTTTCCCCCCATTTTTCTGAAGAGGAAATTGAGGCACAGAGAGGTTGAATGACATGCCCGCGGTCACACAGCAGCCCATTGGCAGACGGCAATGATGGGGGGCCAGGCCCTGAGTTCCGGGGGGCACTCCCCCATCGACCAGAAGATTAGCCTGCTTGCAGATGTTCCCTCATTCATTGAATCGTATTTATTGAGCGCTTACTATGTGCAGAGCACTGGGCTAAGGTCTTGGGAGGGGACAGTACAGCAATAATCAATCAATCAATCAATCGGATTTATTGAGTGCTTCCTGTGTGCAGAGCACTGCACTAAACGCTTGGGAAGTACAAGTTGGCAATAAACAGTAAGCAGTAAGGAGAAGCAGCGTGGCTCAGCGGAAAGAGCCCGGGCTTTGGAGTCGGAGGTCATGGGTTCAAATCCCGGCTCCACTTTTAGACTGTGAGCCCACTGTTGGGTAGGGACTGTCTCTATATCAATCAATCAATCAATCGTATTTATTGAGCGCTTACTATGTGCAGAGCACTGGGCTAAGGTCTTGGGAGGGGACAGTACAGCAATAATCAATCAATCAATCAATCGGATTTATTGAGTGCTTCCTGTGTGCAGAGCACTGCACTAAATGCTTGGGAAGTACAAGTTGGCAATAAACAGTAAGCAGTAAGGAGAAGCAGCGTGGCTCAGCGGAAAGAGCCCGGGCTTTGGAGTCGGAGGTCATGGGTTCAAATCCCGGCTCCACTTTTAGACTGTGAGCCCACTGTTGGGTAGGGACTGTCTCTATATCAACAATCAATCGTATTTATTGAGCGCTTACTATGTGCAGAGCACTGTACTAAGCGCTTGGGAAGTACAAATTGGCAACGTATAGAGACAGTCCCTACCCAACAGTGGGCTCACAGTCTAAAAGGGGGAGACAGAGAACAAAACAAAACATACTAACAAAATAAAATAAATAGAATAGATATGCACAAGTAAAATAAATAAATAGAGTAATAAATATGTACAAACATATATACATATATATGTTGCCAACTTGTACTTCCCAAGTGCTTAGTACAGTGCTCTGCACACAGTAAGCGCTCAATAAATACGATTGATTGTCAGCTGTGTGACTTTGGGCAAGTCACTTCACTTCCCTGGGCCTCAGTGCCCTCATCTGTAAAATGGGGATCAAGACTGTGAGCCCCCCGTGGGACAGCCTGATCACCTTGTGTCCCCCCCCAGCGCTTAGAACAGTGCCTTGCACATAGTAAGCGCTTAATAAATGCCATTATTATTATCATTATTATTATTATTATTATTATCTGAGATCTGAGGCGAGCTGTCCCAGGGGCCAGGCAGAACTGGAGTTGGGAACTTCAGCGGGCACTTCCTCTGAGGGCTGGTCACCAGATTGCCTCTTCTTAGGCTGTTGCAGCAAGGGGCTACCCCAAACTCCCCTTTATTGTCATTATGATATTAATTAAGTGCCTACTATGTGTCAAGCCCTGTTCTGCGTGCTGGAGTAGGTACAATAATAATAATAATTATGGTATTTGTTAAGTGCTTACTATGTGCCAGGCACTGACCTAAGTGGTGAGTCCTCATCCCCCTCTCCATCCCCCCCCATCTTACCTCCTTCCCTTCCCCACAGCACCTGTATATGTTTGTACATATTTATTACTCTATATTTATTTATTTTACTTGTACATATCTATTCTATTTATTTTATTTTGTGAGTACGCTTGGTTTTGTTCTCTGTCTCCCCCCTTTTAGACTGTGAGCCCACTGTTGGGTAGGGACTGTCTCTATATGTTGCCAACTTGGACTTTCCAAGCGCCTAGTACAGTGCTGTGCACACAGTAAGCGCTCAATAAATACGATTGATTGATTGATTGATGAGGGGAGGGATTCTGGTTCCGTGCATGCCGGCTGGTGGAGAGAAGACTGTGTCCACATCAGCTCCATCGGGGATTCCGGGTTCTCGCCATGGCGGGTAAGGGAGAAGAAGAGGTGGGTCTCATCCCTCCCCGTGTTTCTGGAATTCCCACCTTTTCCCACTCTTTCTCCGTCTTCACCGGAGCCTTCATAACGGATACCCTTGCGGTTGCCAATGATTTGTACGTTGAAAGCGAGATTCCCACTCAGCGCGAATGTCAGGAAAGGGGAGGACAGGGTGCTTCCCCAGCTCTGCTTCCGATCGATGATATTGGTTCAGTGCCTGCTCTGTGCACGCTAGCGCTCAATAAATACGATTGATGATGATGATGACGATGAGTAACTAAGGCTCAGCTGGAATTAGTAGGCATGATCCCTGCCCTCAAGGAATTCATTCATTCATTCAGTCGTATGTATTGAGCGCTTACTGTGTGCAGCGCACTGGACTAAGCGCTTTAAGTCGGCAACATATAGAGACGGTCCCTACCCAACAACGGGCTCACAGTCTAGAAGAGGGAGGCAGACAACAAAACAAATCGTGGACAGGTGTCAAGTCGTCAGAACAAATAGAATTAAATTTGTACTTCCCACTAATTTGTACTTCCCAAGCGCTTAGTACAGTGCTCTGCACATAGTAAGCGCTCAATAAATACGATTGATGACGATGATGATAATTAAAGCATCATTAACAAAATAAATAGAATAGTAAGGATGTACAAGTAAAATAAATAGAATATTAAATCGGTACAAACATATATACGGGTGCTGTGGGGAGAGGAAGGAGGTAGGGCGGGGGGCGTGGGGAGGAGGAGAGGAAAAAGGGGGATGACACACAGTAAGCGCTCAATAAATACGATTGATGATGATGATGATCAGAATGTATAGTCCTCGCAGGAGAGACAGATGCTGAAATAAATTCCGAATAGGAAGATGGGAAGGGGGTAGATGTGAGTTCCTTCGTGAGTTCGTGATCATGTATGAACAGCGTTAAAGGGGTTTGTGATTGTTTAAGTGGTCCAGAAGTGCCGAAGAGGCAGCAGGAAGGAATATAAATCAATCAATCGTATTTATTGAGCACTTACTGTGTGCAGAGCAATGTACTAAGCGCTTGGGAAGTACAAGTTGGCAACATATAGAGACAGTCCCTTCCCAACAGTGGGCTCACAGTCTAGAAGGGGGAGACAGAGAACAAAACCAAACGTATTAACAAAATAAAATAAATAGAATAGATATTTACAAGTAAAATAAATAGAGTAATAAATCCGTACAAACACATATACATATATACAGGTGCTGTGGGGAAGGGAAGGAGGTAAGCGGGGGGAAACGTGTATGGAAAATAAGAGCTACGGCAGACTCACACAGTGGATTTATTGAGCGCTTAAAGTGTGAACTGCCTTTTAATCAATCAATCAATCAATCAATCGTATTTATTGAGCACTTACTGTGTGCAGAGCACTATACTAAGCACTTGGGAAGTACAAGTCGGCAACATATAGAGTCGGCAACATATAGAGACAAGTTGGCAACATATAGAGACAGTCCCTACCCAACAGTGGGTTCACAGTCTAAAAGGGGGAGACAGAGAACAAACAAGGGAGGTTAACAATTAATTGGGGAAGGAACCAGCATGCCCTAGTGGAAAGAAACTGGAGTCAGAGGACCTGGGTTCTAATCCCGGTTCTGCCACTTGCCTGCCGTGTGACCATGGACAAGTCACTTCACTTCCCTATGCCTCAGTTTCCTCAACTGTAAAATGAAGATTCATTCCTTGTTCTCCCTCCTACATAGAGTGTGAGCCCCATATGGGATGGGGACTGTGTCCGACCTGATTAACTTGAACCTACCCCAGTGCGTAGAACAGTGCTTTGACATGTAGTAAGCGCCTGACAAATGCCATAATTATTATTATTGTCATTGTTATTCCACTGACTTGACCTCAGAAGAGGGGCCTCCGGTTCCCCCGTCACTTGGCTTCCTGGCTGGAGATTGTGGCTTTTTGGCTTTTTCCGTGGTGCTCCTTCCTTGTCGCTAAGCGTCACTTCCCGAGTTGGGCCAGCCAGGGCCCTGTGTGGCCGATGAGAATTCATCCTCCCCCAGAAAGCGGGGCAGCCCGTGTGGCCTGGGGACTGGTCGGGCGCGGAGTTGATAGCGCAGCACTGTGTGCAAATCTCCGGTGGCTACCAATCAACCTGCCCATCAGGCAGAAACTCCTCACCCTGGGCTTCCAGGCTGTCCATCCCTTCGCCCCCTCCTACCTCACCTCCCTTCTGTCCTTCTCCAGCCCAGCCCGCGTCCTCCGCTCCTCTGCCGCTAATGTCCTCACCGTTAGGCCTCGTTCTCGCCTGTTCCGCCATCGACCCCCGGCCCACGTCATCCCCCGGGCCTGGAATGCCCTCCCTCTGCCCATCCGCCAAGCTCGCTCTCTTCCTCCCTTCAAGGCCCTACTGAGAGCTCACCTCCTCCAGGAGGCCTTCCCACACTGAGCCCCTTCCTTCCTCTCCCCCTCTCCATCCCCCCCATCTGACCTCCTTCCCTTCCCCACAGCACCTGTATATATGTTTGTACATATTTATTACTCTATTTATTTTACTTGTACATTTCTATTCTATTTATTTTATTTTGTTAGTATGTTTGGTTTTGTTCTCTGTCTCCCCCTTTTAGACTGGGAGCCCACTGTTGGGTAGGGACCGTCTCTGTATGTTGCCAACTTGTACTTCCCAAGCGCTTAGTCCAGTGCTCTGCACACAGTAAGCGCTCAATAAATACGATTGATGATGATGATGATGAAGGCTGCGTGGCCCCAGGAGACACGGCTCAGGGAGATGGGATCTGGGGGGAGTTGATTTGGTAGGGGTCCCTTCCTCAGCAAAGTTGGAGCTGAAGCGCGGTGGGAGCGGGGAGGGACGTGCCACAGTTCTGGGTCATGCCCGTCGAATCGACCCAGAATAATAATAACTGTGGTACTTGTTAAGCGCTTACTATGTGCCAGGCATAGTCCCTGTCATTCATTCATTCATTCATCCAATCGTATTTACTCAGCGCTTACTGTGTGCAGAGCACTGTACTAAGCACTTGGGAAGTAGAGAAGCATCGTGGCCCAGTGGAAAGAGCCCGGGCTTTGGAGTCAGAGGTCATGGGTTCAAACCCCGGCTCCGCCAATTGTCAGCTGGGTGACTTTGGGCAAGTCACTGAGCCCCCTCCTTCCTCTCCCCCTCGTCCCCCTCTCCACCCCCCCGTCTTACCTCCTTCCCTTCCCCACAGCACCTGTATATATGGATATATGTTTGTACATATTTATTTTACTTGTACATATCTATTCTATTTATTTTATATTGTTAATATGTTTGGTTTTGTTCTCTGTCTCCCCCTTCTTGACTGTGAGCCCACTGTTGGGTAGGGACTGTCTCTAGATGTTGCCAACTTGTACTTCCCAAGCGCTTAGTACAGTGCTCTGTACACAGTAAGCGCTCTGATTGATTGATTCTCTGTGCCTCAGTTACCTCATCTGTAAAATGGGGATGAAGAATGTGAGTCCCCTGTGTGACAACCTCATCACCTTATAACCTCTCCAGCACTTAGAACAGTGCTTTGCACATAGTAAGCGCTTAATAAATGCCATCATTATTGTTATTATTCCAAGTTGGCAACATATAGAGACGGTCCCTACCCTACAACGGGCTCACAGTCTAGGGGGGGAGATAGATGGTAAAACAAAACATGTAGACAGGTGTCAAACCATCAGAATAAATAGAAGTAACAGCATGGCTCAGTGGGAAAGAGCCCGGGCTTTGGAGCCAGAGGTCATGGGTTCGAATCCCGGCTCGCCACATGTCTGCTGTGTGACCTTGGGCAAGTCACTTCACGTCTCTAGGCCTCAGTTCCTTCATCTGTAAAATGGGGATTATGACTGTGAGCCCCACGTGGGACAACTTGATCACCTTGTATCTCCCCCCCAGCGCTTAGAACAGTGCTCTGCACATAGCGCTTAACAAATGCCATCATTATTATTATTATTATCATTAACAAAATAAATAGAACAGTAAATATGTACACGTAAAATAGAGTAATCAATCTGTACAAACATATATACAGGTGCTGTGGGGAGGGGAAGGAGGTAGGGCGGGGGGGGGGATGGGGAGGGGGAGAGGCTCACAGTCTCAATCCCAGTTTTATAGATGAGGGACCTGAGGCTCAGAGAAGTGAAGTGACTTGCCCAAGAACACAGAGCAGACAAGTGGCAGAGTAGGGATTAGAACCCATGACCTTCTGGGCCATGGGCCCAGGCCTGTGCTCTAGCCACTGTGCCATGCATTTGATCTTGAGAGGCAGCACTGCCCCTTGAAACAAGCACCCTTACCCACATAATAATAATAATTATTATTATTATTATTATGGGATTTGTAATAATAATAATAATAATGGCATTTATTCAGCGCTTACTATGTGCAAAGCACTGTACTAAGCGCTGGGGAGGTTACAAGGTGATCAGGTTGTCCCACATGGGGCTCATAGTCTTAATCCCCATTTTATAGATGAGGTAACAGGCCCAGAGAAGTGAAGTGACTTGCCCAAAGTCACAACAGACAAGTGGCGGAGTCGGGATTTGAACCCACGACCTCTGACTCCAGAGCCTGGGCTCTTTCCACTGAGCCACAAAGCAGCGTGGGGATTAAGACTGTGAGCACCACATGGGACAACCTGAGCACCTTGTATCCCCCCAGCGCTTAGAACAGTGCTTTGCACATAGTAAGCGCTTAACAAATGCCATTATTATTATTATTATTATTATTATTATTCTCTATTTGTAAAGTGCTTACTATGTGCCAAGCACTGTTCTAGGCTTTGGGGTAGATAGAAGTCAGTCAGACAGGACACAGTCCCTGTCCCACAGGGGGCTCACAGTCTTAATCCCCATTTTACAGATGAGGGAACTGAGGCCCAGAGGAGTGAAATGACTTTCCGAAGTCCACAGCAGACAGGTGGCAAAGGCAGGATTAGAACCCAGGCCCACGCTCTATCCACTGAGCCACGCTGCTTCTCTGTGTCCTCCTCTGATGCTCCTCCTGTTTCCTAGTCGTGTTGCCAAGGACAGCACCGTCATTTGGTTGTTGTTGATGTTCTTTATGAGTTTAAAAAATTAGTGTTTTTCCTTGGTTTTTGTAGCAAATTGGAGAAAACCCTTTCGGAATCAGTCTTGAGTAGCTTCTCCTCTCCCCCTCGTCCCTCTCTCCATCCCCCCCATCTTACCTCATTCCCTTCCCCACAGCACCTGTATATATGTATATATGTTTGTACATATTTATTACTCTATTTATTTTATTTGTACATATCTATTCTATTTTATTTTGTTAGTATGTTTGGTTAGTTCTCTGTCTCCCCCTTTTAGACTGTGAGCCCACTGTTGGGTAGGGACTGTCTCTATAGGTTGCCAATTTGTACTTCCCAAGCGCTTCGTACAGTGCTCTGCACATAGTAAGCGCTCAGTAAATACGATTGATGATGATGATAGTTTCAATCTGATTGGTTTCATAAACCAATCTCAGTGATGGTTTATGAGACGGATGTGGTGTCTGCTGCTGGTGAGGCCTCGAAGTTATCCTGCCGTGTGGTCCTATTGTGTGGTCTTATCCTGTCGAGTCGTGTCCAGCCCATAGCGACGCCAAAGACGCATCTCTCCCAGGACGCCCCAATTCCATCTGCGATCGTTCTGGTAGTCTATCCCTAGAGTTTTCTTGGGAAAAATATGGAAGTGGTTTTCCGAGTGGTCAACTCGCGTCTCCGCCCTCTACTCTCTCCCGGGCAGGGGAGTTTTGACTTGCACGGATTGCCTTCCGCTCACTAGCCACTGCCCAAGCTGGGAATAGAGTGGTTAGGCCTCTGCTTGACTCTCCCTCCTGTAGTCAATCAGTCAATCAATCGTATTTATTGAACGCTTACTGTGTGCAGAGCACTGTACTAAGCGCTTGGGAAGTTGGCAACGTATAGAGACAGTCCCTACCCAACAGTGGGCTCACAGTCTAAAAGGGGGAGACAGAGAACAAAACCAAACGTACTAACAAAATAAAATAAATAGAATAGATATGTACAAGTAAAATAAATAGAGCAATAAATATGTACAAACATACATACATATATACATATATATATTATATATACATATATAGTCATGACTGGTAGAGTACTGGAAAGTCTCCAGATATGTACAAGTAAAATAAATAGAGTAATAAATATGTACAAACATACATACATATATACATATATATACTATATATACATACATAGTCATGACTGGTAGAGTACTGGAAAGTCTCCAGATATGTGCAAGTAAAATAAATAGAGTAATAAATATGTACAAACATACATACATATATACATATATATACTATATATGCATATATAGTCATGACTAGTAGAGTACTGGAAACTCTCCAGATATGTGCAAGTAAAATAGAGTAATAAATATGTACAAACATACATACATATATACATATATATACTATATATACATATATAGTCATGACTGGTAGAGTACTGGAAACTCTCCAGATATGTACAAGTAAAATAAATAGAGTAATAAATATGTACAAACATACATACATATATACATATATATGTATACTATATATACATATATAGTCATGACTGGTAGAGTACTGGAAAGTCTCCAGATATGTACAAGTAAAATAAATAGAGTAATAAATATGTACAAACATATATATATACTATATATACATATATAGTCATGACTGGTAGAGTACTGAAAAGTCTCCAGATATGTACAAGTAAAATAAATAAATAGAGTAATAAATATGTGCAAACATATATACATATATATACTATATATACATATATAGTCATCACTGGTGAAGTACTGGAAAGTCTCCAGATGCAACCCTGAGAGGGATGTCCAGCGCTTAGAACAGTGCTTGGCACATAGTAAGCGCTTAACAAATACCATTATTATTATTATTATTATGTATGATCCTAGGATGCTGCCATTCTCCTTACCAGTCCTCATACGACATGTGCTACCAGGCACATGGCATTGATTGAGAACCATCACCACTATTGCAGAAATAATAATAATAATGGCATTTATTAAGCACTTACTATGTGCAAAGCACTGTTCTAAGCGCTGGGGAGGTTACAAGGTGATGAGGTTGTCCCACAGGGGGGCTCACAGTCTTAATCTCCATTTTACAGATGAGGGAACTGAGGCACAGAGAAGTGGAGTGACTTGCCCAAAGTCACCCAGTTGACAGTTGGCGGAGCCGGGATTTGAACCCCTGACCTCTGACTCCAAAGCCTGTGCCCTTTCCACTGAGCAGCATGGCCTTGGTACCTTTCCCTTCTTTTGGTGTCTGAGCTCTCGTTGGAATGTCAAGGGGATGAAATCAGAATAAATAATTGAATAATTGAAATATCAGAATAAATAATTGAATGTCCAATTGAATAGCACTGTTCTACCTTGTAACCTCCCTAGCGCTTAGAACAGTGCTTTGCACATAGCATTGAATAGAGAAGCAGCTTGGCTCAGCGGGAAAGAGCCCGGGCTTTGGAGTCAGAGGTCATGGGTTCAAATTCCGGCTCCGCCACTTGTCAGCTATGTGGCTTGTACTTCCCAAGCGCTTAGTACAGTGCTCTGCACACAGTAAGCGCTCAATAAATACAAGTGAATGAATGAATGAATGAAAGTCACTTTAACTTCTCTGGGCCTCAGTTACCTCATCTGGAAAATGGGGGTTAAGACTGTGAGCCCTCCGTGGGACAACCTGATCACCTTGACCTCCCCAGTGCTTAAAACAGTGCTTTGCACATAGTAAGTGCTTAGTAAATGCCATGATTATTATTATTATTATTATTATATGAATAAGCACTGAGAATGGTTGTGAATAAATAAGCGTTATGGGTGGCTTTGGGATTGATGGGTTAGGAATTAATTGTGAAAGCCTTATTTTATTTTGTTAGTATGTTTGGTTTTGTTCTCTATCTCCCCATTTTAGACTGTGAGCCCACTGTTGGGTAGGGACTGTCTCTATATGTTGCCAACTTGTACTTCCCAAACGCTTAGTACAGTGCTTTGCACACAGTAAGCGCTCAATAAATACGATTGACGATGATGATGATGAAAGCCTGCCCTTTTTTTTTAACTGATATTTAAGCGCATACTATGTTCCAGGCACTAGGGTAGATACAAGATAAGCAGGTAGGACACAGTCTCTGTATTGGACTCACAGCCTTAACCCCCATTTTCCAGATGAGGTAACTGAGGCACAGAGAAGTGAAGCGACTTGCCCAAGGAGACACAGTAGACAGATGGTGGAGCCGGGTTTGGAACCCGGGTCCTCCGACTCTCAAGCCTCTGCTCTTTCCACTGGGTTACTCTTTTTCTTGGTGGAGATGCATTTTGAGGACAGCTTTTTAACAGGAGGATGGAGTCTAGCTCTCTTCCTCCCTTCAAGGCCCTACTGAGAGCTCACCTCCTCCAAGAGGCCTTCCCAGACTGAGCCCCTTCCTTCCTCTCCCCCTCGCCCCCCTCTCCATCCCCCCATCTTACCTCCTTCCCTTCCCCACAGCACCTGTATATATGTATATATATTTGTACATATTTATTACTCTATTTTATTTTACTTGTACGTATCTATCCTATTTATTTTATTTTGTTAGTATGTTTGGTTTTGTTCTCCGTCTCCCCCCTTTTAGACTGTGAGCCCACTGTTGGGTAGGGACCGTCTCTATATGTTGCCAACTTGGACTTCCCAAGCGCTTAGTCCAGTGCTCTGCACACAGTAAGCGCTCAATAAATACGATTGATCGATTGATTATAAAACGTTGGCTTTGAGATGGGGCAGTAGAAAACGGCTTCCTGGGACGCAGCTCGGCCCGACTGCGGGAGTTCTAATCCCAGCTCCGTCACGTGTCTGCTGTGTGACCTTGGACGGGTCACTTCACTTCTCTGGCCCTCAGTTCTCTCCTCTGTAAAATGGGGATTGAGATTGTGATTTGCTTGTATCCACCCCAGTGCTCAGTACAATACCTTGACCGCAGTAGGCGCTTCACAAATGCTATTATTATTATATGTTGCCAACTTGTGCTTCCCAAGCGCTTAGTACAGTGCTCTGCACACAGTAAGCTCTCAATAAATACGATTGATTGATTATTATTGTTGTTGTTATTCCATGCACTGGAAAATATAAGGGTAACAGCACAGCAGAAACTGTCTTTAAACATGCACTTGTGTAGAACATGCACTAGCGTTTTACTCATAAGCCTTCCCTCTCTCCTCAAATCGAACAGACAGTTCCTCTCCCCCCACCAAAGCCTTATTGAAGGCCCGTCTCCTCCAGGAGGCCTTCCCTAAGCGCTCCTTTCCTCTTCTCCCGCTCCCTTCTGCATTGCCCTGACTTGCTCCCTTCATTCATCCTCCACTCCCTATCCCACAGTACTTATGTCATTCATTCATTCCATTGTATTTATTGAGCGCTTACCGTGTGCAGAGCACTGTACTAAGCACTTGGGAAGTACAAGTTGGCAACATATAGAGACAGTCCCTACCCAACAGTGGGCTCACAGTCTAGAAGGGGGAGACGGAGAACAAAACATATTAACAAAATGAAATAAATAGATAAATATGTAAAAATAAATAAATATATACATACAAACATGCATACATGTATACAGGTGCTGTGGGGAGGGGAAGGAGGTCAGGCGGGGGGTGGGGAGGGGGCTCAGTCTGGGAAGGCTTCCTGGAGGAGGTGAGCTCTCAGTAGGGCCTTGAAGGGAGGAAGAGAGCTAGCTTGGCGGATGTGCGGAGGGAGGGCAACCTGCAATTTATTTATATTGATGTCTGTCTTCCCTCTAGGCTGTAAGTTTGTTGTGGGCAAGGAATGTATTTGTTTATTGTTACATTGTACTTTCCCAAGCACTTAGTGCTTATGCAGGTAGTAAGCAATCAACAGAGCCAGCTGAATGACCGAATGAGCAAAATGGTGTCATCTTTTAGGGCCCCTTTGATAGGCGTGAGCAGTGGTTTTGAGGTGGACGGGAGAACAAGCAGTCCCTATCCATCATCAATCGTATTTATTGAGCGCTTACTGTGTGCAGAGCACTGTACTAAGCGTTGAACGGAACTTCCAGGAACGGAAGTTGGCGTTTCCTGCCTCCCCGGTGGTCCTGGGCTTGGAAGCGTTGCTTTTCAACTCTTCCCTACTGAGAGCTCACCTCCTCCAGGAAGCCTTCCCAGACTGAGCCCCTTCCTTCCTCTCCCTCTCATCCCCCTCTCCATCCCCCCATCTTACCTCCTTCCCTTCCCCACAGCACCTGTATATATGTATATATGTTTGTACATATTTATTACTCTATTTTACTTGTACATATCTATTCTATTTATTTTATTTTGTTAGTATGTTTGGTTTTGTTGTCTGTCTCCCCCTTTTAGACTGTGAGCCCACTGTTGGGTAGGGACTGTCTCTATATGTTGCCAACTTGTACTTCCCAAGCGCTTAGTCCAGTGCTCTGCACACAGTAAGCGCTCAATAAATACGATTGATTGATTGATTTTCACTCCTCTACTGTCACCTGCATTAAGCACTGTGGGTATTTGGGTCTGTATAGTTGTGTACTGTAGAAGTAGATCTGGATCTCACCTTGTCTTTTGGCCAGTAAGATGAATACCTGTATATATGTGTATATACCTGTATATATGTATATATGTTTGTACATATTTATTACTCTATTTATTTTACTTGTACATATCTATTCTATTTATTTTATTCTGTTAGTATGTTTGGTTTTGTTCTCTGTCTCCCCCTTTTAGACTGTGAGCCCACTGTTGGGCAGGGACTGTCTCTATATGTTGCCAATTTGTACTTCCCAAGCGCTTAGTACGGTGCTCTGCACACAGTAAGCGCTCAATAAATACGATTGATGATGATGATGAAGAAGCTGCATCTTTTCGGTGCCGTGCGTGAGTTTACCCCCGTCAACATTTCCTTCATTCATTCAGTCGTATTTATTGAGCGCTTACTGTGTGCAAGAGCACTGTACTGAGCGCTTGGGAAGTACAAGTCGGCAACATATAGAGACGGTCCCTACCCATCAACGGGCTGACAGTCTAGAAGGGGGAACAAAACATGTGGACAGGTGTCAAGTCGTCAGAACAAATAGATAGAATTACAGCTAAATGCACATCATTCACAAAATAAAGAATAGTAAATATGTACAAGTAAAATAGAGTAATAAAGCTGTACAAACGTATATACAGGTGCTGCGGGGAGGGGAAGAGGAAAAGGGGGGCTCAGTCTGGGAAGGCCTCCTGGAGGAGGTGAGCTCTCAGTAGGGCTTTGAAGAGAGCTAGCTTGGCGAATGTGCGGAGGGAGGGCATTCCAGGCCAGGGGGAGGACGTGGGCCGGGGGTTGACGGCGGGACAGGCGAGAACGAGGTACAGTGAGGAAACTGAGGACCTGGTCCAACCTACCTTCTGCCGAACGCAGGACAGAGAGGCAGCAACCCTGACAGGGACCGTCCTGAAACTTTCCAACGAACACTGAAGCAAGCAATAACCAGAGCCGCTCAGTGACGAGAAACCCCAGGTTTTGCAAACGTGAAGTCTCAGTACGGGCAGATGCAGGAAACGTGCGTACGAATATATTTTATTGGTCCACACACAAATTTATTTTAAACACATCTGGCCCTTGAGACCTTCTTTAGTGAGCACATCAGTCTCCCAGTAGTTTACCGGTGTAAGGATTTCGGTAACTGTCCTGTGTATAAGCAGTGTGGTTAGCTGGATTAATCATCCGTCAGTCGTATTTATTGAGCACCTGCCATGAGCAGAGCACTATACTAAGCATCTGGGAGAGTACAGTATAACGATTAACCAACTCACTTCCCGACTACAAGGAGAGGATTAAATCCGTGGACTCCTTCCATTCCAGAAAGACTCCTGCCAGCAAGTGACTTCACGTTAGCACCACGTTTTAAAAAGCATCTTTGGTTTCGTGTAATTGTTTTACAGAGCATCTTTGGTTCTGTTTAATTTTGAACTGTGTGTCTATTACTCGAGGAAAGTTATGTAATAAGTTATCAAGCCCCTGCCCTGGAATTGCCCCTTAGGGTAAGGGTGGCGTGTTATCATCATCATCAATCGTATTTATTGAGCGCTTACTGTGTGCAGAGCACTGTACTAAGCGCTTGGGAAGTACAAATTGGCAACATATAGAGACTGTCCCTACCCAACAGTGGGCTCACACTGTTGAGCCTGTTTTTTTCCGTTTCTGTTTGGCCTCTCAAGTGGAGGATATTTTGCTCACAGTTGTTGGCTGCAGCCGTTGTCTGTAGGTACAGCAAGTGAAAATGATGATGTCAATTTAAAAGATGTAATACCAGTGCAGTTTAGTGAGTTTTCTAGTTGTCTGGTACTTTGGTAATGGGACAAATGTATACCTACATTGGTAAGTAATGGAGATCCTTAAAGGGGAAAAAAATATGTATACACAGCCTGGTTGGTTTAGCCATTCACTTCCCTGGAGGAAAGGAGGAGTCAAGTGGATGACTTAAAATCCCTTTAACCTCTTTTAATTGTGGTGCCCCAAACAACACGGTCTAGTTAGGATCTGATTAATGCAAAATACGGCCCCAACATCACTTCCCAACTCTTGCATAATATACTTCTGTTTGTGCTTATCACACTGACCTCTTAAAAAAAATACACATTTGGTTTTGTGCCTGTGTTTTTTAGGGTAGGGTTACCAGCCTTTGATTCAGGGGAGTGCTAAGATGTCTAATCTTCCTTTGTTTAGTAGAATCTGTTTTCTTCTGTCGAACGCCTTTTTCCTTCTCCTCCCTCCTCTCCCCTCCCCATATCCTTTAAATGATGCCAATTTGGATCCAAACCTAGGGAATTTTTGCAAGTGGGAGATAAAGTTCCTTAGCATAATGAATAGTTTCAGTAAGATTTTGAACAAATACAAAACACTAAAATTGCTTTATATGCATTTTTGTCTCTTGGAATAAAATTATTTCCTTTTTAATGGATAGTAAAATAGTTCCACTTCATGCTCTGGATATTTTGCAATTGGTCACAATTAACCAGTATAATTGATACCAGATGTGAGCTAAGTGCTTCCAGAGTACGTTATTTTTATTATGGGCTTGATAGGGGGAAAGAGGAAGGAACTAAGATCATTTGAATGTGATCAAAAGTTTCCAAACAGAACAACTACATTCTGGTGTGAGTTGTTTGGTTTTTTTTAATTGATTTAAATCTGAGGAGATCTTGTATCAAAAATAATTTCACCAAAATGATAGTTTTTCAGTTCCTTGGTCCAGTGCATCTCTTTGCATTTCCTTTTGCAAAGCGTTTGAATCTTTCAGAGGCTTGTGGAAACCACTGCGTGTCCTTGACTTGAAGCTAATTGTGTGAACCACCACTCTTAAAGTATTTTAAAGAGCTTCTTTCCTTTGCAAGCTACTGTGATCCTATACAATTAAAATCCATTTAAAAGTAGCTGTCACGAGCTTTTCAGGAGACACCTGTTTGTTTTTTTTTGCTAATGCATTTTAGTTACTGACATTATGTTCAGTTTATCTGGATGTTTTTGAAGAGGGGAATAGAATTCTTCACTGTGAACTTTGTAATCGTCAAATAAATGATTCCACATGCCCCAATTCAGCAATTCACCCAGAACCTCGAGCTGTTTTGGATGAGAAAAAATTTGCTTGTGGTGTTTGTTCTCTCTGTGTGCTCGTTGTATGCACAGCTACTTTAAAGTAATAACTTTAAGCGTTAAGTATTTAGATATAAAGTATTACTAAGGGACTAATTAGCATGAACTCTGAAGTGATCACCACAACAAAAATACTTTCCATTTCCATTAATGACATTTTGTGTTCCTCTCAGTCGTAAATGTTTCTTTGTGATCGGTTGGCGTTCTTCTTTGCAAATGTTTCATTATTTTTTTCAGGAACATATAGTCGGTCTGGATGAACCAGCCTCAGGAGCTGGGCAAGAGCAAGCGAAGATCATTCGGTTCGAAAGGCAAGCCGAAGAGTTCCTCAATGCAGTCTTTTACCGAAAAGGTTGGTTTCTGTGAAAGCCTAACCTCTCTTTCTGGGACGGAGGGGGCGGAGAAGTCTGTTTTCTTCAAATATCATCATCATCAATCGTATTTATTGAGCGCTTACTGTGTGCAGGGCACTGTACTAAGCTCTTGGGAAGTCCAAGTTGGCAACATATAGAGACAGTCCCTACCCAACAGTGGGCTCACAGTCTAAAAGGGGGAGACAGAGAACAAAACCAAACATACTAACAAAATAAAATAAATAGAATAGATATGTACAAGTAAAATAAATAGAGTAATAAATATATACAAACATATATATTTCCAAGCTCTAAATACAGTAAGTTGTTGCCCCACGTATGACAGGGACTGTGTCCAACCCACTTACCTCGTCTCTTCCCCAACACTTAGTACAGTGCCTGGAACCTAGTAATAATAATAATAATCATAACATTACTATGTGCAAAGCACTGTTCTAAGCACCGGGGAGGTTGCAAGGCGAACAGGTTGTCCCACGTGGGGCTCACAGTCTTAATCCCCATTTTTACAGATGAGGGAACTGAGGCACAGAGAAGTGAAGTGACTTGCCCAAAGTCACACAGCTGACAAGTGCTCTGCACACAGTAAGCGCTCAATAAATACGATTGATGATGAAGTGGCGGAGCCGGAATTTGAACCCCTGACCTCCGACTCCAAAGCCCGTGCTCCTTCCCCTGAGCCACGCTTGTAGTCGCTTAACGAATACCACAGTTGTTATTATGTGGCGGTTGGCATTTTCACTCGTATCTGGTCCCATTTAAAATCAATCAATCAATCGTGTTTATTGAGCGCTTACTGTGTGCAGAGCACTGTACTAAGCGCTTGGGAAGTACAAGTTGGCAACATGTAGAGACAGTCCCTACCCAACAGTGGGCTCACAGTCTAAAATCAGGTTCTTTTGGCCCCTGATCTCTGCTTCAATGAAATACCTCTTTTTGCCTTTAACTCTTTAGTAAATAGGACAGTTAGAGTTGCAGAGGGGCTTTCTGACTGTTGCAGAATGACCCGCCATCTCGGTCTAAGACAGTCTAAAATCAGGTTCTTTTGGCCCCTGATCTCTGCTTCAATGAAATAACTCTTTTTGCCTTTAACTCTTTAGTAAATAGGACAGTTAGAGTTGCCGAGGGGCTTTCTGACTGTTGCAGAATGACCCGCCATCCCGGTATCCGAGGTCTGAGAAGTAGCAAGAAATCCCGGCCCCACCCTAAACCCAATTTTCTTCAGTACAGATTCATTGTTGTTACCTGGCAGAATGAAGAACATTTCAAAATGGAATTAGAATGTAGAACAAGGCGGTGAGCTTTTTTTTTTTAATGGCATTTATTAAGCACTTACTATCATCATCATCAATCATATTTATTGAGCGCTTACTGTGTGCAGAGCACTGTACTAAGCGCTTGGGAAGTACAAATTGGCAACATATAGAGACAGTCCCTACCCAACAGTGGGCTCACAGTCTAGAAGGGGGAGACAGAGAACAAAACCAAGCATAGTAACAAAATAAAATAAATCGAATAGATATGTACAAGTAAAATAAATAAATAGAGTAATAAATATGTACAAACATATATCCATATATACAGGTGCTGTGGGGAAGGGAAGGAGGTAAGATGGGGGGATGGAGAGGGGGACGAGGGGGAGAGGAAGGAAGGGGCTGAGTCTGGGAAGGCCTCCTGGAGGAGGTGAGCTCTCAGTAGGGCCTTGAAGGGAGGAAGAGAGCTAGCTTGGCGGATGGGCAGAGGGAGGGCATTCCAGGCCCGGGGTTGTCAGGTTGTCCCACGGCGGGGCTCACAGTCTTAATCCCCATTTTCCAGATGAGGGAACTGAGGCCCAGAGAAGTGAAGTGACTTGCCCAAAGTCACACAGCTGACAAGTGGCGGAACCGGGATTTGAACCCATGACCTCTGACTCCAAAGCCTGGGCTCTTTCCACTGAGCCACGCTGCTTCTAAACCTGTACAAACATATAGACATATGTACAGGCGCTGTGGGGAGGGGAAGGAGGGTGATCAGGTTGTCCCACAGGGGGCTCACGGTCTTAATCCCCATTTTGCAGATGAGGTAACTGAGGCCCAGAGAAGTAACGTGACTTGCACAAAGTCACACAGCTGACAATTGGCAGAGCTGGGATTCGAACCCATGACCTCTGACTCCCAAGCCCAGGCTCTTTCCACTGAGCCACGCTGCTTCTCTTTTAATTTGAGATCGATCATCCCCCAAATCTAAAAACATTGAGTCGTGCTTTAATGCCGCAGTTGCGTTGACTGTGGCCACCCAACTCTTTTTTTCCGGCACTTCGTTGCATTCTTTTAGACTGTGAGCCCACTGTTGGGTAGGGACTGTCTCTATATGTTGCCAATTTGTACTTCCCAAGCGCTTAGTACAGTGCTCTGCACATAGTAAGCACTCAATAAATACGATTGATGAAATACGATTGATGATTCTATTCAGGCAGACGCCCGTTCTTGGAGGAGCGTTTCTCCATTCTCCCAACGGCTTTCTATCCAACTTGTACTTCCCAAGCGCTTGGTACAGTGCTCGGCACACAGTGAGCGCTCAGTAAATCCGATTGAATGAATGAATATCCAAAATGCGGAGGAAAAAACGCGTATTGTAGATAAAATCAATCGGAAAGTCCAAATGAGCCGATTATTCCTCCCTCCTGTAGTAGTGGAAGATACCTGGGGAACTGCTGTAGCCCTTTAATACTTTGCAGCAGGCAGAAACCGTCACTCGGCAATATGGTGAATTAACCCGTGACTTTTTGGCCCGAGGTGTTTTTGTTTTTAATTTTTTTTCCTACAAACATCGGGAGAGTAATTTAGACTCAGTAGGTTGAAGTATTTAACTATTTCATTACTCTCATGATCAAAGTAAGCAAAATACAAAGCCTTGGAGTGGTGTCGTATTTTGTCCTCATTCCTGACGTGCAAATTACCCGTACATAGCCGACCCATACTCTTGAAGCGCTTAGTACAGTGCTCTGCACACAGCCCTCAATGATTGAGTGAATGAATTGAATGAACATTTAGAGAACATTTAGAGAAGCAGCTCAGCCTAGTGGCAAGAGCACGGCCTTGGGAGTCGGAGGTTGTGGGTTCTAATCCCAGCTGCCCCACTTGCCTGCTGTGTGACCTTGGGCAAGTCACTTAACTTCTCTGTGCCTCAGTTATCTCTTCCGTAAAATGGGGATTGAGACTATGAGCCCCAAGTGGGACAACCTGATTATCTTGTGTCTACCCCAGCACTCGGAACAGTGCTTGGCACACAGTAAGCATTTAACAAATGCCATAATTATTATTATTATTACTATTATTAAAATGGGGATTGAGACTGTGAGCCCCATGTGGGACTGAGTCCAACCTGATTTGTCTTGCCTCTACCCCAGTGCTTAGACCAGTGCTCGGCACATAATAAGTGCTTAAGAAATACCATTATTATTATGAACATTTCATCCAACCAGCATTTCTAATGGCAATTAAAAGTCCCGTACTCCGATGCTTAGTAAGTCCTAACTTGAGTTTCCCAATATTTAAAGTTTCCATCTGGGACATATAAATCAGCACACAGTAAGCGCTCAATAAATACGATTGATGATGATGATGATGATGATGATGATGATGATGATGATGACCCCACATTGTGTATTTTGGTTTTCGATAAGAAGGTGGAGGTTTGCTTTGGTCCTGTCTGCAGTTTAGCACATAATCGTTGCTGGCTATCCCAGCTCCTCCACTTGTCTGCCGTGTGACCTTGGGCAAGTCACTTTACTTCTCTGGACCTCGGTTCCCGCATCTGTAAATGGGGATTGAGACTGTGAGCCCCACGTGGGACAAGGTCTGTGTCCAACCCAATTTGCTCGTATCCACCCCAGCGTTTAGAACAGTGCCTGGCACATCGTAAGTGCTTAACGAATACCGTAATTATTATTATTATCTTACATCGCATCTGACCCCCACCCAAGATAGAAACGTTAACTACCCATCCCGATCCACAGCTTTGCTGCAGTTCCCCACAGAACAGCGATCCCGCTTTTCGCCGCTTTTTGTCGTGCTGTGATTTCTCAATAATGTCTTAAATAGATGTTGGCCTTCAGGCTTGAAAAACATTCGGTTCTCTAAAAAGGTTAAGGGTTTTGAAAGCCTCGTGCAAACGTACCAATCGCATAATTGGCTGAAGAGGGACTCGGAGAACATTTTATCCACTCCTTTGCCCTCGGGAGAATTTCCATATATTGATCCTTCTGTTAAGGGGCTCCAGAGAAGGAGATTCTGGAGGCTGTTTAAGGAACTAATATATTGATAATATTTATCAAGCGCGCAGTCTCCTCAGCAGTAGGTTAGGTACTGGGATAGATATGGGATGATCAACTGAGACAGAGTCTAAGGTCCCACTCGGGCTCACAGGATCAAGATCCTTCCTCTCCCCCTCGTCCCCCTCTCCATCCCCCCCATCTTACCTCCTTCCCTTCCCCACAGCACCTGTATATATGTATATATGTTTGTACATATTTATTACTCTATTTATTTATCTTGTACATATCTATTCTATTTATTTTATTTTGTTAGTATGTTTGGTTTTGTTCTCTGTCTCCCCCTTTTAGACTGTGAGCCCACTGTTGGGTAGGGACTGTCTCTATATGTTGCCAATTTGTACTTCCCAAGCGTTTAGTACAGTGCTCTGCACATAGTAAGCGCTCAATAAATACGACTGATGATGATGATGAAGAGTGGATAGCCCTATGTCCATTTTACAGATGAGGAAACTGAAGTTCAGAGAGGTTAAGTGCTCTGCCCAAGGCCAGACAGCAAGTCAGTCAATCAAGTAAGCCCTGATTGATTGAATCAGTCAATCGTATTGAGCGCTTACTGCGTTCAGAGCAGTGTACTAAGCACTCAATCAATCAATCAGTTGTGTTTATTGATTGCTTACTGTGTGCAGAGCACTGTACTAAGCGCTTGGGAAGTACAAGTTGGCAACGTATAGAGACAGTCCCTACCCAACAGCGGGCTCACAGCCTAAAAGGGGGAGACAGAGAACAAAACCAAACATACTAACAAAATAAAATAAATAGAATAGATATGTACAGGTAAAATAAATAAATAAATAGAGTAATAAATATGTACAAACATATATACAGGTGCTATGGGGAAGGGAAGGAGGTAGGATGGGGGGATGGAGAGGGGGATGAGGGGGAGAGGAAGGAAGGGGTTCAGTCTGGGAAGGCCTCCTGGAGGAGGTGAGCTCTCAGTAGGGCCTTGAAGGGAGGGTACAATAAAATAGACTTTGTAGCTGTAGTCCCTCCCCACAAGGAGCTTACAGTCTACAGGGAAGACGGACATTGAAATAAATTACTCGGTCTGAGAGGGCTTTGGATTTTTCTTTTGAAAATGAGGATCTCATGACTGTGGAAGGGAATAATAATAATGGTGGTATTTGTAAAGCGCTTACTCTGTGCCGAGCACTGTTCTAAGCGCTAGGGTAGATAACAAGGTGATCAGGTTGTCCCACGTGGGGCTCACAGCCTTAATCCCCATTTTACAGATGAGGTCGCTGAAGCACAGGGAAGTTAACTGACTTGCCCAAAGTCACACAGCTGACAAGTGGCAGAGGGTGACAAGCAGCGAGGGGGAGAAGAGGGAGCAGGGAGGAGGAGGGGAGAGAAAGCTCGACAGTAGATAATCAAAAAGCAGCGTGGCTCAGTGGAAAGAGCCCGGGCTTTGGAGTCAGAGGTCGCAGGTTCAAATCCCGGCTCCGCCAATTGCCAGCTGTGTGACTCTGGGCAAGTCACTTCCCTTCTCTGTGCCTCAGTGGCCTCATCTGTAAAATGGGGGTGAAGACCGTGAGCCCACCGTGGGACAACTCCATCACCTTGTAACCTCCCCAGCGCTTAGAACAGTGCTCTGCACATAGTAAGGGCTTAATAAATGCCATCATCATTATTATTATTATTAAGAATGAGTACAGGGAAAATAGCCCCAACAGACATGCCAACAAACCAGGGTGCCGGGGTGAAGAAGCTGAGTTAACAACATGACCGGGGACGGAAAGGAGAAAGAAGAGGAAATCCCCAGCTGCTCCCCAAGCCAGCAACATGGAAAAATATCATGGAATCAGTTGGTGGTAGAGCTGGACTTAAAGCCCAGGTTTAATTCCCTGTCACCCTGCTCTTGTAAGCGCTTACTCTATGCCAGGCACTGTACTAAGCCCTTTTAGACTGTGAGCCCCCTTTTAGACCGTGAGCCCACTACTGGGTAGGGACTGTCTCTATATGTTGCCAACTTGTACTTACCAAGCGCTTAGTACAGTGCTCTGCACACAGTAAGCGTTCAATAAATACGATTGATGATGATGCTAATCAGGTTGGACTCAGTCGTGGCCCACACGGGGCTCAGAGTCTTAATTCCCATTTGACAAGTGGGGTAACTGAGGCCCAGAGAAGTGAAGTCCACAGCAGACAAGTGCCGGAACCGGGATTAGAACCCAGGCCCTTCTGACTCCAGGCTTGTGCTCTGTCCACTAGGCCATGCTGTCCGTACCGCCCCTTATTCCATCTTTAGTAGAATTGTAAATTAACAGAAAAATTCTCGATAGAATGATCCTTTCTGTGCTGGAAAGCTATTATTTAACTGCCCCTCAATTTTTCCTCCCCAGGTTCAATTATCCCGACGCACTTGCCATTTTTCTTCCCGGTTCTTGTCCAGCCTTTCAGTCATCCCTCTTTGACTCCCCCGGTAATCTCCCCCGAATTCTCCCTGTTCCTTTTAAGCTGCAAAGTCTACACCTGGGTATAGAAGCCTGGGAAAGCCCATTGTCATCTTGATCCACCCCAGTTCTCTTCCCTATCCCTTCATCATCATCAATCGTATTTATCGAGCGCTTACTGTGTGCAGAGCACTGTACTAAGCGCTTGGGAAGTACAAGTTGGCAACATATAGAGACGGTCCCTACCCAACAGTGGGCTCACAGTCTAAAAGGGGGAGACAGAGAACAAAACCAAACATACTCACAAAATAAAATAAATAGAATAGATATAGATAGATAGAATAGAATGCCCTCCCTCTGCCCATCCGCCAAGCTAGCTCTCTTCCTCCCTTCAAGGCCCTACTGAGAGCTCACCTCCTCCAGGAGGCCTTCCCAGACTGAGCCCCTTCCTTCCTCTCCCCCTCGTCCCCCTCTCCATCCCCCGCATCTTACCTCCTTTCCTTCCCCACAGCACCTGTATATATGTATATATGTATGAACATATTTATCACTTTATTTATTTTACTTGTACCTATCTATTCTATTTATTTTATTTTGTTAGCATGTTTGGTTTTGTTCTCTGTCTCCCCCTTCTAGACTGTGAGCCCGCTGTTGGGTAGGGACTGTCTCTATATGTTGCCAACTTGGACTTCCCAAGCGCTTAGTACAGTGCTCTGCACACAGTAAGCGCTCAATAAATACGATTGATGATGATATGTACAAGTAAAATAAATAGAGTAACAGCAAATGAGCTCTCCACAGCCACCAGTGACCGACCTCTCTCCTAGTCCTCCTCAACCACTTGCCCGCCTTCAGCACCGTTGACCGCGGCCTCCTCCAGCGTGAAGCGCTAGCAGGCCGGTGGTGTTGCTTAGACGGCACTGAACCTAGTTCCGCCGTACCGCTCTGGTGGCTCTTCGGTTTCAGTGACCGGCTTCTCATCCACCGCTCGTCTCCCGGTGTCCCCCGGGTTCAGTCATGGCCTCCCGCTCGTCTCCCTCTACCCTCAGTCTCTCTGGGAGCCCATCAGCTGGTGTGGTTTCAACTAGCCGCTCTCTGCGGGCAACTTCCAGGTCTTCCTCTGTAGCCCCGACCTCTCCCCGGCTCTAAAGTCCTGCATTTCTTCCGGCCTCCAGGACACCGCAAAAGTCATCCTTCTGTCCTAAACTTGGCCCCCTCAGTGGATCTTCCCTCTTTCTCCCCCTTCTAGCCTGTGAGCCCGTTGTTGGGTAGGGCCCGTCTCTCTATTGATGGTATTTGTTAAGCGCTTACTATGTGCCAAGCACTGTTCTAAGCGCTGGGGAGGTTACAAGGTGATGGAGTTGTCCCACGGTGGGCTCACAGTCTTCACCCCCATTTTCCAGATGAGGTCACGGAGGCACAGAGAAGTGAAGTGACTTGCCCAGAGTCACACAGCTGGCAATTGGCGGAGCCGGGACTTGAACCTGTGACCTCTGACTCCAAAGCCCGGGCTCTTTCCACTGAGCCACGCTGCTTCTTGATTATCTACTGTCGAGCTTTCTCTCCCTTCCTCCCCCTCGCTGCTTGTCACCCTCCGCCACTTGTCAGCTGTGTGACTTTGGGCAAGTCAGTTAACTTCTCTGTGCTTCAGCGACCTGATCTGTAAAATGGGGATTAAGACTGTGAGCCCCACGTGGGACAACCTGATCACCTTGTATCTACCCTAGCGCTTAGAACAGTGCTCGGCACAGAGTGAGCGCTTTACAAATCACTTCACTTCTGTGGGCCGCAGTTACCTCACCTGTAAAATGGGGATTGACTGTGAGCCCCTCGTGGGACAATCTGATCACCTTGTAACCTCCCCAGCGCTTAGAACAGTGCTTCTCTATATGTTGCCAACTTGTACTTCCCAAGCGCTTAGTACAGTGCTCTGCACACCGTAAGCGCTCAATAAATACGATTGAATGAATGAATGAATACCATTCCTGCACCAGAAGCCTGCAACCCGTGTCACCCATGACTCTTCACTGGGCAAGGAAGGTGTCTACCAACTCTGTTATAGTGTAGTCTCCCAAGCGCACTGTGTACAGTGCTCTGCACACAGTAAGCACCCAATAAATTCCCCTCTACACTGTAAGCTCGTTGTGGGCAGGGAATTTGTCCGTTATGTTGTTTTACTGTACTTTCCCAAGCACCTAGTACAGGGCTTTGCACACAGTAAGCGCTCAATAAATACGATTGATTGTATATATGTATATATGTTTGTACATATTTTTTTACTCTATTTATTTATTTAATTTATTTGTGCATATCTATTCTATTTATTTTATTTTGTTAGTATGTTTGGTTTTGTTCTCTGTCTCCCCCTTTTAGATTGTGAGCCCACTGTTGGGTAGGGACTGTCTCTATATGTTGCCAATTTGTACTTCCCAAGCGCTTAGTACAGTGCTCTGCACATAGTAAGCGCTCAATAAATACGATTGATGATGATGATGATGATTGATTGATAACTGACAAACCCTGCAGATTCTTGCTCCATGGCATTTCCATGGAGAAATTGGAGAAGCAGCATGGCTCAGTGGACAGAGCGCGGGCCTTGGCGTCGGCGGTCGTGGGTTCAAATGCGGCTCCGCCGCTTGTCAGCTGCGTGACTTCGGGCAAGTCACTTAACTTCTCTGTGTGCTCTGCATACAGTAAGCGCCCAATAAATACGATTGATTGATTCTCTGTGCCTGTTCCCTCATCTGGAAAATGGGGATTGACTGTGAGCCCCCCGTGGGACAACCTGATCACCTTGTAGCCTCCCCAGCACTTAGAGCAGTGCTTTGCACGTAGTATGTACTTAATAAATGCCATCATTAATAGTAATAATAATAATAATAATAATGACATTTATTAAGTGCAAATAATCATTATTATTATTATTATTATTTCCAAATCTGCTCCTGCTCCACCCAGTAAGACCTCCACCCCAACCCCCAAGGTCAAGTTCTCCTCACAGCATCTCTCTAGTCTCCCAATCTCCAGTTGATGCTGCAGGGTGCTGCCCGGATTATTTTTCTTAAAAAGTCATTTGACACACATCTCCATTCTCCAACAGCCTCCAGTGGCTACTGGATTCCCCCTCGGCAGCCCGCAACAATTCCTTACCCCTGGCTTCCAGGCTTTCCACTGGCTTTCTCCATCAATCAATCAATCAATCAATCAATCGTATTTATTGAGCGCTTACTACGTGCAGAGCACTGTCCTAAGCGCTTGGGAAGTACAAATTGGCAACACATAGAGACAGTCCCTACCCAACAGTGGGCTCACAGTCTAAAAGGGGGAGACAGAGAACAGAACCAAACATACCAACAAAATTAAATAAATAGGATAGAAATGTACAAGTATAATAAATAAATAAATAAATAAATAGAGTAATAAATATGTACAACCATATATACACATATACAGGTGCTGTGGGGAAGGGAAGGAGGTAAGATGGGGGGATGGAGAGGGGGCTGCTCCATCTTACCGAGCAGCCGTCTTTATCAGCTACTTGCCAACCCCGTGATCGGGTCATTCCCCCTGCCTGAAGTTTCTCTCCACTTCTAATCCTCCAGCTCTCTTATTTTCCAAATCCATCTTATTATAGTAATAGTAATTACAATATTGAGTAGGCCATTGCTTCATCCCGCATATCATGCTAAGTGCTGGAGATGGGTACACTACAGTCAGATCGGACACAGCCCCTGTCCCAATCAGTTGGGGGTGGGGAGTGCTCAGTACAGTGCTCCGTACACAATAAGGGCTAAATAAATTCCATTCATCGAATGATAGGAAGAGCAAATATTTAAGCTCCGTTTCCCGGATGAGGGGGGTGAGACACAGAGAAGGGAAGCGACTTGCCCCAAATCCCAAAGCAGGCACAAGCATTGCAACTGGAATTATTCATTCAATTCAGCTGTATTTACGGAGCGCTTACTGTGTGCCCGCAGCGAGCTTACAGTCTAGAAATTACACCCAGGTCTATTGACTCACCATCTTGGGCTCTTTCCAAGAAACCAGGCCGCTTCTCTAAAAATCCCATCTTTTCCAAGACACCCATCTCCAGTTCATTTTTAGCAGCCGGCTCTAAGAGGTACCTTTTTTCGGCCCTTGTAGATTTGTTTATTCATTGATTTGTTTCTGCATTTTCATCAAGTATTTTGTGCTACACAATCTGTATCCTTATTCTTCCTCCTATTCCCACTATTTGTAAATAAAAGCCTGCCTGTCTCTTTCATTAGATTATAAGTCCCTCGAAGGCAGGGGCCATGTATTGTCTTCTGGTGTACCTTTCCAACCAGTTACACAGTGCTCTGAGCACAGTAAATGCTCAATAAAGGCCCCTGGTGATGAAAAGGATGGGGTACCTCCCCTCCTGAATGAGAGAGAAAAGGGAAAGTCCCTCACCCTACTTCAGGTTGGGTAGGCTGCTCTGGGGTTTTTTTGTTGTTGTTGTTTGGTTTTTTATGTGGTATTTGTTAAGCACTTCAACAGTGCTTTGCACATAGTAAGCGCTTAACAAATGCCATCATTATTATTATTATTATTATTATTATTACCAAGCACTGTACTAAGCACCAGAGTAGATACAGGATGATCAGGCTGAACAATAGTCCCTGTCCCACATGGGGCTCACAGTCATAAACCCCATTTTACAGGCGAGGGAAGCTGAGGCACAGAGAAGTGAAGTGACTTGTCCCAGGTCGCACAGCAGAGAGTCGGGATTAAAATCAGGTCCTCTGACTCCCAGAGTCAGACTGAGTCCCCTGACTCCTTGGGCTCCTTCCACCCGGCCACGCTGCTTGTCAGTCAGTCCTGTTGGTTGAGCGTATGCTGCAAAATACTCAGAAATGTATAGTAGAGGCTAAAGATGTGATAATAAGACTGAGCCCCTTCCTTCCTCTCCCCCTCGTCCCCCTCTCCATCCCCCCCATCTTACCTCCTTCCCTTCCCCACAGCACCTGTGTATATGTACATATGTTTCTACATATTTATTACTCTATTTATTTATTTATTTATTTTACTTGTACATATCTATTCTATTTATTTTATTTTGTTAGTATGTTTGGTTTTGTTCGCTGTCTCCCCCTTTTAGACTGTGAGCCCACTGTTGGGTAGGGACTGTCTCTATATGTTGCCAATTTGTACTTCCCAAGCGCTTAGTACAGTGCTCTGCACATAGTAAGCGCTCAATAAATACGACTGATGATAATAATAATAACAGTGGTATTTGTTAAGTGCTTACTATGAACCAAGCACTGTTCTAAGCACTGGGGTAGATACAAGGTAATCAGGTTGTCCCACACGGGGCTCACAGACTTAATCCCCATTTTACAGATGGGGTAACTGAAGCCTAGAGAAGTGAAGTGACTTGCCCAAAGTCACACAGCTGCCAAGTGTTGAAGGCAGGATTAGAACCCACGACCTCTGACTCCCAAGCCCGGGCTTTTTCCACTAAGCCACACTGCTTCATGGGATTCCCGGCCTCAAGTGGCTTAGAGCCTTCCAGGATATTCACACAGAATCAGAAGCTTCATCATTAAAATCAGGATCTTGCATCCTGTTATACCTTCATCATTCTTGTTACTGTCATAGTTTCAGTCAGAAGAACAGTACTTGTTTATGCAGCTATATTGGTTAATAATAATAATAATAATTATGGCATTTATTCACTGTTCTCTTCCAGAGGGCTGTCAAATTCTTTGCTGCAACATAATTCCTTTTTTTAGCTCTAGAAGTTTAGCTTACATTTAATTTGGAGTCAACTTATTTTTCCTAAAACTAGTTTTGGGATCACGAGATTTAGGAGTGTCCTAGGGTGCAAGTCAGAGGATTTTTGAGTTAATATTAAGCAGTTCGTTTTTAAGGTATAAATCAGGTATTTGGGAGCTTACTTTTTCATGCTTTTTAAAAGTGAAATGTATTATTATTATTATGGTATTTGTTCTAAGCGCTGGGGTAGTTGCAGGGTAATCAGGTTGTCCCACGTGGGGCTCACACTTTTGGTCCCCATTTTATAGATGAGGTACCTGAGGCACAGAGAAGTAAAGTGACTTGCCCAAGGTCGCACAGCAAACAAGTGGCAGAGCCGGGCGTGGCTCAGTGGAAAGATCACGGGCTTTGGAGTCAGTGGTCATGGGTTCGAATCCCGACTCCACCACGTGTCTGCTGTGTGACCTTGGGCAAGTCACTTAACTTCTCTGAGCCTCAGTTGCCTCATCTGTAAAATGGGGATTAAGACTGTGAGCCCCACGTGGAACAACTTGATGATGATGATGGCATTTGTTAAGCGCTTACTATGTGCAAAGCACTGTTCTATGCGCTGGGGGGAATATAAGGTGATTAAGTTGTTGATCACCTTGTATCCCCTCCAGCGCTTAGAACAGTGCTCTGCACATAGTAAGCGCTTAACAAATGCCATTATTACCATTATTATTATTATTACATCCTCTGACTCCCAAGCCCGGCCTCTTTCCACTAAGCCATGCTGCTTCTAAGCACTTACTATGTGCCAGGCACTGTACTAAGCACTGGGGTAGATACAAGCGAATCAAGTTGGACACCGTCCATGTCCCACATGGGGCTCCCAGTCTTAATCCCCATTTTACAGATGAGGTAACTGAGGCACAGAGAAGTTAAGTCACTTGCTCAAACTTTAGATTGCCCCGGAACACACACAGTTTTTCCAAAATTCAACTTTTCGCAGAATAAAAATGGAAACCGAAGCTCTACTAAAGCAGTGCAACTGCACTAAGCCATGCTGCTTCTAAGCACTTACTATGTGCCGGGCACTGTACTAAACACTGGGGTAGATACAAGCGAATCAAGTTGGACACCGTCCATGTCCCACATGGGGCTCCCAGTCTTAATCCCTATTTTACGGATGAGGTAACTGAGGCACAGAGACGTTAAGTCACTTGCTCAAACTTTAGATTGCCTTGTAACACACACAGTTTTTCCAAAATTCAGCTTTTCGCAGAATAAAAATGGAAACCGAAGCGCTACGAAAGCAGTGCAGCTGCATTCAAGTGACGGCACTTGCCCGCCAGATGGTTACATGTCATTTCACTAATAGGGTTAAATAAGAAATATAGCTGTGTGTGTCTTCCGATTTGAAAATGTGAACCACCTAAGAAAAGTGCCATTTTCTTCCGTTCAGCTTTCAGTCGGTAATCAATCAGTCAACCGGTGGTATTTATCGAGCACCTTCTGGGTGCAGCCCACGGGACTAAAGAGATTGGGACAGAGTCGGTAAACAGGTGCTTCGCACATAGTAAGCGCTTAACAAATGCCATCATTATTATTATTATTATTATTATTGTTATTATTATTATTACAGTCTAGAGTCCAGTGACGCTAATTAGATGCCTATTACGCCCAAAGCACCATGCTAGGTTCCTGGGAGAGTATGCTAGAGGTAAAAAACAAAAAAAAAACACTCTGCCCTCAAAGAGTTTTTATTTTGTCAGTTCTAGAAGACTGCTTAGCCTCTGATTTAGAGGCATTGCAGTAGTTTTCCACAAGTGCTTAGGGCAGAGCTTGATACAAAGCAAGTGCTTAAGAAATACGTTATTATTACGGTGGTTTGTTGGCATTTTAAAAATGTGGACAGGGGCTGTTTCCTAGCTCTTAACCTGCACTCTCCTGGAGTAACTTATAAAATGAAGTTTGTCTTCAAATGTTGGTGCTGGTGACCTAGGTAGCTTGGCTATATATGGGTAAGTGAAGGGTATCATTTTTTATTTGGTGGGATCATCATCATCATCATCAGTCGTATTTATTGAGCGCTTCTATTTCTTTTATTTTGTTAGTATGTTTGGTTTTGTTCTCTGTCTCCCCCTTTTAGACTGTGAGCCCACTGTTGGGTAGGGACTGTCTCTATATGTTGCCAATTTGTACTTACTGAGCGCTTAGTACAGTGCTCTGCACACAGTAAGCGCTCAATAAATACGATTGATGATGATGATGCTACTAAGCACTTGGGAAGTACAAATTGGCAACATATAGAGACAGTCCCTACCCAACAGTGGGCTCACAGTCTAGAAGGGGGAGACAGAGAACAAAACCAAACGTACTACCAAAATAAAATAAATAGAATAGCTATGTATAAGTAAAATAAATAAATAAATAAATAGAATAATAAATAAATAAATAAATATAGTAAATAAACAGAGTAATAACAAACAGAGGAAGGTGTTGAAAATTAAATTCCTGTGCTTGTTTTGAATAGAGTGCTATCTTTGACCCCGAGTTTTATTGGCCCCAGGGCAGGGATGGCTAAACTTACCTCAATAGCCACAGACAAACTTCTTTTTGAGGTACTACTTACTTTTGGCCACTGCCATAGCTGAGTTGGTGGCCAGTGGGGCGTTCCAGCAATTGCAGTAGAGACCTCAAGTTTTTGTAAATTTTAAGTTTGACGTGTCACCGACACCTTTGGTGATGTCTCCACCATCGTATCCCTTTGAGCATGGGCTTGGGAGTTAAAGGACGTGGGTTCTAATCCCGCTTCCGCCACTTGTCTGCAGTGTGACCTTGGGCAAGCCACTGTGCCTCGGTTACCTCATCTGTAAAATGGGGATTAAGACTGAGCCCCAGGTGGGACAACCTGATCACCCTGTATCAGCGTGGCTCAGTGGAAAGAGCACGGGCTTTGGAGTCAGAGGTCATGGGTTCAAATTGCGGATCCACCAATTGTCAGCTGTGTGACTTTGGGCAAGTCACTTCTCTGTGCCTCAGTTACCTCATCTGTGAAGTAGGGATTAACACTGTGAGCCCCCCGTGGGGCAACCTGATTACTTTGTAACCTCCCCAGCGCTTAGAACAGTGCTTTGCACATAGTAAGCGCTTAATAAAAGCCATTATTATTATTACCCCAGCGCTTAGAACAGTGCTTGGCACATAGTAAACACTTAACAAATACCATCATCATTATTATTAAAAATAGAGAACTTTAGAGAAAGGGGTTCAACTTGGTGACGTAGTTTTTGCTGTTTTTTGTTTTATGTTATCTATTAAGCACTTACTATGTGTCAAACCCTATTCTAAGCGCTGAAGTAGATACAGGTCAATTAGGTTGAACACAGTCCCCATCCCAAATGGGGTTCACAATCTAAGTAAGAGGAAGAAGAGGAGAACTGAGGCATAGAGAAGTTAAGTGACTTACCCAGGGTCACACAGCAAGCAGTTGACAGAGCCGGAATTAGAACCCAGGTCCTCTGATTCCCAGGCTCATTCAAGAGGCCATGCTGCATCTGTGAAAATGTACTGTTTACTTTTACTTATCCCCTAATTCAATGTAATGGTTAAAGGTCTTTGTCATAGTGTCAGAAGAGGAATACTATAATAGGGGGTTTTTTTTGGTTTTTCTTAAATCAAGCTCTACCTGATACGACGGGCTGTGATGAGAGAGAAGGTAGCAGCATAAGCAGATGGCCAAGATGGAGATGATTAAACCATAAATATATTCCTTTTATTCTCCCTTCAGTTGCCATTAAAAAGTGTTCTTTGGAAATCGTCTCATAGGACTCTGTCCATTTGCATTTTAAAAAATCAATCCACCACCACTCTACCTGCCATTAGCTCTTTTTAAAGCGCTTTACTTAGTAGCAAGACGTCCACCAAAAGAAGCTTTGAAAAACTAGATCCTAACTGCTTGCAAATTGCTCCTAAGCTTCTGATTATTACCTTTTTCCATCTGCTGTTACTCCCTAATTTTGTTTGAGTCCAGTTGCGATAATATAGTGGCATGGGAAAAATCATTAATGTTGTATAGCGGCCAGATGATTCCAATTTCATATTCGCTCTAGATTACTGTAAAACTCAAACCACCATCTTGCATTTCTTCCTCCCAGTGATTGAAACGACGTAGGGTCTTCATTTCAAAATGTCACCCTTAGGTACCGCAGCGAAGTTTTTGTTTCAGAGTATAGCCAGTACGTTTCCACGTTTTTCACGTTAATGAGAGGCACAACTTCCAGATTTTTCCAAAGTACGTGCTACCGTTAGATTGATTTTTAAATTGCCCCATGTGATGTAGGATATGTCACCGCACAAATCCTTGTGACTGAGCGAGGCAATGCATTTTTCAAATGTGGTAAGGGATGTCAGCACATAAAATACTGCTGGAAATCCTCGTGGCTGAACAAAGCAACGCATTTTTTAAAAGCCCACTTAAGCCCACTCACCAGTGACTCAGTGCTTCAGGACCTAAAGACCCTGGGGGTGTTGAAAGAGAGTCTGATAAAATAACTTCGAGGCCTTGTGCCTTTGACCTCTATTGTCCAACGCTGAGGGACCGCTGCACCAGGTAAGTCGCTCTTAGCTCTGTGGGATGTGTCGTATTTCATATGATTCAAGTAACGCCCAATTTCCATATTTTGGAAGGGTCCACATCTCTCCCACTTCAAGGACTGAGATGAAAGGGCCTACTTTTGCGCCACTGAGAATTCAATTGTGTTTGATTGATGAGATGACTTTTTTTTTTTTTAACGCTCCCTCTTTAAAAGTGAATAAATCTTTGTTTACAGACAGTCCCCGGGTCCTCGACCCCAATATTCCCCTAGTGGCCCGTGAGATCATGCAGCGAATGATCCGACAATTTGCTGCTGAATATACCTCAAAAAATAGCTCAACTCAGGACCCCAGCCAGCCCAATAGCACAAAGAACCAAAGCCTGCCGAAAGCATCTCCCGTCGCCACCTCTCCCACGGCTGCAACCGCTCAGAACCCCGTGCTCAGCAAGCTTCTCATGGCTGACCAAGACTCGCCTCTGGACCTTACTGTCAGAAAGTCTCAGTCAGAAGCTAGCGAACAAGGTATGGTTTGATCGTCTACCCCGTCTGCGTCCCCCGAGCTAGGGCAATTGGAAATGGTTCTTTTGGCAAGCAGACCGTAAGACCAGCAGGAGAGTGAAAACCAAAGAGCGTCTCGGTAAGAACTCCCGGGGTCAAGCCCCTAAAAGCCAGTCCGTGGTAGTGGGGAAGGATCGCGGAGAGACAGGTCCTCCTAAATCCTAATGCCGGGTGGGCGATTACCTTGAACATCCATGAAGGAAAGGCACTTTAAAATGTCAACTCCCTAGTAGGTGGAGTCGACAGGAGATGACGGTTCTTTAATCCGTCTACAGGTCGGAATGAGTTTCCGTGAGAGAAATAGAGCATATCTGTCTCCGTACTAGCGAGACCGTGAATCCCCTGGAATAATGGCTGTCGATCCAGGAAATCAATTCTCGGGCTACTCTGTGGGGTTAATATCTCTAGGCTAAGTGAACTTTAAAAAGGAAAAATCGGTCAATCAATCGGCAGTAGGTTCCTGAACGCCCACTGCGTGCCGAGCACCGTACTAAGTGCTTGGAAGAGGACAGTACCACCGAGTTGGTAGACGCACGCGTTGCCTACCCCCAGGGAGCGGAGGTTCTGCTTCTCTTTGGGGGTTAGAATAATTGAAAGAAGGAGTGGGAAGGTTAGAATCATTTACAGATAGATGTGTGAGAATTTATATGGGCAAGGGGAAGAGGTGTTGTTTTTTGATAGCATTTATAAGCATCGAGAAGGCAAGATCATCTGGGCAGGAAGATTTTATTTCCTCACGTTCTGGACTTGCAGTAATCTCTGGTTCACTTGAAGAAAATGAACTTTTGAAATGGTTTTCCTAGTAAAAATTCAGTTTTTAAAATGATACAATTCTTGTGCGTAAAACTGAGGTTTTCTGTTGTTTTAAAGAGCACGCGCTTGTTCACATATTGTGACCGTTTTCCTCTAAATACTTGATATTCATCCCGCCCGCAGTCCCACAGCACTTAAGTACAGAGCTTTAAATTATACATCATAAGTGACTTATTCACATGTCCGTCTCCCCCTGTAGACTGTAAACTCGTTGTGGGCAGGGAACATGTCTGCTATTCTGTTGTATTCTCCCAGGCTCTGCACATAGTAAGTGCTCAATAAATACCACTGATGGATTGAGAAACTGAGAAATTTTAAAAGATTGAAAAATGTACTCGTGTTTTCATCGTTGATAACTGTACGCTTAGAATAAATTTGGAAAAAAATGGGTGCCCTTTAACATTTCTCAAAGGGGATTATATTGCTTTCAATACATGTGGCTGTGACTGGCCATTAATATTAGCTTGCTTTAGATATTTGTTACAGACACCTCATTTTCAGTACAAAGTGTCCATGGTTTGGCTCAGGTTGAACATAAAGTCATAATAATTATGAGTAATAATATATCAGTAAATAGGTGTTGACTTTAAAGCATGAATAATGCCACAAATGAATCACTTACCAAACACCATTGTTTTATTAACAGCAATTACTTCTCCACACAGTAGCTTCCCTTAAATTGTGACTGTACGAGGTTTCACGCCTTGAAAAAAAGGAGGCCTGAAAGAAGTAGAAACAACAAATTCAACTCGAGTTTTGCAGTGATAAAATGACTTGCCTAATCAATATTCCGAAGTCCATGAATCATTTAGTTCATGTATTTTTAAACAGTGTATTTGTACGAATCCCATAATTAGCCCTCCATTTATGGAATTAGGCCATGTAATTAGGATTTATTTTCAGGAAGGGGTGACAGTATTTATTTGGTAAAGAGCCAGAACTGATTCCTTTGGAAGAGCCGAAAGGGTGCCAAGCCAGCCTTTATATGTGAGTGCTTTCGTTTTCAGTCTGATTGCACTTATTGCACCTTATAGATTAGGCTGGTGGGGACTGGGCATTTGTTCAGGGCTGGGCCCCACAAAGGTCCCGGTTGTGATGACCGTTCTGAAATGAAAATAAATACGATTGATTGACGAGAGAGACTTTGAAAGCACCCAGCGTCCTTCTCCTGGCCTTTGAAGGCAAGGCGGGGATCGAGCGAGGGTCTCTCCCACTGAGAAACTTTGTTACTGGGAGTTGGTGGCCTTTTCCCACCTGTGCTTATTCCGTTGAGCCCAGGGGTCGTAGACCGGACTCACCGCAAAGGCCTTTTGATTTCGTCATCGGGGGATTTGGGGAATTTTTTGTTACTCAGCTCAATTTGAGAAGGAGGGCTAATGGCTTTAATGAGGAGACAGAGATGGCATAATTGGATGATTTATATTGACCATCTCTCGCCCTTCGTGTAACTTTCCTTTCCCATCGTCCCGCCAGCTCCATTACATAAGCCTCAGAGTGGCCGATTCCAACGCACCAGTAGACGAACTCCGCAGTCAGCGGTGTCCTCTTTGAATGTGGAAGACGTATAGGTAGATACATAGATGGCTGGATGTATACGTTATAGGTGTTGCTGATCTCTGCAAATTAATGTGATGCAGAGGGATGAAAAGATGGTGCAAAGGGATGAAAAAAGGCCAGTGCATTAATCCACAGTTCCTTCTTTTTCTCTGGCAATGTTTTTCTACTTTTCATCTTCCTTAAATTGAATCCACATCTGCTCCAGTTTTTTTCCTGTCGTCAAGTGTGACTTTATGTCTTTGCAGACGGTGTACTTGATCTGTCCACTAAGAAAAGTCCATGCGCCGGCAGCACTTCCCTGAGCCATTCTCCTGGCTGCTCCAGTACTCAAGGGAACGGGTAAGGGACCCTATTTGTGGCTTTTTAATAATGTATTGCAGACCAGATTATTCTCCTTTCTCTCATTGATTGGTGCAGTTAACCCTTCAGAGTAAAGATTTATGGTGGAACTGTCCCAGCAAATCCCTTGAATCCTCCTGCCAAATGAAAGGATGCTGTGAAACCAGGCAGGTTAGGTCAAAACCATCTCATTTCAGCATTTGTTTTATAAACTCTAATGACTCTCTCTATACATCTGTGGCAAGAAAATGCCTTTGGTCTTCTTGTTGGGTTCAGTGGTGACGATGGTATTTGTTAAGCGCTTACACTCTGCCAGGCACTGTAATTACCCCTGGGGCGGATGCAGGAAAATCGGGGTGGACACGCCCCCCCCCCCCCCCCCCCGTCCCGCATGAGGCTCCCGGTTTTCATCCCCATTTTACAGATGAGGTAACTGAGGCCCAGAGAAGTGAAGTGACTTGCCCTTGGTCACTCAGCAGACAAGTGGCGGTTCGGGGATTAGAACCCAGGTCCTTCTGACTCCCAGGAAGTCATGACTCGGATGATGTGAGGTTTTTTGGATTGTGACATTCGTGTGGGGACTTTGTTTACGGGGTCCGGTCTACAACTACAGCTTCTAGACGTTTTCAAGTTCTGAAAATGCAGTTTGTGCTTTATTGAATATCATCCCCAGGAGCGATACGGGTACCGATAAGTAACTGCTCTACTACCAGACCAGTCACAGAATCACCAGCTAGTCAACTTTTGCAACACTCTTCGAGAGCAGAGTGAATTTTCTTAACCTGATGCTTAGGAAACAAAAGGCTCCTTGACCTATGAACTGAGCAGGTCCTCCTTACCTACCCAATACTTCAACCTAGTAATTTTGTATTTCCAAAGAGCGGGTTAGGATGAGGCGGTAGTAACGGGAAGTTTCCAGGAATTTATAACATTTAACTGAAAACTCTTTCTTAGCAGGATAAAATTATCTCCGCAGACCTTAGATACGAAATACTTAGCCTTGCCGGATAAAGTGCTTAAAAATAACAAGCAGCTATTGACCAGCCTCTTGAAACGGAATAGAAACTTTCTATTCCAAATGAAATACGCTCAGTTCTGCCTTAACCGGATAGCTGTGTTCTAGAAGAACTTGGTGTTGTGGGCAAACTGTGTGTTTCAGTACTTGCTCCTTGACTGATGCCACCCAAATGTGCAAAACCTCGTCTTCCTCCCCGAAATCTACTCTCAGCCACGTGGATCGTGTTATAGCCAGAGCAGACTTGAACTGTGGGGAAAACAGAGCCCTGACTCTTCAGTAGTGTTACCTGCCAATTGGGCAGTGGCAAACAACACACGTAGAGTGGAAAAGACCGAACTCCCTTTCTGTAATGTAATTTACTAGCGACTAGACTGCTGACAAGTGCCTCATTCTCTCCCCCGTCATACTTGTTTTTCCCTAACCCGAACCTTAATCCTTCCCCATCTCATCCATCTCGATCTTTGAAAGCCGGCTCGCTTTCTTTGTCAAATATAACGGCTTGATTGCGGCAGTGGCAGCACCGGAGTCCAGCGTGGCTCCGGGTGGTTTGTTTTCGTGTTTCCATCAATAGTGACCGTGGTGCTACCAAGCACGCCTTTCCTGGGGGACAGCATTCAGGATTAGCGTAGCTGCGATTTGCACAGATGACACGCTCGTGTGAGATGTTTCATCCTCCTCCGAACCACCCTGGACCAGATCTGTGATTCGAAAACGAGGGATTCTGCTGCCGTCTTCATTTTAGGAAAGTCAAAACGGGGTGTTCTTGTAAGCCGTCATTGCAGTTCTGCTTCTCAGTGAAGTTTTTGTGGTGCCCCTAAGCGAGGTATTTCATTGATCACGTAGCCCAGACGGTATATCCATTTTGTCATTTTTGTAGTTTTAATGGGGACAGTAGCGGCGTGCGTACTTTCTAAAAGCAACATCTGCCTATGCTATATTTTGTTTAAAATCGTAGTACTATCCAAGTTTCCATACACGATTACTTCCTGTGGGGACTTTGTCAAGCTCCAGCCTTAAAACCGATCGTTGATCTTCTTCACCGGAGAAACGTGACACTTGTAAACCAATATAAATTAATATGTTTAGCTTTGTGAGGGAGAAACGAAGAATGGTGTCACGAGTACGACAACAAAGAAACCAGACTAGTTTCTGGAACGTTCTTTGGAAGTCATCCCCGTAAAATAAAAATAGTTGTTTTGTTCTTCCAACCTGATGGTCCTTTATTGAAGAAAATGAATTCTGCAGTGCATTTATGTAAATCCGAACCAAACAAAGACGCGTAGTGCTTCAGGAATTATTGTTTGGAGGTAAGAAAAGACCATCTGCTTGGTGTTTGGTGTAGTCCAAATGTAGGAACAGGGACACTCATCGTATTTAAGCAATGAGTTGTGTTTTAGAAGGAAGCGGTGTGGTAAGTCGTGTTACAATGCAGATTCTTGGTTGGTAGCGGCATCTCCCGGCTTTTACATGAGGGCTTAATGCAAGTTAAAATGCCATTAAGTCTTTGGAGGGCCGCTTCCGATTTTCCATCCGGAGTAGCAGCGCGTTGCTTGTGAGCAACATCCATGGTTTCACCAACACGAACGGTTCCGATTTCGCAGCCGGTTGACAAACGCGGGTCGAATGTGTTGCATTTTCAAGTCATCTGGCTTACTCTTTTATTACTGTACTTGTTGAGTGGTAACGTCACGCTAGTCACATAACTGCGCATCAATCTGTGGAGACTGACGATTACTTTGCAATTCCTAATTAAGGTGCTATTTTCAGACAGTTGCGCGAAGCCTTTTCTCCTCCGAAAATTTGTGAACCCAGCCAGAGACCAGCTGACAGGTTTCATTTTTCTTTGCCCCAAAAAGCTCCTGTTTTTGTTGCGAACAAGTTTTAAAACTGACTGACGGCCGAGACCATTTACAAATTTTAGAGAGAGAGAGAGAGAGAGAGGAAAAAAAAAACGCAGAGTGATGTTACCCAAGCAAGGCCTTCTAATAAAGGAGTGGTCCCCTCACCCGTCCCTCCCTACCTGTGCCAGTCCTGCTCACATCAGTTTCCTTCCATCCAATTAGGCGACCTGGGAGACCCAGCCAGCACCGTCCAGACGGACTTCGGAGTGGTGATGGGGTACCTCCAAGAAGCTTGCAGGATGGAACCAGGGAAGGTTATGGCCATTCCACATCTCTTAAAGTTCCTCTGGCTCGATCCCTGCAGATTAGCGAAGAACTGCTGAGCAGAAACCAGTTCTCCACAGCCACCAGCCTTGGGCCGTCCGGACTGCAGAATCATGGACAGCACTTAATATTATCCAGGGAGGCCTCGTGGGCAAAGCCACACTACGAGTTCAGTTTCGGCCGCATGAAATTCAGGGGCAACGGGGCCCTCGGCACCATCAGTGACCTCCCCTTTCTCAATGAAAACTCCGCCTTTCCCAAAATGGCCCCGCAGACTAAACCGGAGGGGAAAAAGGACGTGAGCCATTCGCCGCCTGTCGATTTAAAGATACCCCAAGTCCGAGGCATGGACCTTTCGTGGGAGTCCCGCACGGGGGACCAGTACAGCTACAGCTCTTTGGTCATGGGTTCACAAACGGAGAGCGCGCTTAGTAAAAAGTTAAGGGCTATCCTTCCAAAACAAAACCGAAGAAGCTTGCTGGATGCCGGACCGGATCCTTGGGGCTCAGACGCCGAGCAGTCTACCTCGGGACAGCCATATCCCACTTCGGACCAAGAAGGAGACCCGGGCTCCAAGCAGCCCCGGAAGAAGAGAGGGAGATACAGGCAGTACAACAGTGAGATCCTGGAGGAAGCAATCTCGGTGGTTATGAGTGGAAAAATGAGTGTTTCCAAAGCTCAGAGTATTTACGGGATTCCCCACAGTACACTGGAGTACAAAGTGAAGGAGAGGCTGGGCACTTTGAAAAACCCTCCAAAGAAAAAAATGAAATTAATGAGGTCGGAGGGGCAGGATGTTTCCGTAAAGATTGAATTAGATCCCCAGGGAGAGGCAGCACAAAGTGCAAATGAATCAAAAGATGAGTAGGGATGCTGTAGAGTGCCAATTATTTTCCAGACTGAGTGAGCACGACTGCATTGTTCCGCTACCACCGAGTGCACCTGACTTCATTTTCTGTGCCACTTGCTCCTTTGCAGATTTTTTGCATTGACTCGTGTGGACACACAGGTGACGGGTGCACTCCGGATCTTGCATATTTTGTAAATTTTCATGCCTGCTGTGGCTCAGAATCTCTCTCTTTTGGGGGTTTTTGTTGGGTGTTTGGGGTTTTTTATTTTTTGGCCTTTTGCATGTTTCTCTATTATTTAGAGAATTGAGTTACCTCACAAAGAACTCACACAACATGTAGAAGTGGACTCCTTTGCCTGTAGAGCCTGCATGTATCTTTTTTTCAGTTCCCAAAAGCAAGTCCACTATTTACAAACAAAATTCTCTCTTACAAAGAGCTTTACCATTGAGAATTGGAAAGCCATCTTAGAATCGGAAAAAAAAAAATGCAGGATTTTATTTCTTCTTGGATCCAGTTCATTGAGGGATTAAGCCAGAAATACATACTCTTTAGGAATGACAAATCTCTGGAAGTCAAGGAGATGGGTTAGCGGATAAGTAATCAAAGTAATCAATTGGGTCTAATTACATTACACCATTTTCTTTCAAAATTAAATTCCTGTGCCATTAGCAATCTGCTTAGTGCTCACTCGGAGGGGAGGGTGGGAGGTGGGGGGGGGGGGGAGCATAGATACGCTACCTTCAAAACGATTCAGTTAATTACCTTGTAACACTACCTTCACTGTAATTTTGTTGGGAATTTTCTAAAGGTGGGATCTGGTCTCACCAGTTTGTGAGGATGTAGCCTTATCTCTCGGAGGGCAAGCTCCTTTTTTGAGTCAGGAGCGGTCAGGGTACACTGAATGATTCACTAGGGTATGCCTCATTTCAAGGAAAACCAGGATTCTTTGTAATCTTAAACCCTTTTTACCGATTTGATCACGTGTTTACTAACGTATATGACTCCAGCAACTGGTTTCAGTTTCTCCAGCTCTGGATAATGGGGTGGGGGAGGGAGGCGGCGGGGGGCGGGAGGGGGGCTGAGGGGGGAGAAGGGAAATAAGTGTATAAATTACTGTGATCTCGCAAAAAAACAAAGCGATCTCTAGACATTACAACCTCAATAGTCTGTCCAAATATCCACCTTAATGAAGGATCCACGTTTGTGTTCAGGGAAGAAACACAAACTTCAAGGTAGTCTGATCTAGGCTGCCCATCTTATCTAGCTGTTATTCAGTCAGGGTTGAACACTCACTGAGTGTTTTCTTTTTAAATACCCCAGTTGCCAGTAGCAGGGTGGTTCATTTTTCTCCGATCCTGCTCCCGATTTTCTTCTCCCTTTCTGGTTTTTACCTACGATTGAGTTTAATGGTTGCTTAGCACACACTACTATAGGCAGTTTCGAGTCACGTTTGTATAAGCACTCCTTGAACTACATACATTTCTTTTTTTTTACGGCGACCTTTTGAAAACCCATATTAGACATCCAGAGTAAGTCGTAGGAAGTACTTTTCTCTTTCTGCAAGAATGGTCAGTGACTAGTTGAAGCTCAGAGACGACTTAAACGTTGGCAGTGTGACCAAATCGGAACGGCTGGCTGCGCCGAAGAAAAACAGAACACTAAAAACCTACAGTTTCAGGCTGCAGTGATATTTAGGACCTCGCAGTCTTTCAGTCGCGCAGCCCAAAGAAGCGTTGGAGTTTGTGTCGAAGTAAAAAAAAAAAACATTAAGCACTGTACTCGGGTGTTGAAGTGGAAGTTGGTTATCGAAAGTGGAGAGCGATGCCGGGGGTGGGAGCGTGGGAGGAGAAGAATGGCCTAGATAGCTCAGAGGCTGCTGGAAGAATTTTCATCTGGAAATTCTAGAGCGGTTAGTTCAGTTAGCCATCTTAGGTGAAGGACATAATATATTTTCCCCCCTCCCAGCAACTTACACTGTTCAAAGGTTAGGCACACCATTGCTGTCATTTTTTTTTTAAATATGCACTGCTCATTCTCGGTATAGACCGGGCTCGGGGCCCGTGTTTGCTCTGATTATTTCGCGTGAAGCGTTTCACCGTTCAAAGAGCCTGCTTCTTCTTAGCTTTCAAGTTATCTCTCAACTCTAAAAAGCCGTTTTAGCTCAGTAGCAGTATTTTAAACTCTGCAATATTTTCCAGCCTAGCTGGACATTGCAATAAAAGTGCGTTGTTAAATGTGTGGTTTCATCTGCTGTCGAAGGAAGTTCTAGAAGGTTTGCTGCAAGCAACGGGCTAGGTTTTTAAAGGCTTAACCTCCTGGTTTGCACCCCCATGTATTTGCACACATAAATAATTGTGGCCTCCAGTGCCTTCTTCCACCTTGTTTGGCAGCGTCGATTCTTCAAGGTTTCTGGAAGAAGGGCCTTGCAGCCACAATGATGTATGTGTGTGCAAATTGTGTTTGCAGAAAGGAGTCATTAGAGGCCCATGGAAAAATTTGGCCCTAAAAATTGTAACCCTTTTGTAGAGTTTTACTGTTCAGAGAGGTTTAACCCTATATGGTAGTCTATTTAAGTGAAGTATGAGTTGACTTTTGTAAACTTTGTCATTGTAGTGTACATGGAGTGATCATTTTACTAACATAAATATTTTCTATGTGTGTTTCAGTGGATGACAATCGAGCAGCAGAAGAATGGTGTGCCTACCCTTTAATGCTGCAGTTTAAAAAGAGAACTTGTATTGTGTCATTTCAGACTGTAGGCTAAGAATTGTAAATAGTGAAATTTAAGTAATTTTATTATTTGCTTTGGTTAGAAAGTGAATTTTAAAAAGCAAACCAAACACTAAACTTTCTCAGATTAAACGTCCTGAGACCTGAAGATTGTAGTATTCATGTCTGTGAAGCTTTTAACCATTACACATGAGATCAGTGACAGATTAAATATTCAGGTAACCTATCCTTTCAGAGAAGCTTTTGAACAAGCATATTTCCTCCAAAGGTCTCTGTGTTTTGGATTTTTTTTTTTAAGTGTAGATTATTTTAAGCACTAATTGCATTACTTTGGTAACTGCAATATAAAATAGCCATTATTGTTTTGTGAAGCATGGTTGAGATTAGTTAGTGGTCCCTTTAAATTTCATGAGCCTCTCAAAAAAACAAAAAACAAAAAAAGCTGCTGAATATTTCAAAAGATATATATTTTACCTTATTGTAGATTTTGTAAAGTTAGTCGGTAATATTCCCGTGCACTTTTTAATGTTAAATTTTGTTTTAAAAGTCTCATCGTACCATTTCTCCGAGATGGTCCATCACATGGCCGGCTGTCAATCTAGGTGCTGCGGCGATCCCTAAACATTTGCTCTCTCTTTGGTTTCCTCTTCTGTTCTTTATGAGCGCTCTCGCTGTAGGTGGTCTAGTAGTATTTGGGGTCATCTTGAGTATTTAATTGGAGTTGGTGTATGTGGAGTAGCATGCCTAATTTCTGCCGACCAGAGGTTTGCCTGGCTCGGATTCCCAGTCGAGCTGTTCGTTTTTATTTTTGGCATCGGGGCGGTGTAGTTCGCTATGTCTTTGGAACAAAAGTGTTTAAAGTTCTCACGTCTCTCCAGGATGTCGACGCTGAAGTTACTTGGACTGGCTGGTCAGGAGGTAGTGCTCAGGTCTTACCTCTTCTTGGTTTTTGGTTTTGTTTTTTTTTTGGTTTGGTTTTGGTTTGGTTTTGGAGGTTTTTTTGGTGTTTTTCATGAGGGAACATCGATAACAAAATGGACAAATTGCAACGTGGTAGAAAAACCAAAATGATGAGTCTGGTGGAAGAATTTCTCTGGTATTTTTAGTCACGGTTTCTTACTCCTGATAGTCAGACCCGGCAGTAATATGGAATATGTGCATGACACAGGGTTTGGAAGGGAAGAGCCAGGGACTGTGAAAAAATGTTAATGATGGATCGCAAAGAGCAGTTTTTCAATATCTCAAGTTCCTCGCAGAGGCAATTTTCCTCTTCATTCATTCTGAGAAAAAAAAAAGCATTCCATAGTCCACCTGGGTAACGATACTTTTAATTAAGAAATTTGCTATTCTGCTGAAGTTTAGATGTTGCTTGGTAAATCTTTGCATCAGCATATCATGAATTATGTTTAAGGCGTAGTGTGATAGGGATTCTGATGTGGCGTTAAATTACTGTACAGCTTTGGTGAGCAAACAACATACGTGAAGTGTAGCTGGTTTGTTTTACTTTAAAATGTCCAAGTGCTTTTTAAAAACCTGGTTAGCTAGTACACAGACCATTACCTCACATTCAACCAAACGGACACCTCCATTCCCAGACGTCTTTCCTGGGACAAAACCCAAGCTTGAATAGATGGAGCATTCAGCGTATAGGCATCTCAAGGGTGCGTGGACCTTAATTTTTCTTCTTTTTTTGAAAGAACACCATGCCACGCTTTACAGCGACAACCCTTACAGACCCCGTGTTACCAATCACCTCCTCTTCCATTGAGAGAAGCTGGATATATGCCCCCGTTTGACACACCGTGCCCCTGTTATCCCCAGTGGGAGTTATCGGAGACGAGGAGCCCCCACTCGCGCTCTTTGGGAATTTAGCATACTGAGCACCCATACTCTTGACCCCAGGGCCGAAGCCTTTATGACTGATCCAGTCATAAGCCAGACTCTGATGGATTATGTCTGTAATACCGGATTGTCTCTGCAACAAGCAAGGAACATAACCTTCTGGGTAGCTGTGGATATATATATATATGGAGAGAAAGAGAGGGAGCTCCAGTTAGGCCACTATCCTTGCCAGCCACTCTTTTTCTTATATCTCAATTTTGGAACCAAGTCACCTTAGCATTAGGGATCCTTTTCCCTCTTGAAATGCCAGAAATGCCACAGTGCTTTTCATGGGAGGGGAACCTTCCATCTCTTCTTCCCTCAGGTTACCGTCTTGGCGTTGGAAAATGACAGTGGAAAGCGACGCTCCTTAAAAGATATTTGGCATTGGTTTGTCAGGGCAGATGTATTAAAAAGGAACCAGTCCAATCTTCATTCACGAATATCCTGGAGACCATCTTCCTTGTCTATCCCCAAATTGGGTCTTTGTGGAAATGCTTCTAGCACGGTTAGTGTTGTGAAAGGCGTTTTGGTCTCGGCAGAACAATCCACTTGTCAGGAGGTTACTGAACCCCATTTAGGCCAGGGAAACATTTTTGTTCATATCGGATTGCTTTTCAAACTCCGCCGAATAGGATAAATATCTTCTTGGCGCACGGAATGCAAATTCCAAACCCTTCCGCTCAGCGTATTTAGGATTAAGGCCGTCTTTGAGATTTTTCTGAGAGCAGAATATGTGAATATGGCGATTGACGTGGAGGCAGGAGGGGAGGAATTCAGTGAAATTGACTCTCGTCCTCTTCTCTCCTTAGGTAGTTTTACATTAATTAGCCTTTTTTTAAAAAAAAAAAAAAAAAGACAGAAATACCCTGCAGGGTAACATTAGAGCTGTGAACCGAAATGAAGGAGATTTGGTGGAGGGTTGGGGTCTGAGGGGGGAGTAAAAAAAAGTATTTAGACTTTTAAGAGGAGGAGAAGCACTAAATGATTTTATCTGAAAACTCTTGAAATAGTGAGTAGGGGGTGGGGTGGTTGAGCCACCTCTCTTTGGAGTAAAAAAAAATAAAAGCTCTAGCCTTTTTAGAGCCATTTGCGGAAAAGTATCTAGACTTATTAGCTGGAGTTGGCAAATGTCACAGTATACAAGTTATGTACAGATTATTGACTCCGGAACTGTTTGGGGGTACTTTTAAGGTTTCTGGGTTGCTTAGAATTTTCCTTTGAAAATCCAAGGGAGTTTTTTTTTTTTTTCAGGCCCCTAAAAGTAAAAGCACTTTTAGTTGAAATCACAGTTTAAACGGGATGTATAATCACCATAATATTTCCTTTTCGTTATTTGATTGTTAATTAAATTCTTCACCCTGTCTTGAAGAGTCACTAGATATACCCAAGGTGATATATTGTAGACTGGAAATGACCCTTTCAAAACACACAAACCAAAAACCCCAAAGCAATTAGACCCAATCAAAAATTCAAACCTTTTAGGCTCTTAGGTTTGTTTGGGGCAAAGACTTTATGGAACTATACAGTATTAGTTCAGTCTTGGGGTTCTTATTCTGCATAATTGCACCCTTTCTCAGGTATTTTCCTGATAACACTACTTTTCGAATAATCTCTTTAGAGATTAGTTTCTCAGTGGATAGAGTGGGGACTGGACATAGGAGCATATAAATAGAACAGAGAATAAAGCCGTCATTAGCCAAATGAAACTACAATCTAGACTATTTTCCTGCACCTCAGAATATTGGAGAGCACCACTACCAATCAGTTATGTATGTTTAATATTTGGTGCTCCACATATTTTCAAAAAAAAAAAAGGCTTTCTTTGTAGATGGTATATTTTTTCTTTCTTGGTGGAAACCTGCACAGTAATCTGTACTGTTGCTCTGGAAAGCACTTGTCTGGCGTGGTTTAAAGTACCAGAAAAGGGACGATTCAGCACTTTTTCTGTTACAACACTGAAGTCTTAATTTCATCTTCAGAGTGTTAGGTACAGTACTGTAAATCACAGTTTAATATTTTTAAAAACTAAACAGAAGCCACCACCATTTAACTCTAGGGGGTCAGAATCCGGATTTATACGAGTCTTGTCGTTTAAAAACAAAGCAACAACATTTTGTAACTTCCAGGCAGCTTCTAAGGGTATGCCTGTTCTTTTAATGTCTCATTTCAACTCAGCGTTTCAGGGCTTAAGGATTTGATATTTGAGAGGAGGTAAGGGGAGATTCCCCCAAAATGGGGGGGAAAAAAAAGTCAGACCAGTGTAGTGTTGTCAGTTTGAAAAATGTATCACTAGGAAAATGGGTAGGGATTCTCTCTCCTTTTTATCTTCAGGGAATGAGCAGTATTTCAAATCTTTGGCTGAAATTCCAGCCTTTTTACCGTGTAAATTTTTACTATAAACTCACTGACATGCTTTTTACACCAGAGGACTGGAAGTGGATCTTCATGTTTTTAAGTTGTGGAATGGTATATTTCTAAAATGAAGGGGGTGGGGGTGGGGAGGGTGGGTGGGTGGGGGGCAGAAAAATCATTAACTAGGTTAGAATACCAGCATTAGTGAGTTTAAGAATTTTAGTCTGTAATAGCCAAGTGTTTGATTAAAAACCTAATCTTGAATCGCTAGTCTGTAATTAGGTGCATTCTAATTTAGGAGGTGAATATTCTTTGGTTATCGATATGATCGGTTGTAATGCCGTGCCGTCAGAAAACCAGACTTCTTGAAGATAGAAACCTTTATCTGACTCCCATGTGGTGGTGTGCTGATGGGATGTATACTTTACAGCAGCTTATTGCTGCTTTGAGGAAAAAAAATGTATAAAATATACATTTGGAGTGTTTGCTCATAATTCTTTATAACCTCCACTTGTTCAAATGTCAGGCATTGGTATTTTATCAGTCCGCAATGTAAGTAGAACTAATGTTCTTAGGAATCCAACTTGTACACACACTGTTTAAAAACCCTCAGGGACAGTTTACACAACTATTCTCACTCAATTCAGGTACTTAGACGCTATTCTTAAACCTAGCAGTGACTTGTATTTTGTTTTTGCTTTTTTCTTTTGAAGTGCTGATAGCACATCCTTGATGAATGTCAACGTAAAACTCAGTTCAGGTATCCAGGTATAACTCAGCCAAACGGATTTTAAAGCTGCATATTACTCTTTCAGCACACAGTGCCTCAGACACTTATAGTGGCATTCTGTATATTCAGTTATTACTACTGAGCAGATGGCATGGGGGTTCCTGTTCACCATGTATTGTAGGAAATCTATATATATAGCTATATAAAAGATATATCTGTTAGAAAACAAGGTTTAAGTATATATTTAAAAATGCCGCTGTTAGCCCCGCGCAGCGAAAGTAACTGACGTTCCCAGCTGCTTCTGTAAGTGATACCGATGCGGTTCCTTACCGTGGCTCTTGCTTTCTTCACCGTGACTACTACTGAATCCAAGCACTGGCCCTTGGGTGTCTGACCTCTTACATTCTAGTTATGCAATGTCCTTAGAGAATTCTGTGCACTGGCCACTGTGATGGAGCCAACGGGCCAGCAGTGCTCTGCGTTGATCAGTAGTAGTGATTCTGCCAAAGTCGGTGTTGCATTTCGAGCATGTGAACATGTCAAACAATCAGCAGAGGTCTGAGCCTGCACCCAGGCCGCCCCCACCCTCACGCCGCCCCCCGCTCCTTTCCGCGCGGTCCGTCGGTCGCCCGGGATATAGAAACCGGGCCCTGCGCCGGCGGCGGGTGCCCGCGTCAGCCGCTCCTCTGCTTCATTCTTTGATATCTTACATCGGAAAAAAAAAAAAAAGAATCCCCTTCCATTGCGCAGAACACGTAGCCTTTGCCGATTATGGAAAATGGCATAAAGCAGACCTCTGGAAAGTTCAAGTGTCATGAAACGCAAAACAGGAACCCCCTTTACTCTTATGGACCTCATTTCAATATACTGTTTACAGTTTGACGGAATTGTATAATTTAATATTTCTCTTGTACTGTAGTTTATATTTATTTACAGATTGTTTTGTACTGTGTGATTTGAACTTTTTTGTTTCTTGCTACGATCAACGTTTTGTGTAGTAGAGCACTTATGATCACAAATTAAGGTTTTCTGTTTGATTGCACTACATTAATTTTTTTTTTTAAATGCAGTTCTGATTTTTGACTGGACTAAATAAGCTGTGTCTTAATGTATGTGATGAGTACTTTAAATTCTAATCCATGTGGTCCCTTTTTTTTGCATTGTATGTCAAAAGCGCTAATTCTCTCGTGCATGTGTAAGATTTAATGGCTCCATTGTATTATTTGACCATGTCATTTTGGAGAAACATTCCCAGCTGTAATGTTGTGTATGGTAGTTCTCACTGGATGCTAGACTTTTCAAAACCACTATTCTTCTAATAAATTTTGTTGTGAAAAAGCTTTTTTAAAAGTTTTATTCTTTCGCTCTAGTTTGGGATGTGAACGGTTATAAATGTACCCGGCGCTTAGAACAGTGCTTTGCACGTAGTAAGCGCTTAACAAATGCCAAAATTATTGTTATTATTAGTAACCCCCTGACAGGTAAGCCACGGGGAGCAGTGAGAGGAATGAGCCGTGGGTAAATGGCTGAATCCACGTGTAGAATTAAATCAATTTTCTTTGAATTTATCGTTTTAAAAGCAACCTTGTTGGAAGACAGGAGCTTGCTGTAAGGAGTACGTTTCAGCAGTCAGCTGTGACAGTCTCCATCCTTTAACGACCTTCAACTCACTAACTCTACCTGGATATCTTCATTTTCTTAATGAAATTGCTTCTCTAGTGAAAAGTTAGCCAAGCTTTCCGCAAAGCCAGGCCTAACGAAGGTAGACTTGTCACGTTTTCTTCCGACCGGTCTTGGGCCTTTCTTAACTCTCTGAGGGGGATGAATTTCTGAGGTAGTGGATTGCTTGTGGATGAAGTGGAGCTTGATTTGTCTGGCTCTGTTCGTTCTGTGAACTGCTGCATTCTGCCTTGATTTGGTGCACAGATATGGTAAAAAAAAATCATTGTGGCAGAGAGGTCTGATACAGTGATTTCTACGTGACTATTGTCGGTAGAATGCAGGCATTTCCCTGAATCCGGATAGGTAAATTTGTATTGGTCCTTAATGTTTAGTGCTTACTGGGTGCAGAATGCTGTACTAAGCTCTGGAAAACAATACACAGGAGGGAATTGGACGTGAACCCTGACCCTCGGTGGGGGCTCACGATAGAAGATCTTGTACAGACAGTATATTAGAGATTTTTTATTCCCTCAAACCAATGGAAGTATGAATGGAAAATAGCCAAATTTGAAAATGATCATCAAAGGAATCTGTCTCATGCCACTCTTCTGCCTGTGATACTTGAACCAAAACAGGTTGTAATTACAACAGACTTCGACTCTTTCATGAAATTTCTTTTCTCGCTCCTCATGCTGCACTCATGTATGTGGAGTTATTTATTTAGACCACTTTAGTGCTAAATCTTTTTGCGTCAGTCTCCCCCGTTAGAATGTAAGCCCCTCTGGGCAGGGAACGTGTCACTGTATTCTGTACTTCCCAAGGGAGGAGTACAGAGCACTGCACCAGATGGTGCTGAATAAATGCTACAGCGATATATTGGTGTATAGTTATGTTAGAGACAGGGCAGTTATCTGTATTTGTGTCACCCTCCTTGGTAAACTGAGTCCTTCAAAGCTGGTATGCCTGTAGGAAAACCGTATGGCCTAGTGGATAGTGTGGGCTTGGGAGTCAGAAGGCCCTGGGTTCTAATCCTGGCTCCGCCACTCATCTGCTGCATGAGCTTGGGTAAGTCACTTGACTTCTCTGGGCCTCAGTTACCTCACCTGTAAAAAGTGGGACAAGGACTGTGTCCAACCTGATTAGCTTGTATCTACCCCAGCGCTTAGTACAGTACACATAATTAGCGCTTAACAAATGCCATAAGAAAGCGCTCAAATACGATCCATTGGTTGAGAGGGCTAAAGTTAGCATTGAATTTAAAATCAAATGGACACAGGAGCCAGTTGTGAAGTGCAGCACTTGCCTAATTGGATTCCTTAGCGGAGGGAGCGATTGCCTCTTCTTCGAAATAAGATGCTGATTTCAGGTCAACTGCGTCTTCTAAGCAAGCCGTCTCGGAAAGGGATGACTTCAAATGGTTCACTTGGGTGAAATGACGATTTGTTTCAAAAATGGGAGAGTGGAAAAGCCATGAAAGAAACCTGACCCAGATTTGAGCATATTTTAAGTTAAAAAGCGAAGGGGAGATGATACACCAACATAACAGTCTGTGCCGAACCATTTTTTATATAATGAGGGGACCAATTTTTGTCTGCCTTGAGGCTGCTTTGCTATTTTTTTTTTATGTTTAAGAGTTTACTATGTGCCAGACACTCTACTAAGCACAGGGGTAGATACAAGCTAATCAGGTTGGACATAGCCCATGGCCCACAAGGGACTCACAGTCTTAATTCGTATTTTACAGATGAGGGAACTCTGAGGCAAAGAGAAGTGAAGTGACTGGACTGGGATTTAGAACCCAGGTCCTTGTAACTCCCGGGCCCGTGCTCTCTCCATTAGGCAGTCTGCTTCTTGCTGCTATTGTAACACTCCTCTGGTCTTAATGGTGGTATTTGCCTTCACCATTTCTAGGCTGATATTAGAGTCCCCGTGCTCACCCTGGGGGAGGGTCCTTCATTCTTGCCCTTGCAGTTTGCCAACTTGTACTTCCCAAGCGCTTAGTACAGTGCTCTGCACACAGTAAGCGCTCAATAAATACGATTGATTGATTGTGGATCATCGACTCCAAAACGACTCCTGAACACGCTCAACGCGGCCCTTTGCATGTGAACCGAGTCATTTTAAGACGCTTCGAACATGGGTCTCCAAATCGTGATTCAGACCCATTTCCAAAGCAGGAAAATCCCCCTTTGTGAACTCAGTTGGAGCGGGGCTTCGTATTTTAAAGGTTCAAAACAATTTGCTTCTTTTCAAATGTGATGCCTCGCAAAAGCACCATATGGCAGTTTGTGATTTTTAGCTGTGTGCTATGTTTCAAAATAATTTTCCTGGATTTATCTTGCGTTTTCACTCCTCTCCATCCCATCCCAACCCCGTGCCCTTTCTTTAATCTGCCACAATTAAATAGGTGGGGGTTTTTTTGAGAATCTATGGAAGACTTCATTTATAAAAACACCTAAAGCATGGAATGTTTCCTTAAAATCTAAGTAAGGGGTTCGTTGTTGGCAGGTTCTACCAATTCTACTGTATTGTTTTCTGCCAAGGGACTAGTACAGTGCTCTGCGCTCTGTAAACACTAAATACAATTGATAATGACGATGATGACGAGGCCCTGAAATTGCTTTTCTAATGAAGCAATCACTCAACAAATTTGCTACATCTTCATGTTTTTCATTCCTGATTCTAAGGGGTGGGAGGAGGCAGTGCTTGCTGGTCTATTTTAGTAGTGTGTATTTGTGAACCGAAACAAATCAACTTGAGCAGCTATTTTCTTTTTCCTCTAGTGTCTAGCTTCCAACTCAGGTGCTAACATTGCAGGAAATCTAAGTGTCCATTAGAAACTTTGAACTCTGAATTCAATTTAAAATCCTTTTGCATTTTTCTTTTGGGCCATAAAAAAGATGGGTGATGGTACTTTTATAAGGAGAACTTTCTGGATCAAAATGCTCTTCTCTTTCTCTAGTTTCATTTGTTTTCCTAAGGTAGTGAGACACTTTGGGCAAATTGTTTGGTGACTTGGTATTTTGGCCAGATGCATTACACATATGGGAAATCTTGCAAATAAATCCAATCGCAATTTATATTCCTTTTAAAAGTTGACATGCCACTGTCTTGATAGGCTCTGAATTTTTATAGTGTCACTCAATTTAACCCAGTTAGCCTTTCTATTAATTTTTTTAGTTAAACTTAACCCCCAAAGATTTAATTTAAAAAGTTTTCTTGGTTTCATTTTTGACATTCAGTGCCAAAACAGACTTCAGAACGATATTTGAATTGATCAAAATTTTGTCCTAATAGTGTGCTGAATTTCCAGTATCTCCATTGTGGTGAATAAAATCAACATGCATTTTCATATCCAGAAGATCTGGCCATTTTAAAAGCTATCTGCACTACTGGGGGAATTTCTGTTCTTTCCATTCTATTCAGAACATGTTTTATGATGGTCTCTCTCCCCAAAATTTAAATTTTTCGTATCCTCTTTGGTGATGTTTGGTTAGTGTGAAAATCTGAGGTTATTCTGTAGTTCACCATACCACTGTTATCCCGTCAATAAGGTTACCACACTCTTTAATCATAGCTTCCATATGGTGTGTATTTCTCTAGGGCTTTTCTTGTTTTCATCCTCCTTTCTTCCTGAAACACCCTCCCCTTGGAGACTAATCCCAACTCCGCCACTTGTCTGCTGTGTGACCACGGGCAAGTCACTTCACTTCTCTGGGCCTCAGTTACCTCATCTGTAAAATGGGGAATGAGACTGTGAGCCCCCACATGGGACAGGGCCTGTGTCCAACTCGATTTGCTTGTATCCACCCCAGCGCCTGTCGGTATAGTGCCTGTCATCATCATCATCATCATCAATCGTATTTATTGAGCGCTTACTATGTGCAGAGCACTGTACTAAGCGCTTGGGAAGTATAAGTTGGCAACATATAGAGACAGTGCCTACCCAACAGTGGGCTCACAGTCTAAAAGGGGGAGACAGAAAACAAAACCAAACATACTAACAAAATAAAATAAATAGAATAGATATGTACAAGTAAAATAAATAAATAGAGTAATAGATATGTACAAACATATAGTCACATAGTAAGCGCTTAACAAATGCCATTATTATTATTATTTTTGTTATCTGACAGACCGCTGTTCTCTCCATCTTCAACGCCCTTCTAGTAGCTGTCTCCTCCCTGATTAATCTCTCATGTCTCCTTTACTCTTTCCTCTTCCCCCCCTCTACTTACCCACACCCCATTGTACTTCTATACATCTTTTATACCCTACTTCCCCTAACGAGTAATTTATTTTAATGTCAGTCTCCCATGCTTTGTTGTAAGCTCCATGAGGGCAAGGTCCCTGTCTATTAACCCACTAGCTAACTTTCCCAAGTGCTTAGTAGAGTGCTCGTTATAGAGTAAGCACTCAATAAGTACTACTGATTGCTTTATATTAATATCCATCTCCCCCGCTAGACTGTAAACTTCTTGTCAGGGAACATGTCTACCATCTCTGTTGCATTGAGTTCTCCCAGGTGCTTAGTACGGTGCACTTCACACAAGCAAGTGCTCAGAAAATATATTGAGTGATTAATTGTGACTAAATGGACTCTTAAATTATGTATTAGCAAGGGAAACTGGTAACTTTTCTTAAAGATAATTTGACTTGCCTAACATTATTGAGTCATTGTAAATACGTCTGATGGGTAAAGTGAGCATTAAACTACAAGTATTTCTTCGGATGAGTGTACTTAGCAATTACGTTTCAAAGGCATGATGGTGATACTAGCTGCCACATTGAAAAGACAAACAATGGGGGATATTTTCCTTGACCTCCAATTTAATTAAACAAATGTTAACTGTGCTCTTGATGGAAGGGAAATTGCTATGGAATGACCTTTTCTAGGCAACAGCTGATGGCATTTAAAAAAAAGCCTTTTCTTCATAATTCAATTTTTCAAAAAGTCAACATTTTCCCTGGCTAGGGTAGAGGAATTTTTTTTAATTTAATAGAAATTTTAAGCCAGTTAAAAGGTCAAAATGAGGAAATTTCTACAGTCAGTTCCTCTGGCACTCTCCTGTGTACATCAGAAGTAGGAGCACAGAATGAGGTGGAATGAGAGTGAGAGGGTGGAGAGAAAAGTGTGTGGATGCCGGGGAGGATGAGGGAAGGTAACCCAAAATAGGTACTGTACTCCTCCAGAAATGTCTGAAGAAAGGACATGAAACTGGGAGTCAGGAGACCTGGGTTCTAATCCCAGCTCTGCCACTGGCCTGCTGGGTCACCTTGGACAAGTTATTTAACCTCTCTGATCCTCTGTTTATTCATCTGGAAAATGTAGGTAATAACCACCTCTCACTACCTCTTAGATTGTGAGCTCCGTGTGAGAAAGGGACTGTGTCTGGTCTGATTCTAGTATCTGCCCCAGGACTTAGCATATAGTATGTGGCCAGCAAATACCTTAAATAGGGACGGTTGATCCAAGGGCCTCTGGAAGAATTCATTTTTTTATGCTATTTGTTAAGCACCCCCCTGCCCCTTCCTTCCTCTCCCCCTCATCCCCCTCTTCCATGCCCCCCGTCTTACCTCCTTCCCTTCCCCACAGCACCTGTATATATGTATATATGTTTGTACATATTTATTACTCTATTTATTTATTTTACTTGTGCATATCTATTCTATTTATTTTATTTAGTTAATATGTTTGGGTTTGTTCTGTCTCCCCCTTCTAGACTGTGAGCCCACTGTTGGGTAGGGACCGTCTCTAGATCATCATCATCAATCGTATTTATTGAGTGCTTACTATGTGCAGAGCACTGTACTAAGCGCTTGGGAAGTACAAATTGGCAACATATAGAGACAGTCCCTACCCAACAGTGGGCTCACAGTCTAAACTCTAGATGTTGCCAACTTGTACTTCCCAAGCGCTTAGTCCAGTGCTCTGCACACAGTAAGCGCTCAATAAATACGATTGATTTTAACGGTATTTGTTAAGCACTCACTATGTGGCAGACACTGTACTAAGTGCTGCGGTAGATACAAGCCAATCAGGTTTGACACAATTCATCTCCCACATGGGGCTTACAGTCTTAATCCCCATTTTAAAGATGAGGTAACCGAGGCGAGAGAAATTAAGTGACATGCCCGAGGTCACAAAGCAGGCAAGTGGCAGAGCCAGGTTTAGAACCCAGGTCTTCTGGCTCCCAGGGACTGGGCTCTGTGCACCAGGCCATGCTGCTTCTCCCCGGTTCATTGAGGAAGCAGCGTGGCTCAGTGGAAAGAGCCCGGGCTTTGGAGTCAGAGGTCACGGGTTCAAATCCCGGCTCCGCCAATTGTCAGTTGTGTGACTTTGGGCAAGTCACTTAACTTCCCTGTGCCTCAGTTACCTCATCTGGAAAATGGGGATTAAGACTATGAGCCCCCTGTGGGACAACCTGATCACCTTGTAACCTCCCCAGCGCTTAGAACAGTGCTTTGCACAAAGTAAGAGCTTAATAAATGCCATCATTATTATTATTATTATTATTGGTTATCTAGGGTCTGCAATATGCATTTTGGGGGTAACAAATACTACTACTACTTAAATAATTTGTTCTCTGTGGGCAGGAGCCTTTCTTTTCCCATTCTGCCACTTGGGCCAACTCTCAAACTTTTTCACATTGCAATTCAGATTTTTAATAGTGCTTCAAACCTTTCAAGAGCCCTAACCTTAATGCCTAAAATAGTAAAGTGTATTTAAGCCTTAAATCTCTTATTATTACATAGCCTTGAAAGCCCATTATTAGATTGGAAAATTCACATTTTAAAGTGTAATATATTTAGTATTAATAGTAAAGCTATTTATAGTCCCCTTGAATTATATTCTTAGATATAGATGTTGAAGAATGTTTCCTTGAGGTCAAAAAGGGCCATGTTTGGGTTTATGTGGACATTGTATTGGGTAGCGGGAAGACATAAAGGCAAGGTGGAGAGGGGACATAAAGGTGGGATAATTTTGAGCAGTTTTTCCTTGACTTATTTAATCGAATCCTTGTCATTTGAGTTGGCTTTAATGGCTCTCCTAATATTGCCCCCACTGCCTACCACCCTTGCCCAGAAGTATATGACTCAAAGCTGCCAGAGGCAGTTTGGAAAATCATCATAGAGTACTGACCCTCTTTATACAGCACTTTGAGAAAATCATCATCATCATCAATCGTATTTATTGAGCGCTTACTGTGTGCAGAGCACTGTACTAAGCACTTGGGAAGTACAGGTTGGCAACATACAGAGACAGTCCCTACCCAACAGTGGGCTCACAGTCTAAAAGAAAATGATACATGAAGCGATGTGCAAGGGAGTCTGAAGAAGGAAGATGTTTTCTAGACTGTGAGCCCGCTGTGGGTAGGGACCGTCTCTGTGTGTTGCCAACTTGTACTTCCCAAGCGCTTTGTACAGTGCTCTGCACACAGTAAGCGCTCAATAAATACGATTGAATGAATGAAAGATTTTGAAGAAGGGAAACCGTTAAGGAGACTTGCAGAAATTTGAGAAGCAACGTGGCCTCCTGGATAGAGCACGGGCCTGAGAGTCATTGTGTTCTAATTCCAGCTCCGCCTCTTGTCTGCTGTGTGACCTTGGGCAAGTCACAGAACTTCTCTGGGCCTGTAAAATGGGAATTAAGACTGTAAGCTCCATGTGGGATAGTGACTGTGTCCAACCTGAAAGCAGCGTGGCTCAATGGAAAGAGCCCGGGCTTGGGAGTCAGAGGTCGTGGGTTCTAATCCCGGCTCCACCACTTGTCAGCTGTGTGACTTTGGGCAAGTCACTTCACTTCTCTGGGCCTCAGTGACCTCATCTGTAAAATGGGGATTAAGACTGTGAACCCCACATGGGACAACCCGATTGCCTTGTATCTACCCCAGCGTTTAGAAGAGTGCTTGGCACATAGTAAGCGCTTAACAAATACCAATATTATTATTATTAATAAAGTGCTGGCCATATTTAGGAGGAGCATAGAATCAGTCAATATATCTCTCTTATATTGTACTCTCCCAAGTGCTCTTCACACACAGGAAATGCTCAATAAATACAATTGACTGATTTAACAAGGTTTAGTATTGCGACCATAATGTCATTTTTGCCAGGCTGGTTGTTCTCTGGGCCTACTCCAGATTACAGCCTCCTCATATTCTCCTCAATCCAGAGATACAGCTGCTATTGTTTGACACATCATTTCAAGCAGCATGGGGTTCAGAAGATCATGGATTGTAATCCCGGCTCCACCACTTGTCTGCTGTGTGACCTTGGGGAAGCCATTTAACTTCTCCGTGCCTCAGTTACCTCGTCTGTAAAATGGGGGTTAAGACTGTGAGCCCCAGATGGGACAACCTGATTTACACTAAACTCCAGTGTTTAAAATAGTGCTTGGCACATGGTAAGCGCTTAACAAATACCATATTTTTATCATTTTTATCATTAGTAAATATATAGTGTGCTGAGGAATTCCTATTACTTTTCCAGAGGTTTGTGGAAAATGTACCCTGCGGTACAACCAATCCTGATACAGCCACGTTTTCAGAATCACATTATGGCTATATCGTGGAGTATGCCTGTATCTCAAAGGCATAATAGAGCATATGGAAAAAACGGCAACTTAGATGGCTAAGGGGATCGAGCAATTTCCTTATGAGCCTATACTGATGTGATCAGGACTCCGGTTTGGAGGGACAAAGGCAGCCAGGGGAATAGGAGTGATGTTCCCAGTCATGAAAAGGGAAAATACCACATCATTATGACCAGGGAACACTCAGTGAAGTTGGTGGTAGGTTCTGAACCAAAGACGTACACAGAAGTATGCATGTAGACCTAGTTAATAAAAGGCAGTTGTCCAGGTCGAAAACATCCTCAGGGTTTGGATTTGCAACTCATCTGTTCATTTGTCAATAGTGAGTTTCAAGAGGGGAAGTTTAGAGATGTAGAGGAAAAGGTAGGGGTGTTTGACCGTTGGATCTCCAAGAGGGCAACTATCACATGGTTCCTGTAAGCATCCTGTTGCCTCTCTCAAAACAACATTGGGCTGAGTGGACTGTTGGTTTGACCCAATTGTGACATGGCTTATGTTCTTATTTTCTGAGCCCCTGAAATGAAATCATTGAATAGTGCAATGTAAACCCTGATCCCTCGCATGCAAGTAAAATAATTGGTGGAAGCAACCACAAAATCCAGCGTAAGTGCCAAGTAGACAGTCTGCTAAACTCCGTAATTGTCATTTACCATATTTATTTCCATCTTCGCCCTTAAATTGTATGCATATTTTTTTTACAAAATAGGGGACTATTACTGGGTTCTTATGAGAATGAAATCTATCAATAAGGGGAGCAGGCAGAATATGAGAAAAAAAAAGGAGGGGGGATGAGGACAAGAAAAGTGAAAGGTAAGAGGGCATTAGAGACTGTCTCTTAATTCTAGTGCACTTTGCCTACAGTTGGCACTCAATGAATTCACCTCCTGCCCCAACCCACCCCCACCTTCCTTCCTTTTTTCCTACCTGTGAGTTCCTATGTCTCAGTGAGGGAATTTCCCAGCAGAATTTCTGCTGGGAGCTCCCTGGCCACATCTTGCATTAGTACAGTTTGACCCTTCACCTCTTCCTATCAATCAATCAATCAATCAATCAATCGTATTTATTGAGCGCTTACTGTGTGCAGAGCACTGGACTAAGCGCTTGGGAAGCACAAGTTGGCAACATATAGAGACAGTCCCTACCCAACAGTGGGCTCACAGTCTATTGTGTGAAGTGCCACTGTCACTCCTTAAGGTGTACACAACCAGTCACCCGGTGGTATTTATTGAGCGCTTACTGTGTGTCGAACACTGTACAACTTGGGAGAGCCCAACATAGCCTCAAAAATCAGGAGGCAAGGAAATTAAGCAGGTAGGCAATTACACAAGCAGTTTCAAAGTTGTCCAGAAATGCAAAAATTTAACTACGCATTTATAGTTTCTAGATATAACTATAACTACCATCTCCAAGGACCTGTGGATTTGCGATTTCCGTGCTCATCATTTTAGTCATTGCTTTTAACTGTCTCTTAGGCTTAGAACAGTGCTTGGCACATAGCGCTTAACAAATACCGTCATCATCATCATCAATCATATTTATTGAGCGCTTACTATGTGCAGAGCACTGTACTAAGCGCTTGGGAAGTACAAATTGGCAACACATAGAGATGGTCCCTACCCAACAACGGGCTTACAGTCTAGAAGGGGGAGACAGACAACAAAACAAAACATGTGGACTGGTGTCAAGTCATCACAGTAAATAGAAATAAAGCCCCATGTGGGACAACCTGATTACCTTGTACCCCACAGCGCTTAAACAGTCTTTGGCACATAGTAAGCGCTTAACAAATGCCATTATTATTATTATTATTATAATTATTATTATTATTATTATTATTATTATTATTATTATTATTATTATTATTATTATGAACACTGTGTGTTCTGCTGGACTGGAGAGCCCTGGAGCTCCTGCCATTTGCTGTGCATCCATCCTGCTACTTAGGAGTGAAACTGTGCATCCATCCTGCTACTTAGGAGTAAAAATGACCCCTGGATTGTCAACCTGTAGACTCCCTCTCCCCACAGAATGAGTCCAGGGGGCTAGTTGGATATATTCTTGCCCATTCAAAGCCGCCAAACTCCCTTCCTCTTAGTGGCCAGGATAACTCCTAACATGACCTTTATTTATTTATTTTACTTGTACATATCTATTCTATTTATTTTATTTTGTTAGTATGTTTGGTTTTGTTCTCTGTCTCCCCCTTCTAGACTGTGAGCCCACTGTTGGGTAGGGACCGTCTCTATATGTTGCCAACTTGGACTTCCCAAGCGCTTAGTCCAGTGCTCTGCACACAGTAAGCGCTCAATAAATACGATTGGTGATGATGATGATGATGACCTGGTAGTGGTCATTCATTCATTCATTCATTCAATCGTATTTACTGAGCTCTTACCGCGTGAGGAGACTTAGGAGAGTACAATATAACAATAACCTAACACATTCCCTGCCCACAATGAGCTTACAGTCTAGAGATGAAAATTTCTCCCACTTCCATTTAATTCTATCATATTCATTCATTCATTCAATCGTATTTATTGAGCGCTTACTGTGTGCAGAGTACTGTACTAAGCGCTTGGGATCCTGCAAGCTGACGCCTTCCTCGAATTCACCTCCTCTTTCAAAGTATTCGATCCCTCGAATTCACCTCCTCTTTCAAAGTATTCGATCCGTGTACTTGGCCTTTATAGCTCTTCCTTATTGAGTTTGTTACATTTCCTTGAAAAGCTTCTCTGTTCTTTTTGTTTATGCATCATAAGTATTCTCCCGCCAACCACCACTCCCTGATAAAACATTTAAAGCCCACTGTTGGGTAGGGACTGTTTCTATATGTTGCCAACTTGTACTTCCCAAGCGCTTAGTACAGTGCTCTGCACACAGTAAGCGCTCAATAAATACGATTGATTGATTGATTTAAATTAAAAAAACCAATAGAGATCGTTTAGACTGGACAGTTTGGATAGCTATTTCACAAATGGCCAGGGAGCGTTATATCCATGATACCGTGATAGGAATCACCATGAATCCACCTGAATATTTTTAGAATTGGAATACCTTTGTTCAATGCTGATTTCCCTCACTGACCTCACCTGCATTCTTTGGCGACAAGTTCGAAGGACTTCCACATTGTGTTCCCTCTAAATCACTACTCTGAAGGGTTAAGAATGCCCCTCCGTGGGCTAATTGCAGTTTTTAAGACTCTCCACAAAAAGCTTTGTCTTCTGCAAATGTAAATGGATTAAGCTAATTTGAAAGCTAAACAGTTTTTTTCCAGGTTTTTAGTGAGTGCTCACATTTTCCATATCACAGTATACGGGACAGCTGCGGCCTCAGAAGAGGAAAGGAGAAAAAAGGTGGAATGTGTCATTTCGAGTTTTTAGCAGTGTTTTTTTTTTGAAATTCCAGGTTTCACTCTAACACCTTAGTCTCACTCTGAGCGGATTCTGAGCCGTGGTTTCAGGGCTGAAGAAAAATCATCATCATCAATCATCAATCGTATTTATTGAGCACTTACTGTGTGCAGAGCACTGGACTAAGCGCTTGGGAAGTACAAGTTGGCAACATATAGAGACAGTCCCTACCCAACAGTGGGCTCACAGTCTAAAAGGGGGAGACAGAGAACAAAACCAAACATACTAACAAAATAAAATAAATAGAATAGATATGTACAAGCAAAATAAATAAATAATTTTTAATTATTAAAATTAATACTTTTAATAAATATTTAATTTGATAAGTAATAAATATGTACAAACATATATACATATATACAGGTGCTGTGGGGAAGGGAAGGAGGTAAGAAGGGGGGGATGGAGAGGGGGACGAGGGGGAGAGAGGGGGAGAGTGCCGGGGAAGGAATAAATGGTCACGTGATGTCCAGGGCCCGTTTTAGGACTTTTTAGTGAACAAAGAGAATCGTGAACTCTCTCAGCCTCACCTCACTTTATTCCCTCTCAAGTGCTACATCCCCAATCTATACAGGACAAACCATACAGGAAGTGTCCATCAGGATTCTCTTGTATAATAATAATAATGATGGTATTTGTTAAGCGCTTACCATGTGCAAAGCACTGTTCTAAGTGCTGGGGGGGATACGAGGTGATGAGGTTGTCCCACGTGGGGCTCACAGTCTTAATCCCCATTTTACAGATGAGGGAACTGAGGCCCAGAGAAGTGAAGTGACTTGCCCAAAGTCACACAGCTGACAAGGGATTTGAACCCGTGACCTCTGACTCCAAAGCCCGGGCTCTTTCCACTGAGCCACGCAGCTTCTCTGTATCTTGCATCTTCTTGTATCTACCCCAAGCAGTTAGTAGAATAATAATAATATTTGTGGTATTTGTTAAGTGGTGTTCGTTAAGCACTTACTATGTGCCAGGCACTTTAGTAAGGGCTGGGGTAGATACAAGCAGCGCTTAGTACGGTGCTCAGCACACAGTAAGCGCTCAATAAATACAATTGGATGAAGGGAGGACACAGTCCCTGTCCCACGTGGGGCTCACCACCTTAATCCCCATTTTACAGATGAGGTAACTGAGGCACAGAGGAGTGAAGTGACTTGCCTAAGGTCACGCAGCAGACAATGGCAGAATCGGGGTCAGAACCCACACCCTTCTGATCCCCAGGCCCATGCTCTACCCACTAGGCCACGCTGCTTGGCACATAGTAAGACCTTAACGAATGCCATCATCGTTGTTGTTGTTATTATCATCATTACTATTAATGATGATGATGGCATTTATTAAGTGCTTACTATGTGCAAAGCACTGTTCTAAGCACTGGGGAGGTTACAAGGTGATCAGGTTGTCCCTGTTGTTATTATTATTGTCAGTGAGCTGAGGAAGCCTACTGCCTGAAACACTGGTGGTGTGCATATAATAATGATAATGGCATTTGTTAAGCGCTTACTATGTGCAAAGCACTGTTCTAAGCGCTGGGGAAGTTACAAGGTGATCAGGTTGTCCCACAGGGGGTTCACAGTCTTCATCCCCATTTTACAGATGAGGGAACCGAGGCACAAAGAAGTTAAGTGACTTGCCCAAAGTCACACAGCTGACAATTGGCGGAGCTAGGATTCGAACCCAGGACCTGTGACTCCAAAGCCCAGGCTCTTTCCACTGAGCCACGCTGCTCCCCAGTTAAAGGGTGCTGCTCTCGGCTTTAGCCAAATCACAAATTAAACCGAATCAGATACACATGGTTCTTCTCAGGACAGTTTCCTTCAGCGGAAATTCATACATCGCCTCACATGTCAGGGGCTGGGCTGATGGAGAAGATTGTGCAAAAGTGAGTCCGTGCATATAAGGAGTATATTAAGAGCCATAGCTATGCAAATTGCTTCATCGCTCTGCAAATTTTGCTGAGTATAAATTGCCATAACCATGATGGTTGCATAGCAACAGCCACATTGGTACAGCTGGCTGCCCCTTGGATTCTCTGTCACCCCAAGACAAACCGGCAGAAAAAAAAAAATTTTAAATGCACATTTCCCGAGGGAAAGGCAGCAAGTTCCTTAACTGCCATTCAGTTGACCAAATGCAGACCAGTGGTTTAAGACAAGTGTTATAGTTTATGCCCAGACCCCTTCCCTTGAAAGGGGAGTATGTTATAAAGCAGGAGGAATGGGGCGAGTACTTGCTAAAATCTAAAAAATAGAACATGAGTGAAAACAGCAGCAGCAGCACGGAGTCAAGCAGTCAGTAAATCATATTTATTGAGTGCTTACTGTGAGCAGAGAACTGTATTAAGCACTTGGGAGAGTACAGTATAACAGACACTGCCCACTGTGAGCTTACGGTCTACAGTGGGAGACAGACATTAATCTAAATAAATTTAATAATAACAATAATGGCGTTTGTTAAGCGCCTGCTATGTGCCAAGCACTGTTCTAAGCACTGGGGGGGAATACAAGATAATCAGGTCATCCCAAATGGGGCTCACAGTCTTGATCCCCATTTTACAGATGAGGTTGCTGAGGCACAGAGAAGTGAAGTGACTTGCCCAAAGTCACACAGCTAAGTGGGCAGAGTCGGGATTACAACCCATGACCTCTGACCCCCAAGCTCATGCTCTTTCCACTGAGCCACGCTGCTTCTCCTACAAATTACAGATATGTACATAAGTGCTGTGGGCTGGGAGGGGGGATGAATAAAGGGAGCAAGTCAGGGCCGAAGAGGAAAAGAGGGGTTAGTCGAGGAAGGTCTCCTGGAGGAGGTGTGCCTTCAACAAGGCTTTGAAGGAGGGGAGAGTCATTTTCTGTCAAATGTGAAGAGGGAGGGCATTCCGGGCCAGAGGCAGGATGTGTGTGTGAGGTCCATGGCGAGATAGATGAGCTGGAGGTAGAGTGAGAAGGTGAGTGTTAGAGGAGCAAAGCGTACAAGCTGGGTTGGAAGGGTGCCAATCAATCAATCAATCGTATTTATTGAGCGCTTACTATGTGCAGAGCACTGTACTAAGCGCTTGGGAAGTACAAATTGGCAACACATAGAGACAGTCCCTACCCAACAGTGGGCTCACAGTCTAAAAGGGGGAGACAGAGAACAGAACCAAACATACCAACAAAATAAAATAAATAGGATAGAAATGTACAAGTAAAATAAATAAATAAATAAATAAATAAATAAATAAATAGAGTAATAAATATGTACAACCATATATACATATATGCAGGTGCTGTGGGGAAGGGAAGGAGGTAAGACGGGGGGATGGAGAGGGGCACGAGGGGGAGAGGAAGGAAGGGGCTCAGTCTGGGAAGGCCTCCTGGAGGAGGTGAGCTCTCAGCAGGGCCTTGAAGGGAGGAAGAGAGCTAGCTTGGCGGATGGGCAGAGGGAGGGCATTCCAGGCCCGGGGGAGGACGTGGGCCGGGGGTCGATGGCAGGACAGGCGAGAGCGAGGTACGGTGAGGAGATTAGCGGTGGAGGAGCGGAGGGTGCGGGCTGGGCTGGAGAAGGAGAGAAGGGAGGGGAGGTAGGAGGGGGCGAGGTGCCAGTCTCCAGAAAAAGGACAAGGAGGGAAGAACTGTGCCGTGAGGCCAGCCAGCCAACTAAGATGAACTTTCCCACCAACCCCCGGATAACTGGTTGGATCTCCAGGTGGGGAACCCACAGAGGAGAAGGAAAGTGATGGGGTGGGAGGCCCTGATGGTTGAGGTTGGTCCTCCAACCTGCTCCTGGTTTCCCGCAGATCCCCAGACCGAGGCCTACTCCCAAAGGATGACTATTCCTGGGAAGGTGGGGAATCAATCAATCAATCAATCGTATTTATTGAGCGCTTACTTTGTGCAGAGCACTGTACTAAGCGCTTGGGAAGTACAAATTGGTAACATATAGAGACAGTCCCTACCCAACATTGGGCTCACAGTCTAAAAGGGGGAGACAGAGAGCAAAACCAAACATGCCAACAAAATAAAATAAACAGAATAGATATGTACAAGTAAAATAAATAGAGTAATAAATATGTACAAACATATATACATATATACAGGTGCTGTGGGGAAGGGAAGGAGGTAAGATGGTGGGGATGGAGAGGGGGACGAGGGGGGAGAGGAAGGAAGGGGCTCAGTCTGGGAAGGCCTGTTAAGCGCTTGCTATGTGCCAAGCACTGTTCTAAGAGCTGGGTCCTACTCCTTCCTACTTAGAATTTGAGCCCCATGGGGGTCAGGGACTCTATAATAATAATAACAGTAGTATTTGTTACCCGTAGAGGAGAAGGAAAGTGATGGTGTGGGAGGCCCTGATGGTTGAGGTTGGTCCTCCAACCTGCTCCTGGTTTCCAGCAGATCCCCAGACTGAGGCCTACTCCCAAAGGATGACTATTCCTGGGAAATCGCTTCAGTAGTTTGGGGGAGCCATGGGAGTTCCTTCACATAGTAAATGATGATTGGTCCTCCCCACGATAATCAGGTTGTATCAGGTAATCAGGTTGTCCCACATGGGGCTCACAGTCTTAATTTCACAGAGAAACAGCATGGCTCAGTGGAAAAAGCACGGGCTTTGCAATCCTGGCTCTGCCAATTGTCAGCTGGGTGACTTTGGGCAAGTCACTTCACTTCTCTGGGCCTCAGTTACCTCATCTGTAAAATGGGGATGAAGACTGTGAGCCCCCCGTGAGACAACCTGATCACCTTGTAACCTCCCCAGCGCTTAGAACAGTGCTTTGCACAAAGTAAGTGCTTAATAAATGCTATTATTATCATTATTATTATTATTAATCCCCATTTTCCAGATGAGGTAACTAAGGCACAGAGTGCCCAAAGTCACAGAGTTACTAAGTGGCGGAGCCGGGATTAGAACCCACGATCTCCGACTCCCAAGCCCGTGCTCTTTCCACTAAACCACAGCTTACTGTGTGACCACGGGCAGGTCGCTTAACTTCTCCGTGCCTCCATTACCTCATCTGGAAAATGGGGATGTAGTACCTGTTCTCCCTCCTACTTAGATTGTGAGTTCCATGTGGTACAGAGACCTGATCATCCTATAGATTCCCCAGAGTTTAAAACAGTGCTTGTCACTTAGTAAGCGCTTAACAAGCACCACAATTATTATTACCCCCTCTGAATCCATGGAGCCGCTCAGAAAGCATACAAAACATTTACTTGACTAAGCGTACGAATTAAGCAAATCTCCCTCTTCCCCATTGCAAACATGCAAAAAAAACACCCCAGAAACAATCATTGGATCCTGTTTGTGAGAATCCCTTGAGTGAAACCTTGTCAGTTTCGCTTGTTTTAAAGAATGGAAGTTCGTCCTTTCACTCCCCTCTGTCCCCCTTTCTCCACCCACCTGCCCCCCAGAACAGTTCTCTGCCCTTCCTGGTGGAATTCCAGACTGCCCTGGATCTGATTCCTTAATCAATCAATCGTATTTATTGAGCGCTTACTGTGTGCAGAGCACTGTACTAAGCGCTTGGGAAGTACAAGTCGGCAACATATAGAGACAGTCCCTACCCAACAGTGGGCTCACAGTCTAAGTGACTTAAGCCACCCCACACAGGACTCTGTTCTGCTGGGCTCTCCTAAGTGCTTAGTGCAGTGCACACAGTAAACACTCACTAAATACCACTGGTTGATTGATGCAAGGGGAGAGAAGCAGTTTTTTTCAATGGTATTTTTAAAGCACTGACTATGTGCCAGGCACTGTTCTAAGGGCAGGGGTAGAAATAAAATAATCACATGGGGCTCACAATCTTAATCCCCATTTTACAGATGAGGTAACTGAGGCCCAGAGAAGTGAAGTGACTTGCCCAAGGTCCCACAGCAGACAAGTGGTGGAGCCAGGATTAGAACCCAGGTCCTTCCGATTCCCAGGCCCGGGCTTTGTCCAGTAGGCCTTGGCCAGGGTACCATGGCCTGACCACTGGACCACTTTCACTCCTCACCCTTCCCAGGTGGTCGTTCTCTCTTGTGGGGAAGTGGCGGGGCACTGGGGTCCTTGACCTGATCCACATGTGATTTGTCAAAGGGAAGCAGTTCGGCTGAGTGGAAAAAGCACAGACTTGGGAGTCAGAGGACCTGGGTTCTAATCCTAACTCTGCCCCTTGCTTGCTGATCTTGATCAAGTCACTTCACTATACCTCAGTTTCCTCAACTGTAAAATAGGGATTCAATACCTGTTTTCTTTCCTGCTTAGACTGTGAACTCCATATAAGACAGCGAATGTGTCTAACCTGATTAACTTGCATCAACCCCAGTGTTTAGAACAGTGTTCGGCGTATAGTAAGTGCTTCCCAAATACAATAAGAAGAGTACAACAGTAGCAAGGCACCATACCTTTCATAGCATTGCATGGCACCTTTCTTAACCTGGTTACCATAAAAATAATCATGGTATTCGTTAAGTGCTACCATACCTTTCACAGCATTGCATGGCACCTTTCTTAACCTGGTTACCATAATAATAATCATGGTATTTGTTAAGTGCTACCGTACCTGTCACAGCATTGCATGGCACCTTTCTTAACCTGGTTACCATAATAATAATCATGGTGTTCATTAAGTGCTACCATACCTTTCACAGCATTGCATGGCACCTTTCTTAACCTGGTTACCATAATAATAATCATGGTATTCGTTAAGTGCTTACTATGTCCCATGCACTGTTCCAAGCACCAGGGTAGTTGAACTCCAGATCTGTGTTTGCAAACACCAAAGTCTCTGACCCTCAAGGAGCTCATAATCTAACGGGGAGGGAGAACGGGCATTTAATCCTTATTTTTAAAATAATAATAATAAAAATAATAATAATAATGGCATTTATTAAGCCCAGGCTCTTTCCACTGAGCCACGCTGCAATTGAGGCACAGAGAAATTAAGTGGCCTGCCCAAAGTCAGCCAGCTGGCAAGTGATGAAGCTGGGATACTGACTCATTCATTCATTCATTCAATCGTATTTATTGAGCGCTTGCTGTGTGCAGAGCACTGTACTAAGCGCTTGGGAAGTACAAGTCGGCAACATATAGAGACGGTCCCTACCCAACAGCGGGCTCACAATCTAGAAACACCGGGCCCTAGTGCCAAGCCTGTAAAGTAGGTATTGGGTAGTCACATAGAATAAGAAAAGCTGAAGAATAGAAAGGTAAAGATAATAACTAATCTGAGATTCAGGTGGAGTCTGGATTTAGAGGTAAGAGCGGCGATAATCCAAATAGTGAAACCCCGTGCCTCAAGCGGTCCCTATTGTTTTAACATACTCTACAGCTATTCAAATGTCTCACAGATGCTAGTGGAAACTCACTTTGAATTAAAGACAAACACAGACCTGGAGTTCAACTGAATAGACAGAAGAGCCAAACAAGAGAGACTTCAGGGGCTTTAGGAGTAAATTATTACCTAGTACGAACCTACACAGTTGTGCGTCTCCATAGGCTAAGTGAAGTGGAGCATTAAGCATTTATGCAGATGATTTACTTTATGAAGTGCACCGTTGAATCATTCACTGTCCAAGTGGATGATTTTTTTTTGAATTATACAGTTCGATTATTTACGTAGAGCAGTTGAACTAGAGAATTGCCTAATCTCCCTCACTTCACTTGGCTTGGTCCAGCCCACCCAGTGCAAGAGTGGTGGAGCCTGTAATTCCTTTTTATTATTCCCAGGATTCTTATTTATTTATTTTTCAGGGTATTTGTTAAGCACTTCCTATTCAACCGTATTTATTCAATCGTATTTATTGAGCGCTTACTGTGTGCAGAGCACTGTACTGAGCGTTTGGGAAATACAAGTTGGCAACATATAGAGACGGTCCCTTCCCAACAACAGGCTTACTTTGGCCAGGCACCGTTCTAAGTGCCAGGGTAGATACAAGGTAATAGAGTTGTCCCACATAGGGCTCACAGTCTTAATCCCCATTTTAGAGATGAGGTAACTGAAGCCCAGAGAAGTTAAGTGACTTGCCCAAGGTCACACAGCAGACGGACCAGCTAGGTAGAGTGCGTTGTACTAAGCGTTTGGGAAAGAACAACACTGACAAGGCAACACTCTCCAACACTCTAAAGGGGGAGAGAGACAAAAGAATGTACAACTAAGAATAATCAAAATAAATAATTGAATGAACAACTGAATAGACACAGAAGTGCTGAGAATTTGTGCTAATAATAATAATGGTATTTGTTAAGTGCTTACTATGTAAATAATAATGATGGCATTTATTAAGCGCTTACTATGTGTAATGCACTGTTCTAAGTGCTGGGGAGGTTACAAGGTGATCAGGTTGTCCCATGGGGGGGCTCCACAGTCTTAATTCCCATTTTACAGATGAGGGAACTGAGGCACAGAGAAGTTAAGTGACTTGCCCAAGGTCACACAGCAGACAGACCAGCTAGGTAGAGTGCATTGTACTAAGCGTTTGGGAAAGTAGAACACAGACAAGGCAACACTCTCCAACACTCTATAAAGGAGGAGAGAGACAAAAGAATGTGCAACTAAGAATAATCAAAATAAATAATTGAATGAACAACTGAATAGACACAGAAGTGCTGAGAATTTGTGCTAATAATAATAATAATAATAATGGTATTTGTTAAGTACTTACTATGTAAATAATAATGATGGTATTTATTAAGCGCTTACTATGTGTAATGCACTGTTCTAAGTGCTGGGGAGGTTACAAGGTGATCAGGTTGTGCCATGGGGGGCTCCACAGTCTTAATTCCCATTTTACAGATGAGGGAACTGAGGCACAGAGAAGTTAAGTGACTTGCCCAAGGTCACACAGCAGACAGACCAGCTAGGTAGAGTGCATTGTACTAAGCGTTTGGGAAAGTAGAACACAGACAAGGCAACACTCTCCAACACTCTGTAAAGGGGGAGAGAGACAAAAGAATGTGCAACTAAGAATAATCAAAATAAATAATTGAATGAACAACTGAATAGACACAGAAGTGCTGAGAATTTGTGCTAATAATAATAATAATAATGGTATTTGTTAAGTGCTTACTATGTAAATAATAATGATGGCATTTATCAAGCGCTTACTATGTGTAATGCACTGTTCTAAGTGCTGGGGAGGTTACAAGGTGATCAGGTTGTCCCATGGGGGGGCTCCACAGTCTTAATTCCCATTTTACAGATGAGGGAACTGAGGCACAGAGAAGTTAAGTGACTTGCCCAAAGTCACACAGATGACAACTGGGAGAGCCGGGATTTGAACCCCTGACCTCTGACTCCAAAGCCCATACTCTTTCCACTGAGTCACGCCGCTTCTCCAGCTTAGAACCAAGCACTGTTCTAAGCACTGGGGTAGATACAAGTTAATCAGGTCGGGTGCAGTCCCTGTCCCACATGGGGCTCACACTCCTATCCCCATAAAGTAACTGAGGCACAGAAAAGTGAAGGGGCTTTGCCAAGGTCACAGAGCAGACATGTGGCAGAGCCAGAATTAGAACACGGGGCCTCAGGCCCGTGCTGTGTCCACTAAGCTCCACTGCTTCTCCATGTACCTTATGTAGAAAATACATAAGGGCTAAAAATTCAGATGCCCCCCGTGAACCTTAAAGAATCAATCAATCGTATTTATTGAGCGCTTACTGTGTGCAGAGCACTGTACTAAGCGCTTGGGAAGTACAAGTTGGCAACATATAGAGGCAGTCCCTACCCAACAGTGGGCTCACAGTCTAAACAATAAATTCTTCATCTAATTTAATCTTGCTTTCAGATACACATGCCAGCGCATATTCTAATTTGGCTTTATAGGAGCCCAAAAGCAGCATGGCCTTGCGGAAAAAGCGGGAACCTTTGTCCTTCGGAGTGAATGTCCACAAAGAGAAATACCATGACCTAGCGGAATGAGCACGTGCCCGGGAGTCAGAGGGCCTGGGTTCTAATCCCAGCTCCGCCACTTTCGTTCATTCATTCATTCAATCTTATTTATTGAGCGCTTACTGTGTGCAGAGCACTGTACTAAGCACTTGGAAAGTACAAGTTGGCAACATATAGAGCCAGTCCCTACCCAACAACAGGCTCACAGTCTAGAAGGGGGAGACAGACAACAAAACATATTAGCAAAATAAAATAAATAGAATAAATATATACAAGTAATACAAGTAAAATAGAGTAATAAATCTGTACAAAAATCTGCACTTGTCTGCTGTGCGACCATAGGCAAGTCACTTCACTTCTCTGTGCCTCAGTTCTCTTATCTGTAAAATGGGGGTGAAGACTTTGAGCCCTATGTGGGACAGGAACTGTGTCTGACCCGATTTTCTTGTATATATCCCAATGCTTAGTACACTGCCTGGAACATAGTAAGTACTTAACAGTTGCCATTTATTATTATTATTATTTCCTGGATGGAAACTTGACAAGGATAATAATAATAATAGTTGTGGTATTTAAGTGCTTACCCATTCATTCATTCAATCGTATTTATTGAGCACTTACTGTGTGCAGAACACTGTACTGAGCGCTTGGAAAGTACAATTTGGCAACAGATAGAGACAATCCCTACCCAACAACGGGCTCACAGTCTAAAAGTGTCAGGGACTGTACTAAGCACTGGGGTGGATACAGGCAAATCGGGTTGCACATAGCCCCTGTCCCACTTAGAGCTTACAATCTCAATCCCCATTTTACAGTTGAGGTAACTGAGGCACAGAGGAGCGGAGTGACTTGCCCAAGGTCACACAGCAGACAAGTGGCAAAGGTGGGATTAGAACCCATGTCCATCTCACTCATGGGCCGTGCTCTATCCGCTATTCCATGCTGCTTCTCGTGCGCTTCGTACAGTGCTCTGCACACAGTAAGCGCTTAGTAAGTACGACTGAATGAATGAACGCTGCTTCTATCATCATCATCATCATCATCAATCGTATTTATTGAGCGCTTACTATGTGCAGAGCACTGTACTAAGCGCTTGGGAAGTACAAATTGGCAACATATAGAGACAGTCCCTACCCAGCAGTGGGCTCACAGTCTAAAAGGGGGAGACAGAGAACAAAACCAAACATACTAACAAAATAAATAGAATAGATATGTACAAGTAAAATAAATAAATAGAGTAATAAACAACACAACAGCTTCTACAACAGGAGGAGCTGCTGAGGGAGTGAAAATACAGAGATTCTGCTCTCTGACCCCAGAGCATACCGGGTTTCCTGTAGAAGACCCCAAGGATTGTTACAGTGGAAAGATTTGAGCCCAATGTTGGGTAGGTACTGTCTCTATATGTTGCCAATTTGTACTTCCCAAGCGCTTAGTACAGTGCTCTGCACATAGTAAGCACTCAATAAATATGATTGATTGATTGATTGATTGATTGATTGATTTGTAGCCCCAAGCAATGGCACATGAGCCAGAGAGGGCACAAGAGGGTTTGCTGCTGAAAAGGTACACGGAAATATTCAGTTTTGCAGACACAGTCTCCACCACAACCCCAACCCAAACAGCTCCCACCTAGGAAATCCAACGGAGACGGTTCCGGCCCTGCCAGTTGCTTGCTATGTCGTTCATTCATTCAATCAATCGTATTTATTGAGCACTTACTGTGTGCTGAGCACTGTACTTAGTGCTTGGAAAGTACAGTTCAGCAATAGAGACAATCCCTGCCCACACCGGGCTCACAGTCTAGAAGGGGGGGAGACAGCAAAACCAGGCAGCTGAGGAAAATGGGGGCTTAGTCTGGGAAGTATCCACAGCACCTGTATATATGTATATATGTTTGTACATATTTATTACTCTATTTATTTATTTATTTTGCTTGTACATATCTATTCTGTTTATTTTATTTTGTTAGTATGTTTGGTTTTGTTCTCTGTCTCCCCCTTTTAGACTGTGAGCCCACTGTTGGGTAGGGACTGTCTCTATATGTTGCCAATTTGTACTTCCCAAGCGCTTAGTACAGTGCTCTGCACACAGTAAGCGCTCAATAAATATGATTGATGATGATGATGGAAGGCCTTTTGGAGGAGGTGAGCCTTCAGTAGGGCTTTGAAGGGGGAGATGAGTGATTGTTTGGCAGATTTGAGGAGGGCGGGCGTTCCAGGCCAGAGATAGGACGTGGGCCGGGGGTCTACGGTGAGACAGGCGAGAACGAGGCACGGTGAGGAGGTTAGTGGCAGAGGAGCGGAGGGTGCGGGCTGGGCTGGAGAAGGACAGAAGGGAGGTGAGGTAAGAAGGGATAAGGTGATGGAGAGTTTTGAAGCCAATAGTGAGGAGTTTTTGTTTGATACGGAGGTTGATAGGCAACCATTGGAGATTTTTGAGGAGGGGGAGTGTCATGCCCAGAGCGTTTCTGTAGAAAGATAATCCAGGCAGTAGAGTGAGGTATAGACTGAAGTGGGGACAGACTAGAGAATGGGAGACCAGAAAGGAGGCTGATGCAGTAATCCATTCGGGATAGGATGAGAGAATGAACCGGCAAGGCAGCGGTTTGGATGGAGAGGAAAGGGCGGATCTTGGTGATGTTGCGGAAGTGAGACCGGCAGGTTTTGGTGACGGATTGGAAGTGTGGGATGAACGAGGGAGCGGAGTTGAGGATGACACCAAGGTTGTGGGCTTGTGAGACGGGAAGGATGGTAGTGCCGTCTACAGTGACGGGAAAGTCAGGGAGAGGGCAGGGTTTGGGAGGGAAGATGAGGAGTTCAGTCTTGGACATATTGAGTTTTAGGTGGCAGGAGGACATCCAAGTAGAGTGTAATCTTGGGCAAATCACTTCTTTGTGTCTCAGTTGCCTCATCTGTAAAATGGGATTAAGACTGAGCCCCATGTAGGCTGTGAACTGTGTCCAAGCTGATAAATTGGTGCCTACACCAGCGCTTGGTACAGTGCCTGATACATAATAAGTGCTTAATATATACTGAAAAAAAAGAAAATCAAAACCTGGGTTCTAATTTGGTGCTGTCACTTGTCTGCTGTGTGACCTCAGGCAATAATATAAATTTATATCAATGTCTAGCTCTCCCCTCCACCCTCTCCCGCCCCCCCCACCTCAATTATTGTTATGGTGTTTTTTAAGTGCTTACTGTGTGCCAAGCACTGTTCTAAGTGCTGGGGTAGATACAAGGTAATCGAGTTGTCCCGCATGGGGCTCACAGTCTTAATCCCCATTTTGCAGGTGAGGTAACTGAGGCCCAGAGAAATGAAGTGAATTGCCCAAGGTCACACAGCAGACAAGTGGCGGAGCCGGGATTAGAACCCACGTCCTCTGATTCTCAAGACCGTGTTCTTCATTCCTTCAAAAGTATTTATTGAGCGCTTACTCTGTGCAGAGCACTGTACTAAGCACTTGGGAAGGACAAGTCGGCAACATATAGAGACGGTCCCTACCCAACAACGGGCTCACGGTCTTGCCACTAAGCCATGCTGAAGCTCATCGTGGGCAGGGAATGTGTCTGTTTATTGTTGTATTGTACTCTCCCAAGCACTTAGTACAGTGCTCTGTACACAGTCAAAACTCAATCATTATGACTGACTGACGACTGACAGCGTAGGGTGTTTGTTAGGGAATTTGTTAAGAAGTGCTTACTATGTATCAAGCACTGTACTGGCCAGCGCTTAGAACAGTCCAGCGCTTAGAACAGTGCTTTGCACATAGTAAGCGCTTAACAAATGCCATCATTATTATTATTATTATGACAGTCGGGTCAGGCACTCAGTACAGCCCTATCAGCATGGCTGAAAAGCAACTCAAGCCTTTTCACACTGAGTGAGTTGTCCCCTTTCCCCCCCTTCAACCTGACTTCTCCCTGTCACACTAGCCTTCTTGACAAAGAAAAGCAGCGCGGCCTTGTAGAAAGAGCAAGAGCTTGGGAGTCAGAGGGACCTGGGTTCTAATGCTGCCTCCACCACTTGTCTGCTGTGTGCCCTAGGGCAAATCACTTCACTTCTCTGGGCTTCAGTGACCTCATCTGTAAAAGGGAATTAGACAGTGAGCCCCAAAAGGGACAGGGACTGTGTCCAACCCAATTTGCTCACATCCACCCCAGCGATTAAGTGCAATGCACATAGTAAGCCCATAACAAATACTACAGTTTTATAATAACAATGGCATTTGTTAAGCACTTACAATGTGCAAATCACTGTTCTAAGCGCTAAGGAGGATAAAAGATGATCAGTTTGTCCCACTTGGGACTCACGGTCTTAATCCCCATTTTACAGATGAGGGAACTGAGGCTCAGAGAAGTGACTTGCCCAAGGTCACACACAGCTGACAAGTGGCGGAGCTGGGATTTGAACCCATGACCTCTGGCTCCCAAGCCCATGCTCTTTCCACTGAGCCACGCTGCTTCTCTGTTATTATCATTATTATTATAATCATCTTCCCTGTAGTCCATTGGCACATCAGTTATGTCAGGCTGCTTCCTAGGTAGCAGAATTTGAAAACAGGTTTAGCTCTCTATCCCCGTTGAAAATAGACTCCAGGGTTGTTCAAATGAGGTATTGATAGTCTGTGGTCTTATCACCGAGTGTATACAGGGCTTAGCAAATGCTGGTTCACAGAAAATTACCCTCCAGACTTTTGTCTGTTTGTTAGCTTTAGCTTGTTTGATGTCTTCTCAGTATCTCTTTGCCTTCCCCTGTTGTGTTTCCTAATTACACAGAGGATTAAGTGGGCAGCTAGCTTGTCAGCCTGGATTTCTCCCTAGTCACTGAGGGATGAGTGTATTTGTTGAGCTCTGAGTTTATAGCCATGAGTGTGTTTTTTTAAAAGATCAATCAATCAATCAATCGTATTTATTGAGCACTTACTGTGTGCAGAGCACTGGACTAAGCACTTGGGAAGTACAAGTTGGCACCATATACAATCCCTACCCAGCAGTGGGCTCACAGTCTAAATATTTGTTAGCCCTTACTGCATGCCAGGCACTGAACTAAGCACTGGGGTAGAGACAAGATAATCAAATTGGACACAGTCCCTATCCCACAGAGGGCTTAGAGTCTTAATTCCCCACTTTAATAATAATAACAATCATAATGATGGTATTTGTTAAGCACTTAACTATGTGCCAAGCACTGTTCTAAGCACTGGGGTAGATACAAGGTAATGAGGTTGTCCCACATGGGGATCACAGTCTTAATCCCCATTTTACAGATGAGGTAACCGAGGCACAGAGAAGTTGTCACTTGCCCAAAGTCACACAGCTGATAAGTGTGTATCAGCTTTAATTCTATTTATTCTGACGACTTGACAGTTGTCCACATGTTTTGTTTTGTTGTCTGTCTCCCCCTTCTAGACTGTGAGCCCGTTGTTGGGTAGGGACCGTCTCTAGATTTCGCCAACTTGTACTTCCCAAGCGCTTAGTACAGTGCTCTGCACACAGTAAGCACTCAATAAATATGATTGAATGAATGAATGAATAAAAGTGGTGGAGCTGGGATAAGAACCCACGATCTCTGATTCCCAAGCCCGTGCTCTTTCCACTAAGCCACACTGCTTACAGATGAGGTAACTGAGGCACAGAGAAGTTAAATGACTTTCATTCATTCAATTATCGAGAGCTGGCTATATGCAGAGCACTGTACTAAGCGCTTGGGGAGTACAAGTTGGCGACATATAGAGACAGTCCCTACCCAACAACGGGCTCACAGTGTAGAAGGGGGAGAAAGACAACAAAACAAAACATGTGGACAGGTGTCAAGTCGTCAGAATAAATGGAATTAAAGCTGATACACACTTATCAGCTGTGTGACTTTGGGCAAGTGACAACTTCTCTGTGCCTCAGTTACCTCATCTGTAAAATGGGGATTAAGACTGTGATCCCCATGTGGGATAACAATAAACAGACGTATTCCCTGCCCCTAATGAGGTTACAGTCTGGGGGGCAGGGGTGGGCAGGGGGAGAAAGACATCAATACAAAAAAATTAATTACAGATATGTACATAAGTGCTTTGGGGGTGGGGGGAGAATAAAGGGAGCAAGTCAGGGCTTTACAGAAGGGAGTGGGAGAAGAGGAAAGGGGAAGTTTAGTCTGTGAAGGCCTCTTAGAGGCCATATGCCTTCAATAAGGCTTTGAAGGGCAGAGAGTATTTGTCAGATTTGAGGCGAGAGGTCAATCAATCAATCAATCAGTCGTATTTATTGAGCGCTTACAGTGTGCAGAGCACTGTACTAAGCACTTGGGAAGTACAAGTTGGCAACATATAGAGACAGTCCCTACCCAACAGTGGGCTCACAGTCTAAAAGGGGGAGACGGAGGTCATCATCATCATCAATCGTATTTATTGAGCGCTTACTGTGTGCAGAGCACTGTACTAAGCGCTTGGGAAGTACAAGTTGGCAACATATAGAGACGGTCCCTACCCAACAGTTGGCTCACAGTCTAGAAGGGGGAGACAGAGGCCATTCCCGGCCAGAGGCAGGGTGTAGGCTAGGGGTCTGCAGTGAGATAGGCGAGGGCCAGGATCACACAGCTGACAAATGGCAAAGTCAGGATTAGAACCCCGAGCTCCCAGGCCCGTGCTCTCCCCACTTGGTCACGCTGCTCCACAAACTGATCCCGCAGAATGAGTCGATGCCACGAAAGCAGTTAATATCTCAGATCAATTCTTCTGTGGGCAAGTTGGCAGAGCACAGTAATTCCTCTAAGGTTCTTTGCCACCTATGAATTTGTCACCTGATCACTGACGTCTTCCCCTTCAATCAATCAATCAATCAATCAATCGTATTTATTGAGCGCTTACTGTGTGCAGAGCACTGTACTAAGCGCTTGGGAAGTCCAAGTTGGCAACATATAGAGACAGTCCCTACCCAACAGTGGGCTCACAGTCTAAAAGGGGGAGACAGAGGACAGAACCAAGCATAATAACAAAATAAAATAAATAGAATAGATATGTACAAGTAAAATAAATAAATAAATAAATAAATAAATAAATAAATAAATAGAGTAATAAATGTGTACAAACATATATACATATATACAGGTGCTGTGGGGAAGGGATGAATAGGGCATAGGCCTCGGAGTCAGAAGGTCATGAGTTCTAATTCCAGCTCCGCTACTTGTCTGCTTTGTGACCTGGGGCAAGTCATTTCACTTCTCTAGGCCTCAGTGACTTCATCTGTAAGATGGGGATTGAGACGGTGAGCCCCACATAGAGAAGCAGCGTGGCTCAGTGGAAAAAGCCCGGGCTTTGGAGTCAGAGGTCATGGGTTCAAATCCCGGCTCCACCACTTGTCAACTGTGTGACTTTGGGCAAGTCACTTAACTTCTCTGGGCCTCAGTTCCCTCATCTGTAAAATGAGGATGAAGACTGTGAGCCCCACGTGGGACAACCTGATCACCTTGTAAATTCCCCAGTGCTTAGAACAGTGCTCTGCATATAGTAAGCGCTTAATAAATGCCATTAAAAAAAAACAAAACGGGGACTGTGTCCAACCTGATTTTCTTGTATCCACCTCAGCACTTAGTACAGTGCCTGGCAATTAGTAAGCGCTTAACAAATGCTACAATTATTGAATGCTGCCATTTGTGGCAAAAGGTTCCCGGACTACACGCTGATGCTGATAGTACATATTTACTATTCTATTTATTTTATTTTGTTAATATGTTTTGTTTTCCTGTCTGTCTTCCCCTTCTAGACTGTGAGCCCGCCGTTGGGTAGGGACCGTCTCTATATGTTGCCAACTTGGACTTCCCAAGCGCTTAGTACAGTGCTCTGCACACAGTAAGCGCTCAATAAATACGATGGAATGAATGAATGAATGAAGGGACGTCATTCCCCAAGGGCTTTATGTTGAGTCTGGATGCTATCCATTAAGACCGTGAGCCCCTTGTGGGACAGGGACTGTGTCCAACCTGATGACTTTGTACCCCAGTGCTTAGAACAGTGCTTGGCACAAATACTATTATTATTATTATTATTATTATTATTATTATTATTATTATTATTCCCTAGTGATACATTACCTGCATCCCAAGTGAAAATTTGGAATGCATCGGGCTGTGGTCAGTGTAGGTCTCAAAGCTGAAATAATACGGGGTGGTTTTCAGGCCCTCCGTTGAATAATGATAGAAGCTATCGATGGTATTTATTGAGCGCTTACCTTGTGCAGAGGACTGTACTACGCGCTTGGGGCAATATAGTAAAGTTGATTGGCACAACTCTCGCCCACAAGGAGCTTACAGTCTAGGGGACCAAAGTAATTCTGGGTTACTGTTTCTGGGTTACCGTTTTGGATGCTTTTCTCTTGTTCAGAACTCTGAAGATGATAGTTGAAGTTCAAAAGTTGGCGCTTGACACATTTTCTGAGGAGGAGGGAATCGTTGCTGTTCAACTTCCCAATCCCCTGTGCTGCCAAAATGTAGGTCCCTCACGCTAGCACTTATGTCCATATTCTTATACTCTGCTATTTCCTCTATCTGTAATGTATTTTATTGTCTGTCTCCACCTGTAGTCTATAAGCTCCTTGTGGGCAAGGATAATGATAATAATCATCATCATCATCAATCGTACTTATTGAGCGCTTACTGTGTGCAGAGCACTGTACTAAGCGCTCGGGAAGTACAAGTTGGCAACATATAGAGACAGTCCCTACCCAACAGTGGGCTCACAGTCTAAAACAGAGAGACGGAGAACAAAACCAAACATACTAACAAAATAAAATGAATAGAATAGATATGTACAAGTAAAATAAATAAATAAATAAATAGAGTAACAAATATGTACAAATATATATGCATATATACAGGTTTAGTGTGGAAGGGAAGGAGGTAAGATGGGGGGATGGAGAGGGGGACGAGGGGGAGAGGAAGGAAGGGGCTCAGTCTGGGAAGGCCTCCTGGAGGAGGTGAGTTCTCAGTAGGGCCTTGAAGGGAGGAAGAGAGCTAACTTGGCGGATGGGCATTCTAGACCCGGGGGATGACGTGGGCTGGGGGTCGATGGCGGGACAGGCGAGAACGAGGTATGGTGAGCAGATTAGTGGCGGAGGAGCGGAGGGTGCGGGCTGGGCTGGAGAAGGACAGAAGGGAGGTGAGGTAGGAGGGGGCGAGCTGATGGACAGCCTTGAAGCCCAGGGTGAGGAGTTTCTGCCTGATGCGCAAATTGATTGGTAGCCACCAGAGATTTTTGAGGAGGGGAGTAACATGCCCAGAGCGTTTCTGGACAAAGACAATCCAGGCAGCAGCATGAAGTATGGATTGAAGTGGGGAGAGACACGAGGATGGGAGATCAGAGAGAAGGCTGTGATGCAGTAGTCCAGACGGGATAGGATGAGAGCTTGAACGAGAAGGGTAGCGGTGTGGATGGAGAGGAAAGGGCGGATCTTGGCAAAGTTGCGGAGCTGAGACCGGCAGGTTTTGGTGACGGCTTGGATGTGAGGGGTGAACGAGAGAGTGGAGTTGAGGATGACACCAAGGTTGCGGGCTTGTGAGACGGGATGGATGGTAGTGCCGTCAACAGAGATGGGAAAGTCAGGGAGAGGGCAGGGTTTGGGAGGGAAGACAAGGAGTTCAGTCTTGGACATGTTGAGTTTTAGGTGTCGGGCAGACATCCAGATGGAGATGTCCTGAAGGCAGGAGGAGATGCGAGCCTGGAGAGAGGGGGAGAGAACAGGGGCCGAGATGTAGATCTGGGTGTCAGCAGCATAGAGATGATAGTTGAAGCCGTGGGAGCGAATGAGGTCACCAAGGGAGTGCGTGTAGATCGAGAACAGAAGGGGACCAAGCACTGAACCTTGGGGAACCCCCACAGTAAGGGGATGGGAGGGGGAGGAGGAGCCTGCAAAAGAGACTGAGAGTGAACGACCGGAGAGATAAGAGGAGAACCGGGAGAGGACGGAGTCTGTGAAGCCAAGGTTGGATAGCGTGTTGAGGAGAAGGGGGTGGTCCACAGTGTCGAAGGCAGCTGAGAGGTCGAGGAGGATTAGGATAGACTAGGAGCCAGTGGATTTGGGAAGCAGGAGGTCATTGGTGACCTTTGAGAGGGCAGTTTCCGTGGAATGTAGGGGACGGAAGCCAGACTGGAGGGGGTCGAGGAGAGTGTTGTTGTTGAGGAATTCGAGGCAGCCCGTGTAGACAACTCGTTCAAGGAGTTTGGAAAGGAAAGGTAGGAGGGATATGGGGCGATAACTAGAAGGTGAGGTGGGGTCAAGAGAGGGTTTTTTTAGGATGGGAGAGACATGGGCATGTTTGAAGGCAGAGGGGAAGGAACCAGTGGAGAGTGAGAGGTTGAAGATGGAAGTTAAGGAGGGGAGAAGGGATGGAGCGAGAGATTTCATGAGATGAGAGGGAATGGGGTCAGAAGCACAGGTGGCTGGAGTAGCACTTGAGAGGAGGGATGAGAGCTCCTCTGAGGATACTGCTGGGAAGAATGGGAGAGTAGCAGAGAGTGTTGAGAGCCGGGGGGTTGGAGAAGGGGGGGGGAAGTGACTTTGGGGAGGTGGGACCTGATGGATTTAATTTTGTCAATGAAGTAGGAGGCCAATTCGTTGGGGGTGAGGGAAGGAGGAGGGGGCGGAACCGGGGTCCTGAGAAGGGAGTTAAATGTACGGAAGAGCTGACAGGGATGATGGGCATGGGTGTCAATGAGGGAGGAGAAATAGTTTTGTCTGGCAGAGGAGAGGGCTGAGTTAAGACAGGAAAGGATAAACTTGAAGTGAACGAGGTTTGCATGGTGTTTAGACTTTCACCAGCAGCGTTCGGCAGCTCCAGCATAAGAGCGAAGGAGGCGGACAGTGGCAGTGATCCAGGGCTGTGGGTTAGTGGTACGAGAGCGGCAAAGGGAAAGGGGAGCGAGCGAGTTGAATAGAAAGGGTAGAATTGAGCGCAGTAATCTGGTCATCAAGATTGGGTAGAGATGAAAGGGAGGCGAGGTGGGGTGTGAGACGCTCAGGAAGATGGATGGGGTCGAGAGAGTGGAGGTCTCTGTGAGGTAGTGATATAGATTTGCATGGGAGAGGAGTGTAAGTGAGGAGGCAGGTGAGAAGGTTATGATCAGAGAGAGGGATTTCACAGTTGATGAGGGTGGAGATAGTGCAGCGGTAGAAGATGATGAGGTCGAGGGTGTGACCAAGTTGGTGAGTGGGCGAGGTGGGGTGGAACAGGAGGTTGGCAGCGTCAAGGAGAGATAGAAGGCGGGCGGCAGAGAAGTCACCAGGGACATCCATGTGGATGTTGAAGTCTCTGAGGATCAGAGTGGGCATGGAAAAGGAGAGAAGGAAGGTGAGAAAAGAGTCAAAATCACTGAAGAAGTTGGAGATGGGGTGGAGGGGGGGGGCAGTAGATGACGGCTACAAGAATCTGGAGGGACTCATAGAGGCGAAAGAAGAGGGAGGAGGGATAGCGCGAAAGCGACATTGGGGAGCGAGAAGGAAACCACCTCCTCCTTTCCCGGTGAGTCTGGGGGAGTGGGAGAAGAAGAGGCCTCCAATGGAGAGAGCAGCAGAAGAGACTGTGTCATCCAGAGAGAGCCATGTTTGTTAGGGTGAGGAGGAGTAGAGAGCTGGAAAAGAATAGGTCCAGGATGAAAGGGAGCTTACCTATAATGGAGTGAGGGGTTCCAAAGGCCACACTTGGCAGCAGCTGTGGAGGGAGGGGAGGGAGGGGGAAGGGTGCGAGGGGTGGAGAGGGTTTGGATTGGGATGAGTTGGCGGGGGCCTGGGCGGGGAGAGTGGGAAGGGGGGGTGGCGATGGGAAAGGAGAACTGGGATGAGGTGGGGTGGGGAGGAGAGGAGGGAGGGGGTTGGAAGGGAGGAGTTGAGGGTTGGCGCTGGTACAGAGGGATCCTGTGGAGGGAGGGTGGGGGGAAGGGAGGGAAAAAGCTGGGTGGGAGAGGGGAAGGGGAAGGTGAGAAATGGGAAGGGCAGTTGGGAGCAGGGGAATTGATAGTTCATGGTGCGGTCAGCAAGGTAAAAGACAGCATAGCGGGAGGTTAACGACTAACGTAGTAGCAATAATGCAGTAGCAATAATAAAATAAGTAGGTGATGACATCGCAGAGGGCAGTTAATTAACATGCTATGGCAATAATAAAATAAGCAGATGATGTTACAGAGAGCAGATAACAATATGTGATGGCAAAAAATAAGCAGATGATGACATCACAGCAGTTAATTAACATGCAGAAGCGACCATAAAATAGGCAGATGATGCTTAAAGCAGAAGGATGAATTGTCCATAGGTCAGTCAAATCAGATCAAAGAGGTTAATGGCAAGGAGAGTCCAGGGGCTCTTGGCAAAAATGTCTCCATGGTGGAGGAGGATGGAGTCCTATGGAGGGCATTTCTGGAGTAGGGCGGAATTGTTAAGGGGTTGTCATAGGAGTGTAGATGCCTGGAGAGAGGAGTGAACAGCCAAATAGCATGGGTGGGTTGACAAGGTGCGAATGAGGATGTTGTTAAAGTAACAACCTCAAGTTAAAGTAACTTGGTGATAACAAGGGCCTTTTTCCCGGGGGAGGGGGGGGAATCAGTCAGGTCCGGACCGGGAAGGGGAGGTGGGGGGGCTCCTCAAAGAAGGTCGCTTATGCAGTGGCAGAGAGGGGATGGAAGCAGGGGGACCCAATGACCCACGATCCCAGGTGGCTACTTGGACAGAGTGGAGGTGGCTTCGAGGGGTGAGTGTAGTGATGATGCGGGGGTGGGGGCCCAGCCCAGGGGCCTTGGTGTCCTCGGGTGGGGATGCAGATGTCCGGGCACCTAGTAAGCGCTTAACAAATGCCATTATTGAGAAGCAGCGTGGCTCAGTGGAAAGAGCACGGGCTTTAGAGTCAGAGGTCATGGGTTCAAATTGCGGCTCCGCCACTTGTCAGCTGTGTGACTTTGGGCAAGTCACTTCACTTCCCTGTGCCTCAGTTACCTCATCTGTAAAATGGGGATTAAGACTGTGAGCACCCCGTGGGACAACCTGATCAGCTTGTAACTACCCCAGCTCTTAGAACAGTACTTTGCACATAGTAAGTGCTGAACAAATGCCATTGTTATTATTATTATTATTATTATTATTATTATTATTAATCCCAGCCCCTCCACGTATCTGTGAGTGACCTTGGGCAAGTCACTTAACTTCTCTGTGCCTCAGTTATCTCACCTTTAAAGTGGGGATTAAGACTGGGACTCCTCTTGGGACAGGACTTCTGGTCCCAAGTCTTCTAGACTGTGAGCCCACTGTTGGGTAGGGACCGTCTCTATAAGTTGCCAACTTGTACTTCCCAAGCGCTTAATACAGTGCTCTGCACACAGTAAGTGCTCAATAAATATGATTGATTGATTGATTGACAGGGACTGTGTCCTACACGATTATGTTGTAGCTACGCCAGTGCTTAGTTCAGTGCCTGGCACATAGTAAGGGCTTAACCGATACTATAAAAAAGAAAATATCTGTGAGGTAGATGGGGTCAGGGCTTTGAGGGCCCCCATTTACTGCCTTCTTCCTTGGCGAAATGAGAAGCAGCGTGGCTCAGTGGAAAGAGCATGGGCTTTGGAGTCAGCGGTCATGGGTTTGAATCCCGGTTCCGCCACGTGTCTGCTGTGTGACTCTGGGCAAGGCACTTAACTTCTCTGAGCCTCAGTTACCTCATCTGTAAAATGGGGATTAAGACTGTGAGCCCCAGGTGGGACAACCTGATCACCTTGTATCCCCCCAGTGCTTAGAACAGTGCTTTGCACATAGTAAGCACTTAACAAATGCCATCATTATTATTATTGTTAAATGAGCTATGGGTAAGACCCTACTGAATCTCTCGGCTGTTTCCTCCATGTGGAAACCTATGGCTCTTTCCACTGGTCCACACTGCTTCAATCCATCAATCAATCAGTGGCATTTATTGGCTTTCAGGCCTGTTGTTGGTTGGCCAGCGATAAGCCCCAGTCCCAGCACCGATAGAGTGGCAGTGCCTGAGACAGAGTGTGGGGGTTGCCCAGATTGGCAATTTGTTGCCAATTTATTTTGCCAATTTGTACTTATGTTGCCAATTTGTACTTCCCAAGCGCTTAGTACAGTGCTCTGCACATAGTAAGCGCTCAATAAATATGATTGATTGATTGATTGGCAGTGTACCTTGTCTGGTTTCCATCGGTCACCACCACCCAGGGGGTCTGGATCATTACATCTCCAAACTGGGCTTGGACCCAACCTGGCTGGGGGGGTCGAGGCCGTACCACATTGCCGCTTTGGGCGCATCGGGCAAGATTAACTCGGGACTGAACGTGCCTGCCTTAAATAAATCCAGCTTGTAGGGCAGTGTCCCCGAGGAGCCAGAGAGCTAACCGGTGAGTAGCCTTCTCAAAAGACGTGGCGAACTTGTCCCCCGTGTAGTGAAGGGGGTCGCACTCTGTCTTCACCCTAAGGGAAAACTCTAAAAGTTGTGAAAGTTAGCTCATGAAACCTCAAACGTCGGCGTGTCATTTTCCAAAGTCAATACTGACCTAAATTCCAGGGGTGACGAACGAGCCAATGTAGCTACAGCTCCCGGGGCCTTGTGGTTGGAGCTAAACCCTAGGAGTTAGCTCTCTAATGCCAAACTCCAAATCCACCCATGTCACTGCCTTTCTGGGGAAGCTTACATCTTTCACCTCTCTTTATCTGCATTTTATCTGGAAAAAAAAGTGTTGTGACATCTGCATTGGAAAAGCACCTGGTAGGGTAAAATGGCGTGAGAGAAAAATATATGTTTTAAGCTATTACTGTAAATGTCCAGATAAATTTCTAGTCAGATTTCAGTCCATCGTTCCACCAGTTTCCCATTCGTATTTAGTGGTTAAATTGGCTGAGTAGGGAAATCGGGCTGCTCTATTTAGCTGTATTTGGGCTACATGGAAGTATGCCTGAGGCAAAAACCCATTCCCCGTGGTGGCCCTTTGTGAGGTGCAGAGTCATTATCATCCTCCATTCCAATCAGTGGTATTTATTGAGCACATACTGTGTGCAGAGCGCTGTACTAAATGCTTGGGAGAGTACAGTACAACAGAGTTGGTAGGCCTGTTCCCTGCCCACAAGGAGCTGACAGTCCAGAGGGGGAGACCGACTTCAAAATAAGTTTCAGATACACTACAGAAGTTCTGGTAAGGGTTTTAGGAAATCCCACCTAATAGTGGCTGACCTCCCTTCCCAATAGGAATCAATTCTGGGGATCCACGGAGGTAGACGCCCTTTCATCAATGGCACTTTTTAATAATAATAATAATAATAATAATGGCATTTATTAAGTGCTTACTATGTGCAAAACACTGTTCTAAGCGCTGGGGAGGTTACAAGGTGATCAGGTTGTCCCACGGGGGGCCTCACAGTCTTAACCCCATTTTACAGATGAGGTAGCTGAGGCACAGAGAAGTTAAGTGACTTGCCCAAAGTCACACAGCTGACATTTGGCGGAGGCAGGATTTGAACCCATGACCTCTGACTCCAAAGCCCGTGCTCTTTCCATTGAGCCATGCTGGGCATGTACTGTGTGCAGAGCACTGTACTAAGCGCTTGGGAGAGTCCAATGCAACAGGATTGGCAGACACATCCTACCTCTGGCCTGGAATGCCCTCTCTCCTCATATCCGACAGACACTTCCGTTCTCCCCCTTCAAATCCTTATTGAAGGCCCATCTCCTCCAAGAGGCCTTCCCTGACTAAGCCCTCCTTTCCTCTTCTTCCTCTCCCTTCTGCATCACCCTGACCCACTCCCGTCATTCATCTCCCACCCCCGTCCCATAGTGCTTATGTCCGTATCTGTAATTTAGTCATTTATATTAATGTCTGTGTCCCCCTGTAGACTGTAAGCTCATTGTGGGCAGGGAAGTGTGGCTTAGTGGATAGAGAATGGGCCTGGAAATCAGAAGGACCTGAGTTCTAATCCCAGCTCTGCCACATGTCTGCTGTGTGACCCTGGGCAAGTCACTTCCCTGCTCTGAGCCTCAGTTATCTCGTGTTAAATGGGCATTAAGAATGCGAGCTCCATGTGGGACAAAGGACTCTGTCCAACCTAATTAACTTGTATCTACCCCAGCGATTAGAACAGTGCTTGGCACATAGTGAGCACTTAACAAAGTACCATAATTATTATTATGTGCCTGTTGATTGTTACAGTGTGCTCTCCCAAGCACTTAGTACAGTGCTGTGCACACAATAAGCCCTCAAGAAATATGATTCATTCACTCATTCATTCAATCATATTTATTGAACGCTTACTGTGTGCAGAGCACTGTACTAAGCGCTTGGCAAGTACAAATTGGCAAGATAAAGAGATGGTCCCTACCCAACAGCGGGCTCACAGTCTAGAAATCAAACGGATGAACGAACCAACACATCCCCTGCCCTCAACGAGCTTGCAGTCTGGAGTCCCTGTAAAAGAACCAACAGTCCTGGTTGAGTCAGGATCTTACTTCTGAGCTCCTCTGCCCTGCTCCCGACTGATTGCTTTTCTCTCTGTCTGTCTAGTGAGGACTCAGCAGAGACCCTAGCAATAGATTCCAACCATCAGCCGAAGTCGCCGCTGGAAAAGTTTATGGTGAGACTGTGCACGCATCACCAGAAGCAGTTCATCCGCGTCCTGAACGACCTGTACACCGAAGCGCAGCCGGGCACGGAAGGCCGACAGCTCCCTGGCCCCGAAACCATGGACGTGTCTACTTGCAGCTCCGGCTGCAGCCAGCTCCGCACCGAGAATCAGGATCAGGGCACCGCTTGTTTCGAGGAGAAGCCCCTGGCTTCCACAGACTCACTCTTAGACCAGTCAGGCCCTCCAGGCACTCCCCAGAGCACAGGGCCAGCCCAGAAGGAGCCGACGGAAACAAAACCTTTAGAGAGAAGAGAAAACCCCGGGACTGTCGTCAAGAAAGATTCCTCTGAACTTCCAACTCCTAAGGCCAGTTCTGGCAGTCCAAAGGAGAGTTCCACTCAAGGATACCTCACGGCATCTAATTCTTCCTCATTCAACTTCCATCATGTCGCTAAGGGTCCAGAAGGGCCAGCCTCTGGACACGAACAAGAGGCTAATATTAAAAAATGTGAGGACGACAAGGACCAGCTACAGAGCGCCACGGTAGTGGAGGGTTTCGTCGCTTATGTCAGTAACGGGGAGGATGGCGAGGGTTGCCTGATCTCTCCGAAAAACTCTTTCAAAGCTTTACCCGAAGAGACGTGGGGCTCAGGGTTTCTAGGGAATTCTCCCAGGACTGCCGATAAGGAGAACTCTTTACAGTGCAGCTCGAAAGCATCTCTGCACCAGGACCTAGAGACGAACGAACAAGACGCGAGGCCAAAGCTAGAAAATCATCTACACACCCTGGGGAGGAACAAGGCGGGTTTCCATCTCCATTCTGGGGACAGGGGCCAGTTTGATCATTCCAAAGACGGCTGGCTGTCTCCCAGCCCGGGAATGGGTCTCCACAAAGCCTCCAACGGCCATCCTCGGGCCAAGACCACGCCGGCCTCCATCAAGACAGCTCGGAAAAGCAAGAGGGCCTCGGGCCTGAGAATCAACGATTACGACAACCAGTGTGACGTGGTGTACATTAGCCAGCCCATCACGGAGTGCCACTTTGAGAATCAGCGAGCAATACTCTCTTCGCGGAAGACGGCCAGGAAGAGCACCCGAGGGTATTTCTTCAACGGCGATTGCTGCGAGCTGCCCACGGTCCGCACGTTGGCGAGGAGCCTGAGGTCAGAGGACAAGGGAAGCTGCTCCGGGCCGACGCTTGATCCTTCCCCGGCAGCACCCGGGCAGGCCCTGGGTGTTTCAGATGGCGGCCCCGCCTCAGGCGCACAGGCCATGGAAGACGCTCCCGAGGGGCGCGGGGAGGGGAGGGTCTCCCAGAAGGAAGTGTTCCAAGGCTCTCCCCCTAGGCGAGAGCCTCAGGAGCCCGAGACCCGTGCTACGGCAAGTCCAGCTGGAGCCCAGGCTGAACTGTGCCGGACCAGCTCCCAGGCGACCAGAGAAGCGCCCGCTTCGGGGCCGCTACCGGCCCTCCGCTCCCTCGTGCCAGTGGAGAAGGCGCCGAAAGGTAGCCCCGGCGCCTCCAAAACCCCGGCGAGCAGACCCTCTTCTGACGCGGCAGGACCGCGGCCGTTAGAGCATCCAGGGGCCACTGAGGCTCCCGCTCCGCCACGAGCGAACGGTCGTCGGGAGCCTTCCTCTGAGAACATTCTCGACGAGCGCCCTGAGGCTCCCAACGCCAGGCCGCCTTCCCCTGCTCAACCTGTCGTGAATGGAGAGGGGGACGGGTGCTCAGAAAGTCCATTGCGTCAAGTGCGTCCGGGCGACCCGGTTAGCTCCCACCCAGAATCCCCCAAACGGGAGGAGAGTGCGGGGGAAGGCCGGAGCACGGCTACAGGAACCCCGGTCGATCTCGTTCTAGAGCAGGAGACGGACCGGCTCGAGCGAAAGAAGGGCACGCTTCCTCAGAAAGGTCTCCGGGAAGCTGGAGGAGGAAAGCCAGCGGCTGACTTGAGGAAATCTGAGGCCGGAGGGCCAGGTGAGGACCAACGGGCCCCAGACCTGGAGGGAGCGGATCAGAGCAGTGCGTCTTCCGAAGGGAATCCAGACAAGAAGAAAAAGAAAGGTAGGAAGGTCCTGGTCGCTTCCGACCGTCGGCTTCGGAGCCAACTGTCGGACTCCCCTACGGCTCTCCAGCTCCCTTGCCTTCAGATTAAGCTCTCCAAGAGCCCCGGGGCCAAATGCCCTAAGCGAGAAGTCTACCTTGGTAGTGCGGCATCGGTGCATTTCCCCACGGACTGTTTCCACCCCTCAGCTCTCAAGGAGGCTGGGAGTCCCAGCCCCAGGGACGGTCACCCGGAAAAGGCCCCCAAGGGGAAGGAAGGAGGAGAAGGCGGGGTCACCACCAGGCAGACCTCTAAAAATATGCTGGCGAGAGAAAACGTCGAGGGAGGAGACGCAGCCGTGGCAGGGAGCAGTCCAGCTGTCCCAGTGGGCCAGAGCACCCCGGGAGAGAGACTTGAGATCTGTGTCCGGGCTCATGCCGACGGGAGGAGAGTCCATTTGCCCTCGGAGAGTCGTCCCCAGAGAGAGGCCATAGATCAGGAGGAAGAGAAACCCACCGATGAGGCGGCAGATGCTTTGGAAGACTCCGGGAGGAAGGGGGACGGTGAAAATGAGGTCTCCAACACCCTCTCTAGTTCTGACACATTTCCAGGCCACCCCGAGTCGCCCAAGTCATCGGCAAAGCCGAGGAGGCTCATCTCCCTCACCTATAACCTACGGCGGACCCATCCTGTGGACCCGTGGGTGGACACCAGAAAGAAGACTTCGGACAAGGAAGCTATGCAAGTCAATTCAGCGTCCAAGGAAGAGCGTGCTCCCGAGAGGGAAAACCCCTCGGGCCCGAAGGAGGGGGATCCGGCGGTGGACGACAAACCAAAGTTCGTGGAGTGGTGTTCGGAAGAGGAGAACCAAGAACTCATTGCCGATTTCAATGCCCAGTACATGCGGGTTCAGAAAGGCTGGATTCAGCTGGAGAAAGAGGCCCAGCCAACCCCCAAGGCGAAGAACAAATCCGACAAGCTGAAAGAGATCTGGAAGAGCAAAAAGCGGTCAAGGAAATGTCGGGGCTTGCTGGAAGTTCAGAAGCTCTCTCCCATCCAGATGCTCTTTATGAAGGCATTTAAATTGTCCAACATCTGCAGGTGGTTTTTAGAGACGACGGAAACCCGGTCGCTGGTCATCGTGAAGAAGCTGAACACCCGCCTGCCAGGAGACGTCCCCCCGATTAAGATCCCCCTCCAGAAGTACCCTCCTTCTGGCCCCTACCCCAGTTCGCTCCAGGCCGAGCGCTTGAAAAAACACTTAAAGAAATTTCCCGGGACCACTCCCGCGAGGAATAACTGGAAGAATCAAAAGCTGTGGGCCCGGTTGCGTGAGAATGCAGAGAAGGGGGCGCCGGAGGAGCCCCCCGCCGGCCCCCCGGGGTCGCACCCCGAAGCCAGCGCGGAGGATGGCGGCGAAGAGCCGGAGAGCTCCCCGTCTCCTCCCAGCCTGCCGTCCCCCGCCAGCTCTCGGATCCTGAGAAAGTACTCCAACCTGAGAGGGAAGCTCCGAGCCCAGCAGCGCCTGGCGAGAGCGGAGAAGAAGGCCGAGAGCGCACCCGACCCCCCGCCGGAACAGAAGCAGAGCCGGAAAAGCGTGTGCATTAACCCGCTCATGTCCCCCAAGCTCGCCCTGCAAGTCAACGTGGACGTCTTCCCGTTGAAGTCCGGCCCGGCTGACGGCGGCAGGGGCCGGAAGGGCAAGACCCAGGCCGAGGCCCCTCCCAAAGCGGACCTCCCGCCGGGCAAGAAGAAGAAGAGCGAGGAGAACCACCCCCAGGAGAAGTCCGGCTCCTCCACCCGGGACAGACTTCCTGCCAAGAAAACAAAGAAAGCCAAGGGTGCGGTTGGCTCCTCCAAGGCCCCCACGACCAGGAAGCGGGCCGCCCTGGAGAAAATCACCAAGCTGGCCAAAAAGGCATCTCCGAAAGAGAGGAAAGGGAAGAAAGGCTCGAAGAAGCCGCCGGGGAAAGGCGGGCCGCCGGTCCGGAAAGGGAAGGAGAACCCCAACAAGAAGCCGAGCCCCCGAGAGCCGCTCCCCAAGTCTCCCAAGCCGAAGGGGGCCGCGGGGGAGCCTCCTCACAGGTCCCAGAAAGCCAGCGACCGGAGAGCCGGCGGCGGGAAGTCTCAGGCTCGCTCGGGGAAGAAGACCCAGGAGAGCAGCGGGGCCCAGAGAAAGCGGAAGCTGAGGGCAAAACTTGACTGTTCACACAACAAGCGGAGACGGCTGGATACGAAATGACGGGAAGGGCGGTAGCCCTCTGTAAAACTGTTATATAGTAGTAACCCTTTATTTTGCATTAACTAAAGCTGCTTTTTTAAGCTGTAGCAAGCCTTTAAATCCGCAGTTTAAAGGAGAACAGAACACCCCTCCCTCCCCACGATTTGAGGCATCAGAAGACCCGTCTCCGCCGGGGAGCGAGCGCTCGCTTTCTCTCTCTGGAGGTGAGAAAGGGAAGTTATTACATTCTGAAGGTTCCTTGAGTTTTACACTTGGAACGAGGCAGTTTTAGTTAAAAGTACAGTGCCTTATTTATCCTTTTATACATGAAAAAGCTAATCTGTGTGATTAAAGGCTTGCATTTTATACTTGATGCACAAGCACTTGTACTGTAGCGGAAACGACCACCATCATATGCACATAAAGTAGCTTTTCAGCAGCCTTCCAGTGGTATCTGTACGTGAACATTTCCTCCTCTTGGGAACTTCTAATGTGCCGTTTCTCCTTCCCGGTCCCCCAACCCTCCCAGAGTGACATTTTAACGCAAAACCAAAAGCATTTTCTACGCTCAGTATGGCAGGGAGAATCTGTCCCTACTCGGTTCGCTGTTGGCAGAGGCGGTTGTTCTACAAGGCGGGTCAGGTCTGTTCGTATCATATCCCTTCCCGGTCGTTCCCAGTTTATTTAGAGCCAAGTAAGGCTGGCGTGAGGGATCGCTGTCTGTCTGGATGCCGGTACTTGCCGCCTGGCTCTCGGGCACTGTCCGGGCACCCTACCCTTCCTCGTTGATTCTTCCCTCCCCGTTTCCATCTTTGGTTTTTTGCCGGGTGGGATCAGATTTTTCTCACCTCCCCGCGGTTTCGTGTCCCCTCTCTGGGGAAGTCTCGGAAAGTCTGGTCCCTCCTTCCTTCTCCTCTCCACCCCTCCGTTTGTGTGTGTTGGTTGATAGGGCAGAAGTGGCGATTTTCATCTGCTCTTGAGTAGAGGACTTCTGCATTCAAAGCCAAAATTTGATTTCAGCTCTCAAAGAAATGAAAGTGTGTGTGCCTCTCTGTGCGTGCGGGTGTGCACATGGCGTATGCTTGCCCATCCTCAGGCGGGCTTGCTCGCGATGAACGGGTCTCGGTTCTACTTTGAAAGTACATTTTTTACCCATTCCAGTGGCATAATGTAGACATTATTCAGCCATTGCAGGATGCCTCTCTGATGGTCTCTTGCAGGGTTTCGGAAACAGACAAAGTTGTGAGCTATTTAAACGTCAAGCAATGCTCTCTACTGGGGAAAGCATCAAGAGACTCTGCTGCCGTACCCAAAAAAGAAAAATCTTATTGGCTATGCATGCCCCCCCTCCCCCTGCTCAACAGTTTTCACTGTAGTTCAGCAATGTGGTATTTCACATGCGTTGACAGGGAGGTAACAGAATGCAGATTTTAAGCTTCTGGAAGGCGTGGCGTTGGTTTTAACTGTGTCCTTTTAATATCGCTTGCACTAGGATAGATACATTTATTTTGAGCCTCTGCAAAAGAAGATTAATTTGTTTAAAACCCTGTTCGAGCTCCCTTTCCCTCCCTCTGCCATCAGAATAGGATTGAGTTGATGGCTTTCGCCATCGCTTTACTCTTATAAAAATCCTGCCATCAGAGATGACTGAAAATGTTGTATATCAACCCACACATGGATTTTTTTTTATTGGGACATTGTATATTCCATCAAGATAAACCTGACCTTCTCTTAACTCCTAGGAAGTTTTACGGAGGTGTTGAAAGAAGTTAAAGTACTGCAATCATGTGGAATATTGTGTAGTGTGAATTTCAGAGATACCAAAGCTTGAAACTGGAGGTGTGAAATGAAGAAGTGATCAAATGATCTTTCCCTTTTTGGTATGATTCTGAGGGGAAATTCTTTTTTAAAAAAATCCCTGGGCTTTTTACTGCCCAAGAGCTTCCTAAGATATTGAGATTTCCAAGTGTATATTTTGACCACCCTTGTTCAAGATTAAAGTGCACGTAAGCTGCAGTGCATTTTGAGTGAGCTGTTTTTCTTCTATCTTTTATTGTGAAATCATGGCTTTAAGAATATTCTAATCACCTTAAGTGGAAAAGATCCAGGATGAAGTTGAAATTACAGTTTGGGAAGCCACTGTGTCAGGTGTGGCAGCCTCTTTGTACACATCTGTGGGAGGATTTTCTGTCTGTGGCAGTGCTGGAATTGGGTGTGTGAGAATTCCAGTTCAGGAGCTAGAAATAACTCCAGTTCCTGAAATGTTTTCCTTTACTGTCATTCAAGCTTTTGTTTCCCAGATTAGCCCTTCTTCTCCATTGTGGACTGCATTTGTAAAAGGTAAAAATGTGTGTGGTTTTGTGTGTGTTTGTGTGTGTGTGTGTGTGTATGTTTGCATGTGTTACTTTTCTAACACTTTAATAGCTCCTCACCCAACAATCCCATGTAATTCTAACAACACTGAAGAATGACTACTGTTTAATGAGAATTGTGATTTAAGATATGCCTGGGGTATATCTCCCTTTTGTACTTAGCTGTCTCTCTGACCCATTTCAGCTAGGATATGCACAAGGAATGTATGAAAAAGCTATAACTGCCGCCAAGCCCTAAGCCCCCTCCTCCAGCCTCCAGTTGCTACCGGCCATATCTCCACTGGGTTGCTACCCTCGTCCATATCCACCTTCCCCATGTCTGCCTTCAGACAGCTCTCCATCCCACAGGATTGCAGGCCGGCCACCAGCTTCCCTTCACCTGCCGGGCAAGAGGGCGACGGGGGCCTGTGGAGTGGCTAAAGAACCGTAGCCACGTCGCCAAGGGGCTGAACACTTGGCTAAGCCCTTGCGGATTCTGGGGGGATCCTGGATAAGAAACCCCCTCCAAGGCCGCCGGTCACTGTGGTCCTGCCACCAACACCGACTCTGAAAGGACCGGGGCAACGTCCAGTTGTTTGTTCCATGGCTTGATTGTGGAGACGGGGAGGGGGGTCTCCAACCAGAGGTCCAGAAACTTGGGATGGGACCCCATGACTAGAACCCCTATCTCTACCCCTGAAGTTTCCCAGCTGAGACACCCACCTTCACGCATCCAAAATTTCACTCAGTGGGAGTTAAGGAGTCAGCCCCTCTGATGTCTTCACTTAGGTAGAGGCTGCTGGGGACTGTGCCAGTTCACACATGCCTAGAGCAAGCATTATGTCAATAGCATCCTCATTTTATCTACTAGACTAGATTAAATACCTCGGAGTATATATATAGTACCATCGTTCCCAGAGAGAACACAGGTGGACACAGGTGGTGTTTTAAAATGGCAGAGGGTTTAGCTATATCCTTGAAGTGTATCACTGTATTCAGTTGTAAGTTTCAGTGACAGTGCCAGTTCAGATGTGCTGAAAATAAAAATTCTGGATCGAGCGTAATTAGAGGTTCTCTTTTGTTCAGAAGGCACAGGCTTGCTCTGTCCCCTGGCTCATCGGGGCCGAGGTGGTCACTGTAGGACCGGGGGAGCAGGCCCTGGACAGCAGGGCTCATGCCCTGTCCGTGTCGGCAGTACCCACGGGTGTTGCGTGTGCACACGTGTCCTGGGCCCCTGTCCCAGCTGGCCAGGGCTCACGCTGATGCTTCTCATCCAGGGAGAGCTGGACAGGGGCCAAGCCACCCGGGGCCGGGGAGAAATCCATCTGCAGGGTCAGAGCCGAGGCTCACACCACCTCCAACACCCTGCCGGTTTGGGTTGTCTTGGACCTGTCGTTGTTCGAAGAATTGATTAGGGCTTATTGCTGCAATGAGAGGTCCGAATGCTTATCGACTGTGGTTTTTTAGCCCACTCTCTGTCCCACTGTCCCTCCGTGGCTGCAGGTGTTGGCAAGAGAGGCTCCTATTTCCGAGTGGGTGGGGACCGGGGCGGGGGGCTGGCCACCAGGCCTGGTGGGTTTTCATATCTTCTCTTTATCCTTCTTTCTTATCCTTTCTCCCTCCCATCTGCCTCATAATAATAATAATTATGGTATTTGTTAAGCGCTTACTATGTGCAAAGCACTGTTCTACGCGCTGGGGGGATACAAGGTGATCAGGTTGTCCCACGTGGGGCTCACAGGCTTAATCCCCATTTTACAGATGAGGGAACTGAGGCACAGAGAAGTTAAGTGACTTGCCCAAAGTCACACAGCTGACAATTGGTGGAGCCGGGATTTGAAGCCATGACCTCTGACTCCAAAGCCCGGGCTCTTTCCATTGAGCCACGCTGCTTCTCATCTTTCTCTCTCACCTGCCTTATCTTTCCGCTCACCTGCCTTTTCATTCATTCATTTTCATTCAATCGTATTTATTGAGCGCTTACTGTGTGCAGAGCACTGTACTAAGCGCTTGGGAAGTACAAGTTGGCCTTTTCCTCTCCAGTCTGTTTCCTCTCTCGCTCCTTCCCTCCTGCCTCTTTCTTTTCTCCCTCTCTTCTTCCTACTCTTCCCCCTCTCTTCTTCCTACTCTTCCCCATCCTTTCTCAACCCCTCTCCTCCCCATCTAGCCCCATTCCTTTTCCCTTTTGTCTGTCCCTTTTGGCCACCCTGCTCTTCTTCTTGCATATATATATGTGAACTCTATCTGCTGACATCCATTTTCAAAAAATTAGATTTTTTCCCCCTTTTAATGATGATGGTATTTGTTAAGCGCTTACTATGTGCAAAGCACTGTTCTAAGTGCTGGGATAGATACAAGGTAATCAGGTTATCCCACTGTGGGGCTCACAGTCTTAATCCCCATTTTAAAGATGAAGTAAGAAGGCAGGAGATGTGAACTCTTCCTTATAAAATCTATCACTCCTAGCAGCCGTCCAAGTGAACTCTACCAGCCCTAATCTCGACTAAATTGGAGTTCAGATGACCGAAATGATTGACGGGGGTGTTGGGATCAATTTAAGTTAAAGGTAATCCATTGGCGTGTGGTGACTATGCCATTTTCTATCTGCCTCTCATCGAGGTTCCATCACACTTGTGACTTGTAACTTCACGGCTTGTTTGTTATTCTGTGAGAGGCCCAAATTGAGTTGCTTTAAGAAGGAATTCTTAGTCCCTCTCAGGAAACTTTGGGTGATCTCGTTCTCAAAGTTACTTATTGAGTGACCCTCTTTCACAGGACGGGTTGAAAAGAGGACCTTCGTACTGCAGCCCAAATTCTGAGTAGACAGTGACTAATTTAAAGCTCCTTTATTTGTAAATCCTCTTTTTGGCAACCTGGGTTGAGGCAAACCTCGTTTGGCAACAAGGGCTTTCCTGAGCCCCTGGGTTCCAGTGCCTACTCAGATAGTCCCAATGAGTGATCGGAGTCATAAAGAATATGATATTCAGTCTTGGGTCTCAGTAGGAAAATAGGAAAATGATCAATTATTACTCTCCGACTTGAAGAGGTGTGCCACTCGGGCGGTTGAGACAGGAAACAGCGGTTCAGATCAGTAAACTCATCTTCTCCTGGGCTTTTCCCCATGAGCTCAAAGCTAAGTTCATCATTTTATTGAATGGAGTCACAGATTGTACTGGGGCAAATCTTTTGAGCCAGATAATCCGAAAGCTGGCCTTGCTAGCACCTGAATTCTGATATTTGATGTTCTTGGATATTTCGTTTGAATTTTACCAACACGGGAGCTGGACAAGCAGTTCATCTGCAATCCCGGATATTTTGTGTTTGTCGCGGAATCATGAAGTGTTATGGAATCGGGTTTGCGAATGACCTATTTCTGAATTCCATCCATCTGGAGAGCACGTGCTTAATGCCTCCCACATCGCTAAGAGAAAAAGCAAAGAGAAGTGTTTGAGTGTAAGGAGGATTCAGAAGCCTTTTTGAGGAGACGAGGTAGCGTTTCAGGTCTCCCTCTGATCCCTGGCCTCTAAATGGCAGGACACGCTATACTTACTACTCTCTATGGACAGAGCTTCTAGGATGCTCCATGGTGGAACGTACTTGGACAGAAAAACAAACTCCCCTATACCATCACAGCCTGGGTCTCTTCGAGCCCCGGGGATCACTCTCCCCGTAGCCGGAGGCTGGAATGGTCCAGCCACAATTCTTAGCTGGGAATCTGGTGGCCCGGTTCTTTGGCTTCTGCCCAGGAGGAACTTGTTTCAGGATTGCATCATTGCTGTCGGAGAGCCCTGCCAGGAGCTGGCTTTTCTGGAGTGGCACAGACTCAGCACTGGATACATCTCAGGTCACTTTGCCCTTTAGTAATAAGACATAGGCGAACTTGTGGAATCATGGAAATCAGATTGGCAAGCGGTGTGTCTACCCAGAGCCCTAGAGCACCCTAGATCACACCAACACCAAACCTGTTCCTCACCGGAGGTCATGGACGGGCCCACCGCTCCCTCTTCCCATCTCCCAGAACAGGAGATCTCTCCCGTTTCCCCAGAACCGATTCCACCAATTGCCGGATTTTTCACCTTTGCCCGGTGCCACCTGTGTACAGGGCTCAGTTCCGCACTGCTCCCACCCACTCTATGTGGCATCTATTTATTGGCAGTGTTTGCCAGGATCCTGCAAGCTTTGGGCAGGGAGGAAAAGGGATTTCATAGAAGCTTATGCTTTCTTAGCCAGTTCGAAAATAACGTCAGTACATGCATTTTCCAAACTGCCAGGCAAAATTAAGTTGGTTTTCCCAAACTGTGAACCCAGAAATTCTCTCGATCTACATCTTGAGTTTTGCTCGTTTTGGTGGGTGTGAAGGGGGAGAGTAGTTTTGTGGCATCGCAGGCTTTATTGTCTACGGATTTGGGATCCGCTGTGTTCTCTTCATGCTTGCCTCCCAACCCCCACCCCTTAATGTTCCTGAAAAGTCCTTGCTGTATTCCTCTTTCCTCTTGAATGCTTTGTCAGTGAAATATGTATATACAATGTTCATATCTGCTATGTGTGTATATATGGGTAGCGTGAGAGTACAAGGTGGTGGTTTGTGTAATTGTCTTTATTTTCATGATTCAAGGATGAATTTGTACTCTGTCGAGAGTCATAAAGCCCGAAGGAAGCTGTACATGGATGTTTTGCAAATTAAAATAAGTCTGGTGCTGCCCCTCTCCAGCTCTAAACTTGGTGTATCTTATCCTTGACCCCTCTATATTCTTCTTTCCACGTCTTCTGTGTTTGCAAATCCACCTGTCGCCACATCTAACATTGCCCAGACCTTGGACTCTTTTCCCCTTGCTTATTGCAACTCATGTCTCCTTGGCTTCTTACTCACAGCTCTGTGGACTCTTTTCAGCCGTAAAATGCTGCTGTTCTTCTCACCCATCCTAAAGGCGTGAAAGAATAGCAAACCAGTCTCCGGCCACCTCCAGCGGCCCCTGATTTCAGAAGCCTCCCGAAGGTCACTCTGTTTTTTCAAAACTCGATCGATCAATCGGTGGTATTTAATGAGCACCTACTGTGTGCAGAGCCCTGTACTAAGCACTTCCACCGACTCTCCCCGTCTAACTTGCTGCCTCTGTTCCCTTCATTTCCGCCACTCGTGTACCTCCGCTCCCCCTCCTTAGTACTTCGGGGGGTGGGGGAAGGTGGGATGGGGTGTCGCCCCAGTAGCCCTTGCAGTTAGGAAGACTTTCTAACTGCCTGAATGTCTCCCCTTCCAACGATGCTGCGGCTCAGCGTAGACTCTTCTTCCCCATCTGCTCCCCAGTTTCTCCATCCCTGTTAGGTGCCGGATACCTTTTCCTAGTCTGCTCTGTTTTCCGCTCTGGAATCTGTACCCCGTGTCTTCTGGTGTTGAACGCTGTAATGTACGTGGGGGTTAGTCTGTGGGAGAGGCAGTATACCGGTTGGTTGGCAGTGAATCGTGTATGTATACCATAGCGGACGGCGGGGTGGGGAGGGGGGTGGGAGTAGAGGCACTATAGTTTCAGTCTGCTTGTTTTGCCAGTACTGTTGTGTTCTTAGTGATTCTAGAAGTCTCTTTTTTAATGACTGTGTCTCAGCAGTTGTGACTTCGAAATATATGTGTATATACGTATTTATACATGCCACTGTGGAGTTGATTTCGCTGTGTAAATAGTGGAATATTCCTGTTTGAATGCTCCTATTGAAAGTATTTATTTTAAACGATGTACATCGACTATGCTATTAGTCAAAAGGGCTGTCACAAAAAGCGTTATCTTTCATGGCAACCAAACACCCCCCACCCCCACCCCAAACGCCTGCTGTCGCATGAAGCCTTTCTCCCCGAAAACCAGCACTGACGGGGAGTCTCGCCATCTTCTCTCCTCCTGCTCGCCAGGATCCTTTTCGACCAGCTCTTCGGTCCCCGGGGAGATTGGTGGATCCCTCGGCCGAAGGGGCTCCCCAGAGGCACAGACGGCCGGCAGGGAGAGAATCTCTGAGACCCTGCCGCCTCCGGCTACTAGCGCGTGTGGGATCCCGGCGGCCTGGGCACGCTCCGGCCCCAGCGGGAGGAGAGGAGGCCGAACGGCGGCCCCCAGGGAAATCTGCTTCAAAATGGCAGCTTTCCCCCACCTTGCTGGGAAATGGAGACCAAAACGAGAAGCATTAAGATGGTTTTCATATCCCGTTAGGTGGCTTGATCTTTGTGAAAGACCCCTGCCTCCCTCCCCTCCCTACATACAGGACTCAGCCCCCTGTCGCGATCCCTAAAAGACAGCTTCCTCCTCCTCCTTTTCCTCCTCCCTCCTCCCCAGCGCCGTGGCTTCTCCCCAGAAGGGGCGAGTGGCCACGGGGCCCCGTCCAACCCGACCCGTCGCCCGGTGGTTGTGAATTGAGTCCATCTGTTCTAAGATGTTTTCAGCTTTATTTCTCAGGAGTCCGGTTTGCATAGGGATCACCGGCAGGTTTTAGTGGAACCGATGATCCTGTTGGTTTTCCTCCCTCTCTTCCTCATCTCCAGGCTGGAGTAATATCCCTAAATCCCTCCCCGTCACCCCCTCCCTACCCCTCCCTCCCGGGAACAGCAGGAGCCTGCAACCCCCGGAGCACAGCAGGGGGCCCGTAGGGATCGTATTTGTCGATTTGGGTCACCGTTTGTATATTTCCTTGCGGCGGTCGGTCGGTTGGTCCCTCGCGGCCAAGTGAAGGGGTCACTTGGACCGCACTGCTGGAGAATGTTTTTCTAAGGCCCTCTTTGTAAGCAGACCCGGTTTTAAAAACGAAATGTGAATGGTTAAACTGCAGGTGCCGTGGGTTTTTAGCACTGAGCTAGGTAGACATTCAAAACTTTTTTAACCTTTGGGAATAAGATAAGATAGTTTGCTCTCATGTCATGTTTGCAAGAAGTAATATTGTAAATAGGGTTTTTTTTATATTTATTACATGTGCTGTGTGCAGATTAATGTTCTAAGTGATGTCGGTTGGTAGCGTAGTGTTATAGAAGCAGAGCAGAGGAGTGAATTTAACAGTTCAAGCTTCTAAAAAAGATGGGGTGGGGAGGAGGGGAAAGGGGAAGCCAGCCAGGAGAGCTGTTAGGGAGCTGGGTGGATCTGGAAAACAGCCTCCAGCCTGGGCTCCATCTTATCCGACGACCTAAGAGATGCTTTCGGTCCGGTGGCCTGAACTGGTCGGTGGTCAGCACACTGGTGGTCTGCAGGGCAGGTTTCGATTTGTTCTTTTTAATGTTTCTTTCGCAAGCAATAAGATTCCTGGAATCAATCGTGTTTACCGTGGAGGCCCATGAGGCCCCGCGGTCTCTGGGGCGGGGGATGGGGGTTCTACGTCGAATTCCCGCTTCCCTCTGGATGCGTGTTCCCAACGTCCAGTCGGGAGGTATGAGCGCGGGTAGGCTGGGGCAGCAGAGTTAAGGCCCATCCGGTGAGGAGAGCTGGGAATTGCCAGTGGTTGAAAGGTCATAGGGGATCCAAAGCCAGGAGGCAGTAACTCTGAGGGGGGGCGGTTTCGAGAAAACGAAAATGGCTCGTGAGGAGAAGTACGCCAGCGCAGCGGGATCGATGGCATTTGAATCCCACCCCGTGTTCTCCAACCCTCCTCCCTTCTGGCTCGGCAACGTGTCCTTTGGTGTAGGTAGAGAGCAGTAGGTGCAGCTTTTCTGCCCCTCCCCTCTTCGTCCTCCCCCTCGACCCCAGGACGCTTAGCCACACACCCCCACGACCGTCCCCGACTTTGCTCGATTAAAAACCATTATGTTTAGTAGCAATGATGTAGATTGTAGTCTTTTTGATATGTCTACTCTTTTGTATTTATATGAACGTGTTGGGGGATTTTTCACCAACGTTTTTTAGCTTGAAGTGTCTCACGACCGTCCCGGTGGGCAGAGCGGAGCGTTCCTCTGCTCGGTCCGTGAAACCAAGCGACAGGGCGGGAAGCGAACTGCCTTGGATCACCGGGGAGGTGACAGCATTAACGTGAGTTCTGGGAGTCCTGTTCAGATGGAATCTGGCCCTCAGCTCCGGACGTCTCGTAGCTTTCTCTCGCCTCCCTAGTTGGAGGGAACTTTCCTTCCCCATTTCTCGCGCCCCCCCACCCAATTCCACCTTTTCCCCGCCTTCCCTCCTGGGGATGAGTGTTTTTTGTAAAATGAGCTCCTTAATGACAAGTAGCTTTAGATTGTGTTAGCATTAGTTAAAATCAGGTGAAACCATGGCATTATGTTTCCGTATCCACGATATGACGAAATTCAACCTCGGTCTGGACAAAGCTGAGCTCAAGCCGACCACTTTAGGCCTCGACTGAGGTCTCTGATGGGGGAAGTAGCTGGGATTTGAACCCCAGGGATTGTAACTGAGCTCAGGGGGCTACCGTCACTTCCTGGAAACTGAGGTGACGTTGGGGTTCTTCAGCTAATCCAGCCCATCTTTCTTTTAGATCCCGGCTCGGAGTCTCGGATTTGCTGGGGGCGGCAGGGGAGGGGAGAGGGGCGCCGGCGTGGATTCCAGGGAGCCCAAACTTCACCTCTGCTGGTCTCCTAAAGGTCTTTCAGGTTCCTGCTCATTTTGACATTAGTGAGTCTCAAAGTCCTCAGTCTTTCAGATGGGCTTTTTTTTTACTGTTTCCCCCCCCCCCGAATCCCCCACCGCACCCCTCCAAGTCCGGTACTGTCTAGCTGATCCCATGTGAAAGCAATCCCCTGCTACCTGCAGAAAGATCAGTGATGAGAGAAGCACTGGGAACTGGCGATTTTGAGGACCGGAACCTAGCTCTTGGGCCTGGATTTCCGTTAACGTTAGCGGGGATAGGAAAATACTGCATCTTCAATGGATGGAAATTAAATGTATGCTGTGAATTGTTGGTCTGAAGCATTGAAAAAAAAAATTCATTAGACAATGTTTACATACCTCACCTGAAGAACCTTTGAGAAAGTGTATATATAAAAAAAATTATATTAAGTTGCTTTAAAACAATATGTATAGCTATAAAAGTTGGAGTTAACTTTGAATACGTACCAAGGTTAAATATTGAAATTTTTGTGGAATCTTTTGTGCTTCTGTGTTTCATTTTCCTGATAGGCCATGTAAGAAATTGTGTTCTTGTTATTGGTAATGGGGCCCCTCACTGAAATCCAGACTTTTTCAGGATTTCCTTGGTTGTTTTCCTTTCTTGTTTGATTTGGGGAGCGGGAGGGAAGGGCTTCTTCATCATTGACATCTATCCTATGAGCTTTCTAAAGGCGCTTATTTTATTGCAGCTTATTAAACATTTCTTTGATATTAAAGCCTGTCTGTGTAGTCACTGGGGGTCTTGTCGGGACCTTATCCGTCAATGGTATTTCTTGAGCGCTTACTGTGTGCGGAGCACTGTACTAAGCACTTGGGAGAGCACCGGACATCGGAGTTGATCGACAAATTCCCGTCCCACGGGGAGCTTCCCGTCTCCACCCCAGCATTCAGCTGCCGCGCCTTTCTCCTGCAGGTTACCGAGGGCCCGAGGAGCCGAAGCTGAGCAGACCCAAGCCCAGCCTCCCCCTGGGCCACTGGCCACTTCGCCATGACCGAGATCATGGCAGGTCAAGGTATGGGGGGGAAGCTCTGTCCCTGGACCATTTTTGACCAAATTCCTAGGAAAAATCAACTGGCCTAGATGGTTAAATAATAATGATGGCATTTTGTTAAGCGCTTACTATGTGCAAAGCACTGTTCTAAGCGCTGGGGGGGATACAAGGTGATCAGGTTGTCCCACGTGGGGCTCACAGTCTTAATCCCCATTTGACAGATGAGGGAACTGAGGCCCAGAGAAGTTAAGTGACTTGCCCAAAGTCACACAGCTGACAATTGGCAGAGTGGGGATTTGAACCCATGACCTCTGACTCCAAAGCCCATGCTCTTTTCCACTGAGCCACGCTACTTCTCTAATGACACCAGGGACTAAAATCAGGGCACCTAGGCCGGGGAACCAAAGAGAAGCTCTCCCTACTTACAAGAACAACCTCAGAAAGGGACAACGTTGACGCTCTGAAAACCCCGGAAGGTGATCACCCCGTCCTCCGGATAACCCTCGATGGACACAGCGGCCTTGTCCGGGAGGCCCCAGGGTGCCTCCGGCTTCTTCTCTCCCCACACCCCCATTCTGGCCCTGTTGAAGATTAGTGGAGGCAGGGTGAGGCCAAATAGCACATGTTGGAAATAAAACCAAGAGTCATGTGGTGCAGGGCAAAGCTCGCCCCAGTTTAGACCACCTGTTGCTTATGGATCAGCAGCCAAGTCCCCTGAGTGCTAATCAATCAACGGCATTTATGGAGCACTTACTGTACTAAGTGCTTGGAAAAGTACAACAGAAAAGAATTTGCGAGCATATTCCCTTCCCACAATGAAGTTACAGTCTAGAAGGGGAGACAGACATCAATATAATTAAATTATGGACATGGAAGGAGGTGCTGAGGGGTTGAAATGCTTAATAAGCAGATAGAAGTAGGGCACCTCAAGCCTCAGGTGGTGGAAAAGGGCAGCACTAAAGGCCTCGAAAGGCAAATCTCCCTTTGCTGCTTCAAGCTGGGCTCTCCTAGTTAATAGTTTTGTGCTGGGATAAAAACGGCATTAGAAACTCCTTCCAAGCAGGCAAGCAAATTAGGACACACTCTAACTCTGAATCGACGGGGACGATTTTGCACCGACTCTCAGATGCACTGCAGCCCGCGAGGAGGGGAAACTCAGCTCGGCTAACATCTACTTCCTCTCTTCGGGTGCCCTGCAACACACTTATTTCAAAAGATTAAATTGACTGTTCTAATCGTGGGCCGGTTCGGCCGCACGCTATTGTTGGGGTCATTCAAATGTTGATGGGCATAGCGGTGTCCATTCGGGTGGAAACATTCCTGAAACTCAAGGTCAGATGAGGCCACCACGTCTCCCTTTTGCTTGTGGGTTCCATTCCCGCCCTCTCCCTGAATTTTCCCAGATGAACTTCAATCCAAGATGAGCTTTGGCACTCCAGCGGTAACAATGGCACGCTCTGTCCTTTCTGGAAAATGGAGAGGACGCTCTGAAAAGGAGCACAGTGACTCAATTTTTTCTCCCTTAGCCACTATGTTGCAAAAGGCTTTGCCAGAGGAGGGAGCCAAGCTAATATTCACTCATTCAATCATATTTATTGAGCACTCACCGTGTGCGGAGCACTGTACTAAGCGCTTGGGAAGTCGGCAACATATAGAGATGGTCCCTACCCAACAACGGGCCCACAGTCTAGAAGGAGGAGGCAGACAACAAAATCAAACATGTAGACAGGCTGTCCCAGTATTGTTCTTGAGAATAATAATTATTATTATTATTGGGGTATTTGATAAGCGCTACATGCCATGGGAAAGCAGCGTGGCTCAGTGGAAAGAGCCCGGGCTTTGGAGTCAGAGGTCAGGGGTTCAAATCCCGGCTCTGCCAATTGTCAGCTGTGTGACTTTGGGCAAGCCACTTAACTTCTCTGTGCCTCAGTTCTCTCATCTGTAAAATGGGGATTAAGACTGTGAGCCCCCTCCATGAGACAACCTGATCACCTTGTAACCTCCCCAGTGCTTAGAACAGTGCTTTGCACATAGTAAGTGCTTAACAAATACCATTATTATTATTAATAAGGACTCAAAAACTTCCTCTGGACAAAGCTCGTTTGTGGGCAGGGAATGTGTCCGTTTATCATTATATTGTACTCTCCCAAGTGCGTAATACTGTGCTCTGCACACGGTAATCACTCACTAAATATGTTTTACCGACTGAGTCATTGGGATAGATGGAAGATTATCAGGTTGGGTACAGTTCCTGTCCCACATGGAGCACACAGTGTAAGGGGGAGGGAGAGCAGGTATTGAATCCAGCCAGATTTTACTTATGAGGACACTGAGGCCTAGAAAAGTTGGGCCTTATCAATCAATCAATCAATCGTATGTATTGAGCGCTTACTGTGTGCAGAGCACTGTACTAAGCGCTTGGGAAGTACAAGTTGGCAACATATAGAGACAGTCCCTAATAATAATAATAATAATGATATTTGTTAAGCGCTTGCTATGTGCACAGCACTGTTCTAAGTGCTGGAGAGGTTACAAGGTGATCAGGTTGTCCCACGGGGGACTTACAGTTTTAATCCCCATTTTACAGATGAGGTAACTGAGGCCCAGAGAAGTTAAGTGACTTGCCCAAAGTCACACAGCTGACAATTGGCGGAGCCGGGATTTGAACCCATGACCTCTGACTCCAAAGCCCGGGCTCTTTCCACTGAGCCATGCTGCTTCCCCTACCCAACAGTGGGCTCACAGTCTAAAAGGGAAGCAGCGTGGCTCAGTGAAAAGAGCACGGGTTTTGGAGTCAGAGGTCATGGGAATCCCAACTCCGCCACATGTCTGCTGTGTGATCTTGGGCAAGTCACTTCACTTCTCTGGGCCTTAGTTACCTCATCTGTAAAATGGGGATTAAGACTGGGAGCCCCACGTGGGACAACCTGATTACCCCGTATCCTCCCCAGCACTTAGAACAGTGCTTTGCACATGGTAAGCGCTTAACAAATACCAATTATTATTATTATTACTAATGGTCCCACAGCTGGCAAGTGGCAGAGTCCGGATAAGAACGCAGAGCCTCTAATTTCCAGGCCCGTGCTCTTCCCGTACTTTCATTTTCTCTACAATGCTGATAGGTAGGAAATAAGGTGCCTGGAATCAATCACGTTTACGAGGGTGGCCTCCGAGAGCCGATGAGCAACCGTGTACACACAGACACCGGCTTGGACCGTGAAAGTCATAAACGTTTAAATGCTCAAAGGGACTGGGCGACCGCCCCCATCTCCATCCTTCCCACACCTCAGGCGGGATGCTGAACGTTAAATGGGTAAAAGGGACGCGAGGCAAGAAACACTCAAGAAGACAATCCCACCCCGGGCATCTGCCATCCAAATCTTAGCTGCCTCTCTGAGTCTGAGCTTTTAAAGCCCTCAGTCACCTTGCTCCCTCCTACCTCACCTCACTACTCTTCTAAATGATAATAATTTTGGTATTTGTTAAGCGCTTACTATGTGCAAAGCACTGTTCTAAGCGCTGGGGAGGGTACAAGGTGATCAGGTTGTCCCGTGTGAGGGCGCACAATCTTGATCCCCATTTTACAGATGAGGCCCAGAGAAGTGAAGTGACTTGCCCAAAGTCACACAGCTGACAAGCGGTGGAGCCGGGATAATAATAATAATAATGACATTTATTAAGCGCTTACTATGTGCAAAGCACTGTTTTAAGCGCTGGGGAGGTTACAAGGTCATCAGGTTGTCCCACGTGGGGCTCACAGTCTTACTCCCCATTTTGCAGATGAGGTAACTGAGGCACAGAGAAGTTGAGTGCCTTGCCTAAAGTCACACAGCTGATAAGTGGCAGAGCCGGGATTTGAACCCATGACTTCTGACTCCAAAGCCCGGGCTCTTTCCACTGAGCCACGCTGCTTCGCTGCTTCTGATACAACCAACCCCACACACTTTGCTCCTCTAACACCAACCTACTCACTGCTCCTCGAGCTCATCCATCTCGCCACTGACCTCTCGCCCACATCCTGCCTCTGGTCTGGAATGCTTACCCTCTTCATATAGAGGGTATACAGTTTTCATATATAGTCTTCTTTTAGACTGTGAGCCCACTGCTGGGTAGGGACTGTCTCTATATGTTACCAACCTGTACTTCCCAAGCGCTTAGTACAGTGCTCTGCACACAGTAAGCGCTCAATAAATACGATTGATGACGATGATCCTGCCTCTGGTCTGGAATGCTTACCCTCTTCATATAGAGGGTATACAGTCTTCATATATAGTCTTCTTTTAGACTGTGAGCCCACTGCTGGGTAGGGACTGTCTCTATATGTTACCAACCTGTACTTCCCAAGCGCTTAGTACAGTGCTCTGCACACAGTAAGCGCTCAATAAATCAATCAATCAATCGTATTTATTGAGCGCTTACTATGTGCAGAGCACTGTACTAAGCGCTTGGGAAGTACAAATTGGCATCACATAAATACGATTGATTGATTCATATCCGACACTCAGTGACTCTCCCCTCCTTTAAACTGAAAGCAATTGTCCTCCAAGAGGTCTTCCGTGACTAAGCCCTCTTTTCCTTTCATTCCCTCTGCATCACCCTGACTTGCTCCTTTTATTCATCCGCCTCCACACCCCCAGCCCCGCAGCAGTTATGTACATATCGGTAATTTATTTGTATTGTCTGTCTCCTTCTCTATACTGTAAGCTCATTATGGGCAGAGAATGTGTCAGCGTGGCTCAGTGGAAAGAGCACGGGCTTTGGAGTCAGAGGTCAGGGGTTCAAATCCCAGCTCCGCTGCTTGTCAGCTGTGTGACAACTGAGTCACACAGCTGAGTCACACAGCTGACAACTTCTCTGTGCCTCAGTTACCTCATCAGTAAAATGGGGATTAAAACTGTGAGCCCCCCGTGGGACAACCTGATCACCTTCTAACCTCCCCTGCGCTTAGAACAGAGCTATGCACATAGTAAGTGCGTAATAAATGCCATCATTATTTTATTATTATTGCATTCATTCACTCAATCGTATTTATTGAGCGCTTACTGTGTGCAGAGCACTGTCCTGAGCACTTGGGAAGTACAAGTCGGCAACATATAGAGACGGTCCCTACCCGACAACGGGTTCCCAGTCTAGAAGGGGGAGACAGACAACCAAACAAAACATGTGGACAGGTGTCAGGTCATCACAATAAATAGAAATAAAGCTAGATGCACATCATTAACAAAATAAATAGGATGCTAAATGTCGATAAGAAAACTCTCAAGTGCTTAGTACAGTGCTCTGCACACAGCAAGCGCTCAATAAATGATGGATTGAGTCATGTTGGATCTTAAACCAGTCAGTCCATATCTCCCCACTCCTCAAGAACAGATGTGGTTGCCCATCCACATCCGCATCAAACAGAATCGCCTTATCGTCAGCTTTAAAGCCCTCAATCGGCTGTGCCCCTTCTTACCTCACCTCGCCGACCTCCGACTGCGAACCGGCCTGCCCACTTTGCTCCTCTTCCGTCAACCTACTCTCTGTCCCTTCCTCTAATCTTTCCCACCGCAAACTCCTTGCCCATATCCTTCCTCGGGCCTGGAACTCTTTCCCCCTTCCTACTAGACAGCTGTGAGGCCTAGTGGGTAGAGCAAGGCCCTGGGAGTCAGAAGGACCTGGGTTCTAATCCCACCTCTGCCACTTGTCAGCTGGGTGACCTTGGGCAAGTCACTTCTCTGTGCCTCAGTTACCTCAGCGGCAAAACGGGGACTGTGAGCCCCACGTGGGACAGGGACTATGTCCAACCCCATCATCTTCTATCGATCCCAGGGCTCAGTATGGTGCCTGGCACATAGTATCATCATCATCATCATCAATCGTATTTATTGAGCGCTTACTGTGTGCAGAGCACTGGACTAAGCGCTTGGGAAGTACAAATTGGCAACATATAGAGACAGTCCCTACCCAACATCATCATCAATCGTATTTATTGAGCGCTTACTATGTGCAGAGCACTGTACTAAGCGCTTAACAGTGGGCTCACAGTCTAAAAGGGGGAGACAAAACCAAACATACTAACAAAATAAAATAAATAGAATAGATATGTACAAGTAAAATAAATAAATAAATATAGTAAGCACTTAACGAATACCACAATTATTATTTCTCCACCTCTAAACCCACCTAAAATCACACCTCCTCCAAGAGGCCTTCCCTGACTCCTCCATCCCGTTACTGTCGACTGGATTGACTCTGTGGGCCTTAATCATTTTTGATATTCACCCCAGCCCCGTGGCCCGTGTGTCAATATCCTTACACTCCATTATTTCACCTATCTGTGATTTATTTTAATGCCTTCTCCTCCTGTAGACTATAAACTTGTGGGCCGGGATCACAGCTACCAACTCTACCACGTTGTACTCAACCCTGTGCTGAGTACAGTGCTCTGCACACAGTAAGTGCTGAATAAATGCCATGGATAGATTGATTAATCTCCGAGCCAGGGACTCCTCTGGCGAGGACTAACGCAGGAGGGGTGTGCTGTCCCCACAGTCGCTGAGAAAATGACACAACCAACGTCGAGTCTCTGAATGAATAAATGTCATGTTCACATGGAAGACAACATAGACAATATCAAACATCTTCTAAAACAATACTGCCTCTTCTATGTAAAGGACAATCATTGGCTCCCTCACTGGCCTGCCACAAACCAGTTTCTTTAAAAGTCGGAACACAGACCAAAGAAAGCCCCCCAAACGAATCCACTTTTCAATGCTGCCGCCGCTGCTTAGCAGCTGAAGACAAAAACAAAACAGAACACTGTTGGCTTGCCCTTAACATATAAAAATACTATAACAAAAGGAAATACAAATATATATTAGAATCTGTAAGTATTCTGTATAAAGAGATACTTTCAAAGTTAGGCTACAACAGGCAAAAGAAAACAGAAAGTCCAGCCTTTTCCATTTTCTACCACTTTTCCTTTAATAGGTGAATCTGCCCGGGAAGCGCACTCAGTGCCCCGCTGGGATGTTGAAGCCCCGCCGCCCACCCGAGGAAGCCTGCCGTGGATCATGGTTGTTGGAGGACTCGCTTCCTCGCTCTCCCCTGGGGTGGCCTGGGGCAGTTTGGGCAAGAGGGGGTGTTGGGGCCTGAGGGGAAGTACAGTCGATTGCATGTCTTCAGGCCCTTAACCGAACCGTTTGCGAGCCATGGTGGTGGCCAGCGCCCCGGAACTGCTCTCCTGGAACAGTCCTCACTGGGCGGGCAGTAGTCAAGGCTCGCTCTCGGGAGCCCCTGGTCATCTGGGGGGTGGATCCTCTGCCATCGGGCCCGGGGGGCCTCAGACCTAATACTTCAGTAGGGTTGAGACCAGGGACAGTGTCTTTCAGCCTCTGAGCAGGTCACCCCCCCCAGGAGCTTTCTGGGGCCGGGGCGGGAGAGAACATCCCTCCTCGAGCTCGGGGCTGCTCGCCAGAGACACGGCCAGGAACTGCCTCCTTTCTGTCTCCTTAAGAGAGAATTCCTTAATTTTCTCAGAGCCCCGTCCTCCAAACTTCCAGTTGCCTCCAGCCTGCGGCCCGCCCGGCCGAGCCCACCCCCAGTTCAGCCAGCCCCGCTTCCCTGTCACCAGAGGTGGGAGGGAGGAGGCCAGCGTCAGTCAGGCTGAGGTCAGGGGCAGGGCCCAGCCCGGAGACTGTCCACAAAGAAGGAGGTGGGCTCCTGGCCCTTCCCTGGAGCCTCCCAATCCTTCCTTCTCCCTCCCTGGCACCTCTCCCTGACAGACAATTGGCCCCAGCCTAGCCAGGCCTAGGACAGGAGGGGAGTTGGGTCTTTGCTCCAGCCTCCCCAGCCCGGGGGCCTTCCCCACGGCTGCAGGCTCTGCCTGCCCCAATCCTCTGCCCCACTGGGGACTGAGGGTTAGGAAGGAAGCAGCTGGCGAGGAGGTCGGTGGGGGGACCGGGGCGGGGGGCACGGGGGCCCTAGCATCAGGAAAAGCCGGGTGAGCTCCAGAGTCACAAAGCCACTTCCTTGTCAGAGAGGCTCTGAGGGACAGCCCAGCAGCTGCTCCTCACCCTCTGAGCGGCGGCCAAGCCCTCCGTGAACACCCTCCCTTGGCCTGGTGCAGCTGTACACGTAGCATGGGATGGAGGAAAAAAAGCAACCCAAAACACAGATGGATGGAGCCGTCCGCCTTCCCCTCCTCCCTCCCACCCTGAGGTGACACCAAACGGCCCTCGAGTAGGCTTTGGCCGGCTCTGGGGTGGCTTGCGGGGCTGAGGGGCTCCGGGCCTGAGAGGCTCCACCATGGTTTCCCACCAGCACCATCTGGGCCGGCTAGAACACTGTGCCACCACACAGGGTCGGGGAGAGGAAAGGAAGGGGGGAAGCAACCACAGTGGGGGGGAGGGGGCCCATTAGAAAGCACTTAAGGCGGCTGGATGTACGCGCCCAACCACATCTATCCCAAGGGAGCAGGATGGAGGAGAGAAGGAAGAGGACCAGGAGGGCGAGGGGAGTGTCTATGGAACAATTCTGCCCTTTACATCGGTGAACCCCGAGGGCCTCTGGCCAGGGCAGACAGATATGTGGGAAGAGGGACTGGCTGGGAGGGCCCTGGCCCCTGCCCCAGGGTAGCTTGCCATTCTGGATGAGGAGGGAGCACTGGTGGCCCGGGGGTTCTGCTCTGGCTTGGGCACATCTCCCTGCCTCCTGCAGCCTGTGCCTCAGAGGTGTCGGCCGCTGGGTCCGTCCACCCGCTGGGAGGCCGTCCTGGCTTCGAAGCTCAGAAGAATGTCACAGGGAGGGTTGGCTTTGACTCCTCCCCAGATCCCCCAGCCGGACGACCTCAACATGAGGCTTGATGCTGGGAACCACCTCCGATGGGGGTCCCAATAGCACAGGGCAGCTCTCTGGGCAAAGAGGTCTTGCCCTGCCGCCAAGCCCCTGGCCTGGCATTCCTTTGCCAGATAAGGCCTCCCCCCACCGGGACGCACCCCTCGACCTCTCCAGCCGGGCCCACCCTCCCCCGGGCTTCCGCATGGCCCCTGGCATTCGCCGCGGTGGCTGCCCTGTCCCCGTACCCCCTTTGCCCCCGGTGACCCCGTACCCCGTCCCTCCCCGCCCCGGTCCGGTCCATTCGGCCCCGTCCGGGCTGGTCCGGGGGGCTACATGCAGTGAGCGCAGCCGCACTCGGTGGGCTTCTCCACCTGGTCCACGAAGGAGGAGCCGTCGCTGCACTGGAACGTTACCTTCCTCCGCTTCGGCCGCAGGCCCGAGCAGCGGCAGCCCCGGCCCGCGCAAGGGCCCCGACACTCCACCCACGACAGCGGGCGGCTGCTCTGGCAGATGGCATAGCCCCTCTGGACCTGGTGATAGTCTCGGACGGGGTCCCCCCGGCACTCGGACTCTGGATGAGACACCAAGACAAAGCCACGGGGTCACCTCTCCCCTCAGCCCCCGTCCCCCAGTCCTCCGGCAACAGGGGATGGTGTCAGAAAGAGGCCTCGAGCTGGGCTCTGCACAAGACCCTCTGCACAAGGGTCCGGCACCTGCCCGCATCCCTTCCCGCACGTGGCCCCCCTCGCCAATGGGTCTCCCCTCCACACTGCCAGCCCAGCAGAGTCAGGGGGCCCCTGGCTGCAGCTCCACGGCATCGGGGAGGAGATGGGGCAGGCTCCCACAGGAGCTCGAGGCCTGGAGCTTTCCCCGGAGGAGAGAAGATCGAGCGGGGCAGCCCCAGGCCTGTATATGAGGGCGAGAGGAAGGGAAAAAGCCAGGGGAGTGGAGCCCCCTTCCTGGAGGATCTTTGTTTGGGTGGGGGGAGGTGATGCAGCAGATGCCCCTTGGGGCCAAGCATGCCAAGGATGAGAAGCCCAACTCCCAACTCGGGGCCAGAGACAGGGTGGCTGGACAAGAGCGGCCAGGGTGAGGCAGGAGAAGATACTGGAGAGCAGGGAGAAGAGAGAAGAGAAGAGAGAGAAGAGAAGAGAAGAGAAGAGAAGAGAAGAGAAGAGAAGAGAAGAGAAGAGAAGAGAAGAGAAGAGAAGAGAAGAGAAGACAAGAGAAGAGAAGAGAAGAGAAGAGAGAAGAGGGAGGAGGGAGAAGAAAGAAGAGAAGAGGGAAGAAGGAGGAGAGAGAAGAGAAGGAGGAGAGAGAAGAGGGAGGAGGGAAGAGAGAGAAGAGGGAAGAGGTAGAAGAGAAGAGGGAAGAGGGAGAAGAGTGCTAAGCGCTTAGTACTGGGCTCTGCACACAGTAAGCGCTCAATAAATACGATTGAATGAATGAATGAATGAGAAGTGAAGGGGAGAAGAGAAGAAGGAAGAAGGAGAAGAGAGGATGGAGAAGTGAATAGGGAAGAGGGAAACGAGAAGAGGAAGAAAAGAGGGAAGAGGGAGAAGAGGGAAAAGGTAGAAGAGAAGAGGGAAGAGGGAGAACAGTGCTAAGTGCTTAGTATAGTGTTCTGCACAGAGTAAGCGCTCAATGAATACGATTGAATGAATAAATGAATGAGAAGTGAAGAGGGAGAAGAGAAGAAGGAAGAAGGAGAAAAGAGGAGGGAGATGAGAAGAGGGAGATGAGAAGAGGAAGAAAAGAGGAAGGAGGGAAGAGGGAGAAGAGGGAAGAAGTAGAAGAGAAGAGAGAAGAGGGAGAACAGTGCTAAGTGCTTAGTATAGTGCTCTTCACAGAGTAAGCGCTCAATGAATACGATTGAATGAAAGAATGAATGAGATGTGAAGAGGGAGAAGAGAAGAAGGAAGAAGGAGAAAAGAGGAGGGAGAAGAGGGAGGAGGGAGAAGGGAAGAGGGAGGAGGGAGACAAGAAGAGGAAGAAAAGAAGAGGCAGGATGGAGAAGAGAAGAGATGAAGGAAGAGGGAGAAGAGAGGAGGGAGAAGAGAAGAGGAGGATGGAGGGTAAGGAGGGAGGGGAGAGGGGCGATGCTCCCCCCAGAGTGGGGTGTGGGATGGGGCCCTGGGGTGTCTGTGCATACGCATGTGTGTGTGTGTGTAGGGGACTGAGGTTGGCTGAGGGCTGGCTAGGAGGGGGGTCCCCGACCTTGCTCACACTGGTCCCCGGTAAAGCCACTGTCGCACGCGCAGCGCACGGCCCCATCGGCGGAGACCTGGCAGCGCCCATGCAGGCACCGCAAGGCCGCGCAGGGCTCGGAGGGCGTCCCCTGCTGCGTCCCCTGCTGCGGCATCCCTGGCTGGTTGCACAGTGTCCCCTGGTAGCCGTCCTGGCACCGGCAGCTGTAGGACAGCGAGTCGAGGGCCGTGCAGGTCCCGTGGACGCACCTACAGGGTAAGAACGTAAGGCACAGTGTGGGCCCAAGGGGCCCGGCCGGTTGCCGACACCCGCGGCGGCCCCCCGGAGTGGGGAGGGATCGATCAGAGAGCTGGAGGACCCTAAGGAGCTGCGGTGCAGTAAAAACAATAATGATAATAATCGTGGTATTTGTTAAGCGCTTACTACGTGGCAGGCACTGTACTAAACACTGGGGTGGATTCATTCATTCATTCATTCAAGTGTATTTATGGAGCGCTTACTGTGTGCGGAGCACTGGACTAAGCGCTTGGGAAGTACAAGTCGGAAACATATAGAGACGGTCCCTGCCCAGCAACGGGCTCACAGTCTAGAAGGGGGAGACAGACAACAAACCAGAACATGTGGACAGGTGTCAAGTCGTCGGACCAAAAAGAATTAAAGCAAAATGCACATCATTAACTAGTAAATATGTACAAGCAAAATAAATAGAGTAATAAATCTGTACAAACGTATATATACAGGTGCAGTGGAGGGGGAAAGAGGGAGGGCTGGGGGATGGGGAGGAGGAGAGGAAAAAGGGGGCTCAGTCTGGGAAGCCCTCTTGACCATCCCAGATACAAGCTGATGGGGTTGGACGCCATCCCTGTCCCAGATAGGGCTCCCGGTGTCAATCCCCATTTTACAGATGAGGGAACTGAGGCCCAGAGAAGCAGCGCGGCTCAGTGGAAAGAGCACGGGTTCGGAGTCAGAGGTCATGGGTTCAAATCCCTGCTCCGCCGCTTATCAGTTGTGTGACTCTGAGCAAGTCACTTCACTTCTCTGTGCCAGAGTTCCCTCATCTGTAAAATGGGGATTAAAACTGTGAGCCCCTCATGGGACAACCTGATCAACTTGTATCCTCCCCAGTGTATAGAACAGTGCTTTGCACATAGTAAGCACTTAATAAATTCCATTATTATTATTACAATGACTTGCTCAAGGTTGCACTGCTGACAGGAGGAGTCTCTGAGCCCCATGAGGGGCTTCTAGACTGTGAGCCCATTGTTGGGTGGGAACCGTCTCTATATGTTACCAGCTTGTACTTCCCAAGCGCTTAGTACAGTGCTCTGCACACAGTAAGCGCTCGATAAATACAACTGAATGAATGAATGACAGGAGCCGTATCCAACCCAATTACCTTGTATCTACCCCAGTGCTTAGAAGTGCTTGGCACATAGAACGCCCTTAGATACCGCAATTATTATTTATCATGTGAGATGGGGAAAGGAATTCCTCTAGGCCGTAAGCTCATTGTAGCCAGGGAATTTACCTGTTATACTGTTCTCTCCCAAGCGCTTAGTACAGTGCTCTGCACACAGTAAGCGCTCAACAAATATGATTGAGTTCAGCAGCCGTTTCCCTACAAACCTGGGCCAGACGTACTGAGTAGGGAGGATGGGAGGGTTCATTCATTCAATCATATTTATTGAGCGCTTACTGTGTGCAGAGCACTGTACTAAGCGCTTGGGAAGTGCAAGTTGGCAACATATAGAGACGGTCCCTACCCGACAGTGGGCTCACAGTCTAGAAGGGTGGAGTGAGGGAGGAAAGGAGAAGGGGAGGGAGGGAGGGAGGAAAGGAGAGGGGAAGGTAGGGTGCTTAAGCCTCCTCCTACTCCCCTGGCCCAGATTTGTCCCACCCCCAGACCCCCAGCTGGCCCTGGATCTAAGAGACTCCCATTCATCATCATCATCATCATCATCAATCGTATTTATTGAGCGCTTACTGTGTGCAGAGCACTGTACTAAGCACTTGGGAAGTACAAGTTGGCAACATATAGAGACAGTCCCTACCCAACAGTGGGCTCCCATTCCCTTCTGTTGCCCTTGAACTTGGGCTTCACACCCTTTACTGACCCCTCCCTCAGCCCCACAGCACTTCTGCACCTATCGGTAATTTATTCATTGATATCAACATCCATCTCCCCTCTAGACTGTCAGCTCACTGTGGGCAGGGAACGTGTCTACCAACTCTGTTATGCTATACTCTCCCAAGCGCTTAGTACAGTGCCCTGCGTGTAGTAAGTGCTCAATGAATCCGACTGATGGAGACTGTGAGCCCGTTGTTGGGTAGGGATCATCTCTGTATGTTGCCGACTTGTACTGCCTAAGCAATTAGTACAGTGCTCTGCACACAGTAAGCGCTCAATAAATACGACTGAATGAACAGTCAGTAATAATAATAATAATGGCATTTACTAAGTGCTATGTGCAAAGCACTGTTCTAAGCGCTGGGGAGGTTACAAGGTGATCAGGTTGTCCCACGTGGGGCTCACAGTCTTCATCCCCATTTTATGGATGAGGGAACTGAGGCCCAGAGAAGTTAAGTGACTTGCCCAAAGTCACACAGCTGACAATTGGCGGAGCCGAGATTTGAACCCATGACCTCTTACTCCAAAGCCCGGGCTCTTTTCCACTGAGTCACGCTGCTTCAGTACTGAACCCGTTGTTGGGTAGGGACCGTCTCTATATGTTGCCAACTTGTACTTCCCAAGCGTTTAGTCCAGTGCTCTGCACGCAGTAAGCGCTCAATAAATACGACTGAATGAACGAATGAACGATTGGTTGATTAAGAGGCCCAAGTAGGGACCATCTCTACCTGTTCCCGACTTGTACTTTTAGACTGTGAGCCCACTGTTGGGTAGGGACTGTCTCTATATGTTGCCAATTTGTACTTCCCAAGCGCTTAGTACAGTGCTCTGCACATAGTAAGTGCTCAATAAAAACGATTGATGATGATGATGATGGTTGATTAAGAGGCCCAAGTAGGGACCGTCTCTACCTGTTCCCAACTTGTACTTCCCAAGCGCTTAGTCCAGTGCTCTGCACACAGTAAGCGCTCAATAAATACGAATGAATTACTTCCCAAGCACTTAGTCCAGTGCTCTGCACACAGTAAGCGCTCAATAAATACGACTGAATGAATGAGTGAATGATTGGTTGATTAAGAGGCCCAAGTAGGGACCGTCTCTACCTGTTCCGGACTTGTACTTCCCAAGCGCTTAGTCCAGTGCTCTGCACACAGTAAGCACTCAATAAATACGAATGAATTAATTACTTCCCAAGCACTTAGTCCAGTGCTCTGCACACAGTAAGCGCTCAATAAATACGACTGAATGAATGAGTGAATGACTGGTTGATTAAGAGGCACAAGTAGGGACCGTCTCTACCTGTTCCCGACTTGTACTTCCCAAGCGCTTAGTCCAGTGCTCTACACGCAGTAAGCGCTCAATAAATACAAATGAATTACTTCCCAAGCACTTAGTCCAGTGCTCTGCACACAGTAAGCGCTCAATAAATACGATTGAATGAATGAGTGAATGATTCGTTGATTAAGAGGCCCAAGTAGGGACCGTCTCTATCTGTTCCCGACTTGTACTTCCCAAGCGCTTAGTCCAGTGCTCTGCACACAGTTAGCGCTCAATAAATACGAGTTAATTAATTACTTCCCAAGCACTCAGTCCAGTGCTCTGCACACAGTAAGTGCTCAATAAATACGATTGGATGAATGAGTGAATGATTGGTTGATTAAGAGGCCCAAGTAGGGACCTTCTCTACCTGTTCCCGACTTGTACTTCCCAAGCGCTTAGTCCAGTGCTCTGCACACAGTAAGCGCTCAATAAATACGAATGAATTAATTACTTCCCAAGCACTTAGTCCAATACTCTGCACGCAGTATGTTGATTAAGAGGCCCAAGTAGGGACCGTCTCTATCTGTTCCTGACTTGTACTTCCCAAGTGCTTAGTCCAGTGCTCTGCACACAGTAGGCTCTCAATAAATATGAATGAATTAATTACTTCCCAAGCACTTAGTCCAGTGCTCTGCACACAGTAAGCGCTCAATAAATACGATTGAATGAATGAGTGAATGATTGGTTAAGAGGCCCAAGTAGGGACCGTCTCTACCTGTTCCCGACTTGTACTTCCCAAGCGCTCAGTCCAGTGCTCTGCACACAGTAAGCGCTCAATAAATACTAATGAATTAATTACTTCCCAAGCACTTAGTCCAGTGCTCTGCACACAGTAAGCGCTCAATAAATACGATTGGATGAATGAGTGAACGATTGGTTGATTAAGAGGCCCAAGTAGGGACCGTCTCTATCTGTTCCCGAATTGTACTTCCCAAGTGCTTAGTCCAGTGCTCTGCACACAGTAAGCGCTCAATAAATATGAATGAATTACTTCCCAAGCACTTAGTCCAGTGCTCTGCATGCAGTAAGCGCTCAATAAATACGATTGAATGAATGAGTGAACGATTGGTTGATTAAGAGGCCCAAGTAGGGACCGTCTCTATCTGTTGCCAACTTGTACTTCCCAAGCGCTCAGTCCAGTGCTCTGCATACAGTAAGCGCTCAATAAATACGATTGAATGAATGAATGAATGATTGGTTGACTAAGAGGCCCAAGTAGGGACCGTCTCTACCTGTTCCCGACTTGTACTTCCCAAGCGCTTAGTCCAGTACTCTGCACACAGTAAGTGCTCAATAAATATGAATGAATTAATTACTTCCTAAGCACTTAGTCCAGTGCTCTGCACACAGTAAGCGCTCAATAAATACGGTTGAATGAATGACTGGTTGATTAAGAGGCCCAAGTGGGAGTCTCTGGAGATGGGCCATGACTCACTTGTGCCCTTGGCAGGGGTCTCCGGTGGGCTGGTCGCAGTGAGGGCCCCCCCAGCCCGGCTGGCAGTGGCACACGGGCCCGGGGGCGGCGTTGGGCTGGCAGATGCCGTGGAGACAGTAGAGCTTCCGACAGGGCTCGCAGCCCGGCACCACGCCCGGCTTCATCTGCGTCTTGGTGAAGTCCTGCAGCTCGTTGTTGATGTACAGGTTCCGAATGCAGCCGTGGAAGCTGGAGCCGTTCAGGATCTGCCACAGGCGGAAGGCCGCCGAGGTCACGTCCACGGGCATCCCTGGAGGACGGGCGGGCCGGGGGTGAGTCGGGGCCGCACCCCAACTCCCGCCCTCGGCCAGGGTCGAGGACCGCCTGCTTCGGACAGCATCCGCTGTGCCTGGAATGCCCTCCCTCTGCCCATCCGCCAAACTAGCTCTCTTCCTCCCTTCAAGGCCCTACTGAGAGCTCACCTCCTCCAGGAGGCCTTCCCACACTGAGCCCCTTCCTTCCTCTCCCCCTCCTCCCCCTCGCCTTAGCTCCTTCCCTTCCCCACAGCACCTGTATATCTGTATATATGTTTGTACAGATTTATTACTCTGTTTATTTATTTATTTTACTTGTACATATCTATTCTATTTATTTTATTTTGTTAGTATGTTTGGTTTTGTTCTCTGTCTCCCCCTTTTAGACTGTGAGCCCGCTGTTGGGTAGGGACTGTCTATATATGTGGCCAACTTGTACTTCCCAAGCGCTTAGTCCAGTGCTCTGCACACAGTAAGCACTCAATAAATACGATCGATTGATTGATTGATTGCCCCTGAACTGCGAGCCCCACGCGGGACAGGCACTGTGTCGGACCCGGTAACTTCTGTCTACCCCAGCGATCAGCACAGACCTGGGCACATGGTAAGCAAGTGGCAATTAGTAGTCTTTTATGGTATTAATAATCATAATAATGATGGGCACATGGTAAGCAAGTAGCAATTAGTAGTTTTTTAGGGTATTAATAATCATCATCATAATAATGATGGCATTTATTAAACACTCACTATGTGCAAAGCACTGTTCTAAGCGCTGGGGAGGTTACAAGGTGATCAGGTTGTCCCACGGGGGGCTCGCAGTCTTAATCCCCATTTTACAGATAAGGTCACGGAGGCACGGAGAAGTTAAGTTCCTTCCTCTCCTCCTCCCCTTCCTTCCTCTCCCCCTCGTCCCTCTCTCCATCCCCCCAATCTTACCTCCTTCCCTTCCCCACAGCACCTGTATATATGTATATATGTTTGTACATATTTATTACTCTATTTATTTATTTATTTTACTTGTACATATCTATTCTATTTATTTTATTTTATTAGTATGTTTTGGTTTTGTTCTCTGTCTCCCCCTTTTAGACTGTGAGCCCACTGTTGGGTAGGGACCGTCTCTATATGTTGCCAACTTGTACTTCCCAAGCACTTAGTACAGTGCTCTGCACACAGTAAGCACTCAATAAATACGATTGATTGATTGATTAAGTGACTTGCCATGCTTACTATGTGCCAGGCACTCCACTAAGCGCTGGGGGAGAGACAAGTTAATCGGGTTGGACACGGTCCCTGTCCCACATAGGACTTGCAATCTTCATCCCCATTTTATAGATGAGGAAACTGAAGCACAGAGAATAATAATAACAGTAATAATAATAATGGTACTTGTTAAGTGCTTACTATGTGGCAAGCACTATTCTAAGCTCTGGGGTCGATACGAGTTAATTAGGTTGGATACGGTCCCTGTCCCCCATGGGGCTCACGGCATTGCTTAGTGGAAAAAACACAGGCTTGGGAGTCAGAGGTTGTGGGTTCTAATCCCAGCTCCACCACTTGCCAGCTCTGTGACTTTGGGCAAGTCACTTCATTTCTCTGTGCCTCAGTTACCTCACCTAAAAATGGGGATTAAGACTGTGAGCCCCATGTGGAACAGCCTGATTACCTTGTATCTATTCCCAGAGTTTAATACAGTGCTTGGCACATAGTAAGCACTTAATAAATAACATTATTATTATTATTATTAATTCCCATTTTACAGATGAACTGAGGCCCAGAGAAGTGAAGTGACTTGCCCAAGGTCACACGGCAGACAAGTGGAGGAGCTGGAATTAGAACCCAGGTCCTTCTGACTCCCAAGCCCGGGCTCTATCCACTAGGCCACGCTGTTTCTTCTAATTGTTATTAAGAGGTCATTCTGCCCCTGGGTCGTTCATTTATTCATTCAATCGTATTTATTGAGCGCTTACCGGGTGCTGAGCACTGTACTAAGCGCTTGGGAAGTCCAAGTTGGCAACATAGAGAGACAGTCCCTACCCAACAACGGGCTCACAGTCTAGAAGGGGGAGACGGACAACAAAATAAAACATATTAACAAAATAAAATAAATAGAATAAATATGTACAAGTAAAATAGAGTAATAAATACATACAAACATATATATAAATATATATATAAATATATATAAAAATATATATATATATAATAATGATGGCATTTATTAAGCGCTTACTATGTGCAAAGCACTGTTCTAAGCACTGGGGAAGTTACAAAGCGATCAGGTTGTCCCATGGGGGGGGCTCACAGACTTAATCCCCATTTTACAGGTGAGGTAACTGAGGCATAGAGAAGTTAAGTGACTTGCCCAAAGTCACACAGCTGATAATTGGCGGAGCCGGGATTTGAATCCATGACCTCTGACTCCAAAGCCCGGGCTCTTTCCACTGAGCCACGTTGCTTCTCTAAAAGCTTCTCTACATAAATATATATATATATATATATATATATATATACAGGTGCTGTGGGGAGGGGAAGGAGGTAAGGCGGGGGGGGATGGGGAGGGGGACAGGGGTCCCGGTGTGAATTGGCTAAAGAAAGTAGCATCCCTTCCCCTCCTGTCTCCCCAGGGTCTCACCCCCAACGTAGAGCGGGGCCTCGCTGTTGAGGGTGTAGTGCTTGCCAAAGTTGTCCATGGTCATGGGGCTGCCGCCGTCGATGGAAAGATTCACCATCTGGTCAAAGGTGACCAGTTCCACCGTGTGGAACTGTCCATCGTTGATGGTCTCGGCACTGGAAAGGAAAAGGGTACCCCCAAACGCCCAGCCGGGGAGGGGTCAGCAGTTTTATCCATCGGCCCTGACGTGGGCCAAGTTAGCGGCCTTGCCCCGATGCGGCCCCGAGACACTGGGCGGGAGCGGACAGCACAGTCTCCAAACAGCCACAGACGAGGGGGACACTGAGGCACAAAGACGGGCCGGAGTCCCGGCTTCCCAAGCAGATCCCCACCTCGCCTCCCTTCCCTCCGGGATGCTGATGCATTCTCCGGGAAGGCGGGGGCATGGGAGATAATAATGATGGCATTTAGTAAGCGCTTCCTATGTGCAAAACACCGTTCTAAGCGCTGGGGAGGTAACAAAGGTGATCAGGTTGCCCCACAGGGGGCTCACAGTCTTAATCCCCATTTTACAGATGACCAACTGCCAGCTGTGTGACTTTGGGCAAGTCACTTCTCTGTGCCTCAGTTCCCTCATCTGTAAAATGGGGATGAAGACCGTGAGCCCCACGTGGGACAACTTAATCACCTTGTATCCTCCCCAGTGCTTAGAACGGTGCTTTGCACATAGTAAGCGCTTAACAAATGCCATCATTATTATTACTATTATTAAGTGACTTGCCCAAAGTCACACAGCTGACAATTGGCGGAGCTGGGATTTGAACCCATGACCTCTGACTCCAAAGCCCAGGCTTTTCCCACCAAGCCACGCTGCTTCAAATGGCAAGGGTCCCTCCCCTCTGTATGCTCCTGATGTTCCCCCTGCCCCATTTGGGAGTCAGCGGAAGATTTACTTTACACCAATCCTTAACTGGGAGCTCCACGTGGCGCAGACTCAGGGTCTTATCTGAATGCGGGGTACCGACCCCAACGCTTAGTACAGTGCTTGACACACAGTAATGTTGAGCAAATACCACTCTTATTATTAGTATCTAATCCTAATCCTCAGCACTTTTGTACATCTGCTTGTTCATTTGTTTTGATTATTCTGGTTGTAAATGTTATGTCTATCTTTTCCTGGGCAGGGAATATGTCACTCCTTTGTGTTTGTATTTTCCCAGTGGTGCTCCAAGAAGACCGTTACTCCTCTTCCTCCTCCTTGTTTTTTATGGTATTTGTTGAGAGCTTACTATGTGCTAGACACTGTTTTACTCAACGGGGTAGATACAGGCTAATCAGGATGGACACAGTCCATGCCTGGAGTTCACAGTTTTAATCCCGATTTTCCAGATGAGGTAACTGAGAAGTGAAGTGATTCATTCGACCACATATTCTGCTTATGAGAAGCAGCATGGCTCAGTGGAAAGAGCCCGGGCTTTGGAGTCAGAGGTCATGGGTTCAAATCCCAGCTCGGCCAATTGTCAGCTGTGTGACTTTGGGCAAGTCACTCCACTTCTCTGGGCCTCAGTTACCTCATCTGTAAAATGGGGATTAAGACTGTGAGTCCCCTGTGGGACAACCTGATCACCTTGTAACCTCCCCAGCGCTTAGAACAGTGCTTTGCACATAGTAAGCGCTTAATAAAATGCCATTATTATTATTATTATATTTGCCCAAGTGACATATTCCCTGCCCAGGAAAAGACAGACATAACATTTACAACCAGAATAATCAAAACAAATGGACAAGCATATGTACAAAAGTGCTGAGGATTAGGATTAGATACTAATAATAAGGGGGGTATTTGTTAAGCATTACTGTGTGTCAAGCACCGTACGAAGTGAAGTGATTCGCCCAAGGTCCCACAGCAGACAAGTGGCAGAGCCTCGATTAGAACCCAGGTCCTTCTAAATCCCAGGCCCGTGATAATAATAATGATGATGGCATTTATTAAGCACTTACTATGTGCAAAGCACTGTTCTAAGCACTGGGGAGGTTACAAGGTAATCAGGTTGTCCCACGGGGGGCTCACAGTCTTAATTCCCATTTTACAGATGAGGTAACCGAGGCCCAGAGAAGTGAAGTGACTTGCCCAGAGTCACACAGCTGACAATTGGCCGAGCCGGGATTTGAACCCATGACCTCTGACTCCAAAGCCTGGGCTCTTTTCCACCGAGCCACACTGCTTCTTATAAGGTGAGGTGCCTGAACGGAGACCACTAGTGATCACTAAGCTGGGGAGCCCCCTCCATGGGTGCCCTCCGGGGTCAGGGTGCGACAGGAGGGGGAAAGTGGGGGAGGAGGAGGAGGTGGAGGGGAAGGAGGAGGAGAAAGAGGAAGAAGAGCGCAAGTGCTTATTACAGTCCTCCACACACAGTAAGCCCTCAATAAATATGATTGAATGAATGAAAGAGGAGGAGGAGGATGAAAAGGAGGAGGAGGAAGAGGAAGAGGAGGAAGAGCACAAGTGCTTAGTAAATAATAATAATAATGATGGCATTTCTTAAGCACTTATAATGTGCAAAGCACTGTTCTAAGCGCTGGGGAGGTTACAAGGTGATCAGGTTGTCCCACGGGGGGCTCACATTCTTCATCCCCATTTTACAGATGTGGCCACTGAGGCCCAGAGAAGTGAAGTGACTTGCCCAAAGTCACACAGCTGACAAGCGGCGGAGCAGGGATTTGAACCCACGGACTCCGACCCCAAAGCCCGGGCTCTTTCCACCGAGCCCCGCTGCTTCTCTAGTACAGTGCTCCACACACAGTAAGCGCTCAATCATCATCATCATCATCAATCGTATTTATTGAGCGCTTACTGTGTGCAGGGCACTGTACTAAGCGCTTGGGAATCAATCAATACGACTGAATGAATGGAAGAGGAGAAGGAGGAGGAAGAGGAGGAGGAGGGAGGCACCTGTAGATGGCAGAGCTGGGGTAGCTGCCAGGATCGTAGCTGACCCGCACGTGGCCCTGGTACAACTCCACTGCGATGTGGTCGTTGTCGCCATTGTACAGCAGGATCCCGTTGTCTTCCGCCGTGGACACCTGGGCCGCGGGAGGTGACAGAGAGGATGGGAAACACACTAAGCGGCACGGGGCTGGATGCGGACCGGCACAGAAGCGGGTGAGAAATAGCCAGGGGATAGTGGGAGGTTGGCACGGGATCGGACCAAGGGCTGGCGGGGGACTGGCGGGGGACTGGGGAGGGGAGGGGTCCAGCACAGGGCCAGCATGGGACCAGGCGGATCGGAGCGCTTCGAGGGCCCGATTCTCCCTCCGCCTGCCATCTCCACCCCGGCTCAGGAGTTGCCCCCTGGACACGCCGTCCCTCCCCGTCCAGTACCTGCAGTGTGATGTTAGCCCGCGGCCAGTTCTGCAGGTCTGTGAACTGAAGGTAGGTGTCCCGGTCCACGAAGTTGACACTCAGCAGCTTCTCGCACTCAGGGCCGCCGAAGCCGGGCCGGCACCGGCACACCGGCCGGCTCCCCAGCATGGCGCAGTCGGCCCCGTTCCGGCAGTCGGCCCGCTCGCAGGGGCTCCCGGGGGCCCCGGCCCGGGGAGGCATCTCGCACAGCTGCCCGCTGTGGAGAACAGGGTGGTTCACGGGGGCGTCAGAGGGACCAAAGGAGGGTGACAGGCGGGAGGGACGGAGCCAGGACCGGATTGGCGGGAAGCAGAGGCCTCTCCAGCCCTCTCTGCCAGGTTTAGGGAGAGAGAGAGGAACTAACGGCAGACAAAAGTGCTTACGACGTGCCAAACCACTGTACTAAGCACTGGGGGAGAAACAAGGACAGAGAGAAGCAGCATGACATCAGTTTTCAGCTCTGGGGTTTCATTCACCCACATGGCAGCCGACTGAGCCCGAGTCCGAGGTGTTGGACTTCACCACCGCCTCCAAGTAGGAACGGTTTATTTCAAAAGTTGAAGACGTTTTGAATATTTATTTATTTATTGTACTTGTACATATCTATTTATTTTATTTTGTTAGCATGTTTGGTTTTGTTCTCTGTCTCCCCCTTTTAGACTGTGAGCCCACTGTTGGGTAGGGACTGTCTCTATATGTTGCCAATTTGTACTTCCCAAGCGCCTAGTACAGTGCTCTGCACATAGTAAGCGCTCAATAAATACGATTGATGATGATGATGATGATGACTGGAAACTAATTGGAAACTCACTGGGCATACCACTTGAGAAGGCCGTCAAGGAAAGGAGCCGGAGTTGGTGTTTGCACTGGTCCTTTGTGTTTGAAGAATCCAAAGTAGAGGACGAACTTCCCATCTCTGACCATTTTGATGTTAGTGACGCCTGTCTACTTGTTTTGCTGTCTGTCTCCCTCTTCTAGACTGTGAGCCCATTGTTGGGTAGGGATTGTCTCTATCTGTTGCCGAATTGTACTTTCCAAGCGCTTAGTACAGTGCTCTGCACACCGTAAGCGCTCAATAAATATGATTGAATGAATGAATAGTGGATAGAGCACTGGCCTGGAAGCCAGAAGGTCATGGGTTCTACTTCCAACCCTTCCACTTGTCTGCTGGGTGACTTTGCGCAAGTCACTTCACTTCTCTGTGCATCATTTACCTCATCTGTAAAACGGGGATTGAGACTGTGAACCCCACATGGGACTCGGGACGGGGACTGTGCCCAACCCAATTTGCTTGCATCCACCCCAGGGTTTAGTACAGTGCCTGGTACATAGTTAAGCACTTAACAACTACCATAACATATTTAAGCACTTAACATCTACCATAATAATAATAATAATAATAATTATTATTATTATTATTATTAAGATAATCAAAAAATGATAGAAATTGGAGGAGTAATAATACGTGTGGTACTTGTTAAGCACCCCTACAAGACTTCAGGACATAATAATGTTGGTATTTGTTAAGCGCTTACTATGTGCAAAGCACTGTTCTAAGCACTGGGGTAGATACAAGATAATCAGGTTGTCCCACGAGGGGCTCACAGTCTTCATTCCCATTTTACAGATGAGGGAACTGAGGCCCAGAGAAGTGAAGTGACTTGCCCAAAGTCACACAGCTGACAAGTGGCGGAGCCGGGATTTGAACCCACGACCTCTGACTCCAAAGCCCATGCTCTTTCCACTGAGCCACGCTGCTTCTACTTGGATGTCCCACCGACACCTCAACATCTACCATAATAATAATTATTATTACATAATCAAAAAATGATAGAAATTGGAGGAGTAATAATACTTGTGGTACTTGTTAAGCACCCCTACAAGACTTCAGGACATCTCTACTTGGATGTCCCACCAACACCTCTTAACATCTACCATAATAATAATAATAATAATTATTATTAAGATAATCAAAAAGTGATAGAAATTGGAGGAGTAATAATACTTGTGGTACTTGTTAAGCACCCCTACAATCAATCAATCAATCAATCAATCATATTTATTGAGCACTTACTGTGTGCAGAGCACTGTACTAAGTGCTTGGGAAGTACAAGTTGGCACCATATAGAGACGGTCCCTACCCAACAGTGGGCTCACAGTCTAGAAGTCTTCCTACAAGACTTCAGGACATCTCTACTTGGATGTCCCACCAACACCTCTTAACATCTACCATAATAATAATAATAACAATAATTATTATTATTAAGATAAATCAAAAAATGATATAAATTGGAGGATTTCTTGTGGTACTTGTTAAGCACCCCTACAAGACTTCAGGACATCTCTACTTGGATGACCCACCGACACCTCACACTTAACATGTCCAAAACATCATCATCATCATCATCATCATCATCAATCGTATTTATTGAGCTCTTACTATGTGCAGAGCACTGTACTAAGCGCTTGGGAAGTACAAGTTGGCAACATATAGAGACAGTCCCTACCCAACAGTGGGCTCACAGTCTAAAAGGGGGAGACAGAGAACAAAACCAAACATACTAACAAAATAAAATAAATAGAATAGATATGTACAGACTTTCCCATCATGGTAGACAGCATCACCATCCCCAGTAACCTCCCCAGCGCTCAGAACAGTGCTTTGCACATAGTAAGTGCTTAATAAATGCCATCATCATCATTATTATTACTATTTCTAGACTGTGAGCCCACTGTTGGGTAGGGACTGTCTCTAATGTTGCCAACTTGTGCTTCCCAAGTGCTTAGTACAGTGCTCTGCACACAGTAAGTGCTCAAGAAATATGATTGATTGATTGATTGATTATTATTATTATCCTCCCTCTCTCATTCAATCCTCCTACCCAAACTGTCTCCAAATCCTGTCCTGTGGTTCTACCCTCACAATGTTTCTAGAATCTGCCTCTTTCTCCTTCATCCAAACATTTAATCCAAGCAGTTATTCCCCACCCCGAGTATTGTATCAGCCTCCTCGTTGACCTCCAACACCAATCTACTCAGTATGCCTCGATCTTGTCTTTCTCAATCAATCAATCAATCAATCGTATTTATTGAGCGCTTACTATGTGCAGAGCACTGTACTAAGCGCTCATCACCAACACCTTGCCCACATCCTCCCTCTGGCCTGCACACAGTAAGCGCTCAATAAATACGATTGATGATGATGATGATGATTGATTGAGCCCCCTCCCCCTTCATATCTGACAGACCACCACTCTCCCCACCTTCAAAACCCTACTAAAATCATATCTCTTCCGAGAAGACTTCCCGAACTCCATTTCCCCACCCTCCCTTCTACATCCTCTATGCACTTGGGTCTGTTCTCATCATCATCAATCGTATTTATTGAGCGCTTACTATGTGCAGAGCACTGTACTAAGCGCTTAAGATAGCGCTTAAGCTCCTTAAGCAGTTTGATTCTGGGCAGTGATGTCACTCTTTATTGTTGTATTGTACTTTCTTAATCGCCTAGTACGGTGTTCTGCACACACTAAGTGCTTAATAAAGAAGCAGCGTGGCTCAGTGGAAAGAGCACGGGCTTGGGAGTCAGAGGTCATGGGTTCTAATCCCGGCTCCGCCACTTATCAGCTGTGTGACTTTGGGGAAGTCACTTATAATAATAATAATAATAATAATAATAATAATAATAATAGCATTTATTAAGCACTTACTATGTGTAAAGCACTGTTCTAAGCACTGGGGAGGATACAAGGTGATCAGGTTGTCCCACGTGGGGCTCACAGTTTTAATCCCCATTTTACAGATGAGGTAACTGAGGCACAGAGAAGTTAAGTGACTTGCCCAAATTCGCACAGCTGACAATTGGTGGGGCCGAGATATGAACTCTTTCCACTGAGCCATGCTGCTTCTCCATGCCTCAGTTACCTCATCTGGAAAATGGGGATTAAGACTGTGAGCCCTATGTGGGACAACCTGTATCTTCCACAGTGCTTAGAACAGTGCTTGGCACATAGTAAGCGCTTAACAAATACCAAAATTATTATTATTATTTTTAATAAATATGACAACTGAATGAATGAATTCTCATCCCACTCCCACAGCATTTATATACTTATCACTCTACTCTGTCCGTTCTCCTAGCTCCCGAGCTGTAATTCATTTCAATGTCTGTCTCCTCACAGCCAAGTGCCTAGGACACGCTGTGGCCAGGGAACATGTCTAACAACTCTTTTACATTGTATTCTCCCAAGTGCTTAGTGCAGCGATCTGCACACAGTAAGCACTCAATAAATACGATTAATTACAATGCTCTGCGCAAGAAAAGTGTTCAAACAGCCTGACTGGTAGAAAGAGCATGGGCCTGGGAATTAGACAACCTGAGTTCTAATCCTGGCTCCACCACTTGTCTGCTGTGTGATCCCAGGCAAGTCGCTTAACTTTTATTTTTGTCTTCCCCTCTACACTGTCAGCTCCTTATGGGCAAGGAACGTGTCGACCAACTCTGTTGCATTGTTTTTTCCCAAGTGCTTAGTACAGCCTTCTGCACACAGTAAATATTCAATAATAAAGCAGTGTGGCTTAGTGGAAAGAGTATGGGTTTGGGAGTCAGAGGACGTGGGTTCTAATTCCGGCTCCCCAACTTGTCTGCTGTGTGACCTTGGGCAAGACACTTAACTTCTCTGTGCCTCAGTTACCTCATCTGTAAAATGGGGATTAAGGCTGTGAGCCCCACTTGGGTCAACCTGATTACCTTGTATTTACCCCAGCGCTTAGAACAGTGCTTGGCACATAGCAAGCGCTTAGCAACTACCATAATTGCCTGATTCTCTGTGCTATGGTTACCTCATCTGTTAAATGGGAATTAAATCTTCCTCCCTCTGACTTAGACTGTGAGCCCCATGTGGGATAAGGGCTGTGCCTAATCTGACCGTTTTGTGCTTAGTACAGCTGCTCACACCCCCAGACCATCAATTCCCCGAGTGAGCTTGGTGGGCAGTGAAGACAGGGGCCTCTCCCCAACCCACCAGAAGCCAGAAAAACTTGTAGCTTCCTCTTTCAGAAGCATGCTTGGGTGTCTGCCGGGCTATGCACTTTGGAGCAGGCAAAAGGATGGATCTGCAGGTGGTTCTGGGAGTGCTCGTTCTGGAAGGGAACATTTCTGCTAATTTTGTTGTATTGTACTCTCCCAAGTGCTTAAGACAGTGCTCTGCGCATAGTAAGGGCTCAATAAATACCATTGATCGGCTGATGGATTGAGACAGCCATTGCCACAGGTGTCGAGCCCACCCCCAGCCCCAGACTCGGCCCCCTTGTCCTTTTTAGAGTGAAACTGGGGTTCTGGTTGGGTGGGGGGGCGTTGGGATGAGTTTGTGGGAGGGAAGACTGGGGTAAGGGTGGGGGTGGTGACACCCACAAATTCTGAGCAATGGAGTGGAGGTAAAGGGGCTCTCTGGCATTCCCCCCGCCCCAGCTCACCTGTAGCCATCCGGGCACAGACAAGAGTAGCCATTCACCTCGTCCACGCACCGGGCCTGGTTTTGGCAGCGATGGTCTGAGCAGTCGTCATAGTCCACGCTGCAGTTGTCTCCCACGTAGCCTGGGGCACACTCGCACCTCCAGACAGAGAACGGACCCTCAGTGAGTGACTCGCACTCACACACTCACACTCCCCTGAGCCTGAGCCTTCCTGCCTGGGCCCAGCAAGCACTGCCCGGGCACTGAAAACATGCAGTTTGGCAGATCGAAGGCCAGCCAGCCCGCAGGGGAGATGGGGACAAGGGGACAGTGCCAGGGAATCCCCAAGGAATGAAATGTGAGGAAGCTGGACTGCGCTTGGAGCGTGCCTGGACTGTGCTCGGCGTGTGCTCGGACTCTCTTCCAGCCGCAGAAGGGAACGGTCAGACGGCAGCTGGCTTTTCTGGTTTGAGTTTGGTGCGCCGTGAACCAGTATCCCACCCTCCTAGGGGGACCCAAGCTGCCCTCAATTCCTCCCTGTAAAATGTGGAGGGGAGGGCTTTGCTTTGCTGCTCGAGAAGCAGTGTGGCTCAGTGGGAAAGAACACGGGCTTTGGAGTCAGAGGTCATGGGTTCAAATCCCGGCTCTGCCACTTGTCAGCTGGGTGACTTTGGGCCAGTCACTTAACTTCTCTGGGCCTCAGTTACCTCATCTGTAAAATGGGGATTAAGACTGTGAGCCCCCCGTGGGACAACCTGATCACCTTGTAACCTCCCCAGTGCTTAGAACAGTGCTTTGCACATAGTAAGCGCTTAATCAATGCCATTATTATTATATTATTATTGTACATGGGGAGTAGGGGTTGCAAGGGGCGTGGGGAAGGCAGGGGGCTTATTTCAGGGCTGCTGTTCTACATAAGGTATTTAATTCTAGGACATATGCGCATGCATGGGAGTGTGTGTGTCTCATCCTGACAACTGACCTCAGAGGATTCCTAAACTGACCTGAGATTTGACCAGGTCTTGCCTCTGGGGATGGTCCTGCCCTGCTCTTCCCACCCCGCACCACCTCTTCCTCTCCCCCTGCTCCTCCTCGGTACTCTCCTTCACCCCTTGTCCCTTCCTTTGTTCCCTCCCCCTCCCTTTTCCCTTGCCTCCCTCTTATTCCCCCCCTCCCCAAATCTCAGAGAATCTTGGGGTGTTGACTTTGAACCAGCTGGAACAGAAAGTCAAGGAGAGGGCAAACCCGGGGCAGGGCAGGGAAGCAGGAAGACTTACTTGGGCCCCTCAGCCGTGCTCACGCAGCTGGCCCCATGCTGGCAGGGGTTTTGCTCTGGGGAACAGAAATCCATCAGCCGCTCACAGGCCTCTCCTGGAAACCAAGCGACAAAAGGAAAAGCATGGGGAAGCAGGAGGAGCACCCCCCACCCCCCGCCCCAGCAGGTTAGCTCCCCTCTGCACCCATGAGAGCCACAAGGCAGGGCCAGACCTGCTTCCACTGATGCCACCCCCTACTCCAGGATTCCCAGGGGAAAGGGAGGAGATACCCAGCTGGCAATGACCCAGGGAGACGGAACCGGGGTGCCCTCCACCGCCAGGAGTGAGGCCAGGGAGAATGGGTGTGGTTGGGTGGTTGTGAGAGACAAATCTGAGGTGCCACCCACCCCCACCCCCCCGAAACGCTCCCACGGGTCCTCCTGGGCCCAGTTTTCCCCTCTCTCCGCGTCGGTTACCTGTGTAGGGCGGGGGGCACAGGCATGTGGAGTTCCCGACTCCATCCACACAGAGGCCCCCATTCTCACAGTCGTGACTTTGGCAGTCGTCCACGTTCACCCCACAGGTCGGCCCCTCGAATCCCTTGGCACAGGCACACCTACAGGCACGGGAGGAGGGGCGGGCAGGGGTGGAGGGGCAGGGAGTAAGTGCCTTTTTTGTTTTTTAATGGTATTTGTTACATGCTTACTATGTGCCAGGCACTGTGCTAAGCACTGGGGAAGATAGATCCTGACCAGGTTGGACACAGTCCATGTCCCAGACATGAACTTAATCCCTTAATCACAGACTTAATCCCTGTTTTACAGATGAGATAACTGAGGCCCGGAGAAATAAAGTGACCTGCCCAAGGTCACTCAGCAAACAAGTGGCAGAGCCAGGAATGGAAGCCTGGACAGGTTCCTCTTTCTCCCAGGTCTGTGCTCTTTTTACTAGGCCAAGCTTGTGTGAGCAGGGAATGTATTTACCAATTCTGTTATAGTGTACTCTCCTAAGTGCTTAGTACAGTGCTTTGCCCATAGTAAATACTTAATAAATATGAATATCATCAATCGTATTTATTGAGCGCTTACTATGTGCAGAGCACATAGTGCAGAATATATTAATAAATATATTAATAAATATGTAGCAGCGGCAGTAGTAATAGTAGCAGAAGTAGGAGATTCAACACACTGATCTAAGCACTCAAGACAGTGCAAAATCAATCAATCGTACTTATTGAGCGCTTACTATGTGCACAGCACTGTACTAAGCGCTTGGGAAGTACAAATTGGCAACACATAGAGACAGTCCCTACCCAACAGTGGGCTCACAGTCTAAAAGAAAAGAAGCATGCAAAAGAAGCATGAGGTGCATTCCCTGCCCACAGAGTGCTTACACTCTAAGGTAGGGGTTAGAGAAGAAACATATAAATACCTACAAATAGGGAAATCTGAATGAGTAGATTGTACAGTTGGTTATGCATACATATATAAGTGCTGAGGCTGGGAATAAATAAATATATGTCAGTGTCAGAGGTGGCTGATTGGTAGCTGTGATCTGTGGCGTTGGGATTTAATCAGGGAAAGCTTGTTGGAGGAGGTGGAGTTTTAGGAGGGCTTTGAAGGTGTGGAGGACTGGGGGCAGTTGGTCAGAATAGCCAGGGAGAAGGGAATTCCAGGCTGGTGGGGCAGCGTGAGGGAGGGGACAGAGGTACCGTGAAGCAGCGTGGCTCAGTGGAAAGAGCCCAGGCTTTGGAGTCAGAGGTCATGGGTTCAAATCCCAGCTCCGCCAATTGTCAGCTGTGTGACTTTGGGCAAATCACTTAACTTCTCTGTGCCTCAGTTACCTCATCTGTAAAATGGGGATTAAGACTGTGAGCCCCATGTGGGACAAGCTGATCCCCTTGTAACCACCCCAAGCGCTTAGAACAGTGCTTTGCACACAGTAAACGCTTAATAAATGCCATTGTTATTAGGTAGCGAAATGGACAGTGAGATACTGCTGGAAGACTGGCTTGGGAAGAAGGAAGAGACTGAACTGGATGGTAGCAGCAGCGCAGCCGTAGTGGACAGAGCCCCAGCCTGGGAGTCAGAGGACCTGGGTTCTAATCCTGACTTTACCACTTGCCTGCTGTGAGATCTTGGGCAGGGTACTTAACTTCTCTAGATCTCAGTTACCTCATCTGTAAAATGGGGACTAAGACTGTGAGTCCTATGTCAGACAGGGACTTTGTCCAATCTGATTGTCTTGTTTTTACCCTAGTATTCATTCATTCATTCAATCATATTTATTGAGCACTTACTGTGTGCAGAGCACTGTACTAAGCACTTGGGAAGTCCAAGTGGGCAACTTATAGAGATGGTCCCTACCCAACAACGGGCTCACAGTCTAGAAGGGGGAGGCAGACAACAAAACAAAACATGTGGACAGGTGTCAAGTCATCAAAATAAATAGAAAGCTAGATGCACATCATTAACAAAATAAACAGAATAGTAAATATGTACCAAAAAAAGATAGTACCGAGTTGGTGAATAAATAGAAAGAAATAGAAAGAAAGCTAGATGCACATCATTAAAAAAATAAATAGAATAGTAAATATGTACAAGTAAAATAGAGCAATAAATCAGTACAAAGATATTTAGCACAGCACATAGTAAGCACTTAACAAATACCATATTCATTCATTCATTCAATTGTATTTATTAAGTGCTTTCTGTGTGCAGAGCACTGTACTAAGCGCTTGGGAAGTACAAGTCGGCAACATATAGAGATGGTCCCTACCCAACAACGGGCTCACAGTCTAGAAGGGGGAGACAGACAACAAAACAAAACAAATCATGTGGACAGGGGTCAAGTCATCAAAATAAATAGAAAGCTAGATACACATCATTAACAAAATAAATAGAATAGTAAATATGTACAAGTAAAATAGAGCAATAAATCAGTACAAAGATATTTAGCACAGCACATAGTAAGCACTTAACAAATACCATATTCATTCATTCAATTGTATTTATTGAGCGCTTTCTGTGTGCAGAGCACTGTACTAAGCTCTTGGGAAGTACAAGTCGGCAACATATAGAGATGGTCCCTACCCAACAACGGGCTCACAGTCTAGAAGGGGGAGACAGACAACAAAGCAAAACATGTGGACAGGGGTCAAGTCATCAAAATAAATAGAAAGCTAGATGCACATCATTAACAAAATAAATAGAATAGTAAGTATGTACCAAAAAAAGATAGTACTGAGTTGGTGGAGAGTTGGTGAAGCCAATTGGGAGGTTTTGCTTGATTTGGAGGGTTTGAGGAAAGGAGAGATATTGGCAGAGCAATGCGTCAGGGAGGTGATCCGTTCGGCAGCTGCTGCCATGGGGATTAGAGGTTGGAAGGGGGAGAAGATGGAGGCAGATAGGATGGGACCCAAGCGATGGTCTTGTCATGTGTTCTAGTTCAGTCAGTCAGTCAGTTGTATTTATTAAGTGCTTACTGTGTGCAGAGCACCATACTAGGCGCTTGGGAGAGTACAGTGAAAATGCAGTATAACAATACTACAGACACATTCCCTGTCTACAACAGGCTTACAGTCTAGACAAGGAGACCCTCCACAGTCAGGAGGCCTTCCCAGATTGAGCTCCTTCCTTCCTCTCCCCCTTATCCTCCTCTCCATCCCCCCCATCTCACCTCCTTCCCTTCCCCACAGCACCTGTATATATGTACATATGTTTGTACATATTTGTTACTCTATTTATTTATTTATTTATTTATTTATTTTACTTGTACTTATCTATTCACTTTATTTTGTTAGTATGTTTGGTTTTGTTCTCTGTCTCCCCCTTTCAGACTGTGAGCCCACTGTTGGGTAGGGACTGTCTCTATATGTTGCCAACTTGTACTTCCCAAGCGCTTAGTACAGTGCTCTGCACACAGTAAGCACTCAATAAATACGATTGATGATGATGATGGAGACAGACGTTAATATAGATAAATAAATTACAGATATGTATATAAGTGCTGTGGGGATGGGAGGAGGGATGTATAAAGAAAGCAAGTCAGGGTGATGCAGAGGGAGGTGAGAAAAGTAATAATAATAATTATGGCATTTTTTAAGGAATTACTATGTGCAAAGCACTGTTCTAAGCACTAGGGGAGATACAAGGTAATCAGGGTGTCCCAAGTAGGGCTCGCAGACTTCATCCCCATTTTACAGATGGGTGGAACTGAGGCACAGAGAAGTGAAATGACTTGCCCAAAGTCACACAGCTGACAAGTGGCAGAAGTGGAATTAGAACCCATGACCTCTGACTTCCAAGCCCAGGCTCTTTCTACTAAGCCACACTGCTTCTCCAAGTAAGCAAGAAAAAGAAAAGAGGGCTTAATCAAGAAAGGCCTCTTAGAGGAGATATGCCTTCAGTAAGACTTTGAAGGCCGGGGGGAGTCACTGTCTTTTGGATGTGAGGAGAGAGGGGGTTCCAAGCCAGAAGCAGGACATGGAGAGAGGTCGGCAGCGAGATGGATCAATCAATCAATCAATCAATCGTATTTATTGAGCGCTTACTGTGTGCAGAGCACTGTACTAATCGCTTGGGAAGTACAAGTTGGCAACATATGAGGATGAGGGGAAATGATCTACGGGGCAGACACATCCCCTGGAGGAATGGTGGGCTAGGTTATGGGGACGGAGAGAACGCTTCAGATCTCTTGACAACAACTTAAAAGTCAGAAAAGAGGGAGCACTCCTTAACACACTAAGCGAGTGACTCCATGGAAATAAAGCTGAAAAAGCCATCATCAATCTACGGTATTTACAGAGCGCTTACTCTGTGCAGAGCACTGGACTAATAATAATAATAACAATAATGATGGTATTTGTTAAGCGCTTACTTTGTGCCAAGCACTGTTCTAAGCGCTGGGGGAGATACAAGGTAATCAGGTTGTCCCATGTGGGGCTCACAGTCTTCATCCCCATTTTCCAGATGAGGTCACTGAGGCCCAGAGAAGTGAAGTGACTTGCCCAAAGTCACTCACCAACTTGGTCACACCCTCGACCTCATCATCTCCTACCGCTGCACTGTCTCCACCCTCACCAACTCTGAAATCCCTCTCTCTGATCATAACCTTCTCACCTGCTTCCTCACTCACACTCCTTTCCCCTGTAAATCTATATTACTTCCTCACAGAGACCTCCGCTCTCTCGACCCCATCCATCTTTCTGAACGCCTCACACACCACCTCGCCTCCCTTTCAGTCGATCAATCAATCGTATTTATTGAGTGCTTACTGTGTGCAGAGCACCGTACTAAGTGCTTGGCACTGTACTAAGCGCTTTCCTCTCTACCCAATCTTGATGATCAGATTACTGCTCTCAACTCTACCCTTTCTACTCAGCTCGACTTGCTCGCTCCCCTTTCCCTTCGCTGCTCTCGTACCACTAACCCACAGCCCTGGATCACTGCCACTGTCCACCTCCTTTGCTCTTATGCTCAAGCTGCTAAATGATGCTGGCGAAATTCTAAACACCAAGCCAACTTTGTTCACTTCAAGTTTATCCTTTCCTGCCTTAACTCTGCCCTCTCCTCTGCCAGGGAAAACTATTTCTCCTCCCTTATTGACACCCATGCCCATCATCCCCACCAGCTCTTCCGTATATTTAACTCCCTTCTCAGGCCCTCCTCCTTCCCTCACCCCCAACGATCTGGCCTCCTACTTCATTAATAAAATTAAACCCATCAGGTCTGAGCTCCCCAAAGTCACGCCCACACTTTCTCCAACCCCCCGGCTCTCAACGCTCTCCGCTACTCTCCCATCCTTCCCTGCAGTATCTTCAGAGGAGATCTCCTCCCTCCTCTCAAATGCTACTCTTGCCCCATGTGCTTCTGACCCCATTCCCTCTCATCTTATGAAATCTCTCACTCCGTCCCTTCTCCTCTCCTTAACTTCCATCTTCAACCACTCACTCTCCACTGGTTCCTTTCCCTCTGTCTTCAAACATGCCCACGTCTCCCCCATCCTAAAAAAACCCTCTCGACTCCACCTCCCCTTCTAGTTATCGCCCTATCTCCCTCCTACCATTCCTTTCCAAACTCCTTGAACGAGTCATCTACACGCGCTGCCTCGAATTCCTCAACGCCAACTCTCTCCTCGACCCCCTCCAGTCTGGCTTCTGTCCCCTACATTCCACGGAAACTGCCCTCTCAAAGGTCACCAATGACCTCCTGCTTGCCAAACCCAATGGCTCCTACTCTTTCCTAATCCTCCTCGACCTCTCAGCTGCCTTCGACACTGTGGACCACCCCCTTCTCCTCAACACGCTATCCAACCCTGGCTTCACAGACTCTGTCCTCTCCTGGTTCTCCTCTTATCTCTCTGGCCGTTCATTCTCAGTCTCTGTTGCGGGCTCCTCCTCCCCCCGCCCATCCCCTTACTGTAGGGGTTCCTTAAGGTTCAGTTCTTGGTCCCCTTCTGTTCTCCTTCCCCCCCGCCCCCCACCCACAACACCTGTATATGTATATATGTCTGTACGTATTTATTACTCGATTTATTTATTTATTTTGTTTGTACATATTTATTCTATTTATTTTATTTGTTAATATGTTTTGTTTTGTTCTCTGTCTCCCCCTTCTAGACTGTGAGCCCGCTGTTGGGTAGGGACCATCTCTATATGTTGCCAACTTGTACTTCCCAAGCACTTAGTACAGTGCTCTGCACAAAGTAAGCGCTCAATAAATACAATTGATTGATTGATTGATTGACTGAATCAGGTGACCTGGGTTCTAAACCCAGTTCTGTCTGCTGACCCAGCTTTCCTTGAGGGAAGAGATCATGTCCATTCTACTGTACCTTCCCAAGCACTTGGCTCAGTGGAAAGAGCCCGGGCTTGGGAGTCAGAAGTTATCGGTCTAATCCCGGCTCCACCACTTATTCATTCATTAATTCAATCGTATTTATTGAATGCTTACTGTGTGCAGAGCACTGTACTAAGTACTTGGGAAGTACAAGTTGGCAACATATAGAGACGGTCCCTACCCAACAGTGGGCTCACAGTCTAGAAGGGGGAGACAAGAGAACAAAACAAAACATATTAACAAAATATAATAAATAGAATAGATATGTACAAGTAAAATAAATAAATAGAGTAATAAATACGAACAAACATATATACATATATACAGGTGCTGTGGGGAAGGGAAGGAGGTAAGGCGGGGGGGATGGAGAGGGGGAGGAGGGGGAGAGGAATTCCCAGGGCAGTGGTCTCTCTCCACTTGACCAACCACAGGGTTAAAGGAAGAGTAGGTCGCCATGTGTCCTCGGGGGAGGGAGGAGGGGAGAGTGAAGTGACTTGTCCACGGTCACACAGCAGAAAGTGGTGGAGTCAGGATTAGAACCTATGACCTTCGGGCTCCCAGGCCCATGCTCTATAAACTACGCCATGCTGCTCCTCAATTATGTGGGAAAGAAGACGAGTTCATGGATCCTCAAAAGCCGCCATCCTTACCTGCCACAGCGGGAAAGTGGCAGAGCTGGAATTAGAATCCAGTTCTCCTACTCCCAGGTCTGTGTTTTTTCCACTAAGCCCCACTGCTATGATTACATATAATAATAATAATGATAATAATGATGATGGCATTTATTAAGCACTTACTATGTGCAAAGCACTGTTCTAAGTGCTAGAACGTAAGTGCTGTGGGGCTGGGAGGGGGATGGATAAAGGGAGCAAGTCAGGGCAGTGCAGAAGGAAGTGAAGAAGAGGAAGAAGAAGAAGTGAGGAAGGAAGAAGAAAAGAGGGCTTAGTCAGTGAAGGTCAAGGTTAAGGAAGAGGAAAGTGGGAGAAGGAGGAGGAGTGACGACTTGACACCTGTCCACATGTTTTGTTGTCTGTCTCCTCCTCCTAGACTTTAATGATGTGCATTTAGCTTTAATTTTGTTTGTTCTAATGACTTGACGCCTGTCCACATGTTTTGTTGTCTGTCTCCTCCTTCTAGACTGTGAGCCCGTTGTTGGGTAGGGACTGTCTCTATATCTTGCCGACTTGTACTTCCCGAGCGCTTAGTACAGTGCTCTGCACACAATAAGCGCTCAATAAATATGATTGAATGAAAGGAGAAGATGAAGAAGGAGGAAGAGGAGGAGGAGCAGGTCCTGCAGGCTCGTGGTGAGGATGAGCCGGGGACACACAGTCCTGAGGTTCAGAGGGGAAGGCGCAAAGCAGGCAGGATCCATCCACCCCGAAGGAAATGCACTTAAGTGAGAGCCGCCAATTACTTCTCGGGGAGAAGCCCAGTTGCCCCACACCTCCAAGGAGAATCTTCTCTGCTCACCCTCACCCTGCCACTCAGCTCCAGGGCCCAGCTTCCTTCTCCTCTCAAATCCTGAGCACTCCTTCCTCCTCCATCTTCTCTTTTTCCTCTTCCTCAATCAATCAATCAATCAATCGTATTTATTGAGCGCTTACTATGTGCAGAGCACTGTACTAAGCGCTTGGGAAGTACAAGTTGGCATCACATAGAGACAGTCCCTACCCAACAGTGGGCTCACAGTCTAAAAGGGGGAGACAGAGAACAGAACCAAACATACCAACAAAATAAAATAAGTAGGATAGAAATGTACAAGTAAAATAAATAAATAAATAGATAAATAGAGTAATAAATATGTACAACCATATATACATATATACAGGTGCTGTGGGGAAGGGAAGGAGGTAAGACGGGAGGATGGAGAGGGGGACGAGGGGGAGAGGAAAGAAGGGGCTCAGTCTGGGAAGGCCTCCTGGAGGAGGTGAGCTCTCAGCAGGGCCTTGAAGGGAGGAAGAGAGCTAGCTTGGCGGATGGGCAGAGGGAGGGCATTCCAGGCCCGGGGGATGACGTGGGCCGGGGGTCGATGGCGGGACAGGCGAGAGCGAGGTACAGTGAGGAGATTAGTGGTGGAGGAGCGGAGGGTGCGGGCTGGGCAGTAGAAGGAGAGAAGGGAGGTGAGGTAGGAGGGGGCGAGGTGATGGAGAGCCTTGAAGCCCAGGGTGAGGAGTTTCTGCTTGATGCGCAGATTGATCGGTAGCCATTGGAGGTTTTTGAGGAGGGGAGTAATATGTCCAGAGCGTTTCTGGACAAAGATAATCCGGGCAGCAGCATGAAGTATGGATTGAAGTGGAGAGAGACACGAGGATGGGAGATCAGAGAGAAGGCTAGTGCAGTAGTCCAGACGGGATAGGATGAGAGCTTGAATTAGCAGGGTAGCGGTTTGGATGGAGAGGAAAGGGCGGATCTTGGCAATGTTGCGGAGCTGAGACCGGCAGGTTTTGGTGACGGCTTGGATGTGAGGATTCCTCCTCCATCGCCTCCTCCTCTTCTCTTCCTCCTCCAAATGCTCTTCCTTCTCCATTTCCTCCTCCATCTACTCCTCCATCTAAATTCCTCCTCCTTCTCCTACTTTCCTCTTCCTTTACCTTGGCCTTCACTGACTAAGAGTTTCCTTTCTCCCACTTCCTTCTGCACTGCCCTGACTCGCTCCCTTTATCCATCCCCCTCCCAGCCCCACAGCACTTATATGCACATCTGTGATTTTATTTATTTATATTGCTGTCCATCTCCCGGCCTACACTGTAAGCCCGTTGCGGGCAGGGAATGTGCCTGTTTTATTGTTATATTATATTCTCCCAAGCACTTAGTATAGTGCTCTGCACACAGTAAGTGCTCAATAAATAAGATTGTCTGACTGACTGATTCTTTTTTGGCTGGCCCCACCTACCTCTTGCTCCAGACCAGCTCTGGCTCTTGCCTCTCCCCCGATCAGCGGGGAGAAAACATTTTATGCTGTGTTTGAGAGACGGGAAGGGAAAATGCTTTGATTGAGCAGGGCTGCAAAACCCCAAAGGAAAATCTATGTCTATTGTCAAGATGTGGGGTTACCAAGGCGACAGGATGAGAGGCCTTTTAGTATTTTATGGGTTTTTTTTTTACGTCTGGTAATTTGGGTCTGAAGAGACAGGGTCTGGTCATTTCTGCCACTTGATTCGACATCTTTTTCCAGGGAACTCATTTTCTCTTTCCCTGCTGGGGATTTATTTTCAGCAACTAATTTGGTTCCCCGGAATGCCATGCGGGTGGAGGGCTTTGGGGAGCAGTTACAGGGTCAGTCTGGACCAGATCCAGCTGGGTCTGAGCCTTGTGGCTTCATCTTTTCTGTAGACTGGAAACTCCTGCTGAGCAGTCAGACTTTCAGTCAGTCAGTCAATCGTATTTATTGATAATAATAATAATGATAACAATAATGTGGTATTTGTTAAGCACTTCTATGCCCCAGGCACTGTACTAAGCGTTGGGATAGATACAAGGCAATTGGGTTGGTCACAGTGCCTGTCCCACATGGGGCTCACAAACTAATGACAAGAGCACGGGTTTGGGAGTCAGAGGACATGGGTTCTAATCCCGCCTCTCCCACTTGTCTGCTGTGTGATCTTGGGCAAACCACTTCACTTCTCTGTACCTCAGTCATCTCATCTGTAAAATGGGGATTAAGACTGTGAGCCCCAAGTGAGGTATCCTGATTATCTACCCTAGCACTTAGAACAGTGTTTTTTACATAGTAAGTGCCTCAGTTATCTCATCTGTAAAATGAGGATTAAGACTGTGAGCCCCAAGTGACGTATCCTGATTATCTACCCTAGCACTTAGAACAGTGTTTTTTACATAGTAAGTGCTTAACAAATACCATAATTATTATATTATTATTATTATTATTATTATTATTATTATTATTATTATTATGAGGTAACTGGTACTTTGTCCAACCCGATTTGCTTGTATCCACCTCAGTGCTTAGTACGGTGTCTGGCACATGGTAAGCACTTTACAAATACCATTATTATTATTATTATTATTATTATTATTATTATTATTATTATTATTATCTGCATCTTTGAGAAGCAGTCTAGCCTAGTGGATAAAGTTGGCCAAGTTGCCAACTTGTACTTCCCAAGCACTTAGTACAGTGCTCTGCACACAGTAAGCACTCAATAAATACAATTGAATGAATGAATGAATGAATGAATGAATGACTATAGGCCTGGGAGTCAGGAGGACCTGGGTTCTAATTCCAGCTCTGCCACTTGTCTGTTGTTTGAACTTGGGCAAGTCATTTCACTTCCCTGGGCCTCTGTTACCTCACTTGTAAAATGGGAATTAAGACCGTGAGCCCCATGGGGGACGTAGACTGTGAGTAACTTGATAGACTTGTATCTACCCCAGAGCTTAGTATGGTGCCTGGCACGTAGTAAACTCTTAACAAATACCATATTTAAAAAATCACCTTGGAACTCTGTTGCTATCTCCTGTCTGTAATTCATCTTAATGGCCATCTTTTCCACTACTCTATAAGATCCTTAAGGGCAGGGTATATGTCTACCAATGCTATTGCATAGTTCATTCACTGTTTCAATCATATTTATTGAGTGCTACCTGTGTGCAGAACACTGAACTAAGCACTTGGGAGAGTGTGATATAACCATAAATGGACACGTTTCCTGTCCACCATGAGCTTATAGTCTAGAGGTGGGTAGACAGACATTAATGTAAATAAATAAATTGCAGATATGATAGTGGGGCTTGGAAGGGGGAAGAACAGTGGGAGCATTGTATACTCCTGAGCACTTAGTGCAGTGCTCTGCACATAATAACATAATAACAGAAGATCATGGATTCTAATCCCAGCTCTGCCACTTGTCTACTGTGTGACCTTGGACAAGTCATTTCACTTCTCAGTGCCTCAGTTCCCTCATCTGTAAAATGGGGATTGAGACTGTGAGCTCCACATGGGACAGGGACTGTGTCCAACTCGGTTTGCTTGTATCCACCCTAACAGTACAGTGCCTGGCACATATCAAGCACTTAACAAATACTATTATTAAGTGTTTAGTACAGGGCTCTAAACACAGTAAGCGCTCAATAAACATGATTGACTGAATAAGTGCTCAATTAATGCTATTGATTAACTGATATCATCAATCGTATTTATTGAGCGCTTACTATGTGCAGAGCACTGTACTAAGCGCTTAATAATAGTATTTGTTAAGTGCGTGATATGTGCCAGGCACTGTACTGTTAGGGTTTTGTGTTTTGTGGAGCTGCCAAGGGCAGCGGTTGAGCCCGGGCAGCTCCACCCAGGGGATACCCACCCCCGGGGGCTCAGAGAGGGGACTCCCTTCAAAGCCCTACTGAGAACTCACCTCCTCCAGGAGGCCTTCCCAGACTGAGCCCCCTTTTCCCTCTCCCCCTCCCCATCCCCCAGCCCTACCACCTTCCCCTCCTCACAGCACCTGTATATATGTTTGTACAGATTTATTACTCTATTTTACTTGTACATATTTTCTATTCTATTGATTTTGTTAATGATGTGCATCTAGCTTTACTTCTATTTGTTCTGATGACTTGACACCTGTCCACATGTTTTGTTTTGTTGTCTGTCTCCCCCTTCTAGACTGTGAGCCCATTGTCGGGTAGGGACCGTTCTCTATATGTTGCCAACTTGTACTTCCCAAGCGTTTAGTACAGCGGTCTGCACACAGTAAGCGCTCAATAAATACGATTGAATGAATGAATGAAAATGGGGATTGAGACTGTGAGCCCCACGTGGGACAGGGACTGTATCCAACTCAGTTTGCTTGTATCCATGCCAATGCTTACTACAGTGCCTGGCACATACCAAGCACTTAACAAATACTATTATTAAGTGCTTAGTACAGTGCTCTGAACACAGTAAGCACTCAATAAACACGATTGACTGAATAAGTGCTCAATTAATGCTATTGATTGACTGATATGCCCTACCCAAGCATTTTGGGGAGCTGCCGAGGGTGGGGGTTGAGCCTGGGCAACTCCACCCAAGGGATACTCCACCTCAAAAATCTCCAGTGGCTACCAATCAATCTGCGCATCAGGCAGAAACTCCTCACCCTGGGCTTCAAGGCTGTCCATCACCTCGCCCCCTCCTACCTCACCTCCCTTCTCTCCTTCTCCAGCCCAGCCGGCACCCTCCGCTCCTCTGTCGCTAACCTCCTCACCGTGCCTCGTTCTCACCTGTCCTGCCATCGAGCCCCGGCCCACCTCATCCCCCGGGCCTGGAATGCCCTCCCTCTGCCCATCCGCCAAGCTAGCTCTCTTCCTCCCTTCAAGGTCCTGCTGAGAGCTCACCTCCTCCAGGAGGTCTTCCCAGACTGAGCCCCTTCCTTCATCTCCCCCTCATCCCCCTCTCCATACCCCCCCATCTTACCTCCTTCCCTTCCCCACAGCACCTGTATATATGTATATATGTTTGTACATATTTATTACTCTATTTATTTATTTTACTTGTACATATCTATCCTATTCATTTTATTTTGTTAGTATGTTTGGTTTTGTTCTCTGTCTCTCCCTTTTAGACTGTGAGCCCACCGTTGGGTAGGGACTGTCTCTATATGTTGCCAATTTGTACTTCCCAAGCACTTAGTACAGTGCTCTGCACATAGTAAGCGCTCAATAAATACGATTAATGATGATGATGATGATGGAAACCCACCCACGGGGGCTCAGAGAGAGGACTCCCTTCAAAGCCCTACTGAGAGCTCACATCCTCCAAGAGGCCTTCCCAGACAGAGCCCCCATTTTCCTCTCCCCCTCCCCATCCCCCGGGCCTACCTCCTTCCCCTCCCCACAGCACCTGTATATATAATAATAATGACGGTATTTGTTAAGCGCTTACTATGTGCAAAGCACTGTTTTAAGCGCTTGGGGGATACAAGGTAATCAGGTCATCCCATGTGGGGCTTACAGACTTAATCCCCATTTTACAGATGAGGGAACTGAGGCCCAGAGAATTTAAGTGGCTTGCCCAAGGTCACATGTTTGTACAGATTTATAACTCTATTTATTTTACTTGTACATATTTACTATTCTATTTATTTCATTAGTGATATGCATCTAGCTTTAATTCTATTTGTTCTGACGACGTGACACCTGTGTACGTGTTTTGTTTTGTTGTCTGTCTCCCCCTTTAGACTGTGAGCCCCTTGTTGGGTAGGGACCGTCTCTCTATGTTGCCCACTTGTGCTTCCCAAGCACTTAGGCCAGTGTTCTGCACACAGTAAGCGCTCAATAAATACAACTGAATGAATGAATGAATGAGGGGATGGGGTCCCTGGTGGCATCACTCACGTGAATCCGGCTCCCTCTCCCTCCAGGGTGTGGCAGGTCCCGCTGTTCTCGCAGGGGCTGCTAGAGCAGCTGCTCACGGAGATCTCGCAGTCTTTGCCCTGGGGAAAACCACCGGCACCACAGGCAGGAGCAGGATGAGAGGCAAACCCAGACCGTCTTGGGGTTAGGACACACTACGCACCTCCCACCGAGGTCAGGCGGGAGCTGGATGGCATTGGAGCCCACTTGGAGGTAAGGCATTGGCCCCTGAGCGTACCTCGTCACCCCTTAGGTTCCTGTGTTGACCAGCAGCCAAAAACCGGACCCCCAAGACCCGGCCTCCCTTCCAGCTGACCCCAGGGAGCGGAGGCCCGCCCGCCCACCCTCCCCGGCCCTTGGAGACCGCTGGATCCTTGGACCCTTGGATCCACCGCTGATCTCCTCACCGTACCTCGCTCTCTCCTGTCCCGCCATCGACCCCCGGCCCACGTCATCCCCCGGGCCTGGAATGCCCTCCCTCTGCCCATCCGCCAAGCTAGCTCTCTTCCTCCCTTCAAGGCCCTGCTGAGAGCTCACCTCCTCCAGGAGGCCTTCCCAGACTGAGCCCCTTCCTTCCTCTCCCCCTCGTCCCCCTCTCCATCCCCCCATCTTACCTCCCTCCCTTCCCCACAGCACCTGTATATATGTATATATGTTTGTACATATTTTTTTTACTCTATTTATTTATTTATTTAATTTATTTGTACATATCTATTCTATTTTATTTTGTTAGTATGTTTGGTTTTGTTCTCTGTCTCCCCCTTTTAGACTGTGAGCCCACTGTTGGGTGGGGACTGTCTCTATATGTTGCCAATTTGTACTTCACAAGCGCTTAGTACAGTGCTCTGCACATAGTAAGCGCTCAATAAATACGATTGATGATGATGATGATGAGACAGAATGGCCCCAGCTTCTGGTGGGTAAAGGCCCTTAAAAGGAGATTTTTCCCCATGGAACCAGGGCCCCGAGGAAAATCTGGGGGACTCCAAGCTGTGCAGCTGCTTGCCCTTCTCACAGGCACATGGAAAACTTCATACTCCTCACCTCACCCCTCCTGACCTGGCCATCCTTCCTGTGACAGTCGTGTCCCCTGCATCCTCCCTGCCCCACCCATCCTAACCACAGCACTCCCCCTGCATTCTCCCTGCTCATCCCTCCTCACTCAGCCACACCCCCGCATCTTTCCGCCCCATCCTTCCTGTGATGGCAGCACCCCCTGAGAATGACAGACAGGTCACCTCCCTGGTGGAGACAGGCTGTCAGGGCTCCCTGTGATAATAACAATACCAATAATAACAACTGTGTGTTTGTTAAGCACTTACTATGTGCCAAACACCAGATTAAACGCTGGGGTAGATAATTAGGTCAGTTACAGTCCCCTGTCCCACAGGGGATTCACAGTATAAGTAGGAGGGAGAAGAGTAATTGAATCCCCATTTCCCAAATGAGGAAATGGAGGCATAAATAAATTAACTGGCTTGCCCAGGGTTACATAACATTCATTCATTCATTCAATCATATTTATTGAGCGCTTACTGTGTGCAGAGCACTGTACTAAGCGCTTGGGAAGTACAGGTTGGCAACATATAGAGATGGTCCCTACCCAACAGTGGGTAACAGGCAAGTGGCAGAGCCAGAATTAGAACGCAGGTCCTCTGACTACCAGTCCTGATCTCTTAGGATGAGCGGCTTCTCCAATCTCCCAAGGTGGGGAGGGAAGTGGGGTCTGACCAGAGCTGATTAAAAACGCAGAGGAGCTCTTCATTCACCAATCCCGACTCCCTCCCTCCCATCTCGAGTCCCCTGGGACCTGAGGCTCTTAAGTCTTGAGACCCCTGGACTCTGATTCCCCTGGGTCCCCAGCTTCCTGAACCCCAAATCTCCTGACCTTTGAGTCCTCAGAGCCCCAAGTCCCTGGAGCCCCAAATCTCCTCAGCCCCACATCCCCTGGGCCCTGAGTCCCTTGGGTCTCCAGTTCCCTGGGTCCCCAGATCCCTGAGCCCCCTGAGCCCCAAGTCCCCTGAGCCCCAAGTTCTGTGAACACTGAGTCTGCTGGGCCCCAAGCCCCCTGAGCCCCTTCCCCTCTCACCTTGTAGCCACTGGGACAGGCGCAGCTGTAGAACTCGAGGGGGTCATCCTGGCAGACCCCCTGGTTTTGGCACGGCTCGGACAGACAGGGGTTGCACTTGGCTTGCACAGCCAATGTGGGAGGGCCTGAGGGAGAAGGGAGGGGAGACGGGAGAAACGTTAGGCATCTCCTGGGAGCCTTGGGAGTGGGCAGATGCCTTGCTGCCATCTTCAGCCTTGGGTCAAGACAGCCATGGAGAGACCTAGCTGCTTTCATCTTGCCGAGGCCACTGAGGAAAACTCACCCCCTTCCCGGGAACAACAGGGCAGCTGGCCCCACTGGTCCCCAGGTGAAGCCACAGGCTCCTGACTCTTCAGTCCCTGGACGATGCTGCCAAGATGCAGCGGGTCAGCAAGGGGGGACCTACAGCAGTCCGTGTCCTGCAGTTCAGACCCCCACTCCACCCCGTCTGAGCACTGAGGAGTGCTCTCCTGCCCACGTCCTGCCTCCTAATTAATTCATTATGGTATGTGCTAAGTGCTTACTACGTGCCAGACCCTGTATTCATTCATTCAATCATATTTATTGAGCGCTTACTGTGTGCAGAGGACTGTACTAAGCGCTTGGGAAGTACAAGTTGGCAACATATAGAGACGGTCCCTACCCAACAGCGGGCTCACAGTCTAGAAGGGGGAAATCTGTACTAAGCACTGGGGTGGGAGCAAGCAAATTGGGTCAGACACAGTCCTTGTCCCAGGTGGGGGTTCGCAGTCTCAATCCCCATTTTACAGATGAAGTAACTGAGGCAGTGAAATGACTTGCTCAAGGTCGCACAGCAGACAAGTGGCAGAGCTGGGATTAGAATCCATGAACTTCTGAATCCCAGGCCTGCGCTCTATCCAATACACCATGTTGCTTCTCACTATGCCATGCTGAGTCCCCGACTCTTCTATACAATGGAGGACCCCCTGCCTGTGGGTCAGGATGGGGTAGGGGGGCAGGGAAATCCATCAATGACATTTATTGAGCGTTTACTGTGTACAGAGCACTGTGCTGAGATTTAACTAGGAGGAAAGTGCTTTGAACTTCTGAAAATACTGGAAAACCACACAAAGCGGCACATGAGCGGACTCCACTGAGCCAACGCCAGTTCTCAGAACTCGGGTCTGAAGTATCCGAGCACCTGGGAAGCAGCATGGCCTAGTGGCCTATATGTTGCCAATTTGTACTCCCCAAGCGCTTAGTACAGTGCTCTGCACACAGTAAGCACTCAATAAATACGATCGATTGATTGATTGATTGGAAAGAGCTCGGGCCTCGGAGTCAGAAGGTCATGGGTTCTAATCCCGGCTCCACCACGTGTCTGCTGTGTAGCCTTAAGCAAGTCATGTCACTTCTCTGGGCTTCGGTTACCTCATCTGTAAAATGGGGATTAAGACTGTGAACACTATGTGGGATACAGACTGTGTCCAACCCAATTTGCTTGTATCCACCCCAGCACTTAGTACAGTGACTGGCTTACCAAACACTATTATTATTTTTACTGTTGCCTTTGTCCACTGCTATTCAGGTCTTGGGGAGCTCGTAGAAAAGGAGAAGAGAATTCCAATCTCTTCTTGGGTCGAATCTGCCACTAGACCTAGATGGCCACGGGTCACTGAACACAGACAAGCTAACCTTGTCTAATGCTATCCTTTGCACTTTCCCTCCATCTCATCTATCTTGCCACCGATCTCTCGCCCACGTCCTGCCTCTGGCTTGGAACGCGCTTCCTCCTCATATCCGACAGACAATGACTCTCCCCACCTTCAAAGCCTTATTGAAGGCACATCACCTCCAAGAGGCCTTCCCTGACTAAGCCCTCCTTTCCTCTTCTCCCACTCCCTTCCGTGTTGCTCCTACTTGCTCCCTTTATTCATCCCCTCTCCCAACCCCACAGCACTTCTGTACAGATCTGTCATTTATTTATACTATTGTCTGTCTCCCCCCCTATATTGTAAGCTCATTGTGGGCAGGGAATGTGTCCATTTAGGTTGTATTTTAATAATAGTAATAACAATGGCATTTATTAAGCGCTTATTAAGTGCAAAGCACTGTTCTAAGTGCTGGGGAGGTTACAAGGTGATCAGGTTGTCCCCTGGGGGGCTCACAGTCTTAATCCCCGTTTTACAGATGAGGTAACTGAGCCCCAGAGAAGTGAAGTGACTTGCCCAAAGTCACACAGCTGACAATTGGCGGACCTGGGATTTGAACCCATGGCCTCTGACTCCAAAGCCCGAGCTCTTTCCACTGAGCCACGCTGCTTCTCTGTACTCTCCCAAGAGCTTGTCTAATACTCTGTACACAGTAAGCACTCAATAAATGCGATTGATTGACTGACAAGCGCCAGACTGACCTAAACCTGGCCTTCAGTGAAGTCATAATCCAACGATCCCTACCCACTCCTCTAGAGCCTCGTTTCTCTTCATCCCCAGAGCCCTGGCAGCTTCCGCCCTCAGTCCCGTCCCACCCCACTCCCGAGAAACTGGCATTTGTGATCACCCGGTGCCATTTCCCCCGGAACCAGGGCCGAAGCCCTCATTTTGCCCAACTGAGAGTGCTGGCAGCCGTGCCCTGTTCAGCCCCTCTCAACCCACACAGAAACCAAAGAGCAGTGCCATGTCTCTGCGGCGGGGAAGAAATCTTCCCAGCTGAACTCCAAGTGCCTACAGGTAAGAAGATCCCCAAATCCAGGGGCACCGACCCTGGGCTGACCTCGGTCCACACGGACCGGGCACCATCTGGAAATTCAGAGTCCACCCATGGACGTGTTCAGTGTCGGGCAATCCGTCTTACCTCCTTCCCTTCCCCACAGCACCTGTATATATGTATATATGTTTGTACATATTTATTACTCTATTTATTTTACTTGTACATATCTATTCTATTTATTTTATTTTGTCAATATGTTCTGTTTTGTTGTCTGTCTCCGCCTTCTAGACTGTGAGCCCACTGTTGGGTAGGGACTGTCTCTCTATGTTGCCAACTTGGACTTCCCAAGCGCTTAGTCCAGTGCTCTGCACACAGTAAGCGCTCAATAAATACGATCGATTGATTGATCGGGGGCTCAGTCTGGGAAGGTCTCTTGGAGGAGGTGAGCTCTCAATACTCTTTCATTTAATTAGAGAAGTAGTGTGGCTCAGTGGAAAGAGCCTGGGCTTTGGAGTCAGAGGTCGTGGGTTCAAATCCCGGCTCCGCCACATGTCTGCTGTGAGACCTTGGGCAAGTCAGTTAACTTCTCAGAGCCTCAGTTACCTCATTTGTAAAATGGGGATGATGACTGTGAGCCCCATGCGGGACAACCTGATCACCTTGTATCCCCCAGTGCTTAGAACAGTGCTTTGCACATAGTAAGCACTTAACAAATGCCATTATTATTATTATTATTATTTAATAACTGGCCATTACCAGAATTTCACCTGAGGACTTGAAGGAGAAGGGAAGGAGGGCATGTTTGAGAGGAAGAGGAATGAAGTACTGTCCTGAGGGCAGTGGTCTCTGTCATGGAGGAGAGTATTGGGTCCTGTCTACATGTTTTGTTCTGTTGTCTGTGTCCCCCTTCTAGACTGTGAGTCCATTGTTGGGTAGGGACCATCTCTATACGTTGCCAAGTTGTACTTCCCAAGTGCTTAGTACAGTGCTCTGCACACAGTAAGCGCTCAATAAATACGATTGAATGAATGAATGAATCCTATTTCATTAATTAATTAATTCATTCAATCATATTTATAGAGCTCTTACTGTGTGCAGAGCACCGTTCTAAGCACTTGGGAGAGTACACGAGGAGCAGCTTGGCTATGAGGAGCAAGGTGGCTTAGTAGAAAGAGCACAGGCTTGGGAGTCAGAGGTGGTGGGTTCTAATCCCGGATCCGCCACTTGTCAGCGGTGTGACTTTGGGCAAGTCACTCCACTTCTCTGTGCCTTAGTTACTTCATCTGCCAAATGGGGATTAAGACTGGGGGCCCCACGTGGGGCAACCTGATTACCTCGTATCTCCCCCATCACTTAGAACAGTGCTTGGCACACAGTAAGTGCTTAACAAATACTATTACAATACAACAATAAACAGACACAATCCCTGCCCACAAAGAGTTGACAGTCTAGAGGAGGAGAGACAGACATTAATATAAAAAATTGAATAAATTACAGATTTAGCACTCTATTTATTTTACTTGTACATATTTACTATTCTATTTATTTTATTTTGTTAGTATGTTTGGTTTTGTTCTCTGTCTCCCCCTTTTAGACTGTGAGCCCACTGTTGGGTAGGGACTGTCTCTATTTGTTGCCAAGCACTTAGTACAGTGCTCTGCACATAGTAAGTGCTCAATAAATACGATTGATGATGATGATGATGATCTAGCTTTATTTCTATTTCTTCTGATAACTTGACACCTGTCCACATGTTTTGTTTTGTTGTCTGTCTCCCCCTTCTAGACTGTGAGCCCACTGTTGGGTAGGGACTGTCTCTATATATTGCCAACTTGTGCTTCCCAAGCGCTTAGTACAGTGCTCTGCACACAGTAAGCGCTCAATAAATACGATTGAATGAATGAATGAATGAATATGTACATAAGTGCTGTGGGGCTGGGAGGGGGAAAGAAGAAAGGGAGCAAGTCAGGGTGACATGGAAGGGAGTGGGAGAAGAGGACAGGTGCGGGTGCTTAGTCAAGGAAGGCCTCCTGGAAGAAATGTGCCTTCAAAAGGGCTTTGAAGAGGGGGAGATTAACTGTCTGTCGGATTTGAATTATTTATTCAGCGCTTAGAACAGTGTTTTGCACATAGTAAGCGCTTAATAAATGTTGTTGTTTTATTATTATTATTATCATTATTATTATTATTTGAGGAGGGAGGGCATTCCAAGCCAGAGGCAGGAAGTGGGAGAGGGGTCGGTGGTGAGATGGGTGAGACGGAGGCACAGTGAGAAGGATAGCATTAGAGGAGTGAAGTGTGAGGGCTGGGCCTCACATAATAATGTAATAATGATGGCATTTATTAAGCGCTTACTATGTGCAAAGCACTGTTCTAAGCGCTGGGGAGGTTACAAAGTGATCAGGTTGTCCCACGGGGGGCTCACAGTCTTAATCCCCATTTTACAGATGAAGGAACTGAGGCCCAGAGATGTTAAGTGACTTGCCCAAAGTCACACAGCTGGCAATTAGTAGGCAAGTAGCAAGGTGAGGTAGGAGAGGGTAAGGTGATGGACTGCTTTAGTATTATCATCATCAATCGTATTTATTGAGCGCTTACTATGTGCAGAGCACTGGACTAAGCGCTTGGGAAGTACAAATTGGCAACATATAGAGACAGTCCCTACCCAACAGTGGGCTCACAGTCTAGAAGGGGGAGACAGAGAACAAAACCAAACATACTAACAAAATAAAATAAATAGAATAGATATGCACAAGTAAAATAAATAAATAAATAAATAGATACATATATTACCCACCAGACCAGCCAATGGGTCTAAACGGATCCTCCAAGGTCTCTGAAGCGGCAACCCCCCAGTGCCCAGCCCCTAGCAGGAGCCCCCAACCAGATTTCCTGCCAATGACAGCAGACCCCAAGGGGACCACCTCCTCTCAGATTCGGCAGCCAAAGTCTGAGCCCGGACCCTTTTGCAGGGAACGTGAGCGAGGCACATCATCATCGTCATCATCAATCGTATTTATTGAGCGCTTACTATGTGCAGAGCACTGTACTAAGCGCTTGGGAAGTACAAATTGGCAACATATAGAGACAGTCCCTACCCAGCAGTGGGCTCATAGTCTAAAAGGGGGAGACAGAGAACAAAACCAAACATACTAACAAAATAAAATAAATAGAATAGATATGTACAAGTAAAATAGAGTAATAAATATGTACAAACATATATACATATATACAGGTGCTGTGGGGAAGGGAAGGAGGTAAGATGGGGGGGATGGAGAGGGCGACGAGGGGGAGAGGAAGGAAGGGGCTCAGTCTGGGAAGGCCTCCTGGAGGAGGTGAGCTCTCAGCAGGGCCTTGAAGGGAGGAAGAGAGCTAGCTTGGCGGAGGGGCAGAGGGAGGGCATTCTGTCCTCTCCCAAGCACTTACTACAGTGCTCTGCACACAGCGCTCAATGACTATGATTGATCGATCTTCCGCATTCGGCTGCGTGCGGCAGACACAACCCAAGTTGGGGCCCCCGCAGGGGCACGGGGAGCAGCGAGCAGGGTGCCAACAGGGAAAGAACTAGTGCTCAGCACCACTGGGCACTCGATCATTGCCATTGGCAGACCTCATTTGCCAGGGCTCGGGGTGAGGGTGGGAGCCCACGAGTGACCCCGCCACCCCACTCACCTTGGCATTCAAACTTCTTGGCGGGAGTGGTGAGAAGCAGCTTGCCTTCCATTTCTGCAGGGCCAGCACAGCGGGCGATCCCCGGCTCCTTGTAGCCGGTCTTGACCCAGTTGGAGAGCCAGCGCAGATGGCAGTTGCAGTAGAGGGGGTTAGCCCCGATGGCTCTAGAACCAAGAGCACAGAGAGGCTGCTGAGTGGCACAGTTCCCACCGAACAGCACAGTGTTCACCAGGCAGACCAAGCCTCCCACCCTGCCTTCCTCCCGGGGCAGGGCGAGGCTGACGCTTCTGCCCGGGTGAACTTTCCTAGTAATAATAAGAACGACAATATTATTAATAATAATATTAACAATAATAATGGTATTTCTTAAGCGCTTACTATGTGCCAAGCACTGTTCTAAGCGCTGGGGGAGATACGAGTTAATCAGGTTGGAGGCTGGAGAAGCCGCGTGGCTCAGTGGAAAGAGCCCGGGCTTTGGAGTCAGAGGTCAGGGGTTCAAATCCCGGCTCCGCCAACTGTCAGCTGTGTGACTTTGGGCAAGTCACTTAACTTCTCTGGGCCTCAGTTCCCTCATCTGTAAAATGGGGATTAAAACTGTGAGCCCCCCATGGGACAACCTGATTACCTTGTAACCTCCCCGGTGCTTAGAACAGTGCTTTGCACATAGTAAGTGCTTAAAAAATACCATTATTATTATTATCATTATTATTATTATTATCTTATCCCCATTTTTACATGTGAGGTAACTGAGGCCCAGAGAAGTGAAATCAATCAATCAATCAATCAATCAATCAATCGTATTTATTGAGCGCTTACTGTGTGCAGAGCACTGTACTAAGCGCTTGGGAAGTACAAGTTGGCAACATATAGAGACAGTCCCTACCCAACAGTGGGCTCACAGTCTAGAAGGGGGAGACAGAGAACAAAACCAAACATACTAACAAAATAAAATAAATAGAATAGATATGTCCAAGTAAAATAAATAAATAAATAGAGTAATAAATATGTACAAACATATATACATATATATACAGGAAATGACTTGCCCAAGGTCACACAGCAGACAAGTGGCAGAACCAGGATTAGAACCCAGGGCCTTCTGTCTCCCAGGACTGTGTTCTATCCACTAGGCCAGGCTGCTTTCCTGCCCCCAGTCAGCACGGTGTCTGCTGTGTAACCTTGGGCAAATCACTCAACTTCTCTGTGCCTGGGTTTCCTCATCTGTAAAATGGGGATTAAGACTGTGAGCTCCATGTGGGATATGGACTGCGTCCAGCCTGATTAGCTTGTATCTACCCCGGCGCTTAGTACAGGGCCTGGCACGTAGTAAGCATTTAACAACTATCATTAAAAAATATTAATGAGCTGGACGATGGCTTGCAAGTTGGCTTACTGAATTTTCCCGTGGGTGGAAAAAATAACTCAGATTCAACAAGACTTTGCCAGCAGGAGAAGTTAGGACAAGGCAAGTCCAGGGTAACTCATTCAAGGAATAAAAATGAACTGTCCAAATTCAATGTTGGGTAATACTGGCTCGTCCGGGAAGGTGAGTGGAGGGGTTAGAATGGACCAAGAGTTTAAATCATTTTTAAATGTGGATGGAGCTCAGAAGAGAGCAGCAGAAACAGCTATAAGTTTGGAAAAAGTCCTCTAGTCTGCATCGTATTTTCCCAAGCGCTTTGTACAGTGCTCTGCACTGAGCAAATACCAAGTAAATGCCATTGATTGATAAGGACCTAAGAAGAAAAACAAAGAGAAAAAACTTGATAACAGTGTTTAAGTCTCTGGAGAGCATGCCAGTGAGCAGTTGTTTTCTGTCTGTCCTGTGGATAAGAGGAAATAATCTTACATTTCAGTAGTAGAGATTTAGGATAAACATGGGTCTTTAATTATTCTCCATGCAGCCATGTAGCATAGCTTTGTGGAAAGAGCACGGGCATGGGAGTCAGAGGTCATGGGTTCTAATCCTGGCTTCGCCACTTGTCCCCTGTGTGACTTTGGGCCAGTCACTTAACTTCTCCGTGTCTCAGTTCCCTCATCTGTAAAATGGGGATTAAGGCTGTGAGCCCCATGTGGGACAACCTGATTTCCTTGTATCTACCCCGGCGCTTAGAACAGTGCTTGGCACATAGTAAGCACTTAACAAATACCATCATTATTATTATTGGGAGCTATTTCTCTCTCTGGGGTCTCTGCCTGTTAGTTGGAAAAGGAACATGGTTAGTGAAAAGAGCACAGGACTCAGTCAGAAAAGCTGGGTTCTTCTGGTCACCAATGGCCTTCTTTGTGTGAATCTTGGGCAAGTCACTTAACTGCTTTGTGTCTCAGTTTCCTCATTTGTAAAATGGGGATTCAATAACTGGTTTTTTTTTTTTGTTTGTCGGTTGGTTGGTTTTTATGATATATGTTAACTGCCTACTAAATGCCAGGCACTGTACTAAGTGCTGGGGAAGACACAAGTTAGTCAGGTTGGACACGGCCCCTGTCCCACATGGGGCTCACAGTCTAAACCACCATTTTACAGATGAGGTAACTGAGGCCCAGAGGAGTGAAGCAACTTGCCCAAAGTCTCACAGCAGATAAGTGGCAGAGGTCAAGATTAGGACTCACGTCCTTTTGACACCCAGACCTGTGCTCTATCCACTAGGCCATGCTGCTTCTCTATTCTCTATTCTTCCTCCCCTTCAATCAATCAGTCGTATTTATTGAGCGCTTACTGTGTGCAGAGCACTGTACTAAGCACTTAACTACCCAAGCTTTTAACACAGTGATCAGCATATAGAAAACACTTAACGAATGCCACCAGTATTATCATTACTATTATCAGCGTGGCTTAGTGGAAACAATAATAATAATAATAATGATGGCATTTGTTGAGCGCTTACTATGTGCAAAGCACTGTTCTAAGCACTGGTGGGGGATACAAGGTGATCAGGTTGTCCCACGTGGGGCTCACAGTCTTCATCCCCATTTTACAGATGAGGTAACTGAGGCTCTGAGAAGTTAAGTGACTTGCCCAAGGTCACACAGCAGACATGTGGTGGAGCCGGGATTCGAACCCATGACCTCTGACTCCAAAGCCCGGGCTCTTTCCTCTAGGCCATGCTGCTCCTCTAAAGAGCACGGGCTTGGAAGTCAGAGGACATGGATTCTAATCCCGGCTCCACCACTTGTCTGCTGTGTGACCTTGGGCAAGCCACTTAAATTCCTGTGCCTCAGTCACCTCATCTATAAAATGGGGATTAAGACCGTAAGCCCCAAATGGGACAACTGATTATCTTCATTCATTCATTCAGTTGTATTTATTGAGCGCTTACTGTGTGCAGAGCACTGTACTAAGTGCTTGGAAAGTACAATTTGGCAACATATAGGAACAGTCCCTACCCAACAACGGGCTCACAGTCTAGAAAGGGGAGACAGACAACAAAACAAGTAGACAGGTGTCAATACCATCAAAATAAATAGAATTATATTTATTCTTATCTTACAAGAATTATCTTGTATCTACCCCAGCGCTTAGAACAGTGCTTGGCACTTAGTAAGTGCTTATCAAATGCCATCATTTTGATTATTGTAATAATAATAATAATGATGGCATTGGTTAAGCGCTTACTATGCGCCAAGCTCTGTTCTGAGCACTGGGGTAGATACAAGGTCATCAGGTTGTCCCATGTGGGGCTCACAGGCTTCATCCCCATTTTCCAGATGTTCTGTTTTGTTGTCCATCTCCCCTTTCGAGACCGTGAGCCCGTTCTTGGGTAGGGACAGTCTACTGAATTGTTCCAGATGTTTCTGCTGCTCTCTTCCGCGCTCCATCCAAATTGTTCCGAATTGTTCCAAACTGTTCCGAATTGTACTTTCCAAGCACTTAGTCCAGTGCTCTGCACACAGTAAGTGCTCAATAAATACCATTCATTCAATCGTATTTATTGAGCGCTTACTGTGTGCAGAGCACTGTAGTAAGCGCTTGGGAAGTACAAGTCGGCAACAAATAGAGACGGTACCTACCCAACAGTGGGCTCACAGTCTAGAAGGAGGAGAAAGACAACAAAACAAAACAAGTAGACAGGTGTCAAAATCGTCAGAACAGAATTAAAGATATATGCACATCATTAACAGCATAAATGGAATAGTAAATATGTACCAGTAAAATAGAGTAATAAATCTGTACATATATATATATATACAGGTGCTGTGGGGAGGGGAAGGAGGTAGGGTAGGGGGGATGGGGAGGAGGAGAGGAAAAAGGGGGCTCAGTCTGGGAAGGCCAACTGGAGGATGAATGAATTAAGCAGTGTGGATCAGTGGAAAGAGCCCGGGCTTTGGAGTCAGAGGTCATGGGTTTGAATCCCAGCTCTGCCAATTGTCAGCTGTGCGACTTTGGGCAAGTCACTTCACTTCTCTGGGCCTCAGTTCCCTCATCTGGAAAATGGGGATTAAGACTGTCAGCCCCCTGTGGGACAACCTGATCACCTTGTAACCTCCCCAGCGCTTAGAACAGTGCTTTGCACATAGTAAGCGCTTAATAAATGCCATCATTATTGTGATGATGATGATTATTTAAGATCCCTGATCTTTTGGATTATGGCATATTGCAAGTCCTGGTCAGAGGAGATTGAAGAGGCTTTTTCCTAGGAGATTTTCAAGGCAAAGGTATCTTTGGGCGATTGTTTAGCTGGAGTCCGGGGGATGACTAGAAAATCGCGCAAGATTTCTCCTGGGGCTCAAATACTGTGGCTTTGCTGGAAGCCACCACCAGGCTTCCAGCTTCCACCTCTCCCCCTCGTCCCCCTCTCCATCCCCCGCATCTTACCTCCTTCTCTTCCCCACAGCACCTGTATATATGTATATATGTTTGTGCATATTTATTACTCTATTTATTTCTTTATTTTACCTGTACCTATCTATTCTATTTATTTTATTTTGTTAGTATGTTTGGTTTTGTTCTCTGTCTCCCCCTTCTAGACTGTGAGCCCACTGTTGGGTAGGGGCCGTCTCTAGATGTTGCCAACTTGGACTTCCCAAGCGCTTAGTACAGTGTTCTGCACACAGTAAGCGCTCAATAAATACGATTGATTGATTGATAGACAAAGCTGCAGTGCAACACTCCGTCCACTAGAGGGCGCAATGCCCTCATTAATCTCTCGCCTTTCCCACCATTCATTCATTCATTCATTCATTCAATCAATCGTATTTATTGAGCGCTTACTGTGTGCAGAGCACTGTACTAAGCGCTTGGGAAGTACAAGTTGGCAACATACAGAGACGGTCCCTACCCAACAACGGGCTCAGAGTCTAGAAGGGGGAGACAGACAACAAAAACTAAACATATTAACAAAATAAAATAAATAGAATAAATATGTACAAGTAAAATAAATATCAATCAATCAATCGCATTTATTGAGCGCTTACTGTGTGCAGAGCACTGAACTAAGCGCTTGCGAAGTACAAGTTGGCAACATCTAGAGACAGTCCCTACCCAACAGTGGGCTCACAAGTCTAAAAGGGGGAGACAGACAACAAAACCAAACATACTAACAAAATAAAATAAATAGAATAGATATGTACAAGTAAATAAATAAATGAATAGAGTAATAAATATGTACAAACATATATCCATATATACAGGTGCTATGGGGAAGGGAAGGAGGTAAGATGGGGGGATGGAGGGGGGACAAGGGGGAGAGGAAGGAAGGGGCTCAGTAGATAAATAGAGTAAGTACTCAGTAAATAGAGTAATAAACATGTACAAACATATATTCACATATACAGGTGCTGTGGGGAGGGGAAGGAGGTAAGGCGGGGGGGATGGAGAGGGGGAGGAGGGGGAGAATAATAATAATAAAGACCATATAAAGATATGACTGAGATTTTTCATTTTATAAACCAAAGATAGCAACTGAATGACATTATTAAAATATGACTTTGCAACCAATTCTTGGGGCTTTTGTTTTTTACTTTCTCTACGTTCTGGGACTGTCAGTGAATATCCACATGCATGTAAAAGAGGTGGATGACTTTACTGGATGTCCCATCCTAATTCCCAGTGGGATAAGGGGATTTGCTGGGCATGTCAGGCCCTTTTTGGTTGGCTCCTGTCACCAGAGCCTCGTGCCCTCAGGAATTCGGCCTGTAGGTACCCTCCTGGGCGGCCTGGATAGGCCTGGTTCTTTGGGTTTGCATCTCTATCCAACAGCAAAAGGGCACATCCCGCCCTCCCTCTGCTCTACCCCCCTTCCCTCCCCACAGCACTTGTGTCTATTTGTATTTATTACTCTATTTATTTTATTAATGATGTGTATACAGCTATAATTCTATTTATTCTGATGGTATTGACACCTGTCTACTTGTTTTGTTTTGTTGTCTGTCTCCCCCTTCTAATAATAATAATGATGGCATTTATTAAGCACTTACTATGTGCAAAGCACTGTTCTAAGAGCTAGGGAGGTTACAAGGTGATCAGGTTGCCCCACGTGGGGCTCACAGATGAGGGAACTGAGGCCCAGAGAAGTTAAGTGACTTGCCCAAAGTCACACACCTGGCAATTGGCAGAACCGGGATTCAAACCCATGACCTCTGACACCAAAGCCCGTGCTCTTTCCACTGAGCCACACTGCTTCTGCTTTTCTGCTGAGTGAACTTGGGCAAGTCAGTTCACTTCTCTGGGACTCAGTTACCTCACCTGTAAAATGGGGATTAAGACTGTGAGCCCCACAGGGGACAACCTGATCACCTTGTATCCACCCCAGGGCTTAGAACAGTACTATTCTATTTATTTTATTTTGTTAATGATGTGCATCTAGCTTTACTACTATTTATTCTGATGAATTGACAACTGTTCACATGTTTTGTTTTGTTGTCCGTCTCCCCCTTCTAGACTGTGAGCCCGCTGTTGGGTAGGGACCGTCTCTATGTGTTGCCAACTTGGACTTCCCAAGCGCTTAGTACAGTGCTCTGCACACAGTAAGCACTCAATAAGTACGATCGAATGAATGAGTGAATGAATGCTTGGCACATGGTAAGCACTTAACAAATACCATTATGATGATGATGATGATAATGATGATGATGATGATGATGAGGGACAGGGACTGAGTCCAACCTGATGATCTTGTATCTGCCCCAGTGCTTAGTACAGTGCCTGGCATATAGTAAGCACTTAACAAATACCATAAAAAAGCATCAATAACAATACGAGTAGCAATAATACCTGTGAAATTTACTTTCCCCCTTCAAAGCCTTATTCATTCATTCAAAAGTATTTAGTGAGCGCTGTGTGCAGAGCACTGTACTAAGCGCTTGGGAAGTACAAGTCGGCAACATATAGAGACAGTCCCTACCTAACATCAGGCTCACCTTATTGAGGGTACATCTCAAAGAGGCCTTCCCAAGCTAAACCCCATTTTCCTCATCTCCTACTCCCTTCTGCATTGCTCTGACTTGCTCCCTTTGTTATTCCCCGCTCCCAGCCCCACAGCACTTATGTACATATCTGTAACTTTATTTATTTGCTATTGATGTCTTTCTCCTCTCACACTCCCCCAGTACACACCCCCCCACAGACTGTAAATTCGTAGTGGGCCGGGAATGTCACTGTTTATTGCTGTATTGTTCTTTCCCAATATTTTGGGACCGGGGTGGCATCTGGGTCCAATGGGAAGAGGCTGGTTCTAATGCCAGACTGCATTTGGAGTCAGAAGGGTCAGTTAGCTCTGCCACTTGGGAGAGGATTCATTCCTGTCTCTTTTCTCTTTAGATTGCGGGCAAAACCCCACCGGGTTACAGAGAAGTCAAGAGGAAATCCAGACACAATATGGCAGATTCGAACCCATACTTCACTGCCAGGATAACAAAAAGGCAGTGACAGGGTCATGGGATGAGCCTTGCCAATCTGTACTGTGGGCAAGAGACCAGGGCAAATGGTTAATGGAGAATCATTAGTCTATAAACCACCGTACCTTCTGGAGGTTTCTGGAGCCCATCCAGGGCCATTCTATCGCACCATCTGGAGGGGTTTCAGAGTCTCTCAAGGGGCAATCTACTGCACCTCCTGGGGTCGTTTCTCAAGTTTTCTGAGAGGCAGAACTAACTCAGTTCACAGGGGACCACGGTCAAAATCTGGGTTCAGGTTAAACAGGCATTGAGACAAGAGGAAATGAGATGAAATGGGAAAAAAAAAATCCCATCTTGGGAAGCAGCCAGGATTACCAGGTCTGTAATCAGCTTAGAAAAAGGAGATGAAAGGCCAAGAGGTTAAGCAGGGAGAGTGGCACGGAACAGCCTCAGTGAGCTGCGACCCAGAAAGGCTGGGGAGAAGGAAGAAGGGGAGATATGGCAATGGGGGGAAAAAAAAAGGTAACTGCAAGGGAAACTCGGACCGGAGAGCCCAAATGCCCAGGTAGCAAGGCTACAAACGGAGTTTTGGTTGCACAGCAAATCACCCAAAGCCCCTCCCCGGACACCAGGCTCCCACATGGCAGCTGGGTTTCATAAAAATGATGTGCATCTAGCTTTAATTCTATTTGTTCTGATTACTTGACACCTGTCCACATATTTTGTTTTGTAGTCTGTCTCTCCCTTCTAGACTGTGAGCCCGCTATTGGGTAAAGACCATCTCTATTTGTTGCCAACTTGTACTTCCCAAGCGCTTAGTACAGTGCTCTGCACACAGTAAGAGCTCATTAAATACGATTGAATGAATTGAATGGCCTCCGCAGTGGTGCCCGTTGGATCCTCCCGGGCCGGGGTGAACTTCAGTCCCATGCCCCGACTATGGTGAAGCCGAGCTTGGTGGTAGCAAAGGCAGCAATGCAGGAGGAGGGGGAGATGGGCATCAGGGAGGGGAAGGTGCAGTCCTTGGGAGTCTACTATGTATCATCAATCGTATTTATTGAGCGCTTACTATGTGCAGAGCACTGTACTAAGCGCTTGGGAAGTACAAATTGGCAACATATAGAGACAGTCCCTACCCAACAGTGGGCTCACAGTCTAAAAGAGTGGGCTCACAGTCTAAAAGACTGGACACAGTCTATGTATGGAGCACTGTACATAGCCACTTAATAATAATTATTATTATGATACTTGTTAAGCATCTACTATGCCAAGCACTGTTCTTAAGAGCTGGGGTACGTTCGAGTTAATCAGGTTGGACACAGTCCTTGCCCCACATGGGGCTCATACTCATCTCCATTTTACAGCAGCGTGGCTCAGTGGAAAGAGCCCGGGCTTGGGAGTCAGAGGTCATGGGTTCAAATCCCGGCTCCACCAATTGTCAGCTGTATGATTTTGGGCAAATCACTTAACTTCTCTGTGCCTCAGTTACCTCATCTGTAAAAAGTTCCCTCATCTGTAAAATGGGGATGAAGACTGTGAGCCCCTCGTGGGACAACCTGATCACCTTGTATCCCCCCAGTGCTTAGAACAGTGCTTGGCACATAGTAAGCGCTTAACAAATGCCATGATTATTATTATTATTGTTATTACTACAAAATCATCGGGTCCTACATGGGGCTTCCAATCTAAATCAAAGAGAGAAAGGATATTGAATCTACCTTGGTGCTTAATATAATGCTTGGCATGAAGTAAGCACTTAGTATTATCATTACTGGCCTCACTCACATTTACTTATCTGAACCCTCTGCCTTCAGGAGAATATAAAGACAGCAAAAGCACTCCACAACACTTCGCCTTACTCCCTCCACTCTCAAACAAAAAACTTCAGCTGCTTCAGCCAGCAGAGCCTTCTTCGCCCATTGATCCCCAGGCAAAACAAACATAAGAATAATAATGGCATTTGTTAAGCGCTTACTATGTGCTGAGCATTGTACTAAGCGCTGGGCACTGCACTAAGCGCTGGATGGAAAGAACATCCATGGATGGATGGAAAGTCGGGAGAGGCAGAGTCTGGTTCTGGTCTAGACTCTCTAGACTGTGAGCTCGTATGGACAGGGAACGTGCCTGCTAATCCTGTTGGATGGTTCTCTCCCAAGCGCTTAGTCCAGTGCTCTGCACATAGTAAGTGCTCAATACATATCACTGATTAAAAGTCTATCAAGCCTGGCTGCCTGGTTGACCTCAGGCCCAATCTAATCTCTCTGGGGCTCCTGGCCAGAGCTCATTTTCATGGGTGAGCTACAATAGAGCAGAAATAGCAGCAATCTGGACAATCCCATCCGCTGGCTCCTGGAGAATCACAAAATGGAAATCCCTGCACACAATTAGGGCTGTCAGGCTGGCTTAGAGGCAATTAACTGAGAAGTCTGGTTTGCGCAGAGCTCTCCGAAATTACATCCGAATCGATCTTTATTGCCCCATCCGATCATTATTTATCACTTTGTTTCTTATAAATTAGATCTGGCCACTGGCCCAATCTCCCCGCTCTTCCACGGACAGTCTGAATTTGCAGAAAGAAACAGTAGGGTCGAGGAGAATGCTCAATTTTGCTTTTGACACGCAGGGATTAAGTCTCACATCTCTACTTCAACGACCTCTAGGCTGAAGGCAGGACCATCCCATGGTTCCTGCTCCTTTTTCTTCCCTGGATTTTATGTTCACTTCCAACACGGTTGCGGGGTTAAAATTCACAACCCAAGAAATGCAAACACTGACGTTCTTAAAATCATTTATGCGGACCGACAGGCTGTAAATGTTATGAATGGAGGCCGCTTGCTGCATTTAAGTCTGCCTCGTATCACGCTCAAAATGCACTGTTACGCTATTCTTGGGTAAGGCTGCTGCATTTTACTAGTGAGGAAATTGGAATAAAAATAATAACTGTGGCATTTGTTAAGCGCTTATTATGTGCCAAGCACTGGGCCAAGCTTTGGGGTTGATACAAGAAAATCAGAAAGGACATAGTCCCTGTCCCTTATGGGATTCATGGTCTAAAGTGCAGGGAAAACAGGTATCGGGTCCCAATTTTGCAGGTAAAGAAACTGAGACTCAGAGAAGTTAAGTGACTTGCCTAAGGTCACACAGCAGGTACACGGTAGAGGCAGTACTAGAACCCCGGTCCACTGACTCTCAGGCCGGGATATAAATTGTCTTTAGGCACAGAGTATATTAAAGACAGCAGTCTCAGGACCCCAACCCTTCCAAAACAGTGCACTCTCCACTTGCGTTTGTTCTTACTCTTTCTCCTGCTACAGGTTTGCGGTTAATGTCTACCTGTCTCCTCCACTAGAGCATAAGCTTTTTGAGGACAGGGATAGTGCCTTTACTTCAACTGAATGTTCTCAACAAGTGTCCAATTCAGTCCACTGCGCACAACGGGGGCTCGGTAATTCCTGGAGATGATGCTGATTCTTTAACAAAAAGCAGGGGACTGGGACTTCTCTCCCTTTAATAAGGTCAGGTGTTTTTTTTTTAATGGTATTTGTTGAGCGCTTACAATGTTCCAGGCACTTTACTAAGCGCTAGGGTAGATACAAGGTAATCAGTTGGACACAGTCCATAGCCCGCTTAGGGCTCACACTTATTCCCCATTTTACAGATGAGGTAACGGAGGCACAGAGGAGTAAAGTGACTTGTCCAAGGTCACCCAGCAGACAAGTGGGGGAGCTGGGATTAGAACCCAGGTCCTTCTGATTCCCAGGTCCTTGCTCTATCCACTAGGGCCATGTTTGCTTCAGTTCTGGGGAGAGACAGATTTCTCAATCAATCAATCAATCAATCGTATTTATTGAGCACTTACTGTGTGCAGAGCACTGTACTAAGCGCTTGGGAAGTACAAGTTGGCAACATATAGAGACAATCCCTACCCAACAGTGGGCTCACATCTAGAAGGGGTAGACAGAGAACAAAACCAGGGAGCTGGGATTAGAACCCAGGTCCTTCTGATTCCCAGGTCCTTGCTCTACCCACTAGCGCCGTGTTTGCTTCAGTTCTGGGGAGAGACAGATTTCTCAATCAATCAATCAATCAATCAATCGTATTTATTGAGCGCTTACTGTGTGCAGAGCACTGTACTAAGCGCTTGGGAAGTACAAGTTGGCAACATATAGAGACAATCCCTACCCAACAGTGGGCTCACAGTCTAGAAGGGGTAGACAGAGAACAAAACCAAACATATTAACAAAATAAAATAAATAGAATAGATATGTACAAGTAAAATAGAGTAATAAATATGTACAAACATATATACATATATACAGCTGCTGTGGGGAAGGGAAGGAGGCAAGACGGGGGGATGGAGAGGGGGACGCGGGGGAGAGGAAGGAGGGGGCTCAGTCTGGGCTCAGTTCTCAGCATTTGGTTTCCTTAGAAACCAGAAGCTCCTATCTATCCCAGTTTTTACAACAGTGCTTGACACATAGTAAGCCATAAATACCACAAAAGAAAAGAAACAAACAAAACCATATGAAAGGGAGATTGGGCCCTAGGAAATTACCAGCAAGGAAATATCAGGTGCTCCCCACCCCCCTGCATTGAGTCCCCACACCAACTGTGAAGCCAGATGCAGTCTGTGATGCAGGAGCAGCAACTAAGGGAGCTATTTATTAAGCGCTTACTATGTGCCACACACTGTACTAAACACCAGGGTAGGTACAAGATAATCAGGTTCAACACAGTCCCTGCCCCACATGGGGCTCATGGTCTAAGAAGCAGCGAGAAGTAGCGTGGTTTAGTGGAAAGAGCCCGGGCTTGGGAGTCAGAGGTCATGGGTTCTAATCCCAGCTCCACCACTTGTCAGCTGTGTGACTTTGGGCAAGTCACTTGACTTCCCTGTGCCTCAGTTACCTCATCTGTAAAATGGGGATTGAGACTGTGAGCTCCACCTGGGACAACCTGATTACCTTATGTCCACCCAGCGCTCAGAACCGTGCTTCACGCAGCGTGGCTCAGTGGAAAGAGCAAGGACTTTGGAGTCACAGGTGATGGGTTCAAATCCCAGCTCCGCCAATTGTCAGCTGTGTGACTTTGGGCAAGTCACTTAACTTCTCTGTGCCTCAGTTACCTCATCTGTAAAATGGGGATTAAGACTGTGAGCCCCCCATGGGACAATCTGATCACCTTGTAACAACCTTCTAGACTGTGGGGTAGGGACTGTCTCTATATGTTGCCAGCTTGTACTTCCCAAGCACTTAGTACAGTGCTCTGCACACAGTAAGCGCTCAATAAATACGATTGATTGACTGTAACCTCCCTAGTGCTTAGAACAGTGCTTTGCACATAGTAAGCACTTAATCAAATGCCATCATCATCATCACAGTAAGCGCTTAACAACTACCATCATTATTAAGTAGGAGGGAGAACTGCCCCTTTTTACTGAGAAGGAAACGAACATAGTGAAGTGACCTGCTCAAGGTCACACAGCTCATAAGTGGCAGAGCCCAGGATTAGAATCCAGGTCTTCTGACTCCCAGCCCCGGGCTCTTTCCACTAGACACTGCTGCTTGCCTATTTACAGACATTCCTCAAGATTCTTGCCCTGTGCTGAAAAACTGAGGGGCTGGAGAGCAGGGTCGGCCGGCCAGTCGTCAGTCAGTCATTGAGTGCAGAGCACTGTACTAAGCGCTTGGCAGAGTAAATACAACAATATAACAGACGCATTCCCTGCCCACAACGAGCACGCCCGGGGAAGGTACTCACAGGTGGGAGAGAGAGGTGACGTCGGTGAAAATGCCCTCGGGAAGAGTGGAGATATCGTTGCCGTGGAGAGACCTGGGAAGACGGAGAGACAGAGCGGACCACTGAGGCCTCGGTATCGAAGACCGTGGATGACCGGCTCAACAAGGAGCCTGAGACGTGGGCTTCCTTCAAGTCGCGCCTCTCGTAACGGCTATCAACTAGCCGGCCTCAGTGGTGGAGGGCCTTTCCCGATGCCAAGTTAAGGCAGCAGAGGAGGATTCTAGGTAGGGATGGGGAATCTTTCTAGTTGGGCCAGCAGGGATCTTTTCCTAAGGAAGCCGAGGGAGCAGGCGGGGAGGTTGAGGCTGGCAGGGGGGGAAGGGGTGGAAATGGACTTACAGAAGGCGGAGGGAGCGGAGCCCCTCAAAAGCCAGGGGAGGGATGCACTGCAGGGAATTGTAGCTGAGGATCCTGGGAAGAAAGAAGCCACACGCGGTTATGTGCATTCATTCATTTAATCGTATTTATTGAGCGCTTACTGTGTGCAGAGCACTGTACTAAGCGCTTGGGAAGTACAAGTCGGCAACATATAGAGACGGTCCCCACCCAACAACGGGCTCACAGTCTATGTCCCTGCAAGCCCCCCATCCTTGGGTCCCTCTCACCTCCCTGGAGATGTGGGGGTTTTGCTGCGGACTGTGCGCTTGTTATAGACAGGTAATGTGTCTGCTAATTCTGTTGTACAGTAAGCGCTTAATAAATACGATTGATTGATTGATTGATTGATTGTATTGGAGTAATAATAATGATGGCATTTGTTATGCGCTTACTATGTGCGAAGCACTGTTCTAAGCACTGGGGGGGGGGGGTACAAGGTGATCAGGTTGTCCCACGTGGGACTCACAGTCTTAATCCCTCCCAAGAATTTAGTAATAATAATAATGATTATGGCATTTGTTAAGTGCTTATTATGCGCCGGACACTGTACTAAGCGCTGGGGTGAATACAAGCAAATTGGGTTGGACACAGTCCCTGTCCCGTGTGGGGCTCACGGTCTCAATCCCCATTTTCCAGATGAGGTAACTGAGGCCCAGAGAAGTCAAGTGACTTGCCCAAGGTCACACAGCAGACAAGTGGCAGAGCCGGAATTAGAACTCATTACCTACTTACTCCCAGGCCCTTGCTCTAGCTATGCCATGCTGCTTCTCTTCAGTGTTCTGACCATAGTAAGAGCTCAATACATCAATCAATCAATCAATAAATAGATTGATTGACTGTAAGCTTCTTGAAGGGAGGGATTGTCTACTGTATTCTCCCGAGCACGTAGTACAGCGTTTAGTTCAGTGCCTAGCGCTTAGTAGAGTGCCTGGCACATAGTAAGCACTTAACAAGTACCATCATTATTACTGTGCACAGAGTAAATGCTCAACAAATATCATGGACTGATCTCACTGTGGGCAGGGAAATGTATCTGCTTACTCTGTTGTATTGTACTCTTGTACACACTTAGCACTGCGCTCTGTACATAGTCAGCGCTCAATAAATACCATTGATGGTGATATTGATGATGACAGGGAGCTCAGAGGTACATTACGCCTCCTAGGCTGGCAGAAAGATGCCCAGGGCAGAGTTCATTCATTCATTCAATCGAATATATTGAGCGCTTACTGTGTGCAGAGCACTGTACTAAGCGCTTGGGAAGTACAAGTTGGCAACATATAGAGACGGTCCCTACCCAACAGTGGGCTCACAGTCTAGAAGTTTAGCCAAACTGAAGCTTCCCTGAGGGTCTATGGGCTTTGGAGTCAGAGGTCATGGGTTCTAATCCCAGCTCCACCAATTGTCAGCTGCGTGACTTTGGGCAAGTCACTTAACTTCTCTGTGCCTCAGTTACCTCATCTGCAAAATGGGGATTAAGACTGTGAGCCCCCCATGGGACAACCTGATCACTTTGTAACCTCCCCAGCACTTAGAACAGTGCTTTGCACATAGTAAGCACTTAATAAATGCCATCATCATTATTATTATTATTATCTGGGACAGGTAATTATTATTATTATCATTAATATAATTATAATATATTATATTAATTATATCAATAATCACAATTATAATATAACTACAATATATCAGCATATTAATTATTAATTAATAATCATATCGATTATAATTAATTATTATTGATTATAATTATGATGCGATTATATTGAATATATTAATTATTAATATAATTATCGTTGTTATTATTATTATCAGGGCAAAGGGAATAATAATAATAATAATAATTATTATTATTATTATTATTATTATTATTATTATTATAATTAGACCAGAACCTTGGTCTATAGCAGTGTGTGGCCTTGAGCTCAACAATACTGAGACTGTGAGCCCACTGTTCGGTAGGGACTGTCTCTATATGTTGCCAACTTGTACTTCCCAAGCGCTTAGTACAGTGCTCTGCACACAGTAAGCGCTCAATAAATACGATTGATTGATTGATGTGAACAAATATATCCAGACACAGAGACAAGTGGAAAACACAAAAATCTAATGTGAGAACAGATAAATATGAAACTATAAAAAAATAGAAATCATCACCACCCCCATATAATCTGAGCTCCATGAGTGTAGGGGCTGTGGTTTTTTAATGATATTTGTTAAGCGCTTACTATGTGTTAATCACTGTTCTAAGCACTGGGGTAGGTTTACATTAATTAGGTTGGACACAGTCCCTATCCCACACAGGGCTCAGAGTCTAAGTAGGAGGGAGATCAGCGTGGTTTAGGGGAAAAAGCACAGGCTTGGGAATCAGAGGTCATGGGTTCTAATCCTGGCTCCGCCACTTGTCAGCTGTGTGACTGGGCAAGTCACTTCTCTGTGCCTCAGTTGCCTCATCTGAAAATTGGGATTGAGACTGTGAGCCTCCCGTGGGACAACCTGATGACCTTGCTTCTACCCCAGCGCTTACAACAGTACTCAGCACGTAGTAAGCGCTTAACAAATACCATCATCATCATCAACAGATATTGAATCCCCATTTTACAGTTAAAGGAACTGAGACACAGAGAAGTTAAAGTGACTTGTCCAAGGTCACAAAGCAAGCAAGTGGAAGAGCCGGGATTAGACCCAGTTCCTCCCAGGCCCATGCTTTTTCCAATAGGCCATGCTGCTTCTCCGGTTATACGTGAATCAACCCCAGGATTTAGCACAGCGCTTGGCACAGAGGAAGCACTTAATAAGTAGCCTAACAAACAAATCTTGCATGCTGTAGGTGCTCAAATAATACCACTGGAGGTGTTATCAAGGACGGTATTGCGTGAGCAGCTACTGTGTGCAGAACACTGTACTGAACGCTTGGAGGATGTGTATCCCGCCCTAAAGGAGTGACCAGGGTATCAGGGAAGATGAGGCACAGGAGTTGTCAGAAATAAAGGGACTAAGGGAGTGTCTAACTGCAGCTGCAGGGGGCTTTAGGAAGCAGTGTGGCCTCAGGGTTAGAGCCCGGATTTGGGAGTCAGAAGGACCTGGGTTCTAATCCCAGCTCCACCTCTTGTCTGCCCTGTGACCTTGGGCAAGTCACCTCACTTCCCTGTGCCTCCCTTTCCTCAACTGCAAAAAGGGGATTCAGCCCGTGAGCCCCGTGTGGGACGGGGACTGTGTCCAACCTGTTTATCTTGTAACTACCGCAGCGCTTAGTGCAGTACTTGGCACAAGCAGCGTGGCTCAGTGGAAAGAGCCCGGGCTTTGGAGTCAGAGGTCGGGGGTTCAAATCCCGGCTCTGCCAAGTGTCAGCTGACTTTGGGCAAGTCACTTCACTTCTCTGTGCCTCAGGCACCTCATCTGTCAAATGGGGATTAAGACTGTGAGCCCGCTGTGGGACAACATGATCACCTTGTAACCTCCCCAGCGCTTAGAACAGTGCTTTGCACAGAGTAAGCGCTTAATAAATGCCATTATTATTATTATTATGCTTAAGAAATACCATTAAAAAATAAAAAGGTGGGGTGCCGGCTCTTCCATAGAGATCAGCACTCGCCTGCTTCCCCGTGGGATCAACCAGGGGGACAGAACCCAGTCCAGCCACTGGCCTGAGTCATCCCTGCTTGTTTCTCGGACTGTTCCGAGCTTTTGTTTCTTTCCCTGGACCTTTGTGCTCCTTCCACTACTTGTTCTGTGGGAGGGCGACACATTTGACAGTAAACAAGATGTTTTGGCTGCCCACTATGAATATTCAGCCTCATTTAGGCTCTGGTTTAACTGGGAGTAGCCAGCATACCACCAGAAATAGTTTAGACCGTCTTCCCTTCCACTGATAATTGTGAATGACGGATGTTCGTGAATTGGCTATCCGAATCTACCCTTCAAGTTTGTGAAGAACTTTAATCACGTTTGTAAGTAGGCACCATTTTATAGGGTAAGAATGGTGAGATGACATGTTTGGAGTTTCTTCTGGAGATGGTGGTATTAATAAGGCAGCAGAAATGTTTCCTTGTGGGCTCACTGGAGTCTGGCTTTGAGGATCAGTTTATATATGTTGGCGGTGGTGAAATTCTTTAAGGCAGCAATTTTTTTTTCCCTCTTCCCGATTATTTTATTTGGGAAAATGAGGTGTAGTATTTAAATCAGAAAGCAGATTCTCTCCCCCCGGCCCCTTCCCCCCCACAAAAAGGGCATGCGGTATTTTGACTTGCAACAAGCTTGGGGAGCAGTAAAGAACGTTTAAACTTGGATAAATGGTGTTTTCCCAGTCAGTAAATGCATATGTGAGTTGTACAAGTTTTCATAAGAATGCAGGTGGTAAAGAACAAAATAACAGATGTTTTTGGAAAGTTGGCTGGTTAATCACAGGTGACTTGGCCAGCAGAAATTGGTCACAGTACTATCTAGGTTTTGGAAATTTTAAGTAACATTGTAAGTCATTCCTGAGGTGTATGAAGATGGGTATCTCCCCCTTCTAGACTGTGAGCCCGCTACTGTGTAGGGACCATCTCTAGATGTTGCCAACTTGTACTTCCCAAGTGCTTAGTACAGTGCTCTGCACACAGTAAGCGCTCAATAAATACGATTGAATGAATTTTCATTGTTGCAGGTTGACCCTCCTGTTGTCTTATAAAGGGGAATCGAAACGACTTCGGCTCTGAAAACAACTATTGAGCATTCGCCATTCAATAAATGTCCTCGGCTAGATGAGACGTTTAGGCTGATGTACGCCGGGGCCAACCGACAGTACACACAAGGCCAGAAAGACCCTTCGAAATGAAAAAAACGTAGGAAATGAAAGTGGTGGATAATAATAATTCTAATAATAATTGTGGTACTTGTTGAGCGCTATGTGCCAAGCACTGTACTTAGCGCTGTGGGTAGAAGAAGCAGCATGGCTCAGTGGAAAGAGCACGGGCTTTGGAGTCAGAGGTCACGGGTTCAAGTTCTGACTCCGCCAACTGTCAGCTATGTGACTTTGGGCAAGTCACTTAACTTCTCTGTGCCTCAGTTACCTCATCTGTATAATGGGAATTAAGACTGTGAGCCCCCCGTGGGACAACCTTATCACCTTGTAACCTCCCCAGCGCTTAGAACAGTGCTTTGCACATAGTAAGCGCTTAATAAATGCCATAAAAAAGTCATTGTGCCTCTGTTCCCTCATCTGTAAAATGGGGATTAAGATTTTAAGCCCCAAGTGGGACAACCTGATTACCTTGTTTCTACCCCAGTGCTTGGCACATAGTAAGTGCTTAACAAATACCCTCATTATTGTTATTATTATCATTATTATTATAACAGTGCAATCGGATAGGACACAGTCCCTGACCCACAGGGGGCTCACAGTCTAAAGGGGAGGGAGAACAGATATTTTTGTTCGTTTTTATGGTATTTGTTAAGCCATTACTCCGTGCCAGGCACTGGGGTAGATACAAGCTAAGCAGGTTGGACTCAGTCCATGTTCCACATGGGGCTCACGGTCTTCATCCCCGTTTGACAGATGAGGTAACTGAGGCCCGGAGAAGTGAAGTGACTTGCCCACAGTCACAGAGCAAATAAGTGGCAGAGCCAGGAACAGAACCCAGGTCCCTCTGACTCCTAAGCCGGTGCTCTTTCCATTATGCCACGCTATTTCCTCCATTGTGAATAGCTTGGCAAACCCACCATAGACACTAGGTTCGGGCTATGAACTTCACACTTCAGGCCCGTGGGGTCGGGAGAGAAGGGGAAAGGGAGGTATGAGTCTGGGATCGGGATGGATGTCTTTGGGTTCAAGGTGCGGTCAGGGTGGAGGGGAGACAGAAGAAGAGCAACACTGTGGCTTACCAAAACATTTTGGGGCCAAATGAATTTTTAACGTATTTAATAAACACTTACTGTGTGCAAAGCACTGTACTAAACTTTTGGGAGACTGCAGACCTTCTAGACCCTATGCTCATAGTGGGCCGGGAATGCATCTACCAACTCTGTTATATTGTGACAGCACTTAGTACAGTGCTCTACACATAGTAAGCTCTCTAGACTGTAAGCGTGCTGTGGGCAGGGAATGTCACTGTTTATTCTTGTATTGTACTTTCCCAAGTGTTTAGTACAGTGCTCTGCACCAGTAAGTGCTAAATAAATACATTAAATTAATGAATACGATTAATTGATTGATGGATAGAGAGTAAAATACAACATGATTTCCAAGCTCATCACGAACCCTCCCACCCAGCCTCCCATATAGACACTTACAGTGTGGTGAGCTGGCTCATGTTGGTGAAGGAAGAATTGCTTAAAGAACTGATCTTGTTGTTACTCAAGTCCCTGGAAAACAAAAGCACCATTTATCAAAGAAAGAAAAATATCCATTTCTGCTTGGCATTTCTACCATTCTTCCCCCAACCTCTCTGTCCCTTTCTAGCTCTTTCTTAATGTCCTGAAATATTCACCCTTCCCCTGTTGTCCTCCATCTCTTTCTTCTCTCCTGTTTCTGCTCCTTTTAGTATTTCATAACAAAAATTATTTTGTTAAGTTGGATCATGCTGGAGAAGGAAGAATTGCTTCAAGGGCTGATATGGTTGAAGGAAGAATTGCTTCAAGGGCTGATATGGTCATCACTTAACTCTCTGGAAAATAAAAGCATCATTTATCAAAGAAAGAAAAATATCCACCTCCGTTTGGCACTTCTACCTTTCTTCCTCTAACCTCTCTTTTTTAACCTCTCTTTTTAAACTCTTTTTTAATGTCCTAAAATATTCGCACCTCCGCTGTTGACCTCCACCTCTCTCTTCTCTCCTGTTTCTGCTCCCTTTAGTATTTTATAATAAGAATTGGGGTATTTGTTAATAGGGGCTTGCTGTATGCCAAGCACTGTGCTAAGCACTAGCGTAGCTATAATACAATATAATCATACACAGTCCTTGTCCCACATGGTGCTCACACACTAAGGGGGAGGGAGAGCAGGAACTGAATCCCCATTTTACAGATGAGGAAACTGAGGCACTGAGGTCACAAAGCAGGCAAGTGGCAGAGCCAGGACTAGGTCTCTGCCCTTCTTACTCACAGTCCTTTCCTCTTTCCACTAGCCATGGTGCTTCTCAGGAAGTCTTTTTTTTAATGGCATTTGTTAAGCTTTTACTATGTGCGAGAAACTGTACTAAGTGCTAAGGTAGATATAAGCTAGCCAGTTGGACAGAATCCCTGTCCCACATGGGGCTTACAGTCTTTATCTCCATTTTACAGATTAGGTAACTGAAGCCCAGAGAATAATAATAATAATATTGGTATTTTTAAAGTGCTTACTATGTGCCAAGCACTGTTCTAGGCGCTGGGGTAGATACAAGGTTGTCCCACGTGGGGCTCACAGTCTTAATCCCCATTTTACAGATGAGATACCTCAGGCACAGAGAAGTTAAGTGGCTTGCCCAAGATCACACAGCAGACAAGCGGTGGAGCCGGGATCAGAACCCCCGTCCTCTGACTCTCAAGCCCGTGCTCTTTCCACTAAGCCATGCTGCTTCCAAGTGAAGTGACTTTCCCAAGGTCACACAGCAGGCAAATGGCAGAGCCAGGATTAGAACCCTGGTCCTCTGATTCCCAGGCCTGTGCTCTTTCCACTAGGTCATGTTGCTTTCTTCTGTCTCCTCATGACTTGCTTTCTCTCCCTCCTGAGCTTCTCTTTCACTCTGTCCTGGCCTGGCTCACTTTCTCAGTCTTTGTTCTCCCAATTCCTCCCCTGCTTAACATTTAGGGCATAGTTCCTGTCCATAGGAGGCTCATAGTTTAAGTAGGAGGGAATAGGATTTAATTCCCATTTTACAGATGAGGCAAAAGAGGCCCAGAGGAGTTAAATGACTTGCCTAAGGTCATCTGATTCCCAGGCCCGGGCTCCTCCCACTAGGGCACACTGCTTCTTTAGAAGCAGCTCCTGAGCATTGGAGGAGAAGCTCCCTTGTGGGCAGGGAACAGGTCCTCAGTATCTGTTGGACATTTGTGAGTGAATGGTACTCAGTAGGTCTCAATAAATCAATCATATTTATTAAGCTTGTACTTCCCAAGCGCTTAGTACAGTGCTCTGCACACAGTAAGCGCTCAGTAAATGCGATTGAATGAATGAATGAATGAATAAAGTGCTTACTGTGTGCAGTACACTGCACTAAGTGCTGGGCAAAGTGCAATAATAACAGAGTTGGTATTACTACTACTACTAATTACGGTATTTGTTAAGCACTTACTATTTGCCAAGCACTGTTCTAAGTGCTAGTAGATATAATAATAATAATAATAATGACTATGGCATTTATTAAGCACTTACTATGTGCAAAGCACTGTTCTAAGCGCTGGGGAGGCTACAAGGTGATCAGGTTGTCCCATGGGGGGCTCACAGTCAATCCCCATTTTACAGATGAGGTAACTGAGGCACAGAGAAGTTAAGTGACTTGCCCAAAGTCACACAGCTGATATATAAGGTTATCAGGTTGCCCCACATGGGGCTCAGAGTCTTAATCCCCATTTTACAGATGGGGTAATTGAGGCACAGAGAAGTTAAGTGACTTGCCCAAAGTCACAAAGCTGACAAGTGGCGGAGCCGGGATTAGAACCCACGACCTCTGGCTCCCAAGCCCAGGCTCTTTCAACTAAGCCACGCTGCTTCTTAGTAATAATAATAATAATAATGTTGGTATTTGTTAAGTGCTTACTGTGTGCCAATCACTGTTCTAAGCGCTGGGGTAGATACAAGGTAATCAGGTTGTCCCACGTGGGGCTCACAGTCTTTATCCCCATTTTCCAGCTGAGGTAACTGAGGCCCAGAGAAGTTGTGACTTGCCCAAAGTCACACAGCTGACAAGTGGCAGAGCCAGGATTAGAACCCACAACCTCTGGCTCCCCAGCCTGTGCTCTTTCCACTGAGCCACACTGCTTCTCTGTAGTATTACTACTACTACTGTTACTGGATAGAGTTCAGTCCTGGGAGTCAGAAGGACCTGGGTTCTAACCATAGCTCTGCTACTTGTCTGCTGTGTGACCTTGGGTAAATCACTACATTTCTCTGTGACTCAACTACCTCATTTGTAAAATGGGGATTAAGACTGAGAGACAAGGGACTGTGTCCAGCCTGATTTGCATGTATCTACTCCAACTCTTTCGTTCAATCGTATTTATTGAGCGCTTATTGTGTGCAGAGCACTGTACCAAGCGCTTGAGAAGCAGCGTGGCTCGGTGGAAAGAGCACGGGCTTTGGAGTCAGAGGTCATGGGTTCAAATCCCGGCTCCGCCAAATGTCAGCTGTGTGACTTTGGGCAAGTCACTTAACTTCTCTGTGCCTCAGTTACCTCATCTGTAAAATGGGGATTAAAACTGTGAGCCCCCCATGGGGCAACGTGATCACTTTGTAACCTCCCCAGAGCTTAGAACAGTGCTTTGCACATAGTAAGCGCTTAACAAATTCCATCATTATTATAATCAATCAATCAATCAATCACATTTATTGAGCGCTTACTGTGTGCAGAACACTGTACTAAGCGCTTGGGAAGTACAAGTTGGCAACATATAGAGACAGTCCCTACCCAACAGTGGGCTCACAGTCTAAAAGAGGGAGACAGAGAACAAAACCAAACATACTAACAAAATAAAATAAATAGAATAGATATGTACAAGTAAAACAAATAAATAAATAGAATAATACTTATCAAAGTATCTTCCAGAGAGCTGACCAATCATTCATTCATTCAACCGATGGTATTTATTGAGTGCTTACTATCTGCAGAGCATTGTACTAAGGACTTGGGAGAGTCCAATAGACAAAAGAGTTAGAAGGCATATTATTATGTCGGCAACATATAGAGACGGTCCCTACCCAACAATGGGCTCACAGTCTAGAAATGCTCCAATGCTCAGTACAGTGCCTGGCACGTAGTAAGCGCTTTACAAATACCACAGTTATTAGTATTATTGTTATTACTACTAATGGGGATCCCCAGTTCTGATGACATGAATTAGAGCCACAACCCTAACAAGAACCAACAAGACTAGAAAATATAGGGAAGAAAGAGGCAGAGGAGTAATCCGGTGTCCAGCTTGAAAAAGATACGGGCTGGCAAAGGAGGGCACATGGAGCAAGAAGGCAATTAGCAAGGGAAGCACCACTTGTCTGCTGTGTGACTTTGGACGAGTCACTTAACTTCTCTGGGCTTCAGTTACCTCATCTGTAAAATGGGGATCGAGACTGTGAGCACCACATGGTCAGAGACTGTATCCGACTCTACTTGCTTATATTTCTTTGGCATGTCATGTCACCATCTCTCAGAAATCCCCATGGACTGCCCATCTCTGATGGGTCTCACGCCTACCATCGTGGCCGAACGCCAAAAATCTTCTCAGTCGTCTTTGTTTCCTCTCTCTATTTTGTCCCTTTTCCAGTTTCCTCTCTCCTCAAAACCACTTCTCTCCCACCCTCATTTCACACACTTTTTCCCCATAAGAGAATCGACAAGATATCAAGCAATCAATCAATCGTATTTATTGAGCGCTTACTGTGTGCAGAGCACTGTACTAAGCGCTTGGGAAGTACAAGTTGGCAAAATATAGAGACAGTCCCTACCCAACAGTGGGCTCACAGTCCAGTCCTATGATTAAAAATCAGTAACTCCCTAGAGAGGAGGATAAAACCCTGGTTCTTCTAGACTGTGAGCCCACTGTTGGGTAGGGACCGTCTCTATATGTTGCCAACTTGTACTTCCCAAGCGCTTAGTACAGTGCTCTGCACACAGTAAGCGCTCAGTAAATACAATTGATTGATATCCACCCCAGTGCTGAGTACAGTGCCTGGCACATAGTAAGCACTTAACAAATACCATTATTATTATTATTAATTATTCCACAGTCTGATCACCTTGCAGGGACTGCCACAGTACAGGCAGCAGCTGTGTTTGTTCTGTCTACTTCCCTGCCAATTTGTACTTCCCAAGGGCTTAGTACAGTGCTCTGCACACAGTAAGCGCTCAATAAATACGATTGATGATGATGATGATGGAAGGATTAGACAGTTTGGCCTAGTGGAAAGAGAATGGGTCTAGGGTCCAGCAGAGCCATGTTCCGATCTCAGCCTGGCCATGGGTTGACTGTGTGACCTTGGGCAAGTCACTTAACCTGTTTCCTCATCTTTAAATGGAGATAAAAGGGTAGCATCTGATCAAATTGTCATATTTAGCCCAGTACTTAACACAGAGTTTGGCACATAGGAAATGCTTAATAAATACCATATTTATTATCATTAGGCAAATAGCCTCATCTGAATAGGGTGACCTCTAGACCTCTAGCGGGTACTGAATAGATGAAGAGAACCAGAAGAGAGCCAGACTAGCTCTCTTCCTCCCTTCAAAGCCCTCATGAGAGCTCACCTCCTCCAGGAGGCCTTCCCAGACTGAGCCCCTTTTTTCCTTTCGGTCGAGGCGCGGTGGGGGGTCGGAGGGGATTCCGGGGGGGGGGGCCCGCCCCTCTCCGCCCGCCGCCCACCCCCCGCGTCCTCCGCGAAAATTTTTGATCAATCTGCGCATCAAGCGCACCACTCCTCACCCTGGGCTTCAAGGCTGTCCATCACCTCGCCCCCTCCTACCTCACCTCCCTTCTCTCCTTCTACTGCCCAGCCCGCACCCTCCGCTCCTCCACCACTAATCTCCTCACTGTACCTCGCTCTCGCCTGTCCCGCCATCGACCCCCGGCCCACGTCATCCCCCGGGCCTGGAATGCCCTCCCTCTGCCCATCCGCCAAGCTAGCTCTCTTCCTCCCTTCAAGGCCCTGCTGAGAGCTCACCTCCTCCAGGAGGCCTTCCCAGACTGAGCCCCTTCTTTCCTCTCCCCCTCGTCCCCCTCTCCATCCCCCCGTCTTACCTCCTTCCCTTCCCCACAGCACCTGTATATATGTATATATGGTTGTACATATTTATTACTCTATTTATTTATTTATTTATTTATTTTACTTGTACATTTCTATCCTACTTATTTTATTTTGTTGGTATGTTTGGTTCTGTTCTCTGTCTCCCCCTTTTAGACTGTGAGCCCACTGTTGGGTAGGGACTGTCTCTATGTGATGCAATTTGTACTTCCCAAGCGCTTAGTACAGTGCTCTGCACATAGTAAGTGCTCAATAAATACGATTGATTGATTGATTGATTCCTCTCCTCTTCCCCATCCCCCGACTCTGCCCTACCTCCTTCCCCTCCCCACAGCACTTGTATATATTTGTACAGATTTATTACTCTATTTATTTTACTTGTACATATTTACTATTCTATTTATTTTGTTAATGATGTGCATACAGCTATAATTCTATTTGTTCTGACGATTTTGACACCTGTCTACATGTTTTGTTTTGTTGTCTGTCTCCCCCTTCTAGACTGTGAGCCCGTTGCTGGGCAGGGGCCGTCTCTATATATTGCCGACTTGTACTTTCCAAGCGCTTAGTCCAGTGCTCTGCACACAGTAAGCACAATAAATATGATTGAATGAATGAATGAATGAATGAAGAGTCAGACTGATTTAATTCCATTTTTGGGGAGTACATCTGGTTCGCCAGATGATTAAAGGTGCACCCTCTCTAGATGAAACGTTTTATCCTCCTCTTTAGGGAGTTATTGTTTTTAATCCTAGGACTGGACTCATTTCTTGTCGATTCTCTTATAATAATGATGGCATTTATTAGGCGCTTACTACGTGCAAAGCACTGTACTAAGCACTGGAGCACTGTACTAAGCACTCTTATAGGGAAAAAGTGTGTGAAATGAGGGTGGGAGAGAAGTGGTTTTGAGGAGAGAGGAAACTGGAAAAGGGACAAAGTAGAGAGAGGAAACAAAGACAACTGAGAAGATTTTCGGTGTTCGGCCATGATGGTAGGCATGAGACCCATCAGAGATGGGCAGTTCATGGGGATTTCTGAGAGATGGTGACATGACTTGGCAAAGAAAGGGATATGCGGAAGATCATTCTGGGCAGACCAGAGCTCTGCCTGTTGTCTGCTGTGTGACTTTGGGCAACCGACTTAACTTCTTTGTGCCTCAGTTTCCTCATCTGTAAAATGGGGATTCAATGCTTGTTTTCCCTCCTACTTACTGTGATCCCCAAGTGGGATAGGGAGTGTGTCCAAAGCAACTACCTTGTATCTATGCCCACCGTTGGGTAGGGACTGTCTCTATATGTTGCCAACTCGTACTTCCCAAGCGCTTAGTACAGTGCTCTGCACACAGTAAGTGCTCAATAAATACGATGGACTGATTAATCTATCCCAGCACTTAGTACAGTGTCTGGCACAGACATGATTGAAGTGGACCAAACTATGAAGCAGAGCAGAGGCCTTCCCAGACTGAGCCCCCTGCTTCCTCTCCCCCTCCCCCCCACCCCCCTGCCTTACCTCCTTCCCCTCCCCACAGCACCTGTATATATGTATATATGTTTGTACGTATTTATTACTCTATTTTATTTGTACACATTTATTCTATTTATTTTATTTTGTTAATATGTTTTGTTTTGTTCTCTGTCTCCCCCTTCTAGACTGTGAGCCCACTGTTGGGTAGGGACCATCTCTATATGTTGCCAACTTGGACTTCCCAAGCGCTTAGTACAGTGCTCTGCACACAGTAAGCGCTCAATAAATACAACTGAGTGAATGAATAAGTAAGCACCTAAACAAATACCATTTTTAAAAAAAGGCTATGGCTGATGGGATGGAGAGGAAGGGGCAGGCCTTGTGTGAGTCACACAATCAAGTCTATACAGGACATGAGGAAGCCAATTATCCAAACTAATTGGCACCGAGGTAAATTCATCCAGATCTCAACTAACTTATCAAAACTGGCTTTGGTTCTCAAGGGTGGGGCTCCTCCAACTGTGGGGGACAGAGGAAGACAGACTGGACTCCAGTCTGGAAAGCTGAAAGGCTGACCGGAGACACGATTGAAGTGGACCGAACTATGAAGCAGAAAGACGCAAAATGGTCGGACACCAAATCCCACATCAGCAGAACAGCAGAATGAGGCGGCACGGGCCCTATTGACATCTGAAGAGGAGAAGTTCAAAACAAACAAAAGGAAACCATTTTTCACACAGTGGATAGTGAACATATGGAGCTCATTACCACAGGAAGCTGTGCAGACCCAACACTGTAGGTTCAAGAAGAGTTTGGCTCAATTCCTTCGTGACTAACGGGGAAAAGTCAGGGATGTGGATGTCCAGTAATCCATAACCATCAGGGTGGATGTCAAAGAGAGGATGTCTTGGGTTCTAAGCCTGGCTCTGACACTTGCCTATTGTAGGAGCTTAGGAAATTTACTTAACTTCTCCATGCCTAAGTTATGTCATCTTTCCCATCTTTCCCCTGACTTACTCATCACTGTAGATGGCAACATCATCCTTCCTGTCTCACAAGCCTGTAACCTTCGAGCTATCCTTGACTCCTCTCTGTCATTCAACGCACATATTCAATCCGTCACTAAATCCTGTCAGTCCCACCTTCACAACATCGCTAAAATCCGCCCTTCCTCCCCATTCAAACTGCTAACATGTTAATACAATCACTCATCCTGTCCCGCCTGGATTACTGCATCAGCCTCCAGTCTCTCCCCACTCCAGTCCATACTTCACTCTGCTGCCTGGATCATTTTTCTACAAAAACGTTCAGGACATGTCATTCAGCTCTTCAAAAAACTCCAGTGGTTGCCCATCCACCTCCACATCAAAAAAAAATCCTCACCATTGGCTTTAAAGCAGTCCACCACCTTGCCCCCTCCCACCTCACCTCGCTTCTTTCCTTCTACAACAAAGCCCGCCCGCTTTGCTCCTGTAGTGCTAACCTTCTCCCTGGGCCTCCATCTCGCTTGTCTCACCACTGACCCCTGGCCCACATCCTGCCTCTGGCCTGGGACTAAGCGCTTAGTACAGTGCTCTGCACACAGTAAGCGCTTAATAAATACGACTGATTGATTGGGACCCCCTCCCCTCTCAAATCACACAGACAATTACTCTCTTCTGCTTCAAAGCCTTCAAAGGCAAATCTCCTCCAAAACGCCTTCCCAGACTAAGCCCCACTTTTCCTCATGTCCTACTCCCTTCTGCATCACCCTGACTTTCACCCTTTTTTTAATGGCATTTATTAAGCACTTACTATGTGCAAAGCACTGTTCTTTGCCTTTCCCCCCTCCCTGACCCATAGCACTCTTGTACATAACTGTAATTTATTTATTTGTATTGATGTCTGTCTCCTTCCCCTCTAGACTGTAAGCTCATTGTGGGCAGGGACTATCACTGTTTATTCTTGCATTGTACTGTCCCAAGCACTTACTACACTGTTGTACACATAGTAAGTGTTCAATAAATACCATTGAATGAATGAATGAATGAACAGGGACTGTGTCTGACCTAATAAACTTGTACCTACCCCAGCGCTTAGAACTGTGTTTGACACAGAGTAAGCACTTAACAAATACCATAAAAAAGAGGTTTAAGGATGATAATAATTGTAGCATTTCTTAAGCAGTGGCTACCTGCCAAGCAATGTAATAAGCAATGGGGTAAGTAAAAAACAACCCCGCTGGAGACAGTTTCTGCCCTTTATAAGGCTCCCAGTCCAAAGAGGAGAGAAAATAGAGCAAAGGGAAGATCCAGAAAATGAGTAAAAGACAAAGGAGGGGAAGATGAGAGGGGAGAAGGGTGAGGAAAAGCAAGCAAACTCGCCCTCCCCCCAGTCACCTCCACCCTGGCAAGCAACAATAAACTGAAACCTTTGGTTAAACACAACAAAGGACCGTGATTAATCTCTTGGCAGTCCCAAGGTAATCCTCCTGCTGTGTGTACACAAAGTAGCAATAAAAATTCCTTAGGGAAGAGGGGAGTCTGGATGACTCCAGAGGCTCCAATCAATCAGAAGGCAGCTGGGATCCTTCCCTGACCATGGCAAACTCAGAGATGGGCTTTCACCACAAGAGTAATGACAATAGTAAGCACTTAACAAATACCATTTCATAAAAAGACAATACTGATAGTAATGATGATAATAATAATAACCCTGGCATTTGTTAAGGGCTTACTATGTGTCAAACATTCTTCTAAGCACTGGGATAATAATAACAGTATTTATTAAGCACTTACTATGTGCCAAGCACCGTTCTAAGGGCTGGGGCAGATACAAGGTAATCGGGTTGTCCCACATGGGGCTCACAGTAGTAGTCCTCGTTTTACAGATGAGGTAACTGAGGCACAGAGAAGTTAAGTGACTTGCCCAAGGTCATACAATAGACAAGTGGCGGAGCTGGGATTAGAACTCATGTCCTCTGACCCCGAAACCCAAACTCTTGCCACTAACCCACGCTGCTTCTCTAGATAGAAGATAATCAGGGGTATTTTCAAGATAATCAGGTTGGACATATTCCCTGTCCCATGTGGAACTCACATTCATTCACTCACAGGTATTTAACTGAGCACTTAGTGTGTACAAGCAGCATGTGCTTAGAGAAGCAGCGTGGCTCAGTGGAAAGAGCACAGGCTTTGGAGTCAGAGGTCAATCAATCAATCAATCAATCGTATTTATTGAGCACTTACTGTGTGCAGAGCACTGTACTAAGCGCTTGGGAAGTACAAGTTGAGTCATGGGCTCAAATCCCAGCTCCGCTAATTGTCAGCTGTGTGACTTTGGGCAACTCACTTCACTTCTCTGTGCCTGTTACCTCATCCGTAAAATGGGGATTAAGACTGTGAGCCTCCCGTGGGACAACCTGATCACCTTGTAACCTCCCCAGAGCTTAGAACAGTGCTTTGCACATAGTAAGCACTTAATAAATGCTATTGTTATTATTATTATTATTATTATTATTACAAGGTACTTTAGAAAGTGCTAGCGAAGAATATAATACTGGACAAATAAGACTGGCCCCTGACACTCAGGGGATTGGACACATGACTCCTCACTATTGGCTTCAAAGCTCTCCATCCCCTCGCCCCTTCTTACCTCACCTCCTTTCTCTCCTTCTCCATTCCAGCCCGCACCCTCCGCTCCTCTGCTGCTAACCTCCTCACTGTGCCTCGTTTAAGCCTGTCCCGCGGTCGACCCTTGGCCCATGTCCTACCTCTGGCCTGGAATGCCCTCCCTCCTCACATCTGCCAAACTAGCTCACTTTCCCCCTTCAAAGCCCTACTGAAGGCTTGCCTCCTCCAGGAGGCCTTCCCAGACTGAGCCCCCCTTTTCTTCAGTTCGCCCTCCCCTCCCTGTTGCCTCAATTCGCTCCCTTTGCTCTAACCCCCTTCCCCACCCCACAGCACTTGTGTATGTATGCACATATCTATAATCCTATTTATTTATACTGATGCCTGTTTACTTGTTTTGACGGGTATATATCTAAAATTCTATTTATACTGCCTGTTTACTTGTTTTGATGTGTATATATCTAAAATTCTATTTATACTGATGCCTGTTTACTTGTTTTGAGGTCTGTCTTCCCTCTTCTAGGCTGTAAACCCATTGTGGGCAGGGATTGTCTCTATTGCTCAACTGTACTTTCCAAACACTTATTACAGTATACTGCACACAGTAAGCACTCAATAAATATGAATGAATGAATGAAATGACTGAAGAGTGCTTATGGCTGATCCATAGCCCCTTTCAGACTCTGTTCGTACTGGGTAAGAACAAGCTAAACTCTCATTTCCCCTATTCCTTCTCCCTTCTGCATCGCCTTTGCACTTGGAGACTCCCATTGTGAACTCACTGTGGGCAGGGACTGTTTATTTTCATATTGTTCATTCATTCATTCATTCAATCGTATTTATTGAGCATTTACTGTGTGCAGAGCACTGTACTAAGTGCTTGGAAAGTACAATTCGGCAACAGATAGAGACAATCCCTACCCAACAACGGGCTCACAGTCTAGAAGGGGGAGAGAGACAACAAAACAAAACAAGTACATAGGCATCACTAGCATCAAAATGGTTAGTCAGAGATGGGAGGTTCGGCTTCTACTTTGGATTCTTCAAACGAACACGAAGGACCAGTGCAAACACCAACTCCGGCTCCTTTCCTTGACGGCCTTCTCAAGTGGTGTTCTTTCTCAAGTGCTTAGTACAGTGCTCTGCACATAGAAAGCGCTTAATAAATACAATTGAATGTGTGAAAGAATGAATTTATGCCCTGTATTCACCCCACCCTCAACCCCACAGCACCTAAGTACATATCTATAATGTCATTTAATGTCTGTCTCCCCCTCTAGACTGTAAACTCCCTTCTTTAAAAATGGTATTTGCTAAGCGCTTACTATGTGCCAGGGACCATACTAAGCACTGGGGTACAAGCAAATCAGGTTGGACACGGTCCGTGTTCCACATGGGGCTCACAGTCTTAATCCTTATTTTACAGATGAGGTAACTGAGGCACAAAGAAGGGCAGTGAAGTCACACAGCAGACAAGTGGCAGAGCCAGGATTAGACCTTTGTAGGCCGGGAACGTGTCTACCAACTCTGTTACACTGTACTCTCCCAGGTGCTTAGTACAGTGCTCTGTCTACAGTAAGCACTCACTTGGGTGTTCCCCTGATCCATTCTGCTGAGAAACAGCATGGCGTAGTAGATACAGCATGGGCCTGGGATTCAGAAGGTCATGGGTTCTAATACCTACTCCACCACTTGTTTGCTGTGTGACCTTGGGCAAGTCACTTAACTTCTCTGGGCCTGTTACTTCATCTCTGGGGGATTGAGATTGTGAGCCTTACATGGGAAGGGACTGTGTCCAGCTGGATTTGCTTGTATCCACTCCAGCACGTAGTACAGTGCCTGGCACATAGTAAGCACTTAACAAACACCATTATTATTCAGTGCTTAGAACAGTGCTTGTCACATAGTAAGCGCTTAACAAATACCATTATTATTATTATTATTATTATTAGCCTTGTCTCAGGCAGGAGTTCAACTAGCCCATCCAGGACACAAGAGAATCTCCCCAGTTACCAGAACCTCCAGAGATCACAGTCTGATCTCTAATATTGGGAAGCAGCATAGCATAGTGGAGAAAGCTCAGGCCTTGGAGTGAGAAAGTCAATGTTTCTAATCCCAACTCTGTCACTGGAGAAAGCTCAGGCCTTGGAGCTCTGTCTCTCTCAATCCTAACTCTGTCACTTGTCTGCCGTGTGACCTTGGGCAAGTCACTTGACTTCTCTAGGCCTCAGTTTCCTCATCTGTGAAATGGGGATGAAGACTGTAACCCCATGCAGGAGAGGGATTGTGTCCAATCCAATTTGCTTATATCCACCTCAGCACTTAGGACAGTGCCTGGCACATGGTAAGTGCTTAACAAATACCACAATCAATTAGAACCCATGACCTTCTGATTCCCAGGCCCAAGATCTATCCACTACATCATGCTCCTTGTGGGCAGGCATCGTGTCTACCAACTCTGATGTACTGTATTTTCCAAGTACAGGTCTCCGCACACAGTAAGTGTTCAATAAATACCACAGATTGATTGCCTTTTTTGGCATTGACCAAGTAATGCTCCACCTTATATTTGCCGGGTTCCTCCTACTTCCTATGTATGCTAATAATAATAATAATAGCATTTATTAAGCGCTTACTATGTACAAAGCACTGTTCTAAGCACTGGGGAGGTTACAAGGTGATCAGGTTGTCCCACTGGGGGCTCACAGTCTTAATCCCCATTTTACAGATGAGGTAACAGGTCCAGAGAAGTGAAGTGACTTGCCCAAAGTCACATAGCTGACAAGTGGCGGAGCCAGGATTTAATAATAATAATGATAATGATAATGATAGCATTTATTAAGCGCTTACTATGTGCAAAGTACTGTTCTAAGCGCTGGGGAGGTTACAAGGTGATCAGGTTGTCCCACAGGGGGCTTACAGTCTTAGTCTTAATCAGTAGGGCCTCCCTTCGAGGCCCTACTGAGAGCTCACCTCCTCCAGGAGGCCTTCCCGGACTGAGCCCCCTCCTTCCTCTCCCCCTCCTCACCCCCCCGCCTTACCTCCGTCCCTTCCCCACTACACCTGTATATATGTATATATGCTTGTACGTATTTTTACTCCATTTATTTATTTATTTTACTTGTACAGATCTATTCTATTTATTTTATTTTGTTAATATGTTTTGTTTTGTTCTCTGTCTCCCCCTTCTAGACTGTGAGCCCACTGTTGGGTAGGGACCTTCTCTATATGTTGCCAACTTGTACTTCCCATGTGCTTAGTACAGTGCTCTGCACACAGTAAGCACTCAATAAATACGATTGATTGATTGATTAATCCCCATTTTACAGATGAGGTAACTGGGGTCCAGAGAAGTGAAGTTACTTGCCCAAAGTTACACAGCTGACAAGTGGCGGAGCCGGGATTTGAACCCACGACCTCTGACTCCAAAGCCCATGCACTTTCCACTGAGCCACGCTGCTTCTCTACCTTGCTCCTGGGTGTTCAGAACTCAATGTGGGAGCTTTGGCTCCATCTCCACCTCTCACTTTTCTTTCACCTCCCGCTACTCCCGCCCCTGAGTGGCGGTCAGCCCAGCATACTGACCTCAGCCAACTCAGTGACCATGTTCTCCTTCCCACCGGTCTCAGGGATTAGTGCTAGAATCTGCCTGGCCAAAACTTCACTCCATGGGCCTCTGCATTTCTCCATCCTCCCAGGAGGGATTTGTGGAGGAGCCGGGAGCGGGGAAGTGGGGATGATTCCTCCAGCGATAATAATAATAATTGTGGGATTTGTTAGACACTTACTAAGTACTGTACTAAGCACTGGGGAGGATACAAGCAAATTGGGTTGGACACAGTCCCTGTCTCATGTAGGGCTCACAGTCTCTATCTCCATTTTACAGATGAGGTAACCGAGGCCCAGTGAAGTGAAGTGACTAGCCCAAGGTCACACAGCAGACAAACTGGCAAAGCTGGGATTAGAACCCATGATCAATCAATCGATCATATTTATTGAGCGCTTACTATGTGCAGAGCACTGTACTAAGCGCTTGGGAAGTACAAATTGGCAACATATAGAGACAGTCCCTACCCAACATTGGGCTCACAGTCTAAAAATGGCGGAGTCCCATGATCTTCTGAGTCCCAGACCCGGGCTCTAACCACTGCACCATGCTGCTCCATGGACCGGTTTCCCCACTGCATCTCCCCTAGACTACTGCCCACCACGTGATCTAATGGACAGAGCCCAAGCCTGGGAGTCGGAAGGACCTGGGTTCTAATCCCAGCTTTGCCAGTTTGTCTGCTGTGCAGTTTGTCAGGCAAATCACTTAACTGCTCTGTGCCTCAGTTCCCTCATCTGTAAATTGGGGCTGAAGACTGTGAGCCCCGTGTGGGACAACCTGATTACCTTTTATCTAGACCAGCGCTCAGAACAGTGCTTGGCACATACTAAGCACTTCCACCTCGCATCAAAAAGAAACTCCTCACCATTGGCTTTTAAAGAACTTGACCGCTCCTGCCTCACCTCGCTACTCTCCTATGACAAGGCAGCACTTCGCTGGTCTCACACCAACCTACTCCCTATACCTCCATCTCGTCTGTCTCACTGCCGACCCCTCGCCCACGTCCTCTCTCTCATCATAAACACTCTCCCCCTTCACACCCAACACCCCACCGCTCTCCCCACCTTCAAAACCCTCCTGAAATTAAATCACCAAGTAGATCTCGGGGGGCTCCGCTCATTGGCGGGGGGGAACCTTAGACCGTAGACCAGATGCCCGTTGTGGGCGGGGAGCGTGTCTGGTTCTGTCGCCCTCTCCCAAGCGCTTAGTACAGCACTCTGCACGGGGTAAGCCCTTGATAAATACGACTGGATGAACGCGTGATCGGTGGGATTTATTGGGGGCTGACTACGGCCAGAGCGCTGTACTAAGTGCTTGGGAGAGTCACGTTCCCTGCCGATGACGAGCTGATTAGAGCCGGGAGGACGGGTGTTGATAGAAATAAAAAAGCTGACAGTGTAGTGAGTGCCAATGGATACGATTGAATGAATGAATGAATGCGTCAGGGACCTGGGTTCCAATTCTGCCTCCACGAGGCAAGTCTACATGTTTTGTTTTGTTGTCTGTCTCCCCCTTCTAGACTGTGAGCCCACTGTTGGGTAGGGACCGTCTCTATATGTTGCCGACTTGTACTTCCCAAGTGCTTAGTCCAGTGCTCTGCACACAGTAAGCACTCAATAAATACGATTGAATGAATGAATGATTAAGCCCTTTATTACCCTTCTGCATCAACTACACTCATAGCGGTATCCCCCTTAAGCACTTTGATATTCTCCCGGGCTGCACGACATGGCACTTACCTCCCTATCCTACAGCTATAATTCTATTTGTTCTGACGATTTTGACACCTGTCTACATGTTTTGTTTTGTTGTCTGTCTCCCCCGTCTAGCCTGTGAGCCCGTTGTTGGGCAGGGACCGTCTCTATACGTTGCTGACTTGTATTTCCCAAGTGCTTAGTACAGTGCTCTGCACACAGTAAGCGCTCAATAAATAAAATTGAATGAATAAATGAACGAACAAATACAATCATTATTATTATTTGTAAAATGGGGATGAAGACCGTGAGCCCTATGCGGGACAGGGACTGTGTCCTACCCGATTAGCTTGTATCTATCCCAGCGCTTAGAACAGTGCCATGACACATAGTAAGTGCTTAACAAATACCATTATTACTATTATCAGACACCTAATACCTCTAACAGCAACTGGCAAGCCCCAAGCACAGCATGGTAAGGACAGTAATTTATTTATTTATATTAATGTCTGCCTTCCCCTCTAGACTGTAAGCTTATTGTGGGCAGGGAATGTGTTTGTTATATTATTACATGTACTCTCCCAGGGACTTAGTACTGTGCTTTGCACACAGTAAGCACTCAATAAATACGATTGACTGACTGACGGACAGTCCTGCCCTGACCCTGCATAGCAACACTAAGCCATTCAGACTCTTCCTTTGCCCTGGTTTGGAACAGGATGGTCCAAATATCCGAGGAAAGTGTGGTGAGAGGAGGGAGGGAGGGAAGAAGAAGGGGTGGCAGGCGGTGGTCTGAGAAGCAGGGTTGGAAAACCCAGGGATACTCACACCAGTTGCAGGTATTTGAAGGTGGAGAGCTGTCCGGGGACTAATGTGAACTGATTTCCATCCAAATAGCTGCAAGAGAAAGAACACGCGGGTGAATGCAAGCTAGAAAGCAAGAAAACATGCTCCTCTAGCCACCTGACACTATACGCTGCCAACTTGTACCTCCCAGGCACTTAGTACAGTGCTCTGCACACAGTAAGCGCTCAATAAATACGATTGAATGAATTTGGGCTTTCATTTGGGGTATCTGTTCACATCTCTATGTCATCTGCTGTTTTGTTTCCTCTCTCCTTGTGTGTCTGTCACTGGTCCCTTCTCCACGAAGGCTAGCGACTGTATCTAATTCTCACTGGGGAATTCTTTCTCAGCTCTTGGTTCATTTTCTGCACATTTAAAATACATTAAGACTATTACTACTACAGCTATTCATCATCATCTTATGCTGTCAAGTCGTGTCCTACTCATAGTGATACCTGAGATACATCTCTCCCAGAACGCCCCAATTCCATCTGCAATCGTTCGGGTAGCATATCCATAGAGTTTGCTTGGTAAAAATCCAGAAGTGGTTTACCATTGCCTCCTTCCACACAGTAAACTTGAGTCTAAGCCCTCAACTCTCTCCCCTGCCACTGTTGCCCAGCACGGGTGAGTTTTGACTTGTAGCAGATTGCTTTCCATTCGCTAGCCACTGCCCAAGCTAGGAATGGAATGGGTAGGCCTTTGCTTGACTCTCCCTCCTGTAGTTGTGAATGGTAGAGGACTGGAAACTCTCCAGGTATGACCCTGAGAGGGGACTACTACTATTACTTCTTCTTATACCCTCTGGCTGCTCTGATCTCTGCCTTTTTTCCCACCCTCCCCAAGTCCCCAAATATTGCTCTCCCAGAGGACTCCACCCAAAGTGGTGATCTGACTATCCCGTCAGATCTACATCTCCGCCCCTGCTCTCTCCCCCTCTCTCCAGGCTCGCATCTCCTCCTGCCTTCAGGACATCTCCATCTGGATGTCTGCCCGCCACCTAAAACTCAACATGTCCAAGACTCAACTCCTTGCCTTCCCTCCCAAACCCTGCCCTCTCCCTGACTTTCCCATCTCTGTTGACGGCACTACCATCCTTCCCGTCTCACAAGCCCGCCACCTTGGTGTCATCCTCGACTCCGCTCTCTCATTCACCCCTCACATCCAAGCCGTCACCAAAACCTGCCGGTCTCAGCACCGCACATTGCCAAGATCCGCCCTTTCCTCTCCATCCAAACCGCTACCCTGCTCGTTCAAGCTCTCATCCTATCCCGTCTGGACTACTGCATCAGCCTTCTCTCTGATCTCCCATCCTCGTGTCTCTCCCCACTTCAATCCATACTTCATGCTGCTGCCCAGATTGTCTTTGTCCAGAAATGCTCTGGGCACATTACTCCCCTCCTCAAAAATCTCCAGTGGCTACCAATCAATCTGCGCATCAGGCAGAAACTCCTCACCCTGGGCTTCAAGGCTGTCCATCCCCTCGCCCCCTCCTACCTCACCTCCCTTCTATCCTTCTCCAGCCCAGCCCGCACCCTCCGCTCCTCCGCCGCTGATCTCCTCACCGTTAGGCCTTGTTCTCGCCTGTCCCGCCATCAACCCCCGGCCCACGTCATCCCCCGGGCCTGGAATGCCCTCCCTCTGCCCATCCGCCAAGCTAGCTCTCTTCCTCCCTTCAAGGCCCTACTGAGAGCTCACCTCCTCCAGGAGGCCTTTCCAGAATTAGCCCCTTCCTTCCTCTCCCCCTCGTCGCCCTCTCCATCCCCACATCTTACCTCCTTCCCTTCCCCACAGCACCTGTATATATGTATATATGTTTCTACATATTTATTATTTTATTTATTTATCTTACTTGTACATATCTATTCTATTTATTTTATTTTGTTAGTATGTTTGGTTTTGTTCTCTGTCTCCCCCTTCTAGACTGTGAGCCCGCTGTTGGGTAGGGACTGTCTCTATGTGTTGCCGAGTTGTACTTCCCAAGCGCTTAGTACAGTGCTCTGCACACAGTAAGCACTCAATAAATATGATTGATTGATTGACTGGTCCCAAGATGGAAGAAGGGAAAGGGGATCAGAGCAGAATGGCCTATCAATTCTATTGGACTCTCCCAAGGGTTTAGTTCTGCACACTGTAAGCACTCAATAAAATAAAACAGAGAAACAGCATAGCATGGCTTAGTGGATAAAGCACTGGCCTGGGGAGTCAGAAGAACCTGGGTTCTAATCCCAGCTCTGCCACTCATCTGCTGTGTGACGTTGGGCAAGTCACTTCACTTCTCTGTGCCTCAGTTCCCTCATTTGTAAAATGGGGATTAAGACTATGAACCCCATGTGGGACAAGGGCTGTGTCCAACCTGATTAGCTTGAATAATGATAATAATAATAATGATGATGATGATGGTATTTGTTAAGCACTTACTATGAGTCAAAAACTATTCTATGCCCTGGGGTAGATAACAAGCTAATAAGGTTGGACATGGTCTCTATCCCACATGGGACTCACAGTCTCAATCCACATTTTACAAAAGAGGTAACTGAGGCCCAGAGAAATAAAATACATAAAGGCATTTGTTAAGCGCTTACTATGTGCAAAGCACTGTTCTGAGCACTGGGGGGGGGGGGATAGAAGGTGATCAGGGTTGTCCCACGTGGGGCTCGCAGTCTTCATCCCCATTTTACAGATGAGGTAACTGAGGCCCAGAGAAATAAATAGAATACATAAATGATGGCATTTGTTAAGCACTTACTATGTGCAAAGCACTGTTCTGAGCCCTGGGGGGGGATACAAGGTGATCAGGGTTGTCCCACGTGGGGGTCACAGTCTTCTTCCCCATTTTACAGATGAGGGAACTGAGGCTCCGAGAAGTTAAGTGACTTGCCCGAGGTCACACAGCAGACATGTGGTGGAGCCTGGATTTGAACCCATGACCTCTGACTCCAAAGCCCATGCTCTTTCCACTGAGCCACGCTGCTTCTCATAAGAGAAGCAGAGAAGAGAAGAGAAGCACTTTAGAGAAGTAAAGTGACTTGCACAAAGTCACATAACGCCCAGGCGCGGGAGTAAGAGGTCATGGGCTCTAATCCCGGCTCCGCCACACGTCTGCTGTGTGACCTTGGGCAAGTCAGTTAACTTCTCTGAGCCTCAGTTACCTCATCTGTAAAGAGGGAATTAAGACTGTGAGCCCCACATGGGACGACCTGATCACCTTGTATCCTCCCCAGGGCTTAGAAAAGTGCTTGACACATAGGAAGTGCTTAACAAATACCATCATCATCGTCAACTTTTCTGGGCCTCAGTTCTCTCATCTGTAAAATGGGGATGAAGACTGTGAGCCCCATGTGGGACAACCTGATTACCTTGTATCTACCCCAGCGCTTAGAACAGTGCTTGACACATAGTAAGCGCTTAACAAATATCATCATTATTATTATTATTATTATAATTATTGGTAGTAATGTATGTCTCCCCACCTCTAGACTGTAAGCTCATTATGGGCAGAAATTGTGTCTGTTACATTGTACTCTCCCTAGTGCTTAGTACAGTGCTCTGCACACAGTAAGAGCTCAGTAAATACAATTAACTGACTGACATGTTGCCTGGGGGTGGGGGGCAGCCTAAGCGCTGGGGTAGATACAAGATAATCAGGTTGTCCCACGTGGGGCTCACAGTCTTCATCCCCATTTTACAGATGAGGGAACTGAGGCACAGAGAAGTGAAATGACTTGCCCAAAGTCATTCATTCATTCAATCAATCATATTTATTGAGCACTTACTGTGTGCAGAGCACTGTACTAAGCTCTTGGGAAGTACAAGTTGGCAACATATAGAGACGGTCCCTACCCAACAGGGGGCTCACAGTCTAGAAGTCACACAGCTGATAAGTGGCGGAGCCGGGATTAGAACCCATGACCTCTGACTCCCAAGCCCAGGCTCTTTCCACTAAGCTACACTGCTTCCTTGCTGGTCTCTCTTCCAGGTAATTTAGATTGCGAATCCCCAGGGACCAGGTCAAAGTGGAATGTTTTTGTGTGACATCTGGCACTGCGGTGGTGCTTAGAGAAGAAAATTACACAAGGAATGACAACATAAATTCAAGGGAGCTGATCTGGAAATTCTTCATCTTTTCGGGAAGCGGCTTTTTCTTCCCCCCAGAAGAGTTGGGAAGGTTGTTTCAGTTGGGACTGGACTTTGGGGGAAGGGAGGAGGAGGTTTACAGAGCCCCTCACTGGTCCCAGGCTTTGTCTTTCATGTGGTTTATGTTGTTTTTGTGTTTCTTCTCAATTTCCTTATGTGCCTTTGCTAAACCTCTCCCTGGGGGGACATATTTTTGGATGGTGAGAATCCCCGGAGGGCCAGGGATGCTGAGTAACTCTCTCTCAGTCAGTCAATCTTACTTATTGAGCGCTTACTGTGTGCGGAGCACTGTACTAAGCACTTGGGAGAGTACACTATAGCAATAAATAGACACGTTCCCTGCCCCCAACGAGCTTACAGCCCAGAGGGGGAGATAGACATTAATATAAAGAAAATTACAGATAGGTACGTAAGTGGTGTGGGGCTGGGAGGGGGGATCAATCAATCAATCAATCGTATTTATTGAGCGCTTACTGTGTGCAGAGCACTTAGGATGAATAAAGGGAGGTAGTCAGGGAGATGCAGAAGGGAGTGGGAGAAGAGGAAAGGAGGGCTTAGTCAGGGAAGGCCTCTTGGAGGAAAGGTGTGTTCAATAATGCCTTGAAAAGGGGGAGGAGGGAGAGTAATTGTTTATGGAATTCACAGTCTTCTAGACTGTGAGCCCGCTGTTGGGTAGGGACTGTCTCTATATGTTGCCAACTTCTACTTCCAAAGCGCTTAGTACAGTGCTCTGCACACAGTAAGCGCTCAATAAATACGATTGAATGAATGAATGAATATGGAATATAAGGAGGCAGCGTGGTCCAGGCCAGAGGCAGGGCAGGGTGAGAGGTCAGCGGTGGCACTCAGTAGGTGCCAAATACAGACTGAATGGGCCCAACCCAGCAGAAGCCCAGACCAGGGGCAGAGGGACCATATTCCCAAGGACTGCTGTAAGCTTGATGTGGGTAAGGAATGTGTCTGTTTGTTGCTGTATTAGAATAATAATAATACTATGGCATTTGTTAAGCTCTTACTATTTTCCAAGCACTGTTCTAAGCGCCGGGGTAGATACAAGGTCATCAGGTTGTCCCACAAGGGGCTCACAGACTTAATCCCCATTTTCCAGATGAGGGAACTGAGGCACAGAGAAGTGAAGGGACTGGCCCAAAGTCACACAGCTGACAAATGGCGGAGCCGGGATTAGAACCCACGACCTGTGACTCCCAAGCCCGCACTCTTTCCACTAAACCATGCTGCTTCTCGTTATACTCTCCCAAGTGCTTAGTACAGTCCTTTGCACACAGTAAGCACGCAATAAACATGACCAAATGAATGAATGAACTGGGTCCAGGGGGACCACAGGCCTCTGTCTACAGAAAAGGGCAGGAGAAGTGGGTGAACAAGAGCAGAGGCTTGGGAGTCTGAGGTCATGGGTTCTAATCCCGCTCTGCCACTTGTTAACTGTGTGACTTTTAGGCAAGTCACTTAACATCTCTGTGCCTCAGTGACCTCATCTGTAAAATGGGGATTAAGACTGTGAACTTCACCTGGGACAACCTGATAATCTTGTATCTCCTTCAGCGTTTAGAACAGTGCTTGGTGCACTGTAAGCACTTAAAAAATATTATTATTAACAGTGACCCTTTGTGTGAAGAAGGATGGCTTAGTGTAAGCCCATTGTGGGCAGGGAATGTGACTGCTTACTGCTGTATTGTATTCTCCCAAGCACTTAGTACAGTGCTTTGCAAATGGTAAGTGCTCAATAAATATGACATTGATTGATTGATTGAAAGAATGAATGAATGAATGGATAAAATACAGGCCTGGAACTCAGAAGGACCTGGGTTCTGTTCCCGGCTCTGCCAAATGCCTGCTGTGTGACCTTGGGCAAGTCACTTTTCTTCTCTGGGCCTCAGTTATCTCACCTGTAAAATGGGTATTAAGAGGGAGAACACCATGTGGGGCAGGGACTGTGTCCAGTCTGATTAACTTTTACCTAAACCAGTGCTTAGAACAGTGCTTGGCACATGGTAAGTGCTTAACAAGTACCATTATTATTGTTGTTATTATTTGTGTGGTGGAGGGATGGGTTGGGGTCAAGCTGCCATCCTGAATAGCTGTCAGAATGGCGCAGGGGATGGAACAAGGGCCTGGAATTCGGGAGGTCGTGGGTTCTAATCCCAGCTCTGCCACTTGTCTACTCTGTGACCTTGGGCAAGTCACTTTACTTCTCTGGGCCTCAGTTACCTCATCTGGAAAATGGGGATTGAAATTGTGAGCTTCAAATGGGACAGGGGCTAGATTTGCTTGTACCCACCCCAACGCTTAGAACAGTGCCTAGCACACGGTAAGTGCCTAACAAATACCACTATTATAATTTTTATTATTACTTTTACTACTACTACTAATAATAATGATCATATTACGTACAGCAGTAACAACAAAAACCCTGGGAAGCAGTGTGGGCTAGTGATAAAGCACAGTCATGGGTGACAGAGAACCTGGGTTCTAATCCCTCTTTGTCATTTACTTGCTGTGTGACCTCGGGAAAGTCACTTAAATGCTCTGTCCCTCAGTTTTCTCAACTGCAAAATGGGGATTCAATACCTGTTCTCCCTCCTATTTAGACCGTGAGCCCCATGTGGGGCAAGGGGTGAGTCTGGGCTGATCAGCGCTTAGAACAGTGCTTTGCACATATTAAGCACTTAATAAATGCCATTATTATTATTATTATTAACTTGTATTTGTCCCAGGGCTTAAAACAGGGCTTGACACATAATAAGTGTTTAACAGATGCCATAAAAATTAATACTAATAAGCATGGTATTTCTTAAGACATTATAATGTGCCAAAGCACCAGGCTAAGTGCTGGGGTCTTCTCTTAGGCTGTTGTCTCCGACCCATAGCGACTCCAAGGACACATCTCTCACAGAATGTCCCAGCTCCATCTGCAATCGTTCTGGTAACATATAATAATAATAATAATAACAACAACAACAATAATAATAATAATAATAATAATGGCATTTATTAAGCACTTACTATGAGCAAAGCACTGTTCTAAGTGCTGGGGAGTTTACAAGGTGATATGATACAGATAACCCTATCGGATACAGTCCCTGCCCAGCCCAGGGCTCACGGTCTAAGCGGTGGGGAGAGCGGGTCTCTGCTCCCAATTTTACAGAAAACTGACACTCAGAGAGGTTAAGTGACTAACCCAAGGACACCTAGTACAGTGAGGGGCAGAGCCGGGAGAAGAACCCAGGTCTCCTCACTCCCAGACCTAGGTCTCCTCACTCCCAGACCTGTGTGTTTTCCACTAGGTCATGCTAAGGGGGATCCCATCCCCAAATCACACAGAAATAACCACGAGTCTCCAATCCCTCAGGGATGTGATTTTTTCCGCCACTGGAGCAGCTGTGCTGTCTGTTGACTCTCGTGCTATTGGTGTAAAGCTTGGAGGACTCAGAAAGTCTTCCCAGGGGAACAGGTGGTTATAATGGGATATTTGAAAGGGTAAACATGAAGGACAAAGCCAGGAAAGCGCCAGCCCTCCCACACCAACAACTGCAGAGAGAGAAAGAGAGTAGTAGCCACCCGTCAGTGATTGCAGGAGTGTGCAAGAGAAGCAGGGTGACCTAGTGGATAGAGCAGGGCCCTGGGAGCCAGAAGGACCTGCCTGGGTTCTAATCCCAGCTCTGCCCTACGTCTTTTGCGTGGCCTTGAACAAGTCACTTCACTTCTCCGGGCCTCCTTTACCTCATCAGTAAAATGGGGATTAGGACTGGGGATTAGGGGATTAGGATTCCTTCTCGCCTGTCCCGCCATTGACCCCCAGCCCACGTCATCCCCCGGGCCTGGAATGCCCTCCCTCTGCCCATCCGCCAAGCTAGCTCTCTTCCTCCCTTCAAGGCCCTACTGAGAGCTCACCTCCTCCAGGAGGCCTTCCCAGACTCAGCTCCTTCCTTCCTCTCCCCCTCGTCCCCCTCTCCATCCCCCGATTTTACCTCCTTCCCTTCCCCACAGCACCTGTATATATGTATATATGTTTGTACATATTTATTACTCTATTTATTTTACTTGTACATATCTATTCTATTGATTTTATTTTGTTAGTATGTTTGGTTTTGTTCTCTGTCTCCCCCTTTTAGACTGTGAGCCCACTGTTGGGTAGGGACTGTCTCTATACATTGCCAACTTGTACTTCCCAAGCGCTTAGTACAGTGCTCTGCACACAGTAAGCGCTCAATACGATTGATTGATTGATTGATTGACTGAGCCCCATGTGGAACATGGACTATATCAAACCCGATTAGCTTGTATCTACCCCAGTGCTTAGAACAGTGCCTGGCACGTAGAAAGATAAAAAAAAACCCTCAGAAAACTGGCATCTCAACCCCAGATGCCAATTATTCATTCATTCATTCAATCGCATTTATTGAGCGCTTACTGGGTGCAGAGCACTGTACTAAGAGCTTGGGAAGTACAGCAACAGCTTGAGTCAGTGTGCTCCTTCAGAAGGTCAGGCCCACTGCACAGGGACAACTGATCTTTCTACAACAGTGGCCTTTTAGGCTGGGTGTTTTGTGGCATTATTTAAGTTCTTACCATGTGCCATGAACCATTCTAAACTCTAGGATAGATACAATGGGATGGGATGGGATGGGATATGATGGGATGGGATGGGATGCAATGGGATGGGATGGGAAGCACGGGCCCGGGAGTCAGAAGGTCAGGGGTTCTAGTCCCGGCTCCACAATTTGCCTGCTGTGTGACCTTGGCCAAGTCCCTTCACTTCTCTGTGCCTCTGTTGCCACATCTGTAGAGTGGGGATTTGACTGTGAATCCCATGTGGGACAGGGACTGTCGTCAACCCGATTTGCTTGTAGTTGTACAATGCCTGGCACACAGTAAGCACTTAACAAATACCAGAATTATTATTCATTCATTCATTCAGTTGGATTTATTGAGTGCTTACTGTGTGCAGAGCACTGTACTAAGCGCTTGGGAAGTACAAGTTAGCAGTATTATTACAAGCTAATCAGGTTGGACGCAGTCCTGTTCCTCAGCCTCACAGGCTTACTGTCCCACAGTAAGAGGGAGAACAGGTATTGACTCTCCATTTTACAAATGAAGAAACTGAGGCCCGGAGAAGTTAAGTGACTTGCCCAAGGTCACACAGCAGGCAAGTGGCAGAGAAAGGAATAGAAGCCAGTTCCTCTGACTCCCAAGCCCTGGCTCTAGCCCCTAGGCCATGCTGCTTCCTCGCCCTACTCAACTCTATTCCACGCAGTGCAATTAGGTTCATCTTGAGAAATAGTGGCCTAATGGCAACAGCATATTCCCGGGAGTCAGAAGACCTGGGTTCTAATCCCCTCTCTGATGCTTGCCTGCTGTGTGACCTTGGGCAAATCACCTAACTTCTCTGTGCCTCAGTTCCCTCATCTGCAATATGGGGATTCAATACCTGTCCTCCTTCCTAAAAATGATGATGGTACTTATTGATGGTGTTTGTTAAGCACTTACTTTGTGTCAAGCACTCTTCTAAGCGCTGGGGTAAGCACAACATAATCAGGTTGGACACAGCCCCTATTGCACACGGGCTCACAGTCTCAATCCCCAATTTATAGTTGAGGTAACCGAGGCACAGGGAAGTTAAGTTACAGTTAAGTTAAGTTACAGAGAAGCAGTGTGGCTCAGTGGAAGGAGCACGGGCTTTGGAGTCAGGGGACATGGGTTCGAATCCCAGCTCCGCCAATTGTCAGCTGTGTGACTTTGGGCAAGTCACTTAACTTCTCTGGGCCTCAGTTACCTCATCTGGAAAATGGGGATTAAGACTGTGAGCCCCCTGTGGGACAACCTGATCTCCTTGTAACCTCCCCAGCTCTTAGAACAGTGCTTTGCACATAGTAAGCGCTTAATAAATGCCATTATCATTATTATCATTATTATTATTATTATTATTATTATTATTAAGTGACTGACCCACTGTCACATAGCAGACAAACGGAAGAGTCAGGATTAGAACCCAGGTCCTTCTGACTCCCAGGACCATCATCTATCCACTAGGCCATGTTGCTGCAGCGTGGCTCAGTGGAAAGAGCAGGGCTTTGGAGTCAGAGGTCATGGGTTCAAATCCTGACTCCACCAATTGTCACCTGTGTGACTTTGGGCAAGTCACTTAACTTCTCTGTCCTTCAGTTACCTCATCTGTAAAATGGGGATTAAGACTGCGAGCCCCCTGCGGGGCAACCTGATTGCCTTGTAACCTCCCCAGTGCTTAGAACAGTGCTCTGCACATAGTAAGCACTTAATAAATGCCATCATTATTATTATTATTACTAGGCCACTCTGCTTTCTCTTCTCCTCTCCCAAGCACTTAGAACAGTGCTCTGCACACAGTGGTGTGAGGGTGCATAGGTTAGTGTGTGAGTGTTCTTGTGCAGAGTTGTGAGCGTGTGTGTGCAGGGGTGTGCATGTGAGGCTCCTGAGAGAAATATGCAGTACATTTCATCAGCTGGAGCCTCTTTCGGCCTCGGCCCCTCTGGCCAGGCAAGGCGGGCAGCCGCTACCCCTCAGTCAGTTCAGGAATCAAGTCGTGTCAACCTCAGTCATTCATTCAAAATAATAATAATAATGATGGCATTTGTTAAGTGCTTACTATGTGCAAAGCACTGTTCTAAGCGTTGGGGAGGATACAAGGTGATCAGGTTCCCCCAGGTGGGGCTCACAGTCTTAATCCCTATTTTAAAGATGAGCGAACTGAGGCCCAGAGAAGTTAAGCGACTTGTCCAAAGTCACACAGCTGACAAGTGGTGGAGCCAGGATTAGAACCCCTGACCTCTGACTCCCAAGCCGGGCTTTTTTCACTGAGCCACGCTGCTTCTCTTCATTTAATCCTATTTATTGAGCGCTTACTGTGTCCAGAGCACTGTACTAAGTGCTTGGGAAGTCATTTTCAGGATTGGAGAAACATGGGACTCCAGGACTTAAAAGGGGTGGCCTGGGGTGGTCCGGTCTGATGGAGGTCTAAACATGGGTCTTAATCGTGGTGGGTTTCCCACCTTCCAAGGCAAGGAACCCAAAAGACCAACCTCCCCAGCCTCTGGGAAAGCCCATTCCCCTTTCATTAAACTTGTCACCCCCTTTTCTCCCTGAAAACCCAGAGCCTTGAATCCGTTCTCAACTAGCAGGGGCTCAGATAACCACTTAGGCCTGTCTGAGGGATTCCCAGCTGTAAACTAACAGCTCCAAGTTCCCCCAGCAATCAATCCGTCAATGGTATTTATTGAGCACTTACTATGAGCAGAGCACTGTTCTAAGTGTTTGAGAGAGTCCAATACAACCGAATTAGCTGACAAGGTCCCTGCCCATAATTAGCTTACAGTCAAGTGGGGGAGGCAGACATTAATATGAATTGCAGCAGAGCAATTACTCTCCTTCCCTGACTAAGCCCCCCTTTCATCTTCTCCCACTCCCTTCTGCCCAGCTCTGATTTGCTCCCTTTGTTCGCCCCCCTTCCCAGCCCCATAGCACTTATTTATTCATTTAATCATATTTATTGAGTGCTTACGGTGTGCAGAGCACTGAGACCATTGTTGAGTAGAGACTGTCTCTATATATTGCTAAATTGTACTTTCCAAGAGCTTAGTACAGTGCTCAGCACACAGTAAGCACTCAATAAATACGACTGAGTGAATGAATGAATATATATCCTGCAATGTATTTATTTATATTAATATCTTTCTCCACCGCCCCACCTAGACTATAAGCTTGTGTGGGCAGGGAATGTGTCTGTTGTTGCACTGCCTTCTCCCAAGTGCTTAGTACAGATCCCCTTTGCTGCGACGGGGAGACGGCGGTGAGGGGGGTGGCGGGAAGGGATGGGGGACAGAAATAAATAATCCCCGCAGGGTTGGAGTGCTGGTGGAGTGGGTGGAGGGCAGGCTGTAATGATGTACATTTAGGTTTAATTCTATTTATTCTGGCGACTTGACACCTGTCCACATGAGCTGCCGAACGCTGCTGGCGAAAGTCTAAACACCATGCCAACCTCGTTCACTTCAAGTTTATCCTTTCCTGCCTTAACTCAGCCCTCTCTTCTGCCAGACAAAACTATTTCTCCTCCCTTATTGACACCCATGCCCATCATCCCCGCCGGCTCTTCCGTACACTCAACTCCCTTCTCAGGCCCCCGGTTCCTCCCCCTCCTCCTTCCCTCACCCACAACGATCTGGCCTCCTACTTCATTAACAAAATTAAATCCATCAGGTCCGACCTCCCCAAAGTCACTTCACCCGCTTCTCCAACCCCCTGGCTCTCAACACTCTCTGCTACTCTCCCATCCTTCCCAGCAGTATCCTCAGAGGAGCTCTCCTCCCTGCTCTCAAGTGCTACTCCGGCCACCTGTGCTTCTGACCCCATTCCCTCTCATCTCATGAAATCTCTCGCTCCATCCCTTCTCCCCTCCTTAACTTCCATCTTCAACTGCTCACTCTCCACTGGTTCCTTCCCCTCTGCCTTCAAACATGCCCATGTCTCTCCCATCCTAAAAAAACCCTCTCTTGACCCCACCTCACCTTCTAGTTATCGTCCCATATCCCTCCTACCATTCCTTTCCAAACTCCTTGAACGAGTTGTCTACACTCGCTGCCTAGAATTCCTCAACAACAACTCTCTCCTCGACCCCCTCCAGTGTGGCTTCCGTCCCCTACATTCCACGGAAACTGACCTCTCAAAGGTCACCAATGACCTCCTGCTTGCCAAATCCAACGGCTCATACTCTGTCCTAATCCTCCTCGACCTCTCAGCTGCCTTCGACACTGTGGACCACCCCCTTCTCCTCAACACGCTATCTGACCTTGGCTTCACAGACTCCATCCTCTCCTGGTTCTCCTCTTATGTCTCCGGTCGTTCATTCTCAGTCTCTTTTGTAGGCCCCTCCTCCCCCTCCCATCCTCGTACTGTGGGGGTTCCCCAAGGTTCAGTGCTTGGTCCCCTTCTGTTCTCAATCTACACGCACTCCCTTGGTGACCTCATTCGCTCCCACGGTTTCAACTATCATCTCTACGCTGATGACACCCAGATCTACATCTCTGCCCCTGCTCTCTCCCCATCTCTCCAGGCTCACATCTCCTCCTGCCTTCAGGACATCTCCATCTGGATGTCTGCCCACCACCTAAAGCTCAACATGTCAAAGACTGAACTCCTTGTCTTCCCTCCCAAACCCTGCCCTCTCCCTGACTTTCCCATCTCTGTTGACGGCACTACCATCCTTCCTGTCTCACAAGCCCGCAACCTTGGTGTCATCCTCGACTCCGCTCTCTCATTCACCCCTCACATCCAAGCCGTCACCAAAACCTGCCGGTCTCAGCTCCGCAACATTGCTAAGATCCGCCCTTTCCTCTCCATCCACACCGCTACCCTGCTCGTTCAAGCTCTCATCCTATCCCGTCTGGACTACTACATCAGCCTTCTCTCTGATCTCCCATCCTCATGTCTCTCCCCACTTCAGTCCATGCTTCATGCTGCTGCCCAGATTATCTTTGTCCAGAAACGCTCTGGGCATATTACTCCCCTCCTCAAAAATCTCCAGTGGCTACCAATCAATCTGCGCATCAGGCAGAAACTCCTCACCCTGGGCTTCAAGGCTGTCCATCACCTTGCGCCCTCCTACCTCACCTCCCTTCTCTCCTTCTCCAGCCCAGCCCGCACCCTCTGCTCCTCTGCCGCTAATCTCCTCACCGTACCTCGTTCTCGCCTGTCCCGCCATCGACCCCCGGCCCACGTCATCCCCCAGGCCTGGAATGGCCTCCTTCTGCCCATCCGCCAAGCTAGCTCTCTTCCTCCCTTCAAGGCCCTGCTGAGAGCTCACCTCCTCCAGGAGGCCTTCCCAGACTGAGCCCCTTCCCTCCTCTCCCCCTCATCCCCCTCTCCATCCCCCACATCTTACCTCCTTCCCTTCCCCACAGCACCTGTATATATGTATATATGTTTGTACATATTTATTACTCTATTTATTTTACTTGTACATATCTATTCTATTTATTTTATTTTGTTAGTATGTTTGGTTTTGTTCTCTGTCTCCCCCTTTTAGACTGTGAGCCCACTGTTGGGCAGGGACTGTCTCTATATGTTGCCAATTTGTACTTCCCAAGCGCTTAGTACAGTGCTCTGCACACAGTAAGCGCTCAATAAATACGATTGATGATTATGATGTTTTTGTTTTGTTGTCTGTCTCCCCCTTCTAGACTGTGAGCCTGTTGTTGGGTAGGGACTGTCTTTATATGTCACCAACTTGTACTTCCCAAGCACTTAGTATAGTGCTCTGTACACAGTAAGTGCTTAATAAATACGACTGAATGAATGAGGGAGTGTCTGCCAGGCTGAAGCTGGGCAGTACATTCACTCAATCGTATTTATTGAGCGCTTACTGTGTGGCTGGAGAAAATTCAGTCGGCCTCCCCAAAGCCACATAGTGAGTCTCTATGACCCAGAGTGCCTCTGCCAAAGGAAGGCATCCAGGGATGGGGTCTGGGGTAGGGCGGATGGGCAGGGGGAAGAGGATCAATCATGGAGCAGGGGAAAGAGGCAAGTCCAGACAGGGAGGGACACAAACAGAAGCCTGGCAGTTCTCCCCAGTAAGGCACCACAGGGACCTTGGGTGGACTGGCCCCCAGCCTCTACTTCCCCGGCCGAGGGAGCCCAGGGCTCTTTGGGACCCAGCTATATCTGCTCAGAACTTCTCTCTGAAAATGGCTTTTTCAGCCATCAGGAGACCTCAAACTTGGAAGCTATAACAATCACAATCTCTCTCTCTCTCTTCCTCCCCCGGCCGCCCGCCTCTTCTCCCTTCCCCGACACGGATTTCTTTTTTCTTCGAAAAATATCCTCATGGGGCTTGAACTTCTTCCAAAGGATGAGTAGGGGAGGCAGAGTTGGGGGTTTCATCCCCTGGGGCCACCACCTGTCAGCCCCCACTGCCATCCTCTGTCCTATCCCATCCCATCCCATCCCAGCCTCTGTCTCTGCCCCAACTTCACACCATGGGGGAAAAGCAGCATGGCCCTTCCTGGGGCCGCCTGGATCCTCTCCTCGCCCCACTCCCTGCTGGGTTGGGACCACTGCCAACTTGCTGCTGCCCCCGCTGTCGATCCTTGAGCTCCAGGGCTGGAAATCGTCTCCCACCATTCTCCCATCCCACCACACTCCCTGTGGTCCCCTGGCTCTCCGCTCCAAGAATAGGAGCCGGCTGCTCCCTCACCAGAACACTTCCCACTCAACCGACTGCCTCAAAACCCGGCTCCCTCGCCCGACTCCTCCGCTCAGCCCCCGCACCAGTCGGTGGCTCAGTTCTAGGACATTCTCTGGCCTGCAATCCCTTCTCAGCCTCCCGTCCCTCCCCTCTCCCGGCTTCCCTCCCCTGGAATTTCCCACGGGTCCCAGGGAGGGGTAGGCCGCAGGGGTGCCTCTGGAGGGTTGCGGAAGGGACTCACAGTTCCGTGACGTTCTTGGGGATGCCCACGGGCAGGGCGCGGAGGTGCTTGTTGCTGCAGCGGACAACCGTGTCCAGGCAGGTGCATTCCTGGGGGCACTGGGGGCGTGGGATGCAGCCCACCTCTTCCTGCCCTGGGAAAACAAAGGCAGGGTCATCCCGGGGGAGCCGCCTTGGTGGAACTTCCATCCTGGACTGTCGGCTCCTTGAGGGCAGGGACTCCCCCAACACTCAGTACTCCCAAACACTCCCCGTCCCAGCCCCACAGCACTTATTATGCATACATCTGTAATTCATTTATTCATATTAATAAGCAGTGTGGCTTTGGAGTCAGAGGTCATGGGTTCAAATCCCAGCTCCGCCAACTGTCGGCTGTGTGACTTTGGACGAGTCACTCAACTTCTCTGTGCCTCAGCTACCTCATCTGCAAAATGGGGATTAAAGCTGTGAGCCCCGCGCGGGACAACCTGATCACCTGGTAACCTCCCCAGCGCTTAGAACAGTGCTTTGCACATAGTAAGCGCTTAACAAATACCATTATTATTATTATTATATTAAGGTCTGCCTCCCTCTCTAAACTGTAAGCTCATTATGGGCAGGGAATGTGTCTTATATTGTTATATTGTAGTCTCCCAGGAGTTTAGTACAGTGCTCTGTACACAGTAAGCACTCAATAAATACCAGTGATGATTGACTTACTGAGTTCTCTGCACAGAATGGGCACTCAGTAAATGCCACTGATTGATCAATTGCCTCCCCACCCCTTCCGTCCTTGCTAACGGATCTTTTTTTATGGTATTTATTAAGCGTTTTCTGTGTGTCAAACACTGTTCTAAGCGCTGGGGCACATATATGATTGATGATGATAAACGATTAATTAGGTTGGATACAGTCCCTTCCACCGTGCACTGCCCTTCCACTTGGATTAGCTCAATCCATTCACCCCTCAGTCCCACAGCACTTATGTACATATGCATAATTTATTTATATTCATGTCTGTATCCCCCCCTAGACTGTAAGCTTTCTGTGGGCAGGGAATGTGCCTACCAACTCGGTTATGTTGTTATACTTATAATTATTATTATAATGGTATTTGTTAAGCGCTTACAATGCGCCAGGCACTGTACTAGCATCTGGGGGAGATACAAGCCATTCAGGTTGGTCACAATCCCTTTCTCACATGGGGCTCACAGTCTTAATCCCCATTTTACAGATGAGGTAACTGAGGCCCAGAAAAGTTGTTGATGATGATGATGATGGTATTTTTTAAGCGCTTCCTATGTGCCAAGCACTGTTCTAAGCACTGGGGGAGATACAAGGTTATCACAGTCTTAATCCCTATTTCACAGACGAGGTAACTGAGGCAAAGAGAAGTTAAATGACTTGCCCAAAGTCACACAGCTGACAAATAGAGAAGCAGCATGGCTCAGTGGAAAGAGCACGGGCTTTGGAGTCAGAGGTCATGGGTTCAAATCCCAGCACTGCCACTTGTCAGCTGTGTGACTTTGGGCAAGTCACTTCACTTCTCTGTGCCTCAGTTCCCTCATCTGTAAAATGGGGATTAAGAATGTGAGCCCCACGTGGGACAACCTGATCACCTTGCAACCTCCCCAGTGCTTAGAACAGTGTTTTGCACATAGTAAGTGCTTAATAAATGTCATCATTACTATTATTATTTAAATGGGGGAGCCAGGATTAGAGCCCATGACCTTTGACTCCCAAGTCTGGGCTCTTTCCATTAAACCAAGCTGCTTCTCTAGGTGAAGTGATATATCCAAGATCACACAGCAGGTAAGTGGCAGAGCCGGATCCAGGTCTTTCTGACTCCTAGGCCTGTGCTCTAACCAAGCCGTTGTTCCCAAGCGCTTACTACAGTGTTCTGCACAGAGTAAGCACATAATAAATGACTGATTAATTGATTGTCCTGCATGGGGCTCACAGTCTAAGTAGGAGGGAGATAATAATAATAATGATGGCATTTATTAAGCACTTACTTCTTGCACAGTCATTGTCCCATTACTTGTGAGCCATTCATTCATTCATTCAATTCTATTTATTGAGCGCTTACTGTGTGCAGAGCACTGTACTAAGCGCTTGGAAAGTACAATTCAGCAACAAAGAGCCATGTTTAACTACATGCAATCTGTGTCTGCACATAATTTCCACAGTACATAGCAAGCTCTGCAAGGAGGAATGTGCCTTAGTAGTAATGATAATAATAATTGTGGGATTTGTTAAGCACTTACTATGTGACAAGCACTGTGCTACACTCTGGGATAGATACAATATAATCAGGCCAGGCACAATCCCTGTCCTTCACGGGGCTCACAGTCTAAGTAGGAGGCAATGAATCTCCATTTTACAGATGAGGGAACTGAGGCACAGAGAAGCCAAATAATAATAATAATGGCATTTATTAAGCACTTACTATGTGCAAAGCACTGTTCTAAGCACTTGCCCAGGGTTAAGTGGCAGGCAAGTGGCAGAGTCAGGATTAGCCCAAGGTCCCCTGAGTCCCAGGCCCATTAGGCCACGCTGCCTTGTTCTCCCCACGGCTCAGTGCCGGCGGATGCTCGGTAGGCCTGTGCTGCCCAAGGGACCCTCTCCAATCCATTCCAAACCCGGGTGGCAGGGCCGGTCCTGGATACAGGTGGACCTGTAGATATGTATTTATTTGTACATATCTATTCTATTTATTTTATTTTGTTAGTATGTTTGGTTTTGTTCTCTGTCTCCCCCTTTTAGACTGTGAGCCCACTGTTGGGTAGGGACTGTCTCTATATGTTGCCAATTTGTACTTCCCAAGCGCTTAGTACAGTGCTCTGCACATAGTAAGTGCTCAACAAATACGATTGATGATGATGATGATGATGATGACCGGACAACGGTCCGAGCCTCCCTTTCCCCTGGGGGCCCTTGGCTTAGTGAGTGCAGGTGAAACAGAACCTGATTTGTTCAAACTGAATGAGAACTTTGCAAATCTTATGGACTGCAGACTATAAATCTGGGGTAATGATAATAATAATGATGATGGCATTTGTTAAGCACTTACTATGCGCGAAGCACTGTTCTAAGAGCTAGGGGGGATACAAGGTGATCAGGTTGTCCCACGTGGGGCTCACAGTTTTAATCCCCATTTTACAGATGAGGGAACTGAGGCCCAGAGAAGTGAAGTGACTTGCCCAAAGTCACACAGCAAGTGGGACTAGAACCCATGACCTCTGGCTCCCAAGCCTGTGTTCTTTCCACTGAGCCACGCTGCTTCTCTGACTTGGGGTACTCTCCCAGGCGCTCAGTACAGTGCTCAGGACACAGTAATAATAATAATGATGATGGCATTTGTTAGGCACTTACTATGTGCAAAGCACTGTTCTAAGTACTGGGGAGGATACAAGGTGATCAGGTTGTCCCACGTGGGGCTCACAGTCTTCATCCCCATTTTACAGATGAGGGAACTGAGGCCCAGAGAAGTTAAGTTAGAGAAGCAGCATGGGTCAGTGGAAAGAGCCCAGGCTTTGGAGTCAGAGGTCATGGGTTCAAATCCCAGCTCTGCCAACTGTCAGCTGTGTGACTTTGGGCAAGTCACTTCTCTGTGCCTCAGTTCCCTCATCTGTAAAATGGGGATTAAGACTGTGAGCCCCCCGTGGGACAACCTGATCACCTTGTAACCTCCCCAGCGCTTCGAACAGTGCTTTGCACATGGTAAGCGCTTAATAAATGCCAGCACCCTAAAGCAACTTGCCCAAAGTCACACAGCTGACAAGCGGCAGAGCTGGGGTTTGAACCCATGACCTCTGACTCCGAAGCCCGTGTTCTTTCCACTGAGCCACGCTGCTTCTCTGACTTGGGGTAATCAATCAATCAATCGTATTTATTGAGCGCTTACTATGTGCAGAGCACTGTACCAAGCGCTTGGGAAGTACAAATTGGCAACACATAGAGACAGTCCCTACCCAACAGTGGGCTCACAGTCTAAAAGGGGGAGACAGAGAACAGAACCAAACATACCAACAAAATAAAATAAATAGGATAGAAATGTACAAGTAAAATAAATAAATAAATAAATAGAGTAATAAATATGTACAACCATATATACATATATACATATGTATATATGGTTGGGGTACTCTCCCAAGTGCTTGGTACAGTGCTCAAGACACAGTAAGTGCTTGATAACTACGACTGAATAAATGAACAAGGGCACAGTTGGCGCTTGATAACTAGATTAACTGAATGAACAAGGGCCAACTGCCGGTCAGAGGTCTCAGCCCGCCCTCCATCAGGCGCCGGTGAGTTACCTTCCTCACATCTGAAGTCAGGGAAGGCCACGTCCTGCAAGGGGATCTGGCGCAGGAAATCCGGGTTCTGGCAGCGCGGGTTCCCGGTCACAATCTTCCTCCTCCGCAGCCAGTCCCCGAGCCAGGCCAGCTGGCAGTCGCAGTTGAAGGGATTGGCCAACAGGTTCCTGGGCAGGAGGGGCACATGCGGCCACAGCGGTGGCGAACGGGGACGCCAGGCCCGTCCGCTGGGCTACCAGCCGACCCCATCCTCGCCCCTGTCCGCTCTCTGTCCCTGGGCCCACCCGTCCCTCACCAACCCTCTCACACAAACACACTTGCACAGCTCCGGCCCTCAGGGCCCGGGGTGGCCAGAGGAAGCGGGGGAGGTAGGAGGGTGGAAGGAGGAAGGAGCGGGCGGAGAGGGGAGGTGGGCCAGGCAACAGCTGGTGGGGAGGGGAAGAGTGGGGCAGCAGCGGAGGGACAAGGGAAAGGGCAGAGCATAGTTGGGCCCGGCAGCAGCAGGGGTGAGGAGAGAGTGGGGAGGAAGTAGGATGGCTCCTTGGAGGTGGAGAAAGGAGAAGGGAGTGGGTAGAGCCTGGTTACCAATCAATCTGTGCATCAGGCAGAAACTCCTCAACCTGGGCTTCAAGGCTGTCCATCCCCTCGCCCCCTCCTACCTCACCTCCCTTCTCTTCTTCTCCAGCCCACCCCACACCCTCCGCTCCTCTGCCGCTAATCTCCTCACTGTGCCTCATTCTTGCCTGTCCCGCCATCAACCCCCGGCCCACGTCCTCCCCTGCGCCTGGAATGCCCTCCCTCTGCCCATCCGCCAAGGTAGCTCTCTTCGTCCCTTCAGGGCCCTACTGAGAGCTCACCTCCTCCAGGAGGCCTTCCCAGATTGAGTCCCTTCCTTCCTCTCCCCCTCGTTCCCCTTTCCATCCCCCTCATCTTACCTCCTTCCCTTCCCCACAGCACCTGTATATATGTATATATGTTTGTACATATTTATTACTCTATTTATTTATCTATTTTACTTGTACATATCTATTCTATTTATTTTATTTTGTTAGTATGTTTGGTTTGTTTTTGTTCTCTGTCTCCCCCTTTTAGACTGTGAGCCCACTGTTGGGTAGGGACTGTCTCTATATGTTGCCAACTTGTACTTCCCAAGTGCTTAGTACAGTGCTCTGCACACAGTAAGCGCTCAATAAATACGACTGATTGACTGATTGGTACAGCAGGGAAAAGGGGGAGCAGAACAGCAGTTGGATGGCTCACTGGAATGGGGGGATGGAGGAAGGGAGGAGGGAGAAGGGAGTGGGCAGAACACAGTTGGGCTAGGCAGCAGCAGAGGTGGGGGATAGTGAGCTAGTAGTGGGATAGCTCTTCGGTTGTTGGGGGTAGTGGGGCAGAGAGAGAAGGGAAAAGGGAGCAGGTAGAGTGTGGGTAGAGCAGGGAGATGGGGGAGCAGAGCGGCAGTTGGATGGCTCTCGGTGGGATGGAGAGAGGGAGGAGGGAGAAGGGAACAGACAGAGTGCCGTTGGGCCAAGGAGCAGCAGGGGCTGGGGAGAGCAGGGCAGTGATGGGATGTAATAATGATAATAATGATAGCATTTACTAAGCACTTACTATACGCAAAGCACTGTTCTGAGCACTGGGGAGGTTACAATAATAATAATAATAATATTCATTCATTCAATCATATTTATTGAGTGCTTACTGTGTGCAGAGCACTGTACTAAGCACTTGGGAAGTACAAGTTGGCAACATATAGAGACGGTCCCTACCCAACAGCGGGCTCACAGTCTAGAATAATAATAATAATAATAATAATAATAGCATTTATTAAGTGCTTACTATGTGCAAAGCACTGTTCTAAGTGCTGGGGAGGTTACAAGGTGATCAGATTGTCCCATGGAGGGCTCACAGTCTTCATCCCCATTTTACAGATGAGGTAACTGAGGCCCAGAGAAGTTAAGTGAGTTGCCCAGTCACACAGCTGACAATGGGCAGAGCTGGCATTTGAACCCATGACCTCAGACTCCAAAGCCCGTGCTCTTTCCACTGAGCCACGCTGCTTCTCATAAGGTGATCAGGTTGTCCCACGGGGGGCTCACAGTCTTAATCCCCATTTTACAGATGAGAGAATTGAGGCACAGAGAAGTGAAGTGACTTGCCCAAAGTCACACAGCTGGCAATTGGCGGAGTCGGAATTTGAACCTATGATCTCTGACTCCAAAGCCCGGGCTCTTTCCACTGAGCCATGCTGCTTCTCTAGACTGTAGACTAACCTTGTTTGGGGCAGGGAACTTGTCTGTTTATTGTTACGCTGTACTCCCCCAAGCGCTTAGTACAGTGCTTTGCACACAGTATGTGCTCAATTAATATGATTGAATGAAGAAATGGATGGATGGCAGGATGGATGGCTTCTGGGGGATAGAGGATGGAGAAGGGAGTGGGTAGAGAGGGGAGAAGGGCCGTGTAGCATCTGGGGAGCAAGGCAGCAGTGGGATGGCTCCCGGGGGGATGAAGGGAGTGGACAGAGCGCAGTTGGGACAAGCAGCAGTGGAGGTGGGGGAGATCGAGGCAGCGGTGAGGTGGATCCCAGGGAAGGGAGAGGGCGGAGCGGGAAGACAGGGCCGGGTGGCAGGAGGAGCCTGACTCACAGGGTGGAGAGGGATTGAAGGGTGTCGAAGGCCCCAGGGGAGATGGTGCTGATCTGATTGTCGTAGAGTGAGAGGAGGCGGACATTGCGCAGGCCCGTGAAGCTGTCGTTGTGGATGCAGCCGATGCGGTTGTTCCTCAGCATCCTGCAGAGCACAGGGGACAGGCGGAGGACCGGGGAAAGAGCCGGGAGACACCGGAGCTTCACAACGATGGCACTGATTACTAGGCCCTAACCACTGTGCTAGGCGCTGGAGTGAGAAAATCGGATCACAGTCCCCGTTCCACACAGGGCTCCAAATCTAAGAGGGAGGGAGGGCGGGTATCTTGTCCCCATTTCACAGATGAGGAAACCTGAGGCCCAGAGAGGTTAAATGATGACCTCGGTTACACAGCAGGCCAGGGGCAGAGCTGGGATCAGAAGGCAGGTATCCTGTCTCCCAGTCCCCTGCTGCTTCTACCAGGCTTCCTGTTCTTCATCATCATCATCAATCGTATTTATTGAGCGCTTACTGTGTGCAGAGCACTGTACTAAGCGCTTGGGAAGTACAAATTGGCAACATATAGAGACAGTCCCTACCCAACAGTGGGCTCACAGTCTAAAAGGGGTGTTCTTGTCCTTCCATCTCCAAGGGGCTGGGTGGTCCCCCCAATCTTTCCCCCCCGATGACACAAGCTGGGGGTCCCCATCCTCAGAATCACTGTGCCCCTCCACCCCACCCGGACGGCCCTTAATTCCTGCCCTGTCTTCTGCAGGGGCTCCACGGGATGACAGTTTCTGTCTTCTGGATGCTGCCACCCTAGCCCTCTCCAACCCAGCCCCATCCCCACCCTCTCCATGCCCCAGCACCCCATCCCCCTCCCCCCCTCCCCGTCCCAACGCCCTGTGCCGCCCTCACAGGGTCCTCAGGCCCTCCAGCCCCCGGAACATGCCGCTGCGGACGGAGTCCAGCTGGTTGACCGTCAGGTGCAGCTCGCTGACCGAGGCCGCCCCCTCAAACGCGCCATCTTCTATCTCGGCCACCTTGTTGTTGCTCAGGTTACTGGAGGGGCAGGAGATGGAAACCAGGCCAAACGCCCCTTTGGTGGGCATTCCAGGCCGGCCCCAACCCTCTGACCCTCTCCCCTGTCCCCGGGCTCTGGATCGTGGGCTCCCTAGTCCCCGGACCCCCAACCCCTGACTCTTCCCGGCTCCTCCTCTCCCCGGACACTCACATTTTCTTCAGGTGAGGGAGCTTTTTGAAGATCCCAGTGGCCTCCAGGACTGAAATTTCATTGTTGTTCAATCGTCTGGGACGGGCAAGGAAGAGACCAAGAGGCAGTGAACAAGGGAAGGTGCAACTCCTCTAGTTTCAGCCCCTTTTTAGCACCTTCCAGGGGTATCTTTTAGAGAATCAGTGTGGCTCAATTGTTTGATCTCCTTAATAATAATAATATTAATTATGGTATTTGTTAAGCACTTGCTATGTGCCAAGCCCTGTTCTAAGCGCTGGGTAATACAAGGTAATCAGGTTGTTCACGTGGGGCTCAAACTCTTAATCCCTATTTTACAGATGAGGTAACTGAGGCACAGAGCAGTGGCTAGCCCAAGGTCACACGGCAGACAAGCGGCAGAGCCGGGATTAGAACCCACGTCCTCTGACTCCGAAGCCCGTGATCTAAAGATGAGGCTGTTTTCCCCTCAGAGCTGCAGGTGTCAGTTTGACTCTTCCTTCAGGGAGTGGGTGAGACCACTCACCCTCACAATGCCCCCCATGATCCAAAGAAAGGGGAAGGGGCTTTATTATCCCTACGTCACGGAAGTGGAAATGGAGGCACTGAGAAGGTCAGCAGCTGACCCAACAAGGGCTTAGTGTCACCCGGCCAGCCGATGGCAAACCCTGGACAAGAACCCACATCTGCTCTTGCTCACAGTCTACACAGCCTCTCTTTGATCCACTGTCCCAGGAGGCTGAGCTAGGAGATGGCGGTCCTGAGCCAGAAATAGGATTGCCAACGTAATTAGTGAGTCCTCTTTCTAGGTGCACAACAGACAGTAATAGACTCTAGACTGTAAGTTTGTCCTGGGAGTTCGTTAACAGTAATAATGATGATGTTTGTTAAGCGCTTACTATGTGCCAGGCACTGCGTTGTGGGTAGGGGTTGTGCCTGTCAACTCTGTTGGACTGTACTCTCCCATGTTCTTAGTACAGTGCTCTGCACACAGTAAGCGCTCAATAAATACCTTAGATGATGATGAAAAATGGCAGAACAAGAGGATGAGAGGAGGCTTCGGGCTATTTTCCCTGGATTTCGAGCTGGTTCCCAGCAAGGAAAATCCATGGTGGGGAGGGTGGGGTGGGCAGGGCGGGAAGAGGAGAAAACACCCCAGCCACATCTCAGTGTCAGAAAGGATTCACTGTTTCTCATAGCAGTTGTCTCAGATTATTACTTAACAAAAATAATAGAAATAATAATCGTATTTGTTAACCATAAGCTACAACTATTCTACAGTTGAGGAAACAGAGGCTCAGAGAAGTGAAGTGACTCTCCCAAGATCACACAGCGCAGGTGAGTGCCAGAGCCAGGATTAGAATCCCGATTTGTTTGTATCTTCCCCAGCACTTAGCACGGTGCCTGGCACATAGTAAACACTTAACAAATACCGTTATTATTATTATCACCATTACTGTTATTATTATTAACCCAGGCCTCCTGACTCCCAAGCCCATATTCTTTCCACCAGGCCCGCTGCTTCTCACCCACAATTGCTATGTATTTTGGAGATTACTATTTAGGGGATTCCCCAGGGTGGTGGCATTGAGGGGTTTTGGGGACTGCACTGGGCACTGTGTGGACCATCCTAGAATGGACAGTGTGAACTGAGCTGCCTCTAGGGTCCTGGTGACTCCTGGGGAAACAGAGGCCACACAGCAGGCCCTAAAGTGTTCCAAATGCCTGAGATGGGGAGGACTGGGGAGAGTGGGAGGGACAGAGGAGGAAGAGGAGAGAGAAGGGGAGTGGGTGGTTGGGAGAGGAGGAGAGTAGGGGAGTGAGTGCGAGGGAAGAGGAGAGGAGAGGAGGGCCAGGTTGAGCTGGCAGGGTGGCCCCTCACAGCTCGGCCGTAGACTGCGGGATCTTCTCGGGGATCTTGGTCAGCTTCAGGTTGGAGCACTCCACCACGTTGGACTCGCAGCGACACTTGTTGGGGCAGATCACATCGCTGTGACACTCGCTGTTCAGCTGGTAGTCCTCCGTACCTGGCCCAAGGGGCAGGGGGCAAGGGGGAGACAGACGCATGTGAGGAAGGGGCGAAGGACCAGGGCCGGGGAGGGGCCCAGCCGGCCCAGTAGCACGAGCCGCACACATAACCCCACCGCCTCAACTTCATCCCATCACTCACATCCCCCTCGCACCCCTCCGCTCCCCCTTGTCCCCCCGACAAATGGACCTGGCTATTTACCTGGAATAAAGTACTGCTCCTTTGCTGGGGAGGAAAATGTAAGAACACAGTGAGATGGGGAGCCCAGGACTGTCCCTCAACAGCAAATCCTGAGGGGCCCTGCCCTTAGGAACATGCAACAGGAGGAAACAAATCCCCGTTCCTGTCCTAAGGATGTTCCCATCTAATGGGGCCGCTCCAGCCCTGTGGCTCAGGATTTCAGGGCTCCCGAAAGCAGCGATCAGAGCTCAGGAATCAGCATGGCAGTCAGGCAGAGGACAGGTTGGGGCAGACCCACTCTCTCAACAGTAGAACTAATAATAATGGAACCAACTACTGTGCTAAACACTGGGGTAGTAATAATAATGGCATTTATTAAGCGCTTACTATGTGCAAAGCACTGTTCTAAGCACTGGGAAGGTTACCAGGTGATCAGGTTGTCCCATGAGGGGCTCACAGTCAATCACCATTTTACAGATTGGGGAACTGAGGCACAGAGAAGTTAAGTGACTTGCCCAAAGTCACATAGCTGACAGGCGGTGGAGCCGGCATTTGAACCCATGACCTCTGATTCCAAAGCCCAGGCTCTTTCCACTGAGCCACACTGCTTCTCTAACCTAGTGTCAGCCCTGACCCACTTCAAGATGACTTCTCCGACTAAGCCCTCTTTTCCTTTTCTTCCACTCCTGTCTGCGTCACCCTGACTCACTCCCTTTATTCACCAGCCCCAACAAGCCCCACAGCACTTATGTACATATCTGTAATTTATTTATTTACATTAATATCTGTCTCCCCCTCTAAACTGTAAGCTCGTTGTGGGCAGGGAATGTGCCTGTTATACTGTACTCTCTCAAGTGCTTAGTACAGTGCTCTGCACACAGTAAGCACTCAATAAATACGACTGACTGACTGACTGACACGGGGCTTCCCATCTAAGGAGGAAGGAGAAGAGATCGGATCCCCGTTTTGCAGCTGAGGTATCTGATGACCAGAAGCAGCATGGCAGAGAAGCAGCGTGGCTCAGTGGAAAGAGCCCGGGCTTTGGAGTCAGAGATCATGGGTTCAGATCCCGGCTCCGCCAATTGCCAGCTGTGTGACTCTGAGTAAGTCACTTAACTTCTCTGTGTCTCAGTTACCTCATCTGTAAAATGGGGATTAAGACTGCGAGCCCCCCGTGGGACAAGCTGATCACTTTGTAACCTCCCCAGCGCTTAGAACAGTGCTTTGACATAGCAAGCGCTTAAATGCTATCATTATTATTATTATTCTCTGCTCCTGACTGACTAGGGACGCTGCTGCACAGAGAGTGGTTAGCAGGTCCAGCAAGGGCTCTCTCGAGGGCAGGGCTGCTCTTTCAGCTCCGGGTAGCCCCGAGAGGCAACTGGCCGGCAGGTCACCTGAGCACCGGAACTTCTTGCTCTTGATCTGCCCGATGCGCTTGTTGGCGAGGCGTCGGGGGCTGGCACAGCGGGCCCCGCTGGTCTCGATGGGGTTGGTCCGCAGAAAGTCCGCCAGCCACTTGAGGTGACAGTCACAGATGAACGGGTTTTGAGCCAGGTGTCTGTCCAAAACGGGAGCACGCGAAGAGAGCAGAAACGGTGTTAACAGCCCCGTCCTTGACCTTCCCTATTGACACACTGCATTTTCACAGACCTATAGCATCCTACTGACACGATGTTTTTTTATACTGCATCCCAGGGCTAGGGAAGAGACCTCACTGGCCAACTAGTCCACTCCCCAGTCTCTGGGAAGGTCTACACAGCATGACGTAGTGGATAGAGAACAGGCCCAGGAGTCAGAGCGTCCTGGGTTCTACTCCTGGCTCTGCCACTTGTCTGCTACGTGACCTTAGGCGAGTTGCTTCAATCAATCAATCAATCAATCACATTTATTGAGCACTTACTGTGTGCAGAACACTGTACTAAGCGCTTGGGAAGTACAAGTTGGCAACATATAGAGACAGTCCCTACCCAAAAGTGAGCTCACTGTCTAAAATGGGGAGACAGAGAACAAAACCAAACATACTTCTCTGCATCTCAGTTACTTTATAATAATAACAATAATGATAGCATTTATTAAGCACTGATTATGTGCAAAGCACTGTTCTAAGCACCGGGGAGGTTACAAGGTGATCAGGTTGTCCCATGGGGGGCTCACATTCTTAATCCCCATTTTACAGATGAGGGAACTGAGGCCCAGAGAAGTTAAGTGACTTGCCCAAAGTCACACAGCTAAGTGGCAGAGCAGGGATTTGAACCCATGACCTCTGACTCCAAAGCCCGGGCTCTTTCCACTGAGCCATGTCACTTCTCTGAAAAATGGGGATTGAGACTATGAGCCCCACATGGGACAGGGACTGTGACCAATTCAATTTGTTTGTATCCACCCCAGCTCTTAGTACTGTATGGGGCACCTAGCAAGTGCTTAACAAATACCACAATTATTATTATTATCTTATTATTCTGTCCCAGGCAGAGCCATCCTGTTTTCCACAGACCCTGAAGGAGGGAAGGACCACGGCGACAGGGCCCTGAATTCCCAGTTTTCCAGGACGGAAGCAGTGGAGCGGGGGACGGGAGGGGGTTACGTGTTCAGTTCAGAAGGCTCAGGTTCCCTCTCATTCCCAATCCTAATGATCCTGGCGAGAGCCGGGTGGATTCGATCTGTTCCGGTCCAGAGCTCTGGCAGGAAGGGTCTCGGTCTCCAGATAGGAAAGGGACCACCTGGCCAGCAGCCCAACCCCCATGTAGAATTCATCACCTCTCACATCACCCAGCCTCTCCCCAGGGACCTGGTCCTTCTGAATTCCTGGATCTGGACTCATTGCTGCTGGGCTTCATGGGGACGGGGAAATCCAGGCCCTCCTCCGCTCCCATACTCAGACATACACACATCTGGCATGGCGAACACTACCCCAGCAGGGGACAAAGCAGGCTGTGGTTGGGGGCGGGCAGGTGAAAATTCGCTGCTAGTTCAAGTAAAGTCTCTTGAGATGGGTCAAGTCCCTCCTGGCTGCTGGCTGCCTGACCTCTTTTGCTCTTTTGGACAGCTGCTCCACACTGAGCAGATGTGCTGGCTGAGTCTCCACACAACGGAGGCCAGAGATGATGGAGAAGTCACCAGGAATTGGGGTGGGGCCAGGATGGGGAGGAGGAGGGGTGCCATTTCTCCTCTAAAGGCATGCCTGCCTATTCAAATTGCTCCCCTGCCCCAGCCTGAGCTTTATTCATTCATTCATTCATTCATTCATTCAATCGTATTTATTGAGCATATATTGTGTGCAGAGCAGTGTACTAAGCGCTTGGGAAATACAAGTTGGCAACATATAGAGACGGTCCCTACCCAACAGTGGGCTCACAGTCTAGAAGGGGGAAACAGACAACAAAACAAAACATATTAACAAAATAAAACAGAATAGTAAATATGTACAAGTAAAATAAATAGAGTAATAAATCTGTACAAACATATATACAGGTGCTGTGGGGAGGGGAAGGATGTAGGGCGGGTGGGATGGGGAGGGGGAGAGGACTCCTTGGAGCTAAGGGCCCTACAATGCGCCAGTTTATTGCTGTATTATCCTCTCCCAAGTGCTTAGTACAGTTCTCTGCACACCATAAGCACTCAATAAATTCAATTAACTGACCGATAACGGTCCCAGCCACCACAGCCACAGCAGAGGGTATCGGTGCTCACCCAGTTGATTTATGAGCTCTACCCTGAGTCTAAATAATACCTGTGGTATTTGTTAATGCTTACTATGTGCCGGGTACCCTACTAAGTGCTGGGGTGGATACAAGGAAATAGGGTTGGATACAGTCCCTGTCCCCCATACAGCTCACAGTCTTAATCCCCATTTTACAGATGAAGGAACTGAGGCACAGAGAAGTGAAGTGACCTGCCTCAGGTCACACAGCGAAGTGGCGGAGCTAGGATTAGAACCCAGGTCCTTCTGACTCCCAGGCCCGTGATTCTCTAAATAATAATAATAATAATGATAGCATTTATTAAGCGCTTACTATGTGCAAAGCACTGTTCTAAGCGCTGGGGGGGATACGAGGTGATCAGGTTGTCCCACGGAGGGCTCACAGTCTTAATCCCCATTTTACAGATGAGGTAACTGAGGCTCAGAGAAGTTAAGTGACTTGCCTAAGGTCACACAGCAGACGTGGCGGAGCCGGGATTCGAACCCATGACCTCTGACTCCAAAGCCCGGGCTCTTTCCACTGAGCCACGCTGCTTCTCTAACCTAAATCCTTCTCTAAATCCTAACCCCGCCCCACCCTCCCCCAAGTCCCATTTCCCTGCAAATCAGAAATTTCCCCTTTGTTGCCCCCAATCTGAGGCCCCACTAGAGAATTTTTCCCACCCGCCCTGCTTTTCTCTGGGTTTGACTGGACGAAGTCAGGACGTTTCCCTGCGGTCCACAATTTCCCCTTGTCTTTGGGGTCTCTCTCTGGTGCTTCAGCCTCATCATGGATAAATTGCTTAGACACAGCAGGTGATCCATGAGCTGAGCAGGCCCTTCCTATCCTCCAGAAGCTTCCGAGGCCTGGGTGAACTCTAGATGTGCTCCTTCCTGACAGACTGAGAATCTGAGTCCAGATGTGGGCCCATCCCTCCCATTCCTGTGAAAAGAAGGCCTCAAACTCCAAGAATGACAGGTCTGCGGCCCAGGCACAGAACTGCAGGGAAGCAACATGGCCTAGCGGATAGAGCATGGATATGAGAGTCAGAAGGACTTGGGTTCTAATCCTGACTCCCCCACTTATCAGCTGAGCAAGTCACTTCTCCACGCCTCAGTTCCTTCGTCTGTAAAATAGGGATTAAGACTCTGAGCCTTATGTGGGACAGGGACTGCGTCCAACCTGATCAACTTGTATGTAACCCAGGGCTTAGTACATTGCCTGGTACATGGTAAGTGTTTAATAAATACCACAAAAAACAAAACAAAAAAAGCAAAGCTGCTCAGAGATCAGGTCAGGTTCACTCCCGGCCAGTGTCAGGGAGAGAAGGAGCTCAGCCCACAGCCAAGAGGCTTCTAGGCAAAGGTGGGCAGCTCTTTCCTCGCCACTTTTCTGAGAAAAGCAGAAAGGAGGAGGTGGGAGAGAGGAGCAGCGGGCTGGCCACTCACAGGGTCTGGATGGCCCGCAGGGAGGTGAAGGTGCCCTTGGCCAGGCTCTGGATCTTGTTGTCATACAGGGAGAGCAGGGACAGGTTCTGGAGGTCCTGGAAGGCGTCGGCCCGGATGCAGTTGATCTTGTTGGCGTTCAGCAGCCTGCGGGGTGGACAGATGAGGATGGACAGACAGAGGGAGAGAAGGCGGGGTGGGGGGAAGGACACAATGCCCCTGAGGGACACTCCCCCCCCTGCCACCCCCACCATCCCGGCTCTAGACTGTGAGCTCGTTGTGGGCAGGAATGTCTCTGTTGCTATACTGTACTCTCCCAAGCTCTTAGTACAGTGCTTTGCACACGGTAAGTGCTCAATAAATAAGACTAAAGTAATGAGTGAAATGAATTAACCATTTGACTGGTTCCTCCCTCCTCCAGCCTGAAACCTTTTTTGGCTCCGCAGCGTCCTCCCCCTCAGGACGTTGAGGGAGGAGAGGGGACACAGTGGCTCCAGGCCTCCGGAGGGGTCCCCGGATCAATCGCCACAGTCCCAAGGTGACTTTAAAGAGGGTGGCACTAGGTCACAAGCCATGCCAGGCCAGAGCCGTGAGCCAGCGGGAGTCTTGATTCTGGCGACTCAGAAATCCAGCACCCAAGGGCCAACACCAGTCTACCCTTGCTTTCTACTCTCTGCTCCGGGTCCCCATATCTCCCTTGGGTCTCCCCCAGAGCAACACTTCCTTGGAGAAACAGTGTGCCCTAGTGGAAAGAGCCCGGGCCTGGGAGCCAGAGGTCATGAGTTCAAATCCTGGCTCCGCCACTGGTCAGCTGTGTGACTTTGGGCAAATCACTTCACTTCTCTGTGCCTCAGTTACCTCATCTGTAAAATGAGGGTTAAGACTGTGAGCCCCCCGTGGGACAACCTGATCACCTTGTATCCTCCCCAGCACTTAGAACAGTGCTTTGCACATTACAAGCACTTAATAAATGCCATTATTATTATTATGATTAATCCCAGCTCAGCCAGTTGCCTACTATGTGAACATAATAATAATAATGGCATTTATTAAGCGCTTACTATGTGCAAAGCACTGGTCTAAGCGCTGGGGAGGTTATAAGGTGATCAGGTTGTCCCACGGGGGGCTCACAGTCTTAATCCCCATTTTACAGATGAGGTAACTGAGGCCCGGAGAAGTTAAGTGACTTGCCCAAAGTCACACAGCTGACAACTGGCAGAGCAGGATTTGAACCCATAACCACTGACTCCAAAGCCCACGCTCTTTCCATTGAGCCATGCTGCTTCTCTGTGGAAGTCCTCTGTGCAAGTCTTATTTGCAACATGTGCAAGTCCTCTCACTTCTCTGTGCCTCAGTTTCCTTATTTGTAAAATGGGGATTCAATACTTAATCCCCCTCCTACTTAGACTGTGAAACCCATGCGGGGCAGGGACTGTGGGAAGTCTAACTAACTTGTTTCTACCTCAGTGCTTAGAATGGTATTGACCATAGTAAGTGCTTAACAAATGCCATTACTACAGTTATCATTATTATTATCAATTACAACACTAATAATAATAATAATAATTATTATAACATATAAGTTCTTTGTGGGCAGGGAACATGTTTACCAACTCTGTTATACTGTACTCTCCCAAGTGTTTAGTACAGTACTTTGCTCACAGTATGCACTCAATAAATACCATTGATTGTTTGATAAATAATAGTTATTATTACAGTCTTTATTGAACACTTACTATATCTGCTAAATGCTGAGGTAGATACGAAGTAATCTGACTGGCTACATGGGGGTGCCCAGTCTAAGAGAAGCAGAGTGGCTGAGTGGAAAGAGCACGGGCTTTGGAGTCAGAGGTCATGGGTTCAAATCCTGGCTCCGCCACTTGTCATCTGGGTGACTTTGAGCAAGTCACTTAACTTCTCTGTGCCTAGCGACCTCATCTGTAAAATGGGGATTAAGACTGTGAGCCCCCTGTGGGACAAACTGATCACCTTGTAACCTCCCCAGCGCTTAGAACAGTGCTTTGCACATTGTAAATGCTTAATAAATGGCATCACTACACTATTATTATTATTCTTATTAAGGAGGAGGGAGAATAGGTATTTTCTCCCCATTTGACAGATGAGAAAATTGAGGCCAAATGCGATTAAGCGGGTTGGCCAAGGTCACACAGTAGGCAGGTGGCAGGACAGGGAGTAGGACCCCGGCCTCCTGATTCCCACTGGGCAGCCAAGCCGCCTTCCTAGAGAGGCCTGTTCGACTTTTAGAACACCTGGAATCAATCAATCAATCATATTTATTGAGCGCTTACTGTGTGCAGAGCACTGTACTAAGCGCTTGGGAAGTACAAGTTGGCAGCATATAGAGACAGTCCCTATCCAACAGTGGGCTCACAGTCTAAAAGACCAAGGTCGTGACTGAGACTTTGCTGACAGCAGGACTAAGCTTGAAATTCTGCTCCCCGAGCCCCAGTGCCTTCTGTCCTCGTCATTGTCCTTGTCTCTTAGTACTTTTGTTGTCACTTCCCTTAGGTGTCTGCCTGGGGTCATCATCATCATCATCATCAATCGTATTTATTGAGCGCTTACCATGTGCAGAGCACTGTACTAAGCGCTTGGGAAGTACAAATTGGCAACATATAGAGACAGTCCCTACCCAACAGTGGGCTCACAGTCTAAAAGGGGGAGACAGAGAACAAAACCATCCCCGCCCTAACTCTCCGACGATGAGTCCTTCAGGGGCCTGGGACCAAGCCTATACTTCGGATTTTGTTCCCAGCGCTTCGGGGTTGCCCCGATTTGCTCCCTTTATTCATCCCCCTCTCCCAGTCCCACAGTGCTTATGTCCATATCTGTCATTTATTCATTTCTACTAATGTCTGTCTTCCCCTCTAGACTGTAAGCTCCTCATGGGCAGGGAAAGTATCTGTTTAGTGTATCGTACACTCCCAAGTGCTTAGTACAGTGCTCTGCACATGGTAAGTGCTCAATAAATGCAATCAAATGGATGGCTGACTAGTACAGTGCTTAATGGATACTATTACTAATTCCTTGCTCTTCTTACCCTGCTTAGCGTCCTCAGCACACTCAACAGTGAAGGGACAGACCCTCTCGACCCAGTGGGGTCTGGTCTAAGCCACCCTGGCTTGGCAGAACCAGACCCAAGTAGTGGCTGCAGCCCCAGCACCGAGCTCTCTTTCTACCTTCCCCGTGACCCACCCCGGCCCCCGGGGCCCCCCGCCGTACCCCCACCCCCAGTGGGATCTGCCCTGGGATGAGGCCGGGAATACTGTCCCATGGGAGGACTGCAGGAATGCTCCTTACAGCAGCTGCAAGGTGAACAGGCCACCGAAGACCCCTCTGGGCAGGTCCGTGATCTTGTTTCCATACAGCACCCTAAAAAACAAGAGAAATGGGGATCAGAGCACCCCTGACCCCCTCAATTTTCCCATTCGCAGGTTCTAGCAACCACAAGTGCTCTGCGCCCATCATTCTTTCACTCATTCATTCAATCTTATTTATTGAGCGCTTACTGTGTGCAGAGCACTGTACTAAGTGCTTGGGAAGTACAAGTTTGCAACATATAGAGATGGTCCCTACCCAACAGCGGGCTCGCAGGATCCTCCACCCCATTCCCTGGCTCTGGGGCATCACAGGGCACCCACCCAGGATTGGGCACCAAGGGACAGGTCCTCCCTCCTGGGATCCCGGGCACAGGAGTGTTAGGGGCATTTTCTTAGGCTCTCAGGGATGGCAACACAAAGAAAGCTAAGTAAGTCTCTACCACTCAGCCCACACTTCCCTCCTCTACCGCTAACCTTCTCACTGTGCCTCCATCTTGCCTGTCTCACCCCCGACGCCATGCCCACATCCTGCCTCTGGCCTGGAACAACCTCCTTCCTTATTTTTTGAGCAGAGGTATATCAACAAAAAAAACAAAAAAGAAATCCCCCCAAAATCCTTACAAACACTTACACCCAAACCCCACCTGAGTAGGCTAAAAAATCACCCACTCCACCAAGGCTCCCTGTGATTGTGGCTTTTAACTAGAAAATGTTAATATTTGATTAAGGACATTGGGTTTTTATTTGGATTTCATTAATTTCATACTATTAGCATGCAAAGGCCTACTCTCCCCCACTTCAAAACCTGTTGAAGGCATATCAACCAAGAGACCTTCCCAGACTAAACCCCACTTTCCCTCATCTACCACTCCCTCCTGAGTCACCCTGACTTGCTCCCTTTAATAATAATACTAATGGCATTTATTAAGCACTCACTATGTGCAAAGCACTGTTCTAAGCGCTGGGGAAGTTACAAGGTGATCAGGTTGTCCCACGGGGGGCTCACAGTCTTCATCCCCATTTTACAGATGAGGGAACTGAGGAACAGGGAAGTTAAGTGACTTGCCCAACGTCACACAGCTGACAAGCGGCAGAGCCGGAGTTTGAATCCATGACCTCTGACTCCAAAGCCCATGCTCTTTCCACTGAGCCACGCTGCTTCTCTCTTTGCCCTCCCCCTCCCAGCCCCACAGCACTTGGGTGCATATCGCTAATTTTATTTATTTGTACCGATGTCTATCTCCCCCCTGTAGACTATAAGCCTCTCAGTACAGTGTTCTGCATGCAGTAAGAGCTCAATAAATATGAGTGAATTAATGAATGAAAGTCTCCCATGCACCTCAAGTAGGCCCTACTAAATCTAGCCCAGAGAGAAGGCTGGTCATCCTGCCAGTCAGTCAACTCAGCTCTTAGAACAGTGCTCAGCGCTTAGAACAGTGCTTTGCACATAGTAAGCGCTTAATAAATGCCATAATTATGTAATTATTATTATTATTATTATTATTCAGAGCTAGGGTCAGGACCTCACTCAGTCACCATTCAACCATTCAATCACTCATATTCATTGAGTGCTTACTGTGAACGGAGCACTGTACTAAGTGCTTGAGAGTTGGTAGACACATTCCCTACCCACAAGGAGCTTATAGACTACAGGAAGCTTACAGTATTTAGCCCATCAAAAATAGGAAAATGGAGAGCCTCTGTGGAATGCTTCCAAATACACACCACTCACCGTTGTCACTCTGCCTTCTATCTAACCTAAAAAGGCCCACAAAATATCTGGGTTTGCGAACGGTCCCTGTCCCACAGAAAATTGTTTTCTAAGGGTGTTGATATGCTTCTCATTTTTTAAGCAGAGGTAGATCAACAACAAAAAAAAGGAATCCCCCAAAATCCTTACAAACACTCACACCCGAACCCCACCTGAGTATGCTAAAAAATCACCCACCCCACCAAGGCTCCCTGTGATGGCGGCTTTTAACTAGAAAATGTTAGTATGTGATTAAGAAGATTGGGTTTTTATTTGAATTTCATTAATTTCATAGTATTAGCATGCAAAGGCCTACTATGTATGTGAAAAGGTTTTTCAATATTGTTTTAGATGAGAAACGTTAAGGAAAAGTCCCAAACCATTTAATGATAAAGAAGCTTCTTTGTTATTGTCTCCATTGAGCACCTTATACACAAATAGCAGCAACTAATTTGAGTTGGTTCTGTGCCTATCAGAAGTCTTGTATGGTATGTAATATTCTGTTGTCAAGGTTTAATGTTCTCCACACATCCGTTTTGGCCACGAGGCAACCTTAACCGAAATTGGTTAGTAAACTACACTTAAATTAATATTCTATGGGGAAATGTGAATGTTTTGGGAATCTTACTGAGTTAGCACAATAAAAATGCTTTTAAAATCTGTGAATGCTTTCCACCAGATAAGACAAAGGGGAAAATTGTATAGCAGAAAGAGGCATATGGTTTATTCCTTGACTTCCCTAAAACTCTTAACTGTTATATTTGCCAGAATGCCTGTGTACTTATTTTGTTTTGTTGTCTTGTCTCCCCACTTCTAGCGCTTAGAACAGTGTCCAGCGCTTAGAGAAGCAGTGTGGCTCAGTGGAAAGAGCCTGGGCTTTGGAGTCAGAGGTCATGGGTTCAAACCCCGGCTCTGCCAATTGTCAGCTGGGTGACTCTGGGCAAGTCACTTAACTTCTCTGTGCCTCAGTTACCTCATCTGTAAAATGGGGATTAAAACTGTGAGCCCCCCGTGGGACAACCTGATCACCTTGTAACTTCCCCAGCACTTAGAACAGTGCTTGGCACATAGTAAGAGCTTAATAAATACCATTATTATTATTATTATTAAAACAGTGCTTGGCACGTAGTAAGCAATTAACAAATACCATCATTATTATTCTATGGTTTAGAATAGAGGGGAGAGAGAGTCTACCTCATCTGTAAAATGGGGATTAAGACTGTGAGCTCCACAGGGGACAACTTGATCACCTTGTATCCCCCCCCCCGCCCAGCAAGTTTTGTTGTCTGTCTTCCCCTTCTAGACTGTGAGCCCACTGTTGGGTAGGGACCGTCTCTCTATGTTGCCAACTTGGACTTCCCAAGCGCTTAGTACAGTGCTCTGCACACAGTAAGCGCTCAATAAATGCGATTGAATGAATGAATGAATCCATTGTTGGGTAAGGATAGCCTCCATTTGTTGCCGAATTGTACTTTCCAAGTGCTCAGTACAGTGGTCTGCACACAGTAAGCGCTCAATAAATATGATTGAATGAATGAATGAACACGCAAACACACTCCCTTCAGGACAACTTCCCTCGGCCGGAGCCGGAGAAGGGGGGAAGTTGCAGAGGCCAGGCCCTACAACCTAGTATTTACCAACTGGAGGCCCCATGCTGCCCTCTCTGCGGCCTCTCTGTGGCTGGCTTGGGGAAGGTTGGGGGAAACGGGCTGCAGCAGGGGGCTGCAGTCCAGGGGGCTCTTTCTGCTGGGGGGTTGGGGAGAGTTAGTGGAGAAGGACCAAGGATGTTCACCTCTTCCTATATTCAAAACACACTCAGCTTCGAGAGCAGAGAGAATGGAGTTTAGGCCAACATTTCTCAGCTAGGTTTTTAAATGTTTCTGTTTGGCTTTCCTGGATTTCTGCGACACTCAACATAATCACTCCTATTATTGGATCGGCCTTCATTCATTCATTCATTCATTCAATCGTATTTATTGAGCGCTTACTGTGGGAATCACTCCTATTATTGGATCGGCCTTCATTCATTCATTCATTCATTCAATCATATTTATTGAGCGCTTACTGTGTGCAGAGCACTGTACTAAGCGCTTGGGAAGTCCAAGTCGGCAACATCTAGAGACGGTCCCTACCCAACAGTGGGCTCACAGTCTAGAAGGGGGAGACAGAGAACAAAACTAAACATGTTAACAAAATAAAATAAATAGAATAAATATGTACAAATAAAATAAGTAAATAGAGTAATAAATACATACAAACATATATACATATATACAGGTGCTGTGGGGAGGGGAAGGAGGTAAGGCGGGAGGGATGGAGAAGGGGAGGAGGGGGCCTTCCCATCCTCCTGCCACCCAGAGATGGTCCTTCAGCCGGGAGTTGGGGAAGGGATCCCGCTAAGCCTGTCCCCAGCCCCCCGTATCTGGAAACCACAAGGCTCCCCAGCTGGTCTGATGGGTGCTCAGAGCAGCAGAGCCCTGCCTGTCTACCCTACCATGGGCATCAACAAGGCACTCTCGCTCTCTGGTTCCCTGGGGGAGGCCGGGCCCAGCTCATCTCCCTGTATGCCCAGTTCGGCTAAGCCTGGGCTACAGGTAAGATACCGGGGGCCAGGCCAACTCGGGAATCCTCAGCCGGCTCCCTGGCTCCAGCCCGGAGCTCTGGCCTCATTACTCACAGTGAGTTTAAGGAACGAAGGCCCTGGAAGGCGTCAGGTGCGATCTCTGCGATCTGGTTGTTGCTCAGGTCTCTGGAAGTCCCAGAGGAGGGAGAGAGAAAGAGAGAGACAGACAGACAGAGGGAGAGAGTTCATCAAATTAATAACAGGGACACATTATCTGCTGGAGTTCTTCGGCAAGTGGCAGAGCCGGGATAAGAACCAATGTCCTCTGACCCCCGGGCCCAGGCTCTTTCCACCAGGCCGTGCGGAAGAGGACTGAGCACTCCAGGCTCAACAAGGGGGAAAGTTGCAGGGTAGCGTAGCTCTGCAGGCCAGAGGGCAGAGACTGGCAAAGGGGTGATGGGGCAGAGGAGAGACAGAGAAGGGCAGGGCTGGGAGAGGGGACAGAGAGCAGGGGTGGGGGTGGGGGGTGGGAGAGAGGACTGAGAAAGGATGGTAGAGGGAGGGGGGAGACAAAGCAGGAGGAGGATAAAGGGAGGAGAAGGCGCAGGGGCAGGGCTAGGAGAAATCCCAAGCCAGCTGCTCGAATCCTACTTACATCCTCCGCAGCTTTTTATAAGGCGAGAAGGCTCCGGGAGGAATGGACTTGATCCCATTGAGTTCCAGACGTCTGCAAGAGAGGAAGACAGGCAGCGAAAATGAGAAGGCCCCCAGGTGAAGCTTGCCCCCCAACAGCAGCAGCCTGCCCCATGACGGGGCACTCAATGGCTGGTGCATGTGTAGAGATGGAGAGAAGCCTCTTCCTCACTCCCTTTATCCTTCCTTTCCTGCCCAGGCTTTTAGCCCCAGCAGCAGTGTCTGTACCCAGCACTCTGTCTTCATTCCTTCATTCATTCAGTCGTATTTATTAAGCACTTACTATGTGCAGAGCACTGTATTAAGTGCTTGGGAAAGTATAAAACAGTGATAAAGAGTGACAATCCCTGCCCACAGTGAGCTCACAGTCTAGACGGGGGGAGAGAAACATCAATACCCTGCCCAATCACCTATGCAGAGCAGCAGTGTCCATACCCAGCACTCTATCTTCATTCATTCGGTCATATTTATTAAGCGCTTACTCTGTGCAGAGCACTGTACTGAGCACTTGGGAGAGTACAATAGAACAAAAAACAGACACATTCCCTGCCCACAATGAGCTTACAATCTCATTTCCTATTCTCCCTCTCCTTTCTGCATCACCATGATTTGTTCCCTTTATTAACCCCTCTCTCAGCCCCACAGCACTTATGTACATACCTGTAATTGATTTATTTCTATTAAGATTTACCTTCCCCTCTATGATATAAGCTCGTTGTGGGCAGGGATAGTGTCTGTTAATTCTGCTCCATTGTACAATTCAGCTGTACTGTACTCTCCCAAACGCTTAGTACAGTGCTCTGATTGATTAATTGATTGATTGGAGAGGTACAGTCTTCTACCGCCTCCAGTTAGGATAAATTCAAGAAGCAGCGTGGCTCAGTGGAAAGAGCATGGGCTTGCGAGTCGGAGGTCTTGGGTTCCAATCCCGCCTCCCCCACTTGTCAGCTCTGTGACCTTGGGCAAGCCACTTAACTTCTCTGGGCCTCATTCATTCATTCAATCGGATTTATTGAGTGCTTACTGTGTGCAGAGCACTGTACTAAGCGCTTGGGAAGTACAAGTTGGCAACATATAGAGACGGTCCCTACCCAACAACGGGCTCACAGTCTAGAAGGGGGAGACAGACAACAAAACAAAACATGTGGACAGGTGTCAAGTCATCAGAATAAACAGAAGTAAAGCTAGATGCACATCATTAACAAAATAAATAGAATAGTAAATATGTACAAGTAACAGAGTAATAAATCTGTACAAACATATATACAGGTGCTGTGGGGAGAGGAATAGTCTAGTGGAAAGAGCATAAGCCTGGGAATCGGAGGACCTGGGTTCTAATCCTAGCTTTGACATTTGTTTGTTGTGTGACCTTGGGCAAATCACTTCAATTTTCTGTGCGTCATTTTCCTCAGCTGTAAAATGGAGATTAAGTCCTTTTCCTTCCTACTTAGGCTGTGACTCCCTGTGGAACAGGGATTGTCTGACCTGATTATCTTGTCTCTACCCCAAAGTTTATTTCAGTGGTACAGTAGCTAAGGAACAGCTCTGGTGCTGCCTGGAACTGCAGGATTATAGCAGTTAACTTTATACTAAAAAATCCTTCCTTAGATTGTAACCTCCTTGAGGGTATGCAATAACAGTAATAATAATAAAGACCATGGGCCTGGGTTCTAATTTTGCTTGCTGTGTGACCTTGGGCCAATCACTTCACTTCTCTGTGTCTCCATTTCTTCATCTGTAAAATGGAGATTCAATTCCCTCGGACTGTGAGCCCCCTCTGGGACAGGTACTGTGCCCAACCTGATTACCTTGTATGTGCCCCAGAGCTTGCCTCAGTTCCCTCATCTGTCAAATGGGGATGAAGACTGTGAGGCCCACGTGGGACAACCTGATTACCTTGTACTTACCTTAGTGCTTAGAACAGTGCTTGGCACATAGTACGCGCTTAACAAATACAATAATAATAAAGGCCTCCAAGTGCTGCCAGTAAAGCCCTCCTGGGGGTGTGGGAGAGTGGGGTGCTGTGCAGGGACCAATCAGCTCCTTCTGCCCACTAGCCATTCCCCAGGCAGGGGAATTCCCAGGGGTAGACCTTGGGGGGATGCCAGGTTCCCCCTGCCTCTCCTGTCCCAGGAAGAGTCACTACAGCCACCCATTAGTAGCCCCCCACCCCTGCTAGAAGGAGCCGCTCAGTCTGTTTGTCGAAGCCCAGCCCAGCCCGCACCCTCCGCTCATCTGCCGCTAACCTCCTCACTGTACCTCGTTCTCGCCTGTCCCGCCGTCGACCCCCGGCCCACGTCCTCCCCCTGTCCTGGAATGCCCTCCCTCTGCACATCCGCCAAGCTAGCTCTCTTCCTCCCTTCAAAGCCCTACTGAGAGCTCACCTCCTCCAGGAGGCCTTCCCAGACTGAGCCCCCTTTTTCTTCTCCTCCTCCCCACCCTCCCAGCCCTACCCCCTTCCCCTCCCCACAGCACCTGTATATATGTTTGTACAGATCTATTACTCTATTTATTTTACTCGTACATATTTACTGTTCTATTTATTTTGTTAATGAGGTACATCCAGCTTTGCTTCTATTTATCCTGATGACTTGACACCTATCCACATGTTTTGTTTTGTTGTCTGTCTCCCCCTTCTAGACTGTGAGCCCTGTTGTTGGGTAGGAACTGTCTCTATATGTTGCCAACTTTGTTTTTCCCAAGCGCTTAGTACGGTGCTCTGCACACAGTAAGTGCTCAATAAATACGACTGAATGAATGAATGAGGCCAGCTTACCAACTCAGCCAGGGGGCTTTAACACTCTAATTGGATTCCCCTAAGAAGATGAAGATACATATATACCTGTATATATGTATATATGTTTGTACATATTTATTACTCTATTTATTTATTTATTTATTTTACCTGTACATATCTATTCTATTTATTTTATTTTGTTAGTATGTTTGGTTTTGTTCTCTGTCTCCCCCTTTTAGACTGTGAGCCCACTGTTGGGTAGGGACTGTCTCTATATGTTGCCAACTTGTACTTCCCAAGTGCTTAGTACAGTGCTCTGCACACAGTAACCACTCAAAAAATACGACTGATTGATTGATTGATTGATTGATGAAGACCCTTACTGTTACTATCACAGTAGAGCCTGGTGAGGAAGTTCATGAAGAGCCCGCTGAGAGGGCGAGGAGCCAGGTGGGCATCTCGGGCAGCTCTGTGCTCTTTCCATTAGGCCACACTGCTTCTCCAATTCATTATCCTTGACTCCTCTCTCTCATTCAACCCACATATTCAGTCCATTCCTGTTGGTTCACAACATTGCTAAAATCCACCCTTTCCCCTCCATCCAAACTCTACCCCGTTAATCCTCACACTTATTCTATCACACCTTGATTACTGTATCAGCCTCCTTGCTGACCTCCCTGCCTCTTATCTCTTCCCACTCAGTCTATACTTCTCTCCACCAACTGGATCATTTTTCTAAAAAACCGTTAAAACAGAAACTCCTTACTATCGGCTTTTAAGCAGCCAGTCTTCTTGCCCCCTTCTACCTCACCTCTAGATTCTCCTACTACAACCCGGCCTTCACACTTCGCTCCTCTAATGACAATCTACTCACTGTACCTCGATCTTGTCTATCTCGCCACCGACCTCTCGCCCACATCCTGCCTCTGGCCTGGAACGCCCTCCCTCTCCATATCCAACAGGCAATGACTCTCCCCACCTTCAAAGTCTTATTGAAGGCACATCTCCTCCAAGAGGCCTTCCCTGACTAGGCCCTCTTGTCCTTGTCTTCCACTCCCTCCGCGTCACTCTGATTCATTCCCTTTATTCATTCCACCATCCCAGCCCCACAGCACTTATATAAATATCCATAATTTATTTATTTATATTAATGTCTGTGTCCCCCCCTCTAGACAGTAAGCTCAATATGGGCAGGGAATGTGTCATTATATTGTTATACTATACTCTCCCAAGTGCTTAGTACAGTGTTCTGCACACAGTAAGTGCTCAATAAGTACAAATGATTGACTGATTGAAGTCAGAAGATGAGGAAACACCTGGATTCCAAGACTTCCCCTCAGTGGAGGTATTACCAGGCCCACTCTCAAATGCCCAGCTCTCTGACCACTTTAAAACACAATGCAGATAAACAGGTCTTATTTCCCCAGGAGCCCCAAGAATGCTAGACATTTCCATTCCATTTCCACCCTCAGCATTCTTAAATTTCCGCTCTGCCATATCAGTGTGTACATTTTACAGATAGGGAGACTGAGGTACACATTGGTGGAGTAGAACTCCTGGACTAGAACTCCTGGAATGCCCTCCCTCCACACATCCACCAAGCTAGCTCTCCTCCTCTCTTCAAAGCCCTACTGAGAGGTCACCTCCTCCAGGAGGCCTTCCCAGACTGAGTCCCCTTTTTCCTCTCCTCCTCCCCATCCCCCTGCCCTACCTCCTTCCTCTCCCCACAACACTTATATATATTTTTACAGACTTGTTACTCTATTTATTTTACTCATACATATTTACTATTCTATTTAGTTTGTTAATGATGTGCATATAGCCTTAATTCTATTTGTTCTGACGATTTTGACATCTGTCTACATGTTTTGTTTTGTTGTCTGTCTCCCCCTTCTAGACTGTGAGCCCGTTGTTGGGTAGGGACTGTCTCTATATGTTGCCGACTTGTACTTCCCAAGTGCTTAGTACAGTGCTCTGCACACAGTAAGCACTCAATAAATACGATTGAATGAATGAATGAACTCCAAACTCTATCAGATGCATCTGCTTTCCGTCTTTCTGTCTCTTGCACCACTTAACTTGGAGAAGTGTCTCTTTTCATCGGGACCTCAGAAGATTCCTGCCCAACCTGTGTATGACTTTGAGCAAGTCACTTACCTTCTCGGTGCCTCAATTTTCTCATCTGAAAAATGAGGATTAAATCCTACTCCCCTCCTACCTAGACTGTGAGCCCCATGCGGGACAGGGACTGTGTCCAAACTGATTACTCTCCCTGCCTCTAAAGCCTTATTGAAGGCACATCTCCTCCAAGAGGTCTTCCCCAACTAAGCCCTCCCTTTGTCTTCCAGTCCCTTCAGCGTCACCCTGACTTGCTTTCCTTTATTTATCCCGAATCCCAGACCCACAGCACTTATATGCATATTTGTAATTTACTTATTTATATTCATGTCTGTCTCCCTGTCTAGACTGTAAGCTCATTGTGAGCAGGGAATGTGCCTGTTTACTGTTGTATTGTACTCTACTAAGCACTTAGTACAGTGTTCTGTACATAGTAAGCTCTCAATAAATACGATTGAATGAATAACCTGTATCTACCCCAGCACTTGGTTGGCAATTAGGATGCGCTTAACAAATACAATAATACTGTCATAATAATAATAACCCGATGTAAATCTGGGAATGGGAGAGGGAGGCCACGCAGGGACAGTCATTCCAACTGAACTTATCAAATGCGGCACAACACATCTAGAGAGCGCAGCGTGGCTCAGTGGAAAGAGCACAGGCTCGGGAGTCAGAGGTCATGGGTTCAAATCCCAGCTCCCCCCCATGTCTGCTGTGTGACCTGGGGAAGTCACTTAACTTCTCTGAGCCTCAGTTACCTCATCTGTAAAATGGGGATTAAGACAGTGAGCCCCACGTGGGACAACCTGATCACCTTGTATCCTCCCCAGGGCTTAGAATTATGCTTCGCACATAGTAAGCGCTTAACAAATGCCATCATTGTTATTATTATTATCTAGAATCCACAGCATCCAACCCTGAGTGGGGTGAAGAAGGGTTGGATCCGACGTAGGGAAAGCAGCAACTCCCAAGAGGGACTCTAGAGAAGAAGCCAGGAGAAAAGGCCCCGGCAAGCTATGTGATGGTCTTACCCTCGCTCTGCAGTTCCCTCCCTCCCAAGCCCCCATACTCACATCTCCGTCATGGTCTCGGGCAGGTTGGCAGGGATGGCAGTGAGCCCCTTGCCACGACAGTCCACGATGCCATTGCTGCAGGTGCACATGGCAGGGCAGGAGCCTGAGGACAGGGTGCAGATGGATGCTCGGGATGCATCTCCTTGGCCTGGAGAGAGAGATGGAGAAGGAGACAGAGACAGAGATGCAAATTGATAGGTGAGGGGCCAGGGGCTTGCCTGACACACAGCAGTGAACATAATAATAATAATAATCATGGCATTTTATTAAGCCCTTACTATGTGTAAAGCACTGTTCTAATTTATTCATTCATTTAATCGCATTTATTGAGTGCTTACTGTGTGCAGAGCACTGTACTGAGCACTTGGGAAGTCCAAGTTGGCAACATACAGAGACGGTCCCTACCCAATAGCGGGCTCACAGTCTAGAAGGGGGACACAGACAACAAAACATATTAACAAAATAAAATAAATAGAATAAATATGTACAAATAAAATAAATAGAGTAACAAATACGTACAAACGTATATACATATATACAGGTGCTGTGGGGAGGGGAAGGAGGTAAGGCGGGGGGATGGGGAGGGGGAGGAGGGGGTTCTAATCGCTGGGGAGGTTACAAGGTGATCAGGTTATCCCACAGGGGGCTCACAATCTTAATTCCCATTTTACAGATGAAGTAACTGAGGCCCAGGGAACTTAAGTGACTTGCCCAAAGTCACACAGCTGACAACTGGCGGAGCCGGGATAATGAGAAGCAGTCATGGCCTAGGGGAAAGAGCGTGAGCTTGGGAGGCCAAGGACCCGGGTTCTAATCCCAAATTTGCCAATGGCTTGCTTTGCGACCTCAGGCAAGTCACTTAGATTCTCTGTGCCTCAGTTTCCTCATTTGCAAAATGGGGGATAAATACCATTCTCCCTCTTACTTAGACTGTGAGTCTCATGTGGGACAGGGACTGTGCCCAACCTGATTAACTTGTAGCACTTAGAAAAGTGACAAATACTCAGCAATTAACAAATATAATAATAATAACAATTGTAATCCTTGCTCCTCCAAGAAGCAGCATGGCTCAGTGGAAAGAGCCCGGGCTTGGGAGTCAGAGGCCATGGGTTCTAATCCCGGCTCCGACACTTATCGGCAAGTCACTTAACTTCTCTGTGCCTCAGTTACCTCATCTGCAAAATGGGGATTAAGACTGTGAGCCCCCCGTGGGACACCCTGATCACCTTATATCCTCCCCAGCGCTTAGAACAGTGCTTTGCACATAGTAAGCGCTTAATAAATGCCATTATTATTATTATTGAGGCACATTCACTATGTTAGTGAAGAAGATCAATTTCCCAGAGGTATTTATTGAATGCTTACTATGTGCAGGGCACTGGACTAAGCACTTGGGAGAGTACACTACAACAGAGTTAGCAGAGACAATCCCAGCCCACAGGGAAATGGAAAACTAGCCAGGGTGACAGACATTAAAATAAATTACAGGTAGGGGAGACAACTGAGTATAAGGTTTTGATGTCTGTCTCCCCTATTCTAGACTGTGAGCCCATTGTGGGCAGGGATTATCTCTATTTGTTGCTGAACTGTACTTTCCAAGTGCTTAGTACAGTGCTCTGCATATAATAAGTGCTCAATAAATACGATTGAATGAAAGAATGAATGTAAGTATTGTGGGAATGCAGTGATGTCAAGGTGCTTAGGGGATTTAGACAAAGGCACAGATGACTCAGAACAGAGGGAAAATCAATCAACTGCCTTTATTTAGAGTTTACTGTGTGCAGAGTAATAATAATAATGGCATTTGTTAAGCACTTACTATGTGCAAAGCACTGTTCTAAGCACTGGAGGGGGATACAAGGTGATCAGGTTGTCCTACATGGGGCTCACAGTCTTAATCCCCATTTTACAGATGAGGTAACTGAGGTGCAGAAAAGTGAAGTGACCTGCCCAAGGTCACACAGCTGACAGTTGGTGGAGCCGGGATTTGAACCCATGACCTCTGCCTCCCGAGCCCATGCTCTTTCCATTGATTGAGGGAGTACAATACAACAGAGTTGGTAGACACATTCCCTGCCCACAACAAGCTTACAGTCTAGAGACTATAGAGGGAAGGCTTCTTGGAGGAAATATTTTAATAGGCTTTTGAAGAGAGAGGTGGTATGTGAGGTGGTCTTCTAGTTATTGAAGCGGGAGGGAATTCCAGGAAGAAAAGAAGACGTGAGTAAAGGGTCAGCGGTGAAGGACTTGATCTTGAGGCCCCATAAGGAGGTGGGTGTTAGAGGAGCAAATTAAACCAAAGTAGTCTTTGGGAGGCCATATGACTTGACTTGGATTAGCATATTTTGGGCACATAATCAAGAGGACTAATTCTCCGGAGAAGACACTAATGCTAGGAAAAGGCCTGGGAAAACATGGAAGAGGCAGACTGGCAGCTAGGTGGATAGAGACCATAACGATAACGGAAGAACCATTTGAAAGGTTGCAGATTATGGCAGAGGACAGGACGTTCTGGAGAGAGTATATCCATGGAGTCGCTATGAATTGGAAACAACTTGACGGGACTTAATTATAGTTAATCAATCAATCAATCAATCGTATTTATTGAGCACTTACTGTGTGCAGAGCACAGTACCAAGCGCTTGGGAAGTACAAGTTGGCAACATATAGAGACGGTCCCTACCCAACAGTGGGCTCACAGTCTAGAAGGGGGAGACAGAGAACAAAACCAAACATATTAACAAAATAAAATAAATAAATAAATAGAATAAATAGAGGAGCGAAGTGTGTCAGGCTGGGTTTTAGAAGGGAAGGAACATGTTGGGTAGGGACTGTCTCTGTATGTTGCCAATTTGTTCTTCCCAAGCGCTTAGTACAGTGCTCTGCATATAGTAAGCGCTCAATAAATACGATTGATGATGATGATGAACATGGAGAGATTGGAGGGAGAGTCAGCCCAGCGAGAACGGCCCAGAAGGTCCTCTGAAAAAGTCACTGATTCTACATCAGCCAGTCAGTTGGCATATAAATGAGCCCCCTGTAACACAGGGCACTGTACCAGGTCCCCTGAGGAGATATGAAGGAAGGGTAAGACATGGTCATTGCCCTCTAGAAGCGTCCCATCTGCTGGATACACAATAATAATAGCAATAATAATGGCATTTGTTAAGCGCTTACTATTTGCCAAACACTGTACTAAGTGCTGGGGGAGATACAACGTAATCAGGACAGCCCTAGATTCTGCCCCACATGGGGCTCACAGTCTAAGTGGGCAGGAGAACTGGTACTGAATCCTCATTTTACAAATAACAAATAATAACGATGGCATTTATTAAGTGCTTACTATATGCAAAGCACTGTTCTAAGCACCTGGGAGGTCACAAGGTGATCAGGTGCACTGGGGAGGTTACAAGGTGATCAGGTTGTCCCATGGAGGACTCACAGTCTTAATCCCCATTTTATAGATGAGGTAACTGAGGCCCAGAGAAGTAAAATGACTTGCCCAAAGTTACACAGCTGACAATTGGCAGAGCCGGGATTTGAACCCGCGACCTCTGATTCCAAAGCCCAGGCTCTTTTCCACTGAACCATGTTGCTTCTCCAGGAATGAGGAAATGAGGAAACTGAAGCCCAGAGAAATTAAGGAGACACAGCAGGCAAGTGGCAGATCTGAGGTAAGATCCCAGGTCCTCTGACTTCTGTGCCACGCTCTTTATACTAGGCCAAGCTGCTTCCCAATTCTACAAATAAACGTGCAGCACAACTAATGGAACTTTCTAAGCCTTATTGATGGCCCATTTCCTCCAAGAGGCCTTCCCTGACTAATCCCTCATTTCCTTTTTTCCCACTCCCTTCTAAGTCACCCTGGTTTGTTCACTTTATTCACCCCCACAACTCAGCCTCCTAGCATTTATGTACATACCCGTAATTTATTTATATTAATGCCCGTGTCCCCTTCTAGATTGTAAGCTCATTGTGAACAGGGAATGTGTTTGTTATATCGTTGTACTGTACTCTCCCAAGTGATTAGTACAAGTGCTCTGTACCCAATAAGCGCTCAATAAATATGATTGATTCATTAATAAGCAGGCGGGTCAGGGCCTGTTGGTTGTGGGGGGTGGGACAGGCTGCACAATGCAAGTCACCTCTCACCTGAGCAGCTGAATTCGTTCTTCTGGACCTCGGCCACGTTGAGGCTGCGGAGAGTGGCAGGCCCCGCGCACTGGGTGAACAGCCCGATGGTCGGGCGCTGACGCAGCCACTGAGACAGCCAGGAGAGGTGGCAGTCACAGAAGAGGTGGTTGGAGTGCAGGCGGCTGTGGACAGAGAGGAGGCGGTCACCTCGGGGGACGGGGACCACTGCCCCCATGGCTTTGTTGGACTGCCCTACAAGTTTCAGGGCCTCCCCCAATCTCTGACAAGATTTCAGAGCTTTCAAGAGAGCTGGTAAAAGCTAGGCATTTCCCAGAAGGTTAGAAATACCCGCAAAGTAGGTATGACAGGCTCCCAATAAGTGCCTCCCTGCCACTCCCTACCTCTAGACAATTACTCCCCCCCATTCAAAGCCTTATCAAAGACACATCTCCTCCAAGAGGTCTTCCCTGACTAAGCCCTCCTTTCATCTTCTCCCACTCCCTTTGGCATCACCCTGACTTGTTCTTTTTATTCAGTTCTCTCCCAGACCTACATCATCACCATCAATCGTATTTATTGAGCGCTTACTGTGTGCAGAGCACTGTACTAAACGCTTGGGAAGTACAAGCTGGCAACATATAGAGACAGTCCCTACCCAACAGTGGGCTCACAGTCTAAAAGCACTTATGACCACGTCATATTCTTCTTCTTATTATTATGGTATTTGTCAAGCATTTACTATGTACCAGGCACTATTCTAAGGGACACAGTCTCTGTCCCACGTGGGGCTCACAGTCTCAACCCCCATTTTACAGATGACATAACTGAGGCAAAGAGAAGTAAAGTGAAGTGAAGTGCCCAAGGTCAGCAGATAGGTACAAAGCCAGGATCAGAACCAATGACCTTTTGACCCCCAGGCTCATGCTCTCTCCACTATGTTATGCTGCTTTTCAATCTGTAATTTATTAATTTATATTAATGTCTGTCTCCCCTCAAGACTGTAAGCTTGTGGGCAGGGAATGTTTCTCTTATATTGTTCTCTCCCAAGCGATTAGTCCAGTGCTCTGCACACAGTGAGCACTCAATAAATACAACTGACTGCCTGATTGACAGAGTTGTGGTATTAGTTAAGCGCTTACAATGTGCCAAGCACTATGCTAAGTGCTGGGGTGGATACAATGTGATCAGCTCAGACACAGTATCCCTTAAGCCTCTTCCACCCCCACACTCAAAATGAAAGCTTGCCATCTTCGACCCCAATCTCCAGGGTTGGCACCAGCCCTTTTCTGATCTGAGGGGAGTTTACCCTGATCCCAGTCTGAAGACAGGCCAATCGGTAAGAAAACCCCAAAGTGTAACCTAACCGGGGCTGGGACGGCCCACGAAGAGAACAGCGGGTACTGACTTGATATTACAAAATAAGACTCGTTGGCTGTCCTGCTCGCCCACCTCACCAGTCCGCCACCCTCTCCGACCTACTCGCCCATCGCCCAGGCAAACTCACAAGGTGCGCAGTTTGGGCATGTGGTTGAAGCTGGACACTGGAATGGTGGTGATGTTGTTGTTGTTCAAAGTCCTTTAGGGAGAGAAACAAAAAAGATTCAGCATCTGGGAGGCACAAGGGCGTTGGGGGCCAGTCCAAAGGCAAGGCAATGGAAACCCAATTCCCATTCTCTGATTCATCTGAAGATGAGAATGAGGGACCCACAAGAATCCCTGAACTCTTCCGCTAGAGCTTGGTGAAAGACACAAAACGACCCTATTACTTCTCCAACATCAATAATCCCATCCTATCAATAACACCTATCCTTCCTCCTCTCAGTACCAACTAAAAACTTGGCTATGATACTCCCCCCAGCCCCACAGCACTTTATGTCCATAGCCTTATACTCCACTATTTCCTCTATCCATAATTTATTTTAACTTCTGTCTCCCCCATAGACTGTAACCTCCTAGTTGGCAGGGATCATACTGACCAACTCTGTTGAATTCTACTTTCTAAAGTGCTTAATACATGCTCTGCACACAGTAAAGGCTCAATAAAAAACACTGATTGATAGAAAGACTAAATAACATAAGATAAAAAGAAAGTTGCCATATAAGGGAATAGCCAGCAATCCCTTAGCATGTCTTTTCATTATGTGCTTTGCATAGGACTCGATTAGGGGATCGACAATGAGCGCCTACCAATGTAGACAGCATCCTGCACATGCTCTGAGGATCAGTCAAGGAGCAAAACCTCTGGGCAGCATCTGTTAGCTTTTAAAGGTGTCAACCACACAGGGAAGGAGCAGACGCCCCTGGAGACTCCCTGACCAGAAAGGCAGGCTTGAGTAAAGTGAAGCTCAGCATGCTCAGATGAGAGGGGCAGAGGGGAACTTGCAGGTTCCATGTTCCAACCCTGGTAGAGCCTTTTCTATGCATGCTTGGGATAGTTCACTCCACTACTCTGAGCGTCAGTAGTCTCCCAAGAAAAGGGGTAGTGACAGACATTGTTTTCACAGGCCTGCCGCCTGAGGCCACGAAGAACAAGAATTGCATTAGGCGGGACTCCCGTCCTTCTTGAGGTGGTAACTCACCACTCGAAAGCTTAAAAAGAAATCCCACTGGATTCCACTTTAGGCTGAGATGGTAGGAGAGGACTTATAAAGCCTGGGTGGTGTTGGTGGCTCGGACAAAGGAAGGGGGAGAAATGAGGAGAAGGAGGAGGGGGAGGAGGAGAGGAAGAGGCTGAGCGGCCTCCTCTTCCTCCCTCTCTCCAGAGACAGCCACTGAACTTGGCCTCCTGGACTGGAATGGGCATTTCTTACACAGCCCAAAGTACTATGTCTGCTGTGCTGGAGACCCCCTTCAACAGCCCAGAAGGGCCAATTCTGGTATGGCCAGAAGGCTCTGCTTGCCAGCCTGACGTGCCACTAGTGCCCTCAACCATGGGCACTGCCAGCCACCCCCCCTTTTATGTTATGGCATTTGTTAAGTGTTTACTTTATGCCAGGCACTGTTCAAAATGCTGGGGTAGATGCAAGATAATCAGGTTGGACACAGGCCCTATCCCACGTACGGCTCACAGTCTTAATACCCATTTTACAGATGAGGGAACTGGGGCACAGAGAAGTGAAGTGACTTACCCAAGTTCACGCAACAGATAAGTGGTGGAGTCAGGATTAGAACCCAGGATTAAACTTCCAGGCCTGTGTTCTATCGCCCCCTCTCCATCCCCCCATCTTACCTCCTTCCCTTCCCCACAGCACCTGTATATATGTATATATGGTTGTACATATTTATTACTCTATTTATTTATTTATTTCACTTGTACATTTCTATTCTATTTATTTTATTTTGTTGGTATGTTTGGTTCTGTTCTCTGTCTCCCCCTTTTAGACTGTGAGCCCACTGTTGGGTAGGGACTGTCTCTATGTGTTGCCAATTTGTACTTCCCAAGCGCTTAGTACAGTGCTCTGCACATAGTAAGCGCTCAATAAATACGATTGATTGATTGATTGATTGATAGGCCATGCTGCTTCCCCCTGCCATTCAAGGTGGTGGGTGGCAGCCCCGGTGGCATTGGCTGACCACTCCTAAGCCCTGGCAGAAGACCCCGGACAAAGCAGTGGCAGAGGACAATGGTGGATGGCAGAGGCAGCAATGGAAGAGGAATAAACCAGTGAGAGACCACAGTTTGGTAAGCCCCCTGCCTTCCTATCCCTTTCTCTCACCCCTCCCCATTTCCTCTCCCCCGCTCTCCTCATCTTTCTTCTTTTGTCTTCTACTAAGATCCCACCATCACTATCTCCTTTCTTCTCTCCCTCCCACCAAGTCTAGCTTTTTCTTTCCCCTTATTCCCCCTGGTCTCTCTCCCTCTTGCCCCCTCTCTTGCCCTCATCCCTAATGGTCATACCCCTAACCTGGCCTGGGGAATCTGGTTCCCCCACGAAGAGAGAGAGAGAGAGAGAGAGAGAGAGAGAGAGAGAGAGAGAGAGAGAGAGAGAATCGATATGAGGCTACCTGAGCAGAGGCCCAGACAAATCCCCCCGGCTGCTGCCCAGGCTAGGCTGCGGCTCCCCGCGACCACCACTTACAGCACCTCCAGGCTCCGAAGGGCTCGGAAAGCCCCGTCCTCAATGCAGCTGATCTGATTCTTGTCCAACTGCCTGTGGAGCAAAGCGACAAAGGGAGATTCAGGTAGACAAGCACGTTTCCCGGAGGCCGTTCATTCATTCATTCATTCAATTGTATTTATTGAGCGCTTACTGTGTGCAGAGCACTGTACTAAGCGCTTGGGAAGTACAAGTTGGCAACTTATAGAGACGGTCCCTACCCAACAGCGGGCTCACAGTCTAGAAGGGGGAGACGGACAACAAAACAAAACATATTAACAAAATAAAATAAATATGTACAAGTAAAATAAATAGAGTAATAAATATGTACAAACATATATACACATATACAAGTGCTGTGGGGAGGGGAAGGAGGGAAGGAGGGGGATGGGGAGGGGGAGGAGGGGGAGAGGAAGGAAGGGACTCAGTCTGGGAAGGCCTCCCGGAGGAGGTGACCTCTCAGGACGGCAGCCCAGGACGGAGCAGGCTGGCCAGGGCGGGGGAGGTGCCAAGGCCAGAAAGACAATGGGGATCTGAGCAGGGGAGACGGAACCACCAGAGACCTTCCCATCTTAGGGGCTGGAACCTCCGTCCACCCTGTAAGTGATTCCCACAATCGCTCCCTGGGCCTAACTACTGCCTGCTTACATTCGGAACAGAACAACTTGTATATATTTATTCTATTTTATTTGGTTTATATGTTTTGTTTTGTTGTCTGTCTCCCCCTTCTAGCCTGTGAGCCCGCTGTGGGGTAGGGACCGTCTCTAGATGTTGCCAACTTGTACTTCCCAAGCGCTTAGTACACTGCTCTGCACACAGTAAGCGCTCAATAAATACGATTGAATGAATGAATGAACGAGGAAAGGAAAACAGAAAAATGATGACCATTCTTTGACCTCTTTTTCAAGAACTTGTTTTATGCTATCTGTTAAGCGCTTACTATGTGCCAGGCACTGTACTAAGCATTGGAATAGATACAAGTTAATCATTTTGGACACAGTTCCAGTCCCACATGGGGCTCACAGTCTTAATCCCCACTTGAAAGATGAGGTAACTGAGGTACAGAGAAGATAAGTAACTTGCCCAGAGTCTCCCAGCAGACAAGTGGCGGAGCTGGGATTAGAACCCAGGTCCTTCTGATTCCCAGGCCCGTGCTGTTTCCACTAGGCCATGATGCTTCCCACACTTGTTCCCCATGGTAAAATTCATTTTGGAGGAAAAAAAACAACTAAAAAATCTCATGAAATATTTTCTTGTAGCTTGTTACTTTTCAAAATACGATGGATTTCTCAAATACTGTTCCAGTTCTAGTTCATTTCCTATGCTTATTTTCTGATTATATGGCTTTCTTCTTTCTGGACCAAGGATGATGTATAGAAGAGAAGGTCTATGTCCAGGTATTATTATGGTAATTATTATTATGGGTATTTGTTAAGCGCTTACTATGTGTCAAGCACTGCTTTAAGCACTGGGGTAGATCTAATCCCAGCTCTACCACTTGTCAGCTGTGTGACTTTGAGCAAGTCACTTCACTTCACTGTGCCTCAGTTCCCTCATCTGTAAAATGGGGATTAAAACTGCGAGCCCCACGTGGGACAACCTGATCACCTTGTATCCCCCCCCAGGACTTAGAAAAGTGCTTCACACATAGTAAGCGCTCAACAAATGTCATCATCATCCTACAGGTTAATCAGGCTGGACACAGTCCCTGTCCCACATGGGGCTCACACTCTTAGTAGGCAGAAGAACAGGTATTGAATCCCCATTTTACAGATGAGGAAACTGAGGCCCAGAGAGGTTAAGTGACTTGTCCCAGGTCACACAGCAGGCAACTGGCAGAGAAGGATTAGAAACAGGTCCTCTGAATTTCAGGCTTGTGCTCTTTCCAATAAGCCATACTGCTGTCTGCTGTTGATGATTTCTATTTTCAATCTGGGGGTTTTATTTCCTATTTCTCATTAGCGCTTAGAACAGTGCTTTGCACACTGTAAGCGCTTTATAAATGCCATTATTATTATTATATCAACTAGGAAAAACTCAGGAGTTGTTTTGACATTTTGCAGGTGCAGGCAGGAGCCTGTAGTTTCCTTCAGAACAGTAACAGTGCGGAGCAGCATGTCATAGTTGACAGAGCACGGGCCTGGGCATCAGAAGGTCATGGGTTCTAATGGCAGTTCCGTCACTTGTCTGCTGTGTGACCTTGGGCAAGTCACTTAACTTATTTGTGTTTCAGTTACCTCGTCTGTAAAATGGGGATGAAGACCATGTCCAACCTAACTAGCTCGTATCTACCCTTAGTAATAATAATGCCGTTTATTAAGCGTTTACTATGTGCAAAGCACTGCTCTAAGCACTGGGGAGGAGTACAGTGCCTGGCATATAGTAAGCACTTAACAAATATAATATAATAATAATGGCATTTATTAAGCGCTTACTATGTGCAAAGCACTGTTCTAAGCGTTGGGGATGTTACACGGTGAACAGGTTGTCCCACGGGGGGCTCACAGTCTTAATCCTCATTTTCCAGATGAGGTAACTGAGGCCCAGAGAAGTGAAGTGACTTGCCCAAAGTCACACAGCGGACAACTGGCAGAGCTGGGATTTCAACCCATGACCTCTGACTCCCAAACCCGTGCTCTTTCCACTGAGCCACGCTGCTTCTCATAATAATAATAATTCTTGTTATTATTATGAGAAGCTGCTTCTCATTATTATTATTAATTGCAAACACAGCCCACCTCGGAAAGCAGGTTCAGTTCTGAGAAAGATCCCCGTTGACAACTCAAAGCCTTGCCAGGTCTGAGAAGCCGCTGTGACCTGCAAGGCTCGGAGAGCCTCCTGGCTCTCTAGGAGGGCCTCCATCCCCCGCCTCTTACCTCCTTCCCTTCTCCACAGCACCTGTATATATGTAGATATGTTTGTACATATTTATTAGTCTATTTATTCATTTATTTATTTTACTTGTACCTATCTATTCTATTTATTTTATTTTGTTAGTATGTTTGGTTTTGTTCTCTGTCTCCCCCTTCTAGACTGTGAGCCCACTGTTGGGTAGGGACTGTCTCTATATGTTGCCAGCTTGTACTTCCCAAGCGCTTAGTACAGTGTTCTGCACACAGTAAGTGCTCAATAAATACGATTGATTGATTGATTGATTGAGGGTAGGTGGGCAGGTAGTTACCAACGGCACTCAAAAATGCCCAGTCTAGAGACCCACGTGATTCCACATGTGTTTCGCTGGGCACGCAGCATAACATGACAACGTCACAGCGTCACACAGGCTCCTCTGTGGAAGTACACTGAGTTCACCCAGACTGAGAGGGCTTCCTTGTGGTGACGGGGGGCAACTCTGAGCCCCCACACCTTGCCCTGAGCCAGCACAATGTCCTTCTTACAGTGCTCTGCGTACAGTAAGCGCTCAATAAATACAATTGATTGATTGATTGATCTGCCAAGCTAGCTCTCTTCCACCCTTCAAGGCCCTATTTTGCTAATATGTTTTGTTCTGTTCTCTGTCTCCCCCTCCTAGACTGTGAACCCACTGTTGGGTAGGGACTGTCTCTATATGTTGCCAACTTGGACTTCCCAAGCGCTTAGTACAGTGCTCTGCACACAGTAAGCGCTCAATAAATATGATTGATTGATTGATTGGAGAAAAGGGGTGAGGGGGAAAAGTGGTGAGGGGGTGCGTGACTCCCAAACTGCAGAATTCAGTGGCAGGAGGGAGGATGAGTGCTTAAAAGAAAAACAAAGTGCATAAATTAATGTCCATCTCCTGCCCTAGACTGTAAGCTCATTATGGGCAGGGAATGTGTCTACTAATTCTGTTGTTCATTCATTCATTCAATCATATTTATTGAGCGCTTACTGTGTGCAGAGCACTGGACTAAGCCCTTGGGAAGTACAAGTTGGCAACATATAGAGACGGTCCCTACCCAACAGTGGGCTCATACTCTAGGAGGGGGAGAAACAGTCTAGAAGGGGGAGACACCTTGTATTGTACTCTCATTCATTCATTCATTTATTCAGCTGTATTTATTAAACACGTAGTGTGTGTGACCCTGGGCAAGTCACTTGACTTCTCTGTGCCTCAGTTACCTCATCTGTAAAATGGGAATGAAGACTGTGAGCCCCACGTGGGACAAACTGATTATCTTGGCTCCTCCCCAGTGCTTAGAACAGTGCTTTGCACATAGTAAGTGCTTAATAAATGCCATCATTATTATTATTATTATGCAGAGCACTATACTAAGCACTTGGGAGAGTAGAACACAACAATAAACAGACACATTCCCTGCCCACAACGAGAGCCTAGTACAGTTCTCTGCACACAGTAAACACCCAATAAAATACACTGATTGATTGTTTGATTGATTGATAAAAGGCCCAGTGCCTTAACTGTGCCAGATTTGGGGGGGAGGGGGGGGGGAGGCTGACCAGTTTTCAACCTGTCTGCCCAGCATAAAGCAGGGTGGTGGACCACCAGAGCGGCTCTTCTTCCATAATTGGAATTCAGTGATTGGAACGACAAATTTCCGACCCAATTACTCATCGTGGAGGGGTCCGGCAGCCCCGTTTTGATCCTGCAGGCCCGGGCCCTCTCTGGGTTAGCCTGGGACCCAACGGGGTCACATTCTTACTCTTTTTTGATTATTAATCAAATGAAGAGAATAAAGCTAAAGTGCTTTACCTTTAAAAGTTCACAAAGAGACCGAAAATTGCAATTGTATGTGCTGTGCCGATTACACACATTACATTTTATGTTTTTGCAGCCCCCCCAAAGACGTTTAGATTTATGAAGAAAATAAGCCTAGCGGATATTTTGATTTTTTTGCCAAATATCCCATGAATGAAATAAAAAAAAAACCCCTTTCCTTGCTTTATAATATCCACAGGTGTTGTGCCTGTGTGTTGGACTTTCGCTTCCCAAAGTGGAACTGGATTCTGGGAGCCCGGGGAATGCCAGCCATCCCTTCCTAACGCCCTCCTTCCCAGGAATGTTGACTGACTCCCCCTTGCCCTGTGGGTCGGTGAGAGGTCTGTTGGGTGAGAAGGACTCTGTTTGTGACCCTAAGAAACCGGGCGTGGAGGCCACAACCTTACCCCTCAGGTTTTAGGAAGAGATGAGAGCCGGGGTCGGCCCAGCTGCTCTAAAGTCCCCCCGCTTTGCCCCGAGCGGCCCCTACTCACAGGTTTTTCAGGTCGGTGGCTCCTCGGAAGGCTTTCCTGGGCACAGCCTGGATCGCGTTCTCACTGAGGTCCCTGGAGGAGTCAAAGTTGGAAAGGGGAGAGAGAGGTGCGGAGGATGAGGGGGTCCAAACCCCTGAGAGTCCCACCTAGCCCCTCCCCACACCCTCCTCAGTCCAACTACTCAATCAATCAGTAGTACTGTTTGAGCACCTAGTGGGCAAGCGGTACTGGATTAGGCACTGGGGAGAGCACAGTAATAATAATAATGATGGTGTTTGTTAAGCGCTTACTCTGTACCAAGCACTGTTCTAAACGCTGGAGTAATAATAATAATAATGATGGCATTTATTAAGCGCTTACTATGTGCAAAGCACTGTTCTAATCGCTGGGAAGGTCACAAGGTTATCAGGATGTCCCCCGGGGGGCTCACAGTCTTAATCCCCATTTTACCGATGAGGTAACTGAGACAGAGAGAAGTGACTTGCCCAAGGTCACACAGCTGACAACTGGCAGAGCCGGAATTTGAACCCATGACCTCTGACTCCAAAGCCCAGGCTCTTTCCACTGAGCCATGCTGCTTCTGATACGAGGTCATCAGGTCGTCCCACATGGGGCTCACAATCTTAATCCCCATTTTACAGATGACATAACCAAGGCACGGAGAAGTGAAGTGACTTGCCCAAAGTCACCCAGCTGAGAAGTGGTGGAGCCGGTATTTGAACCAATGACCTCTGACTCCCAAGCCCTTGGTCTTTGCACTGTCATAGAAGACGCAATTCTCAAGATGTAAATAATCTGATTGTACTGTACCTACTCAATCAATCGTATTTATTGAGCACTTACTGTGTGCAGAGCACTGTACTAAGCGCTTGGGAAGTACAAGTTGGCACACACTACTCCCAGTGTTTTGTCCAGTGCTTGGCATATACACAGTGCTCACCAAATGATTACTGTTATTAATTCCTACCCTTAAGGAGTTTACAGTCTAGCTCATTCTCTCTTGGGACAAAGATTATTTTGACTGGTGAGGTCACTGGAAATATGGTGGCCACTAGGGATGGAAGTAAACTGGAATGCAGCATGGCCTAGGGACAAGTGCACAGGCTTGGAAGTCAGAGGACATGGGTTCTAATTCCAACTCCACCACTTGTCTGCAGTATAACCTTGGGCAAGTCAGTTCACTTCTCTGCATCTCAGTTACCTCATCTGCAAAATGGGGATTAAGACTGTGAGCCCCATGTGAGGCAGGGACTGTGTCCAACCTGATTACCTTGTATGCACCCCAGAACTTAGAACATTGCTTGGCACATAGTAAGCACTTAACAAACACTATTATCATCATCATCATCATCAATGGGACACTGGTAGAAGAATGAGGGCCAGCATTTCGGTGCCCATCTGAATTATTTCGAAGTGGATCTCTCCCTCTGTCTTTCTTCCCTCCCATCCTCCAGATACTACTTTCGGTTCTTTCATTCATTCAGTCATGCAATCGTATTTATTGAGCACTTATTCATTCATTCATTCACTCACTCGTAATTATTGAGCACTTATTCATTCATTCATTCATTCAATTGTATTTATTGAATGCTTACTGTGTGCAGAGCATTGTACTAAGCGCTTGGGAAGTACAAGTTGGCAACATATAGAGACAGTCCCTACCCAACAGCGGGCTCACAGTCTAGAAGGGGGAGACAGAGAACAAAACAAAACATATTAACAAAATAAAATAAATAGAATAAATATGTACAAATAAAATAGACTAATAAATACGTACAAACATATATACACATATACAGGTGCTGTGGGGAGGGGAAGGAGGTAAGGCAGAGCAGATTGTGTGTGTACGGATTATTGTGTGCGGAGCACTATACTAAGCACTTAGAGTATAATATAACAATAAACAGACACATTCCCTGCCCACAATGAGTTTACAGTCTAGAGGGGTGACAGGCATGAATATAAATAAATGAATTCCAGATATTCGGCTGGCTCACATGGGGCAAGGCAGCACGTGTACTTGGCAATGCACTGCACCCCTGCCCACCCACTCACTTGTTGCGCTCTGGGCCCCCACAGGAACACCCTTGGCAGGGAAGAGAAAGCACCAGTGACACGGCCCAAGCCACTAGCACTGGGATCGATTCCTCCGTGAAGATTCCTATCGAGGCCTACCTGGCATTCCCCGTGGGAGAAGGGCTGCTGAAAACTACTGTTGGGTAGCCTGTCTCTATATGTTGCCAACTTGTACTTCCCAAGCGCTTAGTACAGTGCTCTGCACACAGTAAGCACTCAATAAATACGGTTGATGATGATGAAAACTGCTACCATCTCAGCAGAATTGTCGCTGGAAACAGCCATCTGATGGGTGTGGTCCTGCTAACTGTCATCATCATCATCATCATCATCAATCGTATTTATTGAGCGCTTACAGAGCACTGTACTAAGCACTTGGGAAGTACAAATTGGCAACATATACAGTCCCTACCCAACAGTGGGCTCACAGTCTAAAAGGAGGAGACAGAGAACAAAGCCAAACATACTAACAAAATAAAATAAATAGAATAGATATGTACAAGTAAAATAAATAAATAAAATTCCTGTCCTACTCCTCAGGAATTTGGGGAGATTTGGGGGAACCACCACTCCTCTATCTCCAGCCCTGAGCTCCCCCTGGGTGCTGGGAGAGTTTCTCCCCAATTCACCAGGCAGTCAGGGTCCTCCCAATGCCCAGTGTCACCCGAAGATGGCCTGGCTCTGCCATGCCTGGCCTTCTTCTCCTCAGGAGGATGAGTAGCTGAGTGCCACCATCCCTGATGGCCAGGCTGCTACCTAACCCCCTGACCTGTACAATCCTGCCAAAGAGGACATAATTATCTCTCCCCACTGACTGCCTGGTAATTATATTCGGGGAATGTACAATCATTCCCATGAAGCCTGCCTGCGGTTTGGAGGGCAGACGTAATCAGGGATTTAATTATTTTGCCATTACATCGTATCTTCCGTGTAATTAAACGGCCCAGAGTTACCGCCAGAGTAAAGAGCCCTACCAGGCCGTTAGCATTCTGGTTAACCCAGGGCTCCGCGGCCTCCACAAGCCATAAGTCAGATTCCTGGCAGATGGAGCCATTCCCCAGATCACTCCTCTGACAACATAATTGTTGTTGATGGTATCTCTGCCCCTCTGTCTGTCTCTTCTCCTCTCAACAGTCCCCTAAGCACTAAACTGTGACATTTGAGTTTGAGAACTTCCATAAATCATTCAGAGGGATGTCGTTCAGCGCAAAATGAGCACTGCCCTTCTTCCCGGCCCTCTTTCTGTGTACTGATGGAGACTGTGTAGGTCAGCAGAGTCAGCCCTCAGTAGCCCTGGAGCCCAATCCTGGAGGGAGAGACGTTGGAGTGGGTGAGGGAAGGGGCGAGACCGGGAGCAAGTCCCACTGGTGTTCTCAAGACAAGACTCCTTGGTGGCCCTGGCTGTTGGAAAGGGCTTTATTCACTCTTTTGTCGCCCGCTAGTTGTGATCATGCTGAATTCATTCATTCAATCGTATTTATTAAGCGCTTACTGTGTGCAGAGCACTGTACTAAGCGCTTGAGAAGTACAAATCGGCAACATATAGAGACGGTCCCTACCCAACAATGGGCTCACAGTCTAGAAAATAATGATGGTATTTGTTAAGTGCTTACAATGTGCCAACCACCGTTCTAAGCCCTGCGAGGTAATCAGGTTGTCCATATGGGGCTCACAGACTTAATCCCCATTATCAGATGAGGTAATTGCGGCACAGAGGAGTTAAGTGACTTGCCCAAAGTCACACAGCTGATAAGTGGCGGAGCCAAGATTAGGACCCCAAGACTGAGCTCCTTATCTTCTCTCCCAAACCCTGTCCTCTCCCTGACTTTCCCGTCACTGTGGATGGCACTACCATCCTTCCCATCTCACAAGCCCTCAACCTTGGGTGTCATCCAGTGCTTGGAACAGTGCTTTGCACATAGTAAGTGCTTAATAAATGCCATTACTATTATTATTATTATTATTATTATCCTTGACTCCGCTCTCTCATTCACCCCTCACATCCAATCTGTCACCAAAACCTGCCGGTCTCACCTCCACAACATCGCCAAGATCTGCCCTTTACTCTCCATCCAAACGGCTACCTTGCTGGTTCAATCTCTCATCCTATCCCGACTGGATTAGTGCATCAGCCTCCTTTCTGATCTCCCATCCTCTTGTATTTCCCCACTTCAGTCTATACTTCACTCTGCTGCCGGGATTATCTTTGTATGGAAATGCTCTGGGCATGCCACTCCCCTCCTCAAAAATCTCCAGTGGCTGCCTGTCAACCTTCGAATCAAGCAAAATCTCTTAACTCTCAGCTCCAAGGCTGTCCATCCCCTCGCCCCCTCCTACCTCACCACTCTTCTCTCCTTCTACAGCCCAGCCCACACACTCCGCTCCTCGGCCACCGTGAACCTCCTCACTGGGTCTCGTTCTTGCCTGTCCCGCCGTCGACCCCTGGCCCATGTCCTTCCTCTGGCCTGGAATGCCCTCCCTCCACACATCTGCCAAAATAGCTCTCTTCTTCCCTTCAATGCCCTACTGAGAGCTCACCTCCTCTAGGAGGCCTTCTCTGACTGAGCCCCCCCTTTTATCCTCTCCTCCTCCACTCCCCACCACTCCCCCTCCCTCCCTCTGCCCTACCCCATTTCTCTCCCCACAGCACTTGAATATATTTGTACAAATTTATTACTATATTTATTTTATTTGTACATATTTACTATATTTTATTAATGATAGCTATAATTCTATTTATTCTGATGGTATTGCCACCTATCTGCTTTCATTCATTCAATCATATTTATTGAGCACTTACTGTGTGCAGAGCACTGTACTAAACGCTTGGGAAGCACAAGTTGGCAACATATAGAGACGGTCCCTATCCAACAGCAGGCTCACAGTCTAGAAGACTGCCACTTGTTTTGTATCGTCTGTCTCCCCCCTTCTAGACTGTGAGCCCATTGTTGGGTAGGGACCGTCTCTATATGTTGCCGATTTATATTTCCCAAGCGCTTAGTCCAGTGTTCTGCACACAGTAAGCGCTCAATAAATACGATTGAGTGACTGAATGAATGACTCCCAAGCCCGGCCTCTTTCCACTAAGCCACGTTGCTGAATCAATCAATCAATCAATTGTATTTATTGAGCGCTTACTGTGTGCAGAGCACTGTACTAAGCGCTTGGGAAGTACAAGTTGGCAACATACAGAGACAGTCCCTACCCAACAGTGGGCCCACAGTCTAGAAGGGGGAGACAGAGAACAAAACCAAACATACCAACAAAATAAAATAAATAGAATAGATATGTACAAGTAAAATAAATAGAGTAATAGAGTAATAATAAATATATAAATAGAGTAATAATAAATAAATAAATGGAGTAATAATAAATAAATAAATAGAGTAATATATGAGCAAGTAGGTGTGTGGGGTGCAACACACTGCAAAGGGCATAAGAAGGTTTTTTTAAAAAACACACAGGATCCAATAAAGTGACCACAGCACGGTGACCACAGCAGTGACCCCAACACAGTGATCCCAGCAACACACCGTAGCAACACAACCCCGGAAGGCGGTTGCCTAGGAAGCGGCTGTGGTCTTCCTGGCCCAGTTTAACCAGCTGGACCTGTCCACCTCGTGAAATTCCCCCCATGGTTCTTGGCTCAAAAGTCTCCACCGCTGATGACACAGCCCCAGTGGGCAGGACCTGAACTAGGATTCAGGTCTCCTCGTTCCCCGAGCCGTGCTCTCTGACCGTCATGTGACAAATACTATCTATTCATAAAATACTTTGCGGAAATGGATTGAAATATAATTTTCAACCCATAAAAATCAATGTGAAAGATACAAAACAGATGCTTCTTTGCTAGTTGTATATAAAGTGTGCTTATGAAATGTTGATCAGGAGTTTCTATATCATACTTAACTTCTCTGTGCCTCAGTTGCCTCATCTGTAAAATGGGTATGAAGACTGTGAGCCCCACATGGGACAACCTAATCACCTTGTATCCTCCCCAGCGCTTAGAACAGTGCTTTGCACATAGTAAGTGCTTAACAAATGCCATTATTATTATTATTATTATACTTGGGATTCTATTTGTTCTGACGACTTTGACACTTGTCTACATGTTTTGTTTTGTTGTCTGTCTCCCCCTTCTAGACTGTGAGCCCACTGCTGGGTAGTGACCGTCTCTATATGTTGCCAACTTGTAATAATAATAATAATAATAATAATGGCATTTATTAAGCACTTACTATGTGCAAAGCACTGCTCTAAGCACTGGGGGGGTTACAAGGTGATCAGGTTGCCCCACTGGGGGCTCACAGTCTTAATCCCCATTTTACAGATGAGGTAACTGAGGCACAGAGAAGTTAAGGGACTTGCAAAGTCACACAGCTGACAATTGGTGGAGCTGGGATTTGAACCCATGACCTCTGACTCCAAAACCCAGGCTCTTTCCACTGTTGTACTTCCCAAGCGCTTAGTACAGTGCTGTGCACACAGTAAGTGCTCAATAAATATGATTGAATAAATGAATGAACGGACGAGTATAGCATTCTGTACACATTAAGGGTCTCTATTGCTGAACTGTACTTTCCAAGAGCTTAATACAGTGCTCTGCACACAGTAAGCACTCAATAAATATGATTGAATGAATGAATGAAGGGCTCAGTAAATTCACTCATTCATTCAATCGTATTTATTGAGCGCTTACTGTGTGCAGAACACTGTATTAAGTGCTTGGGAAGTACAAGTTGGCAACATATAGAGACGGTCCCTACCCAACAGTGGGCTCACAGTCTAGAAGGGGGAGACAGACAACAAAACAAAACATATCAACAAAATAAAATAAATAGAATATGTAAATATGTACAAGTAAAATGGAGTAATAAATCTGTACAAACATATATACAGGTGCTGGGGGGAGGGGATGGAGGTAGGGTGGGGGGATGGGAAGGGGAAGAGGAAGGAGGGAGCTCAGTCTGGGAAGGCCTCCTGGAGGAGGTGAGCTCTCAGTAGGGCTTTGAAGGGAGGAAGAGAGCTAGCTTGGCGGATGTGTGGAGGGAGGGCATTCCAGGCCAGGGGGAGGACGTGGGCCAGGGGTCAACGGTGGGATGGGCGACAAGGAGGCACAGTGAGGAGGTTAGCGGCAGAGGAGCGGAGGGTGCGGGCTGGGCCGGTGATTGATTGAGAATTGGGGATGGGGGAGCACAGGGAGCAATGAAAGCCAGTGAAACTGCCTCACAAACTGCTTCAGCCCTCTTCCCACCAGAGTTTAGACAGAGCAAATCAGACCTAAAGTTCTTCTCATAGTCTTTTCCCATCGCATCATTTTATTACAAGGATGGTACAAAAAGTGCTGGGTTAATCATCACTAGTCATTCATTCATTCATTCAATCGTATTTATTGAGCGCTTACTCTGTGCTGAGCACTGTACTAAAAACTTGGGAAGTACAAGTTGGGAATTAGTCCTACTTCACTCGAAAATTGGCATAATATTTGTCTTTAAGCTATTTTGTACTTCGCTCCTCTAGCATTGGCCTATTCATTTTGCCCTGATAATAATAATAATGATGGCATTTATTAAGCGCTTACTATGTGCAAAGCACTGTTCTAAGTGCTGGATAATGATGGCATTTATTAAGCACTTGGTATGTGCAAAGCACTGTTCTAAGCACTGGGGAGGTTACAAGGTGATCAGGTTGTCCCACGGGGGGCTCACAGTCTTAATCCCCATTTTACAGACAAGGGAACGGAGGCACAGAGAAGTCAAGTGACTTGCCCAAAGTCACACAGGTGACAATTGGCAGAGCTGGGATTTGAACCCATGACCTCTGACTCCAAAGCCCGTGCTCTTTCCACCGAGCTACGCTCCCTGATCTCACCTATCTTGGCACTGACCCTTTTCCCACTTCCTCCCTGTGACCTGAAACTCCCTCCCTTTTCATATACTCCAGACCTTCAACGCCTTAGTAAGGTCACACCTCCTCCAAGAGGCCTTCCCTGATTAAGCTCCTTTTTCCCTGGCTCCTCCTTCTGTTGTCTATGCACTTGGCTCTGTGACCTGTGGGCATTTGATATTTGCCCTACCCTCAACCCCACAGCACTTGCGTACATATCAATTAATTACTCATTCATTCAACCATATTTATTAAGTGCTTACTGTGTGCAGAGCACTGTACTAAGCACTTGGGAGAGTACAATGCAACTAACAGACACATTCCCTGCTCACAGCAATCTTACAGTTTATGCTGCTGCCCAGCATAGGTGAGTTTTGACTTGTAGCAGATTGCCTTCCATTCCTAGCTTGGCCAGTAGCTAGTGAGTGGAAGGCAATCTGCTGTACTAAGCGCTTAGCCTCTGCTTGACTCTCCCTGCCGTAGCCGAGACCAGTTCTGTCTCCCCCTTCTAGACTGTGAGCCCGCTGTTGGGTAGGGACTGTCTCTATATGTTGCCAACTTGTACTTCCCAAGCGCTTAGTACAGTGCTCTACACACAGTAAGCGCTCAATAAATACAATTGAATGAATGAATGAATAGTAGAGGACTAGAAACTCTCCAGATGCCACCCTGAGAGAGGTATTCACAAGTAACAGCTTCTACACAGAAAGAACAGAATTAATATTTGCCTAATTAGCTTGATTCCATTCCAGAGATTTCCCAGTCCTTATTTTCCACAGATCTATCTTCTCACCTTTTTTCATCCGCTCTTCCCAGTTCTGTTCTGCTTCATCCTATTCCTCAAAATTGATTTTTTTTAAAAAAAAATTTTCCCTTTAATCCTTTTCTTTCTTGCTAGATTTTCCTGCCCTAGACTTTGGTTTATTTTTATTGACTTAACATCCAAATCTCTCTGCACTGCTGTCACAAATTTCAAAGTGATGAGCTGCTGCCTCTGTAACCAATAGCACAGTATCTATTCATGTTCAAATCAGGCTCACCACACTGATTTCCTTCCCATTATCAACTGTACTGGCCTTACAACAGCTGCAGTTTTTCATCTCCCGGGGTCTGCTGGCCCTGCATATAACAGGGTTGTTTGAACATCCTTGTCTTATCTCCTTTTCTATTCATCCAGTCACTGGTGGGAGTCTAGTCCCATTTGTACAGAGATTTTTTTTAAATATAAAAAAATAACCCACAGATTTGGACAGCGAAACACACGCTGACATTGTTTGAAACCAAAAGAAAAAAAAAATCAGGCCCAGTCCTGTCAAATACTTTCTCTTTCTCTTGACATAATATAGCCTAAGCAATGATTAAAATTCAGATGCATAAGACGGCCTTGCAGTCTCCTCTCCTTAGCCCATATTTGCTCGTTTTTCTTAAGAGGACTGGATAATAATAATAAGTGTGGTATTTCTTAAGCACTTTTCATGTGCCAAGCACTGTTCTAAGTGCAGTGGTAGATACCAGATAATCAGTTTGGACATCCCTGTCCCACATGGGGCTCACAATCTTAATCCCCATTTTACAGATGAGGGAACTGAGGCACAGAGAAGTGAATTGATTTGCTCAAGGTCAAACAGCAGACAAGTGGCACAGCAGGGATTAGAACCCACGTCCTCTGACTCCTAGGCCTGTATTCTTTCCACTAGATCACGCTACTATCAGAGCAATCTTGCTTTTATTTCACAGTTCTGACCCTCGGATATGATGTAGTGGAACACGGCTGGTCTGGAAGTTCCCAAGCGCTTAGTACAGTGCTCTGCACATAGTAAGCGCTCAATAAATACGATTGATTGATTGATTGATTGGAAGTTGGAGGAACCGGGTTCGAGTGTGAGCTCGGCAAACCGTTTGCTGAAGCAGCGTGGCATAGAGGAGCAAACACAAGCCTTGGAGTCAGGAGAGAATCGGCTTCTAGTTCTGGCTCTTCCATTGGCCTGCTGCGTGACTTTAAGCCAGACACTTAACCTCTCTGTACCAAAGATTCCTCATCTGCAAAATGGACGTAATACAACTTGAGCTTGCGGGGTTGTTATAAGGGAAGAAATAAGTGCTGTGACAGCACTTCGGGACTAAAAGCTCTCTGTAAAAACCATCATCATCATCACCACCAATCAATCATATTTACTGAGCACTTACTGTGTGCAGAGCACTGTACTAAGCGCTTGGGAGAGCACAATATAAGAGAGTTGGTAGATATGTTCCCTGCCCACAACAGAGTTTACAGTCTAGAGAACTTTTAAAATTATTATTATTATTAGTCAGTCAATTGCATTATCATCATCATCATCATCATCATGAGAAGCGCGTGGCTCAATGGAAAGAGCCCGGGCTTGGGAGTCAGAGGTTGTGGGTTCTAATCCCGGTTCCGCCACTAGTCAGCTGGGTGACTTTGGGCAAGTCACTTAACTTCTCTGTGCCTCAGTTACCTCATCTGTAAAATGGGGATGAAGACTGTGAGCCCCACGTGGGACAACCTGATCACCTTGCATCTCCCCCAGCACTTAGAACAGTGCTTTGCACATAGTAAGCGCTTAACAAATTCCATCATCATTATTATCATCATCAATAATAATAATAATCAGACCAGCCCCCCAAATCTTTGCAACAGGATTCCTGCAAATTTGCTTTAGTCTGAATTCAGAAGTATTAAGAATCCAATTCTCGCTTTCTGCAAACATCTTAAACGTAGGCTGCGAATTCCCCCAGCTTCAAAATGAAAAATGCTTTCCAAAGCCTTAGTCAAACAGGCAGCCCAAGTACACAACTGAGGAACGTCACCGGGTCAACACGTCTCAGCGTTGGTTGCAGAGGAAGGGGGTAGGGGCTGCCGCTCTCTAAATCTGAAATTTCCTCTTCTGTCCATAAAGAGAGACCTTAACAACTTCACTCGTTCCATTCCTTTTTCCCAAAATAAATCTGGGAGGGAAAATTCAGTTTTCTTTTGGTTTGCTCCCGAGCTGCTTGTCGTTCCTCTTCGAAGAAAGGCATACATTTCCCTCTCCTGTTTGAGAGATAAGGCTCTAGCAAATGCCCGCTCCTCACAGCCAGATGACAGGGACAAAGCACTCCGTGGTTGTAGAAGCAGAATGGACTGGAGGAAAATGGGGATTAAGACTGTGAATCCTTTGAGAGACATGGACTGTGTCCAACCTGGTTATCTTGTATCTATCCCCGCGCTCAGCACAGTGCTTGGCACATAATAAGACTAGGTAGAGGTTATCTGTCTACAAGACTTTCTCCAAACAATGAAATTCTCCAATGCCCTCCTATGGGCCAAGGAAGATTCAGATGCTGGTGGTATCAAATATTTCTTTCTGCATCAGATATTTAAGAGACATCTATAAGACTGTGTTGAAAATACAATTGAGACTTTTTCCTCTTGGCTGAGTCATCACAACACTATGTTAGGAAATATCTGGACAGTGTTAACAGCCATTGGAGAACGTTTAGTACATATTTACAATTGTTTTTATTTTGCTAATGATGTGCATCTAGCTTTAATTCTATTTGTTCTGATGACTTGACACCTGTCCACATGTTTTGTTTTGTTGTCTGTCTCCCCCTTCTACACTGTGAGCCCATTGTTAGGTAGGAATTGTCTCTATATGTTGCCAACTTTTACTTCCCAAACGCATAGTACAGTGCTCTGCACACAGTAATTGCTCAATAAATACGACTGAATGAATGAATGAATAATCCCACCTCTGCCACTTGTCAGCTGTGTGACTGGGCAAATCACAACTTCTCTGTGCCTCAGTTACCTCACCTGGGGGATTAAGACTGTGAGCCCCACATGGGACAACCTGAGAACCTTGTTTCTACCCCAGTGCTTAGAACAGTGCTTGGCACATGGTAGCGCTTAACAAATACCATCATTATTGTTATTATTATATAAGGTAATTGGGTTGGCCACTGTCCCTGTCCTACATAAAGCTCACAATCTTAATCCCTGCTATACAGATGAGGGAACTGAGGCACAGAGAAGTGAAGTCACTTGCCCAAGGTCACAGAGCAGACAAGTAGCAGAGCCAGGATTAGAACCCTGGTCCTTCTGACTCCGAGGCCCATGCTCTATCCACTTGGCAATGCATCGGGAGTTTCCTACTGGGGAGTGCAGTCCTCCATAAATCCAAAGAACAGAGGCTAGAGCTAAATAGGCATCCCAACCCACATACCCCATGTACAAGGTAAGATTTGGGCACCACAAAAATAGGTGTCACTTTGTAGCTGACAAGTCTTCAGGCTGCTGTGAGGAAAGAGAGAGAGAGCTGGAATGAGACAAGAAAGAATCCGAGTCTCATGACTTCCTCTGGTTTCAAGCTCCCACCCTGCCTGGCCTCTGGCTCAGGCCTCCGTTCACTGGAAATAAAGGGAATCGCCAACCCTCACCCCCTGGTCCAGAGGTGGCTGAGCAGAAGGGTGAGTAGCCCTGGCCCTGGCACTCAGAAGTCCTCGGGGTCAAGCCACCACGGGGGTGGTGGTTCCTAATTGGCCCCGCCCTACCCCGCAGGGATGGAGGGCCCACCAGGGCTTAGAGACTTTAGACTGTGAGCCCACTGTTGGGTAGGGACTGTCTCTATATGTTGCCAACTTGTACTTCCCAAGTGCTTACTACAGTGCTCTGCACACAGTAAGTGCTCAATAAATACCACTGACTGATTGATTGATTAGAGGGAGAAGGTCACCCCACAGATATGTTTGCCTTGCAAAGTCCCTGGGGGAGCCACGTGCCAGCTCGAACCCATGCCCGGGGCCAAGCTGAGGAGAAAAGCCAAGCCAAGCGGTCCAGCATCACCATGGCAAACTTCCCCGGGTGGAGGGGGAGCCCTCGGGGGGCCTGCAAGCCAGCTAGGCTCTCTGCCGCGTTCGGCAAATGTTCCCGGGAGGGGGAAGCAGGATGCCAGGAGGGCGGGAACCTTGGTATTGTCTCTGTTAATCCCAAATTCACACTCTCACCCGACTGGGCCTCCTTGGCAGGTCTGACTGCGTCTCTGTCTGAGGGGAGTGGGGTCGGGCCCAGTGGGGGATTAACCGGTTGCCAGCCACCCGCCTGACCTCAGTTTTCTCCTCCTGTCATCCCTCACCGTACCTCGTTCTCTCCTGTCCAACCATCGATCCCCGGCCCGCGTCATCCCCCGGGCCTGGAATGCCCTCCCTCTGCCCATCCGCCAAGCTAGCTCTCTTCCTCCCTTCAAGGCCCTGCTGAGAGCTCACCTCCTCCAGGAGGCCTTCCCAGACTGAGCCCCTTCCTTCCTCTCCCCCTCGTCCCCCTCTCCATCCCCCCATCTTACCTCCTTCCCTTCCCCACAGCACCTGTATATATGTATATATGTTTGTACATATTTATTACTCTATTTATTTATTTATTTTACTTGTACATATCTATTCTATTTATTTTATTTTGTTAGTATGTTTGATTTTTGTTCTCTGTCTCCCCCCTTTTAGACTGTGAGCCCACTGTTGGGTAGGGACTGTCTCTATATGTTGCCAATTTGTACTTCCCAAGCGCTTAGTACAGTGCTCTGCACATAGTAAGTGCTCAATAAATACGATTGATGATGATGATGCTGATGATCCCACTTCCGGCGGCTGTCAGAACTATTGGATTTGGGTCTTATTTGTTCTTTTTCCTCATAACCCCCAATAAGACAAGCCCTGCCTAATCAAAGTTCCTTTGGCACCATTTCCTCCCTCAGCCTCACTTTTTTTTGTTTCTCCCTGTTGTTGTTTTTCAGTACTGTTCTCAACTGAAAAACAACTGAGGTAGATACAAGTTAATCAGGCTGGATACAGTCCTTATCCCACAAGGGGCTCACAGTCTAAGTAGGAAGGAGAAAAGGTATTGAATACCCATTTTACAGTTAAGGAAACTGAGGCACATAGAAGTGACTTGCCCAAGGTTACACAGTTGGCAACTGGTGGAGCTAGAATTAGAGCCTAAGTCTGGAGAAGCAGAGTGGCTTAATGGAGAGAGCACGGGCTTTGGAGTCAGAAGGATGTGGGTTCTATTCCCTGGTTCCCTGGGTTCAGGTCCTTCTATTCCCAAGTCCATCAAATGCCATTATTATTATTATTATTATTATTAGTAGTAGTAGTAGTAGTAGTAGTATTCCCAACTTTGCCAATTGTCAGCTGTGTGACTTTGGGCAAGTCATTTCACTTCTCTGTGCCTCAGTTACCTCATCTGTAAAATGGGGATTAAGACTGTGAGCCCCCCGTGAAACCTCCCCAGCGCTTAGAACAGTGCTTTGCATATAGTAAGCGCTTAATAAATGCCATCATTATTATTATTATTATTGCCGGCTCCACCACATGTCTGCTGGGTTACCTTGAGCAAGTCCTTTCACTTCTCTGGGCCTCCGTTAAAACTGTAAAATGGAGATGGAGACTATGAGCCCCATGTGGGACATAGACTGTGTTTCAACCTGATTAACTTGCATCTACCCCAGCATTTAATACTACTACTACTACTACTAATAATAATAATAATGGTATTTGTTAATAATAATAATAATAAAGAAGAAGAAGAATAATGGTATTTGTTAAGCGCTTACTATGTGCAAAGCACTGTTCTAAGCGCTGGGGGGATACAAGGTGATCAGATTGTCCCACGTGGGGCTCACGGTCTGAATCCCCATTTTACAGATGAGGGAACTGAGGCACAGAGAAGTGAAGTGACTTGCCCAAAGTCACACAGCTGACAATTGGCAGAGCCGGAATTTGAACCCATGACCTCTGACTCCAAAGCCCGTACTCTTTCCACTGAGCCATGCTGCTTCTCACTGTGCCAAGCACTGTTCTACGTGCTGGGATAGGTACAACAGTAATCAGGTTGTCCTATGTGGGGCTCAAAGTTTTAATCCCTATTTTATAGATGAGGTAACTGAGGCACAGAGAAGTTAAGTGGCTTGCCCAAGGTCACACGGCAGACAGGTGGCAGAGCCAGGATTAGAACCCCCATCCTCTGACTCCCAAGCCTGTGCTCGTTCTGCTAAGCCACGCTGTACAGTGTCTGGGTCATAGAAAGCGCTTAACAAATACTACAAAAAACAAAACAAAACAAACTCCTCTGGGCCTCAGTTCTCTCATTTGTAAAATGGGGACAAAATGTCAGTTCTCCCTCCATTTTAAATTGCGAGCCCCATTTGGGACAGGGAACTGGTCTGACCTGCTTATCTTGTATCTACCCCAGCGCTTAGTATGGTGCTTGACACGGAGTAAGTGCTTAACAAGGATTATTATTATTGTTATTGACTGTATAAGCGCCCACTCCACAGGGAGCGAAGGCCTCCACAACTTTGTGAGCGGGACTCCCAGATTTCCTCATCCCAGGGCTCTGACCAGATCTGAGCCCGTTGTTGGGTAGGGACCATCTCTATATGTTGCCGACTTGTACTTCCCAAGCGCTTAGTACAGTGCTCTGCACACAGTAAGCGCTCAATAAATAGGATTGAATGAATGAATCTGGAAATTTCCAGTGAGAGCAGAAGGGACAGGGACTGTGTCTTACCTGACTGCACTGTACCCACCCACACATGCTTACCATAGTGTTGGGTACATAGTAAGTGTTTAACAGTTACCCATGGTATTTATTGAGTGCTTACTGTGTGCAGAGCACTGTACTAAGCACTTGGGAGAGTACAGTACAATAGAGTTGGTACATGTGATCCCTACCTTGAAGGAGCTTAGAGTCTAAAGGGGCAAACAGACATTAAAATAAACTGCAAATGCTTAGGACAGTGCTTTGCACACAGTAAGCACTCGATAAATATGATTGATTGACTGAATGAATATACAGAGATAGATGAAATAGTAGTGTATAAAGATATTTATGTAAGTGCTGAGGGACTGGGGTATCAAAATGCTTAACAAATACTACAATTATTATTATTATATTTAAATAATGGCTTTCTGTACGTTTAGGTCTTTGAAGCTTGCCCCCTCCCAATCTTCATCCCTTATTATTATCATTATTATATTTAAATAATGGCTTTCTGTACTTTTAGGTCTTTGAAGTTTACCCCCTCCCAATCTTCATCCCCCCACTGAAAGCCCTGTCCCTATATTGTCCCCATTTCACAGAGGAGAAGTTGGTCTGATTGGCTACTGAGGTTAAATAATAATAATAATGGCATTTAATAAGCGCTTACTATGTGCAAAGCACTGTTCTAAGCGCTGGGGAGGTTACAAGGTTGTCCCATGGGGGGCTCACCTCCTCCAGGAGGCCTTCCCAGACTGGGGAAGCAGCGTGGCTCAGTGGAAAGAGCACGGGCTTTGGAGTCAGAGGCCGTGGGTTCAAATCCTGGCTTCGCCACTTGTCAGCTGTGTGACTTTGGGCAAGTCACTTCACTTCTCTGGGCCTCAGTTCCCTTATCTGTAAAATGGGGATGAAGACTGTGAGCCCCTCGTGGGACAACCTGATTACTTGTATCTACCCCAGCGCTTAGAACAGTGCTTTGCACATAGTAAGCGCTTAATAAATGCCATCATTATTATTATTATTATTACTGAGCCCCTTCCTTCCTCTCTCCCTCGTTTCCCTCTCCATCCCCCCACCTTACCTCCTTCCCTTCCCCACAGCACCTGTATATATGTATATATGTTTGTACATATTTATTACTCTATTTATTTATTTATTTTACTTGTACATATCTATTCTATTTATTTTATTAGGTTAGTATGTTTGGTTTTGTTCTCTGTCTCTCCCTTTTAGACTGTGAGCCCACTGTTGGGTAGGGACTGTCTCTATATGTTGCCAACTTGTACTTCCCAAGCGCTTAGTACAGTGCTCTGCACACAGTAAGCGCTCAATAAATACGATTGATTGATTGATTGATTAATCCCCATTTTACAGATGAGGTAACTGAGGCACAGAGAAGTTAAGTGACTTGCCCAAAGTCACACAGCTGACAATTGGCAGAGCTGGGATTTGAAACCATGACCTCTAACTCAAAATCCCGCACTCTTTCCACTGAGCCACGCTGCGAGGTTCCTGTTTCTGGAAGAATCCAGGCTCAGGGATCCAATCCACCCAGGTTCCTTCAGAGCCACCTGCTTCTGCCAGGAGAAATCAAATGGAATTTCTGTTGCTCATTAAGTGCCTCCCAGCCAAACTTCAATCCTAGAAGCCTAGTTCCCATAGAGCTGGCTCCAGAACTGCTGGTCTCAGCAGGGGAAGTGGGCCGCTTTGTAGATCAAAGACCTCAACCCTAACCCCTGCCTGAGAGCAGGAGACAGACAGCAGCCCTTGGATGCAAAATGCAAGAGGACAGTTCATTCATTCATTCAATCGTATTTATTGAGCGCTTACTGTGTGCAGAGCACTGTACTAAGCGCTTAGTTTAGTTGCTCTCCCTCGGATTATCTCAGCTCTAAGGGACTCGGGCACACAGGTAACCCTTAAGGGCTTGTGCCATCTGAGGTGTTTTGGAAAGTTTTCAAAGCACTGGCTTCCCCTCTTACGTTTCTCTTCCCTTTTCAACAACCCCTTTATAAATATGGGCTGTCAAAGGTCTTACAAACTGTACCTCATCTTTCCAAAAGCCCTGTGAGATAAGGGGGCATAGAGACCCCAGACCTATGGAGGAGGAAATGGAGGCACAGGGAGTCTGAAAGAGACTCAGAAAGAACCCAGGAGAGACTATGAGCCCGTTGTTGGTTAGGGACCGTCTCTCTCTATATATCTCTATCTATCTCTATCTCTATATATCTAGATATAGATATATATAGAGAGAGAGAAGCAGCATGGCTCAGTGGAAAGAGCACAGGCTTTGGAGTCAGGGGTCATGGGTTCAAATACCAGCTCCGCCAATTGTCAGCTGTGTGACTTTGGGCAAGCTTACTGTGTGCACAGCACTGTACTAAGCGCTTGGGAAGTACAAGTTGGCAACATATAGAGACAGTCCCTACCCAACAGTGGGCTCACAGTCTAAAAGACTTCACTTCTCTGTGCCTCAGTTACCTCATCTGTAAAATGGGGATTAAGACTGTGAGTCCCACATGGGACAACCTGATCGCCTTGTATCTCCCCAGCGCTTAGAACAGTGCTTTGCATATAGTAAGCACTTAACAAACACCATCATTATTATTCAATCAATCAATCATATTTATTAAGCACTTACTGTGTGCAAAGCACTGTACTAAGCACTTGGGAAGTACAAGTTGGCAACATATAGAGACGGTCCCTACCCAACAGTGGGCTCACAGTCTAGAAGGGGGAGACAGAGAACAAAACAAAGCATATTAACAAAATAAAATAAATAGAATAGATATGTACAAGTAAAATAAATAAATAAATAGAGTAATAAATACGAACAAACATATATACATATATACAGGTGCTGTGGGGAAGGGAAGGAGGTAAGGTGGGGGGGATGGAGAGGGGGAGGAGGGGGAGAGGAAGGAGGGGGCTCAGTCTAGGAAGGCCTCCTATTATCATTATTATTATTATTATTATTATTATAATTATGTTGCCTATTTGTACTTCCCAAGTGCTTAGTACAGTGCTCTGCCCACAGTAAGCACTCAATAAATAATAATAACAATAATTTTGGTATTTGTTAAGTGCTTACTATGTGCCAAGCACTGTTCTAAGTGCTGGGGGAGATACAAGGTGATCAGGTTGTCCCATGTGGGGCTCACAGTCTTAATCCCCATTTTCCAGATGAAGGAACTGAGGCACAGAGAAGTTAAGTGATTTGCCCAAAGTCACACAGCAGACATGTGGCGGGGCCGGGATTAGAACCCATGAGTGAATGAATGAATGAATGGTCTCGCAGTCCAGCCCCCTCCTCACCAGATCTTTCTTGGCCAGGACTCTCCAACATCTCCCTTTCACCTACACATTCTCCCCAGCTCTGCCACTTTCCTGCTGTGTGAGCCTGAGCAGGTCACCTAACTTCTCTGTGTCTCAGCTTCCTTAGGGAAGCAGTGTGGCTTAGTGGAAAGAGCATGGGTTTGGGAGTCAGAGGTCATGGGTTCTAATCCCCATTCTGCCACTTGTCCACTGTGTGATGTTGGGCAAGTCACTTAAATTCTCTGGGCCTCAGTTAACTCATCTGTAAAATGGGGATTAAGCCCCCTGTGGGACAACCTGATCACCTTGTAAACTTCCCAGTGCTTAGAACAGTGCTTTGCACATAGTAAGCACTTAATAAATGCTATTATTATTATTATTATTACCTCATCTATAAAATGGGGATTGAGACTGTGAGCCCAACGTGGTAAAACAATTACCTTGTACTTATCCCAGCACTTAGAACAGTGCTTGGCACATAGTAAGCACTTAAGAAATACCATAATTATTATTATTATTATCCAAAAAATGGAGACTCGATACTTGTTCTCCCTCCCACTTAGACTGTGAATCCCATGAGGGACAGATATTGTGTCCAACTTGATTATCTTGTATCTACCCTAGCTCTCGGTATAGCGTTCAGCACAAAGTAAGCACTGCCAAAATTATTATTATTAGGTCTTAGGTTTGTAATTACTCTCTTTTGTGCCACTCAGATGCTGGCCCAAAGAGAAACAGGCGTGCCCTCTGACCCTCAGCAGCTGTTCTTTGCGCCAACCCAGGTCGCTGTGTGAGCTTGGGCAAGTCACTTAATTTCTCTGTGCCTCAGTTCCCTCATCTGTAAAAGTGAGCCCAGTGGGAAATATAGACTATGTCCAACCTCAGTAACTTGTACCTACCCCAGCGCTTAGTACAGTGCCTGGCACACAGTAAGTGCTTAACAAATACCATTAAACAAACAAACAACAAAAAAACCCCAAGGCCCACACAAAGAGGACAGACTGGGCATGTCTGCTCTGGGTTTTCTGCCTCTCCACAGCCCGGGCTGACAACTAGGACCAAGAGGGAGAAGGTGTGGAGAGCATCCTCAAATTAATGGAGATCGATAAAGCAATCAGCATTCTCATTAGCCCAGGATGGGGCCTGCCAAATGAGTTTTGTCCAGCAGACTCGCCTCCTGGTTTTTGCTGACTCTGCAAGCTGTTCAGTTGGATAGTACAGCACCATTCACTCACTCACTCAATTGCATTTATTGAGCGCTTACTGTGTGCAGAGCACTGTACTAAGCGCTTGGAAAGTACAACTTGGCAACAAATAGAGACGGTCCCTACCCAACAGTGGGCTCACAGTCTAGAAGGGGGAGACAGAGAACAAAACAAAACATATTAACAAAATAAAATAAATAGAATAAATATGTACAAATAAAATAAATAAATTAAGAGAAGCAGCGTGGCTCAGTGGAAAGAGCCCGGGCTTTGGAGTCAGAGGTCATGGGTTCAAATCCCGGCTCCGCCACATGTCTTCTGAGTGACCTTGGGCAAGTCACTTAACTTCTCTGAGCCTCAGTTACCTCATCTGCAAAATGGGGATTAAGACTGTGAGCCCCACATGGGACAAACTCATCACCTTGTATCCCCCCAGCGCTTAGAACAGTGCTTTGCACATAGTAAGTGCTTAACAAATACCATCATTATTAATAGAGTAATAAATATGTGCAAACATATATATACAGGTTGGATAAATTCCCTGTCCGAAATGGGGCTCCATGTTCAACCCTGGGTTCCTCACAGCTTTCGGAAGAGGGAAAAATGATGACGTTTATCTTTCCCATTTCAACTAAAATATGCTATCAGAGCTGCCTTGGGGAGCCCCTCCTTCCCCTCCGCCTTACCTCCTTCCCCTCCCCACAGCACCTGTATATATGTTTGTGCAGATTTATTACTCTATTTATTTTACTTGCACATATTTACTATTCTATTCATTTTATTTTGTTAATATGTTTTGTTTTGTTGTCTGTCTCCCCCTTCTAGACTGTGAGCCCGCTGTTGGGTAGGGACCGTCTCTATATGTTGCCAACTTGCACTTCCCAAGTGCTTAGTACAGTGCTCTGCACATAGTAAGAGCTCAATAAATACGATTGAATGAATGAGTGAATGAAGTGACTGAGTTGTCTGTCTTCGGATGAAAGAGAAGATGAGGAGTCTCTAACATGATCTGCCTTATTTCCCCCTGGCTGGATCCAGGTCACGAGGTGGCCTGACCTATTGGTCCAGAACGATGGAGATGAAGATGATGGAGATAATGGAGGAGGATGAAGAGGAGGAGGGTGATGAGGAGAACGAGGATAGGGATGAGGAGGAGGAAGACGAGAATGAGAAGGATGAGGCAAGAAGGAGGATAAAGATGGGGATCAAGAGGAGAAGGGTGATGACAAGGATGAAGATGAGTATGAGGAAGACGATGAGGACGAGGATAAGGATGATGAGGATGGGGACAAGGAGGATGAGGATGGAGTGAAGTGGAGGACAAAGATGGGACTGAAGAGGAGTAGGAGAAGGATGAAGAGGAGGAGAAGGAAGAACTCTGACCTGAGCTCTGTCCCTGGTCCATAGGCAGCCAGGACTGACAATCAGCTGGAAGTTGTATGAGGCTAAATAAAAGGTTGCTTCATTTGCTCCACCCTGGTGGTTTCTGGGTTCCAGCCAGACCCCTTTAAGTCAGGTTGGGACTGGGGAAATTTTGGTATTCTTTGGGAGAGCTTCTCTTGACCTCAGCCACCCTGACAGATCTAGTCTAACCTCATATCCCATTAGCCACAGCCAAAGCCCCAGCTCCATTCAGTCTGGCCCAAGGCCAATCAATCAATCATATTTGTTGACCAATTGTACCCTTCTAGCACTTAGTAGAGTGCTCTGCACACAGTAAGGGCTCAAAAATATAACCGATAGATTGATTGAATTCCTATTGTGTCTCCTCCTCCCCATCCCCCCCCACCCTACCTCCTTCCCCTCCCCACAGCACCTGTATATGTTTGTACAGATTTATTACTCTATTTTACCTGTACATATTTATTATTCTATTTATTTTGTGAATGATTGGCAACTAACTTTATTTCTATTTATTCTGATGACTTGACACCTGTCCACATGTTTTGTTTTGTTGTCTGTCTCCCCCTTCTAGACTGTGAGCCCATTGTTGGGTAGGGACCGTCTCTATATGCTGCCAACTTGTACTTCCCAAGCGCTTAGTACAGTGTTCTGCACACAGTAAGCGCTCAATAAATATGATTGAATGAATGAATGAATGAATGAATACTAAGCGCTTGGGAGAGTACAATAGAGTTAGGTTCTCCCCTCAAGGTGCTTACATTCGAGCAGGATGCAGTTTAGCTTCACTAGAATCCTACCGGCTGGGAAAGAACGGGGATCTGCCCAGGCCAGCGAGGGCTAGAGCTAGTGTCCTGCCTAGTTCTCAGTAGCAGCCTCGACCAGCTTGGTTCTAACCTAATCAGTCAAAGACAGATAGTCTATTGAGTCAGAGGTCATGGGTTCAAATCTCAGCTCTGCCAATTGTCAGCTGCGTGACTTTGGGCAAGTCACTTAACTTCTCTGTGCCTCAGTTCCCTCATTCATTCATTCATTCAATAGCATTTATTGAGCGCTTACTGTGAGCAGAGCACTGTACTAAGCGCTTGTGAAGTACAAATCAGCAACATATAGAGACGGTCCCTACCCAACAACGGGCTCACAGTCTAGAAAACTGAGTATGGACAGTATTTGAAACAGATTGATCAGGATTTGAGTCCTGGGAGATCTTTATTATTATTATTACTAATTATTATTGATCATATTTATTGAGCGCTTACTGTAGGCAAAGCACTGTACTAAGCACTTGGGAAAATATAACATCAGACACATTCCCTGCCACAATGAGCTCACAGGTATTTACCAATAATGTCAGTATACAATATCATTTCAAAAGTCAGCGCAGGATGGGGATGAAGACTGTTCCACGAGCCCATGCTGCTTTTACACGAAGGGAAACTGCAGCACACAGAGGTTAAGTGACTTGGCCAAGGTCACTCAACAGGCCAGTGGCCAAAGTGGGATTGCAACCAGTCTTATTCCAAGTCCTGTGCTCTTTCCCTTTTGTCTCCCAGATGTTTACTTATTTCATCCCAACATGCTTAGGCTATGACCTAATGTACCCTTGTTCTCCTTCATGCTCCTTCTATTTAATAAATATGGTACTTGTTAAATGCTTACAGTATAGAGGGGGAGACAGACATTAATATAAATAAATAAATTATGGACATAGACATAAGTCCTGAGGAGGTGGGGGTGATTAAAGGGAGCAAGTCAGGGTGAAACAGGAGGGAGTGGGAGGAAAGGAAATGCTGGCTTAGTCAGGGAAGACCTCTTGGAGATGTGCTTTCGATAAGGGCTTTGAACTGGCAGAGAGTAATTGCTTGAACTAAATTAATTAATTATAAATTAATAATCAGCAATTAAATGGCAAGCTTAGGACAGGTGAAGTATATGAGCTACTGAGTAGCAGGGGAAGAGTCCATATATAAGAGAGAGAAAACTGGAAAACCCAAAGAGAACCAGATGGGTCTCTGACCAATCAGTATTCTACTTTTAATTTCCTGTCACCTTTTCAACAGTGCTGGGATCCACAGTTGCTTGCCCCACACATTTACCCCGGGAAACTGTAAAATGGGGACACTGAGGTGATGAATGAAAAAGGGGTTGGCCTTGTGGGCTGAGAATTAGCTGTTGCAAATGGAGAGACAGTTGACTGCAGCGTGGCTCAGTGGAAAGAGCACGGGCTTTGGAGTCAGAGGTCATGGGTTCAAATTCCGGCTCCGCCTACTGTCAGCTGTGTGACTTTGGGCAAGTCAACTAACTTCTCCGTGCCTCAGTAACCTCATCTGTAAAATGGGGATTAAGACTGTGAGCCCCACAGGGGACAACCTGATCACCTTGTATCCCCCCAGTACTTAGAACAGTGCTTTGCACATAGTAAGCACTTAACAAATGCCATTATTATTATTATTATTATCATCGTTTACTTCAGAACCAAGGACTTTAGGGCCGCAGAGAAAGGCATCTACGTCAAAGTCAAAAGCAACTGGAACCAAACTGAAAACCATCCTCCCACTCCTCAGTAGAAGCTACAGCTCTTCAGGAAGGTAGGAAATAAACTGAGGGATGTGAAAGTTCAGACAGTGGAGACCTTCTGCCTCTTCAGCTGGCTCCACTATGGAGCCAAAGTGTCCAACTCTCCTTCCCAGAATGAAGGCTCCAAAGATGCTAAAAGGGTCTGGGAGATTCTAATAATAATAAAATAATAATAATGATAGTTCTGGTATTTATTAAGTGCTTACTGTGTGCCAGGCACTGTACTAAGCCCTGGAGTAGATACAAGCACATCGGGTTGGATACAGTCTTAAATAGTCGGGTTGGATACATAGTCTTAATCTCCATTTTACAGATGCGGGAACAGAGGCCCAGAAAAGTGAAGTGACTTGCCCAAGGTCACACAGCAGGCAAGTGGCAGAGCATGGATTGGAACACATGACCTCCTGACTCTATCCACAACGTCATGCTGCTCTTTCTCAAGGATCTCTGGGGAAATTCCAAATCTCTGGCCTTCTGCTCTTGGTCCATCTGAACACAGCACTCATCCTGACTGAAGCTGAGACAATGCTAGTCCTTATTGGGAAAGTATGCCAGGTTTCCATTAGGGCAATCACTGGAGGCACTCGAGAATAGCAGACATTGAAATGCCCTTTGATGTCAAATGTGCTGTGCCAGGCATGCTGCATCACGAGACATCAATCCCACCGGCTGCACACATTGTTCAGGGATTGGCTGAGCTTGCCCAAAGCTACAGCATTTCTCAGGTGGACCTCTAACCTTACACTTGCTCCTGAACTTTGGCCCATGTGAACATGGCCACTGACTCCAAATTATGGAGCTGAAAATCAGGAGCCAAGGAAGAAGCTGAAAATTTAAGTGCCGGACATAAAATGGACCTGGTGTTCGATCCAGGCCCATTGAACAAGGGGCCAACTGCCCACAAGGTTCAGAGACTAGACAGCACTGATCTTAGATGCCATTTACACCATGACAGTAAGAAGTTTTTGTTGGTGCAGAGGTGGATGGGCAGCTATTGAAAATTCTTGAGGACGGGGGAGACAAGGATTGAAAGTTTTTTTAGGGAAGCGGCATGGCCCCATGGAAAGACCATGAGCATGAGGGTCAGAGGAACTGGGTTCTAATCCCACTTTCGCCACATGCCAGCTGTGTGACTTTGGGCAAGTCACCAAACTTCTCTGTGCCTCAGGTCCCCCATCTGCAAAATGGAGACTCAACGCCTCTTCTCCCTCCTACTAAGACTGTGGGCCCCGTGTGGGACCTGATTACCTTGCGTCTACTCCAGCATTTAGTACAGTGCTTGCCATATAATATGCACTTAACAAATACAACAATTTAATTTTTCTTATAACTTCTTATAAAATGATCAAGGGAGCACAGTAAAGTAAGGGCTGGAGTGGGGAAGGACAGGATGCAGGGAGGCTGTGAGGAGGCAGATGCCATAATCAAGGCAGAATATGATAAAGGCTTCAATCAGCTCAGTAGCAGTTAGGATGGCGGGGAAAGGGTGGAATATAGTGATGTTGTGTAGGTAGAACCAAGAGAATTTTGTGACAGAGTGAACATGTGGGTTGAATGACAGAGATGAGCTGAGAATAAAGCCAAGGTTCTGGGCTTAGGAGACAAGGAGGACTGTGGTACTGTCTTCTGTGATACCCCCTTCTCCTCAACATGGTATCCAACCTTGGCTTCACAGACTCCGTCCTCTCCTGGTTCTCCTCTTATCTCTCCGGCCGTTCTTTCTTGGTCTCCTTTGTGGGCTCCTCCTCCCCCTCCTGTCCCCTTACTGTAGGGGTTCTCAAGGGTCAGTTCTTGGTCCCCTTCTGTTCTCTATCTACACTCATTCCCTTGGTGAACTCATTCGCTCCCACGGCTTCAACTATCATCTCTACGTTCAGGACACCCAAATCTACATCTCTGCCCCTGCTCTCTCCCTCCCTTCAGGCTCAGGTCTCCTACTGCCTCAGGACATCTCCATCTGGATGTCTGCCTGACATCTAAAACTCAATATGTCCAAGACTGAACTCCTTATCTTCCCTCCCAAACCCTGCCCTCTCCCTGACTTTCCCGTCAATGTAGATGGCACTACCATCCTTCCTGTCTCACAAGCCTGCAACCTTGATGTCATCCTCGACTCGGCTCTCTTGTTCACCTCTCACATCCAATCCATCACCAAAACCTGCCAGTCTCACCTCCACAACATTGCCAAGATCTGCCCTTTCCTCTCCAACCAAACCTCTACCTTGCTAGTTCAATCTCTCATCCTATCCCGACTGGATTACTGCATCAGTCTCCTCTCTGATCTCCCATCCTCCTGCCTCTCCCCACTTCAGTCTATACTTCACGCTGCTGCCCGGATCATCTTTGCGCAGAAATGCTCTGGGCATGTTACTCCCCTCCTCAAAAATCTCCAGTGGCTACCAACCTACGCATCAAGCAAAAACTCCTCACTCTCGGCTTCAAGGCTGTCCATCCCCTCGCCCCCAACTACCTCACCTCCCTTCTCTCCTTCTCCAGCCCAGCCCGCACCCTCCGTTCCTCTGCCACTAACCTCCTCACTGTACCTCTTGCTTGTCCCGCCATCAACCACCGACCCACGTCCTCCCCCTGGCCTGGAATGCCCTCCCTCCGCACATCCGCCAAGCTAGCTCTCTTCCTCCCTTCAAAGCCTTACTGAGAGCTCACCTCCTCCAAGAGGCCTTCCCAGACTGAACCCCCTTTTTCCTCTCCTCCTCCCCATCCCCCCCCGCCCTACCTCCTTCCCGTCCCAACAGCACCTGTATATATGTTTGTACAGATTTATTACTCTATTTATTTTACTTGTACATATTTACTATTCTATTTATTTTATTTTGTTAATATGTTTTGTTTTGTTGTCTGTCTCCCCCTTCTAGACTGTGAGCCCGTTGTTGGGTAGGGACCATCTCTATTTGTTGCCAACTTGTACTTCCCAAGCACTTAGTACAGTGCTCTGCACACAGTAAGCGCTCAATAAATACGATTGAATGAATGAATGAATGAATGAATGTGATGGGAAAAATCACAGGGAGGACAGGGTTTGGGTGGGAAGATCAGCTTTAAAGCACTCAATCAGCTCTTACTTTATCTCACTGATTTCAATCAAGCCATCCTATTTATTAAACAATAATAATGATGATGGTATTTGTCAAATGCTTACTATGTGCTAAGCACTGTTCTAAGCACTGGGGTAGATACGAGGTAATCGGGTTGTCCCACGTGGGGCTCACAGTCTTAATCCCCATTTTACAGCTGAGGTAACTGAGGCCCAGAGAAGTTAAGCGACTTGCCCAAAATCACACAGCTGACAAGTGTCAGAATAGGGATTAGAACCCACAACCTCTGACTCCCAAGCCTGTGCTCATTCCACTAAGCCGCACTGCAAATTTACTGAGCGCTTAGTCTGTGCAGAGCACTGTACTAAGCTCCTGGGAGACTATAATAAGACAGAATTGGGAAACCATTTCACCACTTTCAAATCCTTATTAAAATTACCTACCTAAGTCCTCATTTCCCCTGCTCCCTCTCCCTTTCAGGGATGGGATGATCTGGATAATAATAATAATAATGTTGGTATTTGTTAAGTGCTTACTATGTGCCACGCACTGTTCTAAGCACTGGGGTAGATACAAGGTAATTAGGTTGTCCCATGTGGGGCTCACAGTCTTAACCCCCATTTTACAGATGAGGGAACTGAGGCACAGAGAAGTGAAGTGATTTGCCCAAAGTCACACAGCTGACACGTGAGGGAGCCGGGATTAGAACCCATGACCTGTGACTCCCAAGCTTGGGTTCTTACCACTAAGCCACGCCGCTTCAGGACACTACCATCATCACAATAATAATAATGATAACAATAATAATAATAATAAAAATAGTAGTATTTGCTTGTGTTTACTATAATGCCAACTAGTAAGCAGCATGGCCTAGTGGAAAGAGCATGGGAGTCAGAGGACCTGGGTTCTAATCCCAGCTCTGCCAACTGCTTGCTGTGTGACCCTGGGCAAGTCACTTAACTTCTCTGTGCCTCAGTTCTTTTGTTTTTAATGGCATTTATTAAGACACTGTACTAAGTACTGGGGTAGATATAAGATAATCATGTTGGACACAGTCCATGTCCCATATGGGGTTTATAGCCTTAATCTCCATTTTACAGATTAGACCCCAGTTCCTACTGACTCCCAAGCCATGTGCTATCCACTAGGCTATGCTGCTTCTCAATTCTTCTGCTGGTCCCCCTACTTAGACTGTGAGCAGCATGCAGGACAGGGACTGTGTCCCACCTAATTAACTTGTATTTACCACAGCATTTAGAGGAGTGTTTGACATACTTTAAGGGCCTAACAAATACCATTAAAAAGAAAGTACTGTACTAAGCACTGGGGTAGATAAAAGATAATCAAGTAGGACGCAGTCCTTGTCCCACACAGAGCTCACAGTCTAAGGGGAAGGGAGAACAGATATCAAATCCCCATTTCACAGATGAGGAAACTGAGGAGGCACAGAGAAGCTAACTAATCTGCCTAAAGTCACAAGCAGACATGTGGCAGAGTCGGGATTATCCACCATTACTCAAATATCTTTATTCCACCTTCTCTCAAGTCCATAGGCACAAACTCATTCACTTTCTCAGCATCAATCAATCATATCTACTGAGCACTTACTGTGTGCAGAGCACTGTACTAAGCACTTGGGAGAGTATGGTACAACAGCATTGGTAGAAACGTTCCTTACGCACGACAAGCCGACATCTCTCACTGACCCGACAGCAGAGGCCAAAATGAACAGGATTCCTGGCTCCCAGCACACTGCTTTAACCATTGGACACACTGTTTTCTGATACTTTTAAATTGGTATCAACCAGGAGAAAGCAGCGTGGTTTTAGTGGAACAAGCACGGGTTTAGGAGTCAGAGGTCATGGGTTCTAATCCCGGCTCTGCCACTTGTCAGCTGTTTGACTTTGGGAGACTGTGAGCCCGTTGTTGGGTACTGACTGTCTCTATATGTTGCCAAATTGTACTTTCCAAGGCTTAGTACAATGCTCTGCACACAGTAAGCGCTCAATAAATATGACTGAATGAAAAGTCACTTTACTTCTCTGTGCCTCAGTTACCTCATCTGTAACATTGGGGTTAAGACTGTGAGCCCCAAGTGGGACAACCTGATTACCTTGTATCTACCCCAGCACTTAGAATAATAATAATAATAGTAAGGCATTTGTGATGGGAAAATCACAGGGAGGACAGGGTTTGGGTGGGAAGATCAGTTTTAAAGCACTCAATCAGCTCTTACTTTATCTCACTGAATTCAATCAAGCCATCCTATTTATTAAATAAAAATAATGATGATGGTATTTGTCAAGTGCTTACTATTTGCAAAGCACTGTTCTAAGCGCTAGGGAGGATATAAGGTGATCAGGTTGTCCCACGTGGAGCGCACGGTCTTAATCCCCATTTTACAAATGAGGTAAATGAGGCACAGAGAAGTTAATTGACTTGGCCAAAGTCACACAGCTGACAATTGACGGAGCCGGAATTTGAACCCATGACCTCTAACTCCCAAGCCTGCGTTTTTTTCACTGAGCCACACTGCTTCTTAGAACAGTGCTTGGCACATAGTAAGCACTTATATCATTATTATTATTATTAAATCTCTGACATGCATTTCTAAACATGTCTGTGGATAGGACTAAAGACTAGAAGCTCCCTTTTAGACTGTGAGCCCACTGCTGGGTAGGGACTGTCTCTATATGTTACCAACTTGTACTTCCCAAGCGCTTAGTACAGTGCTCTGCACACAGTAAGCGCTCAATAAATACGACTGATGGTTGATGATGATGATAGAAGCTAAGTACACCCTGTCCTGTGAAGAGTTTACAGGATTTGAACTAAACCAACTAAAACCCAGGCAGTGAACTTGAAACTGATCCCAGTTGTCCAGTAAGGATGAGGACAGGTCATGGCTGACCACTGTAATCAGCTCCACTACTATCTGTAGTTGTGCTATACCCCTCTAATGAATGTCTTAGTGCCCTGCATCTTTGTCTGAAAGAGGGATCTAAGCCATGGAGATTGGGAGTTTACTCCATAATATTCCTTTTAACTTTTCTTCTTCAACAGCTGGGAAGGGTATCAAAATAATTATAATAGTGGTATTTGTGATGTGCCAATCAATCCATCAATCAATTGTTCTTACTGAGCACCTACTGTGGGCAGAGCACTGTACTAAGTGCTTGGGAGAGTACAATGCAACTTGGCTAGTGCTGGGGTAGGATACAAGCTGATCAGGTTGGTCAAGTCTTGTGGGGCTGGGAGGGGAGATGAATAAAAGGAGCGAGTCAGGGCAACGCGGAAGGGAGTGGGAGAAGAGGAAAGGAGGGTTTTGTCAGGGAAGACCTCCAGTACAGTCCAACAGTACCCAGATGGGATAATAATAATAATAATAATAACTGTGGTATTTGTTAAGTTATTTCATTGTGCCAGGCACCATACTAAGTACTGGGGTGGATACAAGTAAATTGGGTTGGACACAGTCCCTGTCCCACAGTGGGCTCACAGTTTCAATCCTTATTTTACAGATGAGGTAACTGAGGTCCAGAGAAGTAAAATGACTTGCCCAAGATCACACAGCAGACAAATAGCAGAGCCAGCATTAGAACCCGCGACCTTCCGACTCCCGGGCCCGTGCTCTAGGCACTACACCTGATGGAGGGGCTGGGGTAGGATGGAAGGGGTGTAGACAGGGGAAGTGGAGGGAAAGATGGTCACGGCCGGACCGAGGCTGGTTTGGGAACACAAAGTAGAAGCAGAAAGAGCAGGGGGAGCAATGGAGAGCTGGCCGGGGAGCGGAGAGACAGCGATGAGGCATTCCGATTAGACAGATGTGAGCTTGGGGCAGCCTCCATCCCGCAGAGAACATCGCTTTCGACACGGGCCGAAACCCAAGAATTGGGGGTATTTTGTCCCCCTCCGCCTTGGCCTGGGAGATTATTCATCTGGTTCTTCTTAACAACCATTCACGGCTCCTCTTCTGTTCTCTCATGCTGCTGTCAGCAGAATGACTTCTTCCATCTCTTCCCTACTGCCTGCCTTCCTCCCCCCAACCATCCCTAACAATTCAGAAGAAAGCAGCTGGAATCCCCAAACGATCTGTGTCAGATAAATCCACGTCACCACCTAGGGGCCCAGAGCTTGCCTGGGTCCATTAAGGGGGATCAGGAAACGGCTTCCAATGGAGTTTAGAAATTAAACCAGCTGCAGGTTTCGCTCTTCCTCGCACTAGCTCCAGGATCTCTGAGGGAAGTCACCAGGCCTCCGGGCGACAGCTGTGTCCCAAGGAGACTGCTGTTTTTTAAACGCTTTAGGGCCAAATTAATCTGGGCCACCGCCCGGCTCGTGGGCATATGGGAGGCAGACCAAAATCAGCTCTTGGCCAGATCTTTTTCTGCGAGAGGGAACAAACGCTGTCAGGCATTTTCCTGCTGAGATGAGTGTTTGCTGGGATCTTTCCGAGAAAAACCTCATAGGCCCCGGAGTGCAAGGGCCCTCACGCGAGGAACAGTGAGGTTTGATGTCCGTACACTGCTTGGATGCCAAATACTCAATATCAAAGAGATGTGAAATAAAGGAAGGTCAGAAACAGCACCCAGGAGCACACTGGCCTGTCTCCGTGATTCATCGTGTTTCTCGCTCTCCCCGCATCTCCATGCCAGGGCCAGCTGTGACTCTGACTCTGCCAACAAGTCAACGCTGCCCCTGCCAGCCATTTCTCTTTAAGCAAAAGACAAGTGTTTTGGGAAAGGGAGATGGCCGCTTTGGCTTTCACGTCTGGGGTACCGAGGATGGCATCCAACATGATGTGGAGGTGGAGCTGACAATGAGAAATCAGAAAGGATTGTGCCAGCGTAGTTCTGCACCTGGGTCAGAGCTGTGTTTCTATGGCCCCCAGAGTCCTCGTTCCTTTTGTGCAGACACACATACAAACACACACACCCCACCCCACACTCCATCCCCTTTGTAATTTCCCTTCAGCAAACCAGGAGGTCGGAGGATGGACAGGAAGGGGACATTTAGGAAGGGAGGTGTAGGTCGGAAATAGCCTTTTGTCAAACAATTTGCCAATAAATTACAGTCCACACAACCTCAATAAATGGAACGAATGCTGTTTTTTTTTTTTACCAAGTAGCGAAGTAACTATCAGTCAAATCTCTATTAAGCACTAAACTAAATGCTGGGGTAGATACATGACGAACAGGTTCGTCAGAGTCCCTGTCCCACAAGGTGCTCACCAAGTAGAAAACAGGTAGTTAATCCCTCATTTTACAAATGCGGAAACTGAGGCCCAGAGAAGTTAAGTGGCTTATTCAAAGTCACCCAGGAGGCAGGTGGTGGAACCGATATTAGAACCCAGATCCTGTGGGTCCCACTAGGAAATAACTGTGGGGGCACCTTCTGGAGGAGATGGGTTTCCAGGATGGCTTTGCTATTTGGGTTGCAGCGGCTTGGCAGCCGGAACACTTTGCCAGGTACAGGCAATGATTTCATCTTGTACAGTCGTCCCCTCCAGCTACAAAGCACAGGGACACCCATACACATACAGTACAATTCATTCATTCGATCATATTTATTGAGTGCTTAATTAATTAATTACTGACTATTTGTTAAGTTCTTACTATGTGCAAAGCACTGTTCTAAGCACTGGGGTAGATACAAGGTTATCAGGTTGTCCCACGTGGGGCTCACAGTCTTCGTCCTCATTTTACAGATGAGGTAATTGAGGCACAGAGAAGTTAGGTGACTTGCCCAAAGTCACCCAGCTGACAAGTGGCAGAGCCAGGATTCGAACACATGACCTCTGACTCCAAAGTCCGGGCTCTTTCCACTAAGCCACGCTGCTTCTCTACTTCTTTACTGTGTGCAAAGCACTATACTAAGAGCTTGGGAGAGTACAATCTAACAACAGACACATTCCCTGCCCACAGCAAACTCAGGCTAGAGGGGGTTCATAGTGTGGAGGGATCCTGCGTTTGAGGCAGCTTCTCTAATAATAATAATAATAATAATGGAACTTATTAAGCTCTCACTATGTGCAAAGCGCTGTTCTAAGCGCTGGGGAGGTTACAAGGTGATCAGGTTGTCCCACGGGGGGCTCACAGTCTTAATCCCCGTTTTACAGAGGAGGGAACTGAGGTCCAGAGAAGTGATGTGACTTCAATCAATCAATCAATCAATCAATCACATTTATTGAGTGCTTACTGTGTGCTCAGCACTGTACTAAGTGCTTGGGAAGTCCAAGTTGGCAACATATAGAGACAGTCCCTACCCAACAGTGGGCTCACAGTCTAAAAGGGGGAGACAGAGAACAAAGCCAAACATACCAACAAAGTAAAATAAATAGAATAGATATGTACAAGTAAAATAAATGGAGTAATAAATATGTACAAACATATATACATATATACAGGTGCTGTGGGGAAGGGAAGGAGGTAAGATGAGGGGGATGGAGGGGGGAGAGGGGGACTTGTCCAAAGTCACACAGCTGACAAGTAGCCTCACCCTTCCTCCAACGGCCAGCATCGCCTACCCCTTCCCGGAAGGTCTCCCCCAATGCCCCCCAAGTCTCGACATTCCTATTTTGGATGGAGGTTCCCCCCCCCTCGATCCCCCGATCCCTACTAAGGGATGGTGCCCAGGTATATTAAATGCCTGGCAGCTGCAGGCCCAGAGCTCTGCCCCTTCAGGGTCAGAGAGGGCAGAGCCAGAACAGACTGGAACAGTGACCCAGGCAGGGCTCTAACTTGAGGCCTTCCCAGCAGTGTGGCATAGTAGATAGAGCCCGGGCCTGGGAATCGTAAGGTCCTGGGTTCTAATCCCACTTGTCTGCTGTGTGACCTTGGGCAAATCACTTCACTTCTCTGGCCTCAGTTACCTCATCTGTAAAATGGGGATCAATCAATCAATCAATCGTATTTATTGAGCGCTTACTCTGTGCAGAGAACAAGCGCTTGGGAAGTACAAGTCGGCAACTCATAGAGACAGTCCCTACCCAACAGCGGGCTCACAGTCTAGAATGCATATATGTTTGTACATATTTATTACTCTATTTATTTTACGTGTACACATCTATTCTATTTATTTTATTTTGTCAGTATGTTTGGTTTTGTTCTCTGTCTCCCCCTTTTAGACTGTGAGCCCACTGTTGGGTAGGGACTGTCTCTATATGTTGCCAACTTGTACTTCCCAAGCGCTTAGTACAGTGCTCTGCACACAGTAAGCGCTCAATAAATACGATTGATTGATTGATAGAAGGGGGAGACAGAGAATAACAACAACAACAACAACAACAATCGTATTTATTGAGCGCTTACTGTGTGCAGAGCACTGTACTAAGCGCTTGGGAAGTACAAGTTGGCAACATATAGAGACAGTCCCTACCCAACAGCGGGTTCACAGTCTAGAAGGGGGAGACAACAAAACAAAGCATATTAACAAAATAAAATAAATAGAATAAATATGTACAAGTAAAATAGAGTAATAAATATATACAAACACATATACATATATACAGGTGCTGTGGGGAGGGGAAGGAGGTAAGGCGGGGGGGGATGGGGAGAGGGAGGAGGGGGAGAGGAAGGCAGGGGCTCAGTCTGGGAAGGCCTCCTGGAGGAGGTGAGCTCTCAGTAGGGCTTTGAGGGGAGGAAGAGAGCTAGCTTGGCGGATGTGCGGAGGGAGGGCATTCCAGGCCAGGGGGATGACGTGGGTCATTTTAAGCGCTTACTATGTGTGAAGCACTGTTCTAAGCACTGGGGGGGATACAAGGCGATCAGGTTGTCCCCTGTGGGGCTCACAGTCTTCATCCCCATTTTACAGATGAGGTAACTGAGGCTCAGAGAAGTTGTGACTGGCCCGAAGTCACACAGCTGACAATTGGCAAAGCCGGGATTTGAACCAATGACCTCTGACTCCCAAGCCCGGGCTCTTGCCGATGAGCCACGTTGCTTCTGCATCCCCCTCTTCGTCAAACAGAAACTCTTTATCATTGGCAAGGAGGAAGATGGAGAGGAGGAAAGAGAAGCAGGGGTCTGGGGAGGAAGAGGCTCTTTTCACTGATATTTGAACATTCAGACACTGGGCAACTCCTACCCCCCTCGTGCTGCAGAGCTTAAGGTGTAAATGAAAAAGCAAATAGCTGTGACTGCCAAGTTAGCACTCTGCTCTCTGGAATTTCCAGACGTCTCTCTGGGGCTCGGCCATCACTACCCTAATCTCCTGTTTTGGGGCCAGGCCAGGCTCAGAGACAATTGACTTGCTGCTTGAGGGTCTCCTTCACTAATGAGCGTGAAGTTTAGGACTCACCAGCCAAGTTTGGATCTTTTTTTTTTAATGGCATTTTTTTAAGCACTTACTATGTGCCAGGCACTTAACTAAGTGCTGGGGTAGGTACAAGATAATTGGGTTGGACACCGTCCATGTCCCACATAGGGCCCAGACTTTGGAGTCAGAGGTCATGGGTTCAAATCCTGACTCCGCCACTTATCAGCTGTGTGACTTTGGGCAAGTCACAACTTCTCTGTGCCTCAGTTACCTCATCTGTAAAATGCGGATGAAGACTGAGTCCCCTGCGGGACAACCTGATCACCTTGTAACGTCCCCGGGGCTTAGAACAGTGCTTTGCACATAGTAAGCGCTTAATAAATGCAATTATTATTATTATTATCATCATTAATCCCCATTTCACAGATGAGGTAATGGAGGCACTGAGAACGTAAGTAACTGGCCCAAGATCACACAGCAGACAAGTAGCAGAGTTGGAATTAGAACCCAGGTCCTTCAGACCCCCAGGGCTGTGCTCTATCCACTGGAATATGCTGCTTCTCAGATTTATTTTGTAAGAAAAAATCTCAGTGCAGGTTGAGAAACCAAGCCTGTCTCCTCAGGTGTGAGTTGGGTATGGTAATCGAACATTTAGTCAATGGTATTTATTGATCGCTTACTGCACTTCGAGCACTGTAAGTCCTTGGGAGAGTGCAAAACAATGATAATAATTACAATAATAATGATGGTGTTCGTTAAGCACTGTTCTAAGTGCTGGGGTAGATACAACGTCATCAGGTTGTCCCATGTGGGGCTCACAGTCTTAATCCCCATTTTACAGATGAGGTAACTGAGGCGCAGAGAAGTTAAGTGACTTGCCCTAAGTCACACAACTGATAAGTGGCAGAGTCGGGATTAGAACCCATGACCTCTGACTCCCAAGCCTGTGTTCTTTCCACTAAGCCATGCTGTTTTCCCCAGCAACAGAGTTGGTAGACACAGTTCCTACCTTCAAGGAGTTTTCAGACTACTGGGTATTTAATTCCCACTTCTCAGATGAGGAAAGAGGGTAAGTGCCTTGCTCATGGACAGACAAATGATGGAGCTGGGATTAGAACCCAGTTCCCGATTCCCGGGCCTGTGCTCTTTCCATTAGGCCACACTGCTTTTTCAGATATAGCCACGATTGCCCTATGAATCAAAGAGTCCCGGGACTTTGGTGGTCATGGGTCCAAAGTTTCCACCGCCAGAGAGCCCCAAATCCTGATGAGGATGGGAGGAAAAACAAGAAACAAGAGAAGTTCCAGGCTCACCACCCCCTGGGGTCACCCCTACATAGTGGCATTTTTTTATTAAGCGCTTACTATGTGCAAAGCACTGTTCTAAGCGCTGGGGGGATACAAGGTGATCAGGTTGTCCCACTTGGGGCTCACAGTCTTAATCCCATTTTACAGACGAGGTAACTGAGGCACAGAGAAGTTAAGTGGCTTGCCCAAGGTCTCACAGCTGACAAGTGACGGAGCACGGATTCGAACCCATGACCTCTGACTCCAAAGCCCGTGTTCTTTCCACTGAGCCATGCTGCTTCTCCAACATCCTTTCTGAGCTTGGAAAGTGGCCATTAGCCAGATCAGAAAATTAAAGGAATGGCCATTCAATGGAGCAGATCCACCTCTAGACTCTGGTTCCCCCTCTAGACTGTAAGCTTGTTGTGGGCAGGGTACATTTCTGCCAGCTTTGTTTTATTGGACTCTCCCAGGTGCTTAGTACAGTGCTCTGCATATTGTAAGCATTCAATAAATACCATTGATGATGATGATGAGGATCCAGAATCTTTTCCTTCTAGACTGTGAGCCCACTGTGGGGTAGGGACTGTCTCTCTATGTTGCCAACTTGTACTTCCCAAGTGCTTAGTACAGTGCTCTGCACACAGTACTCAATAAATACGATTGATTGATTGATTGTCAACGAGGGGTCCCCCATGGGAGGAGTGAAGGGAAGATTAGTATACTTGCTCTGAGTTAAGAGGTTGGAAAACAGCTGAGAGTAGTCAATCAATCAGTGGCACTTATTGAGCACTTACTTTGAGCAGAGCACTGAACTAAGCACTTAAGCTTAGCGTGGCTGAGTGGAAAGAGCCCGGGCTTTGGAGTCAGAGGTTGTGGGTTCAAATCCCGGCTCCGCCAACTGTCAGCTGTGTGACTTTGGGCAAGCCACTTAACTTCTCTGTGCCTCAGTTCCCTCATCTGTAAAATGGGGATTGACTGTGAGCCCCCCGTGGGACAACCTGATCACCTTGTATCCCCCCCAGCGCTTAGAATAGTGCTTTGCAAATAGTAAGCGCTTAATAAATGCCATTATTATTATTATTATTATTATTAAGCCCACCTGGTCTCTTCACCTAATTATAATAATAATAATAATAATAATTGTGGTATTTGTTAAGTGCTTACTGTGTGCCAGGCACTGTACTAAGCAGTAGAGTAGATACAAGCTAATCAGGCTGGACCCACACAGGGCACACAGTCTTATTCCCTCCTCAAAAACCTCCAATGGCTACCGATCAATCTGCGCATCAGGCAGAAACTCCTCACCCTGGGCTTCAAGGCTGTCCATCACCTCGCCCCCTCCTACCTCACCTCCCTTCTCTCCTTCTACTGCCCAGCCCGCACCCTCCGCTCCTCCACCACTAATCTCCTCACTGTACCTCGCTCTCGCCTGTCCCGCCATCGACCCCCGGCCCACGTCATCCCCCGGGCCTGGAATGCCCTCCCTCTGCCCATCCGCCAAGCTAGCTCTCTTCCTCCCTTCAAGGCCCTGCTGAGAGCTCACCTCCTCCAGGAGGCCTTCCCAGACTGAGCCCCTTCTTTCCTCTCCCCCTCGTCCCCCTCTCCATCCCCCCGTCTTACCTCCTTCCCTTCCCCACAGCACCTGTATATATGTATATATGGTTGTACATATTTATTACTCTATTTATTTATTTATTTTACTTGTACATTTCTATCCTACTTATTTTATTTTGTTGGTATGTTTGGTTCTGTTCTCTGTCTCCCCCTTTTAGACTGTGAGCCCACTGTTGGGTAGGGACTGTCTCTATGTGATGCCAATTTGTACTTCCCAAGCGCTTAGTACAGTGCTCTGCACATAGTAAGCGCTCAATAAATACGATTGATTGATTGATTTTACAGATGAAGGAACTGAGGCACAGAGAAGTGAAATGACATGGCCCGGGTCACACAGCAGATGAGTGGCAGAGCTGGGATTAGAACCCAGCTCCTTCTGACTCTCAGGGCCGAACTCTATCCACTAGTCCATGCTGCTTGAAAGACCATTGGAGCAGCCTCACTTTCCATCCTCTCACGGGGCCCTGGGGCACTAAATGCTATCGCCATTCCTCCCTTCTCTCCTTCTCCAGCCCAGCCCACACCCTCCGCTCCTCTGCCGCTAACCTTCTCACTGGGCCTCGTTCTCGCCTGTCCCACCATCGACCCCCGGCCCACGTCCTATCTCTGGCTTGGAATGCCCTCCCTCCTCACATCCGCCAAACTAGCTCTCTTCCTCCCTTCAAAGCCCTACTCAGAGCTCACCTCCTCCAGGAGGCCTTCCCAGCCTGAACCCCCCCTTTTCCTCTGCTTCTCCTCCCCTCCCCATCACCCCTACTTCCCCCCTCTGTTCTATCCCCTTCCCTGCCCCACAGCACTTGTGTATATATGTACATATTTATTATTCTATTTATTTTATTAATGATGTGTATACATCTATAATTCTATTTATCTATTTTGATGGTATTGACTCCGATTTGTTTTGTTGTCCGTCTCCCCCTTCTAGACTGTGAGCCCGTTGTTGGGTAGGGACTGTCTCTATATGTTGTCAACTTGTACTTCCCAAGCGCTTACTACAGTGCTCTGCACACAGTAAGCACTCAAGAAATACGACTGAATGAATGAATGAATCTATAATTCTATTTATCTATTTTGATGGTATTGACGCCTATTTGTTTTGTTGTCCGTCTCCCCCTTCTAGACTGTGAGCCCGTTGCTGGATAGGGATCGTCTCTATCTGTTGCTAAACTGTGCTTTCCAAGAGCTTAGTACTGTACTCTGCACATAGTCAGTGCTCAACAAATACGACTGAATGCATTGACTGAATGAATAATGAGTGAATCTGCTAAGAAATGAACCCTCACAGGAAATTCCAGGGAACAGCCAATGGGAAGAAGCATCTCTGCCTGGCAACAACTAGTGGGAAGTAACATCTCTGCTCGAGGCAATCCCTGGAAGCAGCCACCCCTAAAGCCAAGGTCGAGGGGAAAGCCCAGAAGGTAATAATAATAATGATAATAATAATAATAATAATAATGGCATTTATTAAGCGCTTACTATGTGCAAAGCACCGTTCTAAATGCTGGGGAGGTTACAGGGTAATCAGGCTGTCCCACAGTGGGCTCACAGTCTTAATCCCCATTTTACAGATGAGGTAACTGAGGCACAGAGAAGTTAAGTGACTTGCCCAAAGTCAGACAGCTGGCAGAGCCGGGATTTGAACCCATGACCTCTGACTCCAAAGCCCGTGCTCTTTCCACTGAGCCATGCCCAAAGTCACACAGCTGACAATTGGTGGAGTCGGGATTTGAATCCATGATCTCTGACTCCAAAGCCCGGTTGAGTAGCAGAGAGCCTAATAATAATAATAATAATAATAATAATAATAATAATAATAATAATAATAATAATGTCATTTGTTAAGCACTTACTATGTGCAAAGCACTGTTCTAAGCACTGGGGGGGATACAAGGTGAACCGGTTGTCCCACGTGAGGCTCACAGTCTTAATCCCCATTTTACAGATGAGGTAACTGAGGTTCAGAGAAGTTAAGTGACTTGCCCAAGGTCACGCAGCAGACATGTAGCAGAGCCAGGATTAGAACTCATCTCCTCTCGGGCATGCTGGAAGACTGATTGGGGCCATTGCTTGTGCCAGACTACACCCCTAGGGCAGGGTGGATGCTCACAGATAAGTGCCAACTATGATCCTCATTAAAAAGTTATGATAAGTAGTGTCTATTTAGGGTGTGGCCTTGCTCTTCATGGCCTAATGGGACTAAAAGTCAGGAGACCCAGGTTCTAGTCTCAGCTGTGTCACTGTCCCGTTATGTGACCTTGAGTAAGTCACTTGTAGTCTCTGGGCCCACCAGGGAAAATTTTGGGTGGCAACAAAATCCAAATATTTACTCCCCGTGGTGGGAAGAACCATTTCTTTTTATTTATTTTCAATCTCTAATATTTAAGCTTCCATAGGTGTTGCCTTGGTTGGTGTCGTGTGATTTGGTGAAGAGTTCCTTGTTCACTCTGTAAAATGGGGATAAAATACTGATTCTCCCCCTTAGCTTGTGAGCCCCTCGCGGAATACCGATTGAGTCTGACCTTATAATAACAATAATAATAATGATGGCATTTGTTAAGCGCTATGTGCAAAGCACTGTCCGAAGCACTGGGGGGATACAAGGTGATCACGTTGTCCCACGTGGGGCTCACAGTCTTAATCCCCATTTTACAGATGAGGTAACTGAGGCTCAGAGAAGTTAAGTGACTTACCCAAGGTCACACAGCAGACATGTGGGGGAGCCGAGATTAGAACCCATGACCTCTGACTCCCAAGCCCGTGCTCTTTCCACTGAGCCACACTGCTTCTACTTATTATCTTGAATCTCCCACAGAACTTGGTACATCATAACTGTTTATGGCAATCAATGGTATTTTCTGCAAGCCTACTGTGTACAGAGCACTGTACTAAGTGCTTGGCAGAGAACGGGAAGCAAAGGCACCGGTCCCTTGCCTTCAAGGGCTTATAATCTAATGTATGAACACAAGGAAGAAATCCAGATACTAATAATTGGGTTTTATGTTAAAGCACTTACTATGTGCCAAGCGCTGTACTAAGTGTTGGGGTAGATACAAGATAATCGGGTGCCACATGGGGCTCACAGACTAATAATAATAATGGTATTTGTTAAGTGCTTGCTACATACCAGGCACTGTCCTAATAATAATGGCAATAATAATGGTAATAATAATGATGGCATTTATTAAGCGCTTACTATGTGCAAAGCACTGTTCTTAGCGCTGGGGAGGTTACAAGGTGATCAGGTTGTCCCACGGGGGGCTCACAGTCTTAATCCCCATTTTACAGATGAGGTAACTGAGGCCCAGAGAAGTTCAATCAATCAATCGTATTTATTGAGCGCTTACTGTGTGCAGAGCACTGTACTAAGTGCTTGGGAAGTACAAGTTGGCAACATCTAGAGACAGTCCCTACCCAACAGTGGGCTCACAGTCTAAAAGGGGGAGACAGAGAACAAAACCAAACATACTAACAAAATAAAATAAATAGAATAGATATGTACAAGTAAAATAAATAAATAGAGTGATGAACATGTACAAACATATATACATATATACAGGTGCTGTGGGGAAGGGCAAGTTCAGTGACTTGCCCAAGTTCACAAAGCAGACAAGTAGCAAAGCTGGGATTAGAATCCAGCTCCTCTGACTCCCAGAGCCATGGTCTTCCCACTAAGTCACATTGCATCCCAAATGTTTGCACATGTATGAAAGAGAAAAAAAAATTACAGGGTGTATGAAGTATAGCCCTGTATAGCAGGTGAGAAGCTAAATATGAACAAGGAGAAGAGGTGGAGGGAGGAAAAGGACGATGAGGAGGAGGACAAGGAATAGAAAGAGGAGGATGAAAAGGAGGAGGGGAAGACAGAGAAGGAAGGGGAAGAGATGGAGGAGAAAGAAGAAGAGGAGAGTGGTAGGTATGTGTGGGCAGAGAGGTTTAGAGCCCGGTAGTTGGATGCTGACTGCTCTTCTGACAGGCATGAAGTTGGCATATGCAATCTGAATTAGGAGAAGAGATTATGTCCCCCAACAATTCTGTTTCTGGGAAGTGACTGTCAACTCTCTTTGGAGAGAAAGGGTCGGTTTTGAAGGCCCCTCCCAGCTGAGTTCCCTGACAGTGCTGGAGCAGTTTTCAGGAGAGCTGCCTCTGGAGGCTGGCTTCTGTTTCTCTCTCACCTTGTGGCAAGAGCTTCTGCCCAGAAGAAAAGGGATGCCAGGAAAGGAGGAAAAGAAAAGGTGCTTGGCCGAGTGGATAAACCATGACCTGGAAGTTAGAAGGACCTGGGTTCTAATCCCAGTTCTGCCATTTGTCTGCAGGTGACCTTGGGCAAATCTCTTAACTTCTCTGTGCCTCGGTTACCTCATCTGTAAAATGGGGATTAAGACTGAGTTTTACAGTCTAAAGGCTCACAGTATTAATCTCTATGTGGGACATGTACTGTGTCCAACCGATTAGACTGTATCTACTGCAGTGCTTACTGCAGTTCCTGACACATAGTACGCACTTCAAAAACATAGAATAAAGAGAGATAGGAGTTGGAATGTGAGAGGCTTAGAGACGTTTAGCCCGCATTTCTAAGAGGAAATGGGAGAGGAAGAGCGAGCTGTTGTTGAGAGAAGATACTTTTGAAAACCGACATTTCCTGGTTTTCCAGATCTCTCCTCTTTCCCCCAAACTAGTGTTTCTGAAGGAGAGGCTACGGAAAACTACGGGACTCCCAAGGCTTATGCGGGTCCCCACATCCCCCCTACCCTAAATTTTGTTCACCTCATCCTTGAGACCTGGGCTTTGGGGCAACAGGTTAAGCTTGTCAGGCCTGTGAAACTGAGCTGAGCATCGAAGTGGGAAAAATTGAGGAATAAAGATGAGTGAAGGTTCTACTCAAATCCCTCAAATTTCAGGACTGGGGTACTTTCAGTATGGATGGCCAACTCTAGCCATGGAGCACTCGCAATGTGCCACATACTGTGTTGGAAGCTGTGGGTGTTTCCAAAATGAGATTACATTTCCTCCCTTGCTTCTTCCCAACTCCTGGCCCCTAAACTGAGCCACAGCTACTGGTTCCTTTGAGCGGCCAAGGCGGCAGGCTCTGTTCTTCCTGAGGCGAGTGCTGCCAGCCAGCTTTGCTCCTGGCAGGCGCTCAGGAGACACAGACCATCCGGGACCACCCAGCTCTCCAGCACGGGCAAACGAAATGGCCAACTGTCACCAGGGCCCGGGAGACATGACAGCTTCATTTCTGCTTTCTCTTTCAGAACATAATTTGAGGAGATTTGCACCTCTCTTCAAGCCACACAAACACTGTCCTAAGAGAGCATATGGACATTCACAAACACACACATATATACACACACACACACACACCAAACCATCCCTGGCCAGAAAATGAACCATGATGTATACACAGTCATTTCCCATTAAACATCCCAAGCTGTACTTTTTTTTTTAATGGTACTTGTTAAGCGCTTACTAAGTGTCAGACACAGCATGGCATAATGGATAGAGCACGGTCCTGGGAGTCAGAAGGACATGGGTTCTAATCTTGGCTCCACCACTTATCTGCTGTGCGGCCTTGGGCAAGCCACTTCACTTCTCTGTACCTCAGTTTCCTCATCTGAAAAACGGAGATTGAGACTGTGAGCCCCACATTTGCTTATATCCACCCCAGCACTTAGTATAGTGCCTGACACATAGTAAGCACTTAACAAATGCCATCATTATTATATTCATAATTTCATTTACCTATATTAATGTCTGTCTCCCCATCTAGACTGCAAGCTCACTGTGGGCAGGGAACATGTCTATTATATTGTTATATTGAACTCTCCCCAGTACTTAAGTACAGTGCTCTGACTGAAAGACTGACTGACTACTGAGCGCTAATCAGGTTAGACACAGTTCAGGGCTTACCTGAAACTCAGAGTCTTAATCCCCATTTTACAGATGAGGAGATACCTCTATCAATCAATCAATCGTATTTATTGAGCGCTTACTGTGTGCGGAGCACTGTACTAAGTGTTTGGGAAGTCCAAGTTGGCAACATATAGAGACGGTCCCTACCCAACAGTGGACTCACAGTCTAGAAGGGGGAGACAGAGAACAAAATAAAACTTATTAACAAAATAAAATGCCTTCCCGTTCCTACCCATCTGACACCTTGGGACTTTGGGACTCAACTCTAAGGCTTCACCTCCAGCACAGCAGTCCTGCCAGGCCTATTTTTAACAACTCTGATTGAAGCTGGTTTCCTGCTGACATTTCCACTCCCTCATCATTATCAGCTCTCCAGCTTCCAGCAGCTTGGATTAGAACACTGAGGCCGGGAGGGGAGAGGGGAGGGAGAAAGAGGTAAGGGAGGAAATTCCAGAAGGTTTGTGTTCATTGCCTCCTGCAAGGGAGAGAGCGTTGATAGATGTCCAGAGACATGCATCACCATAACCCACACATCACCATCACCCAGACAGACGGAAGGAATGTGAAATTGGATGGAAGGACCTCATCGTATTCAGTCAGTCGTATTAACTGAGTGCTTACTTTGTGCAAAGCACTGTAGTAAGCGCTGGGGAGAGTACGCTAGAAGCAGAAATAGCGAGGCTTAGTGGAAAGAGCACGGGCTTGAGAATCAGAGGTCGTGGGTTCTAATCCCAGTTCCACCACTTGTCAGCTGTGTGACTGTGGGCAAGTCACTAAACTTCTCGGTGCCTCAGTTATCTCATCTGTAATATGGGGATTAAGACTATGAGCCTAATAATCTTCAGTGGCTACCAGTCAACCTACACATCAGGCAAAAACTCCTCACTCTCGGCTTCAAGGCTGTCCATCACCTCGCCCCCCTCCTACCTCACCTCCCTTCTCTCCTTCTACAGCCTAGCCCGCGCCCTCCGCTCCTCTGCCGCTAACCTCCTCACTGGGAGGAGGTTCTCGCCTGTCCCGCCATCGACCCCTGGCCCACGTCCTCCCCCTGACCAGGAATGCCCTCCCTTCGCTCATCTGCCAAGCTAGCTCTCTTCCTCCCTTCAAAGCCCTACTGAGAGCTCACCTCCTCCAGGAGGCCTTCCCAGACTGAGCCCCCTCTTTCCTCTCCCCTTCCCCATCCCCCTGCCCTACCTCCTTCCCCTCCCCACAGCATCTGTATATATGTTTGTACAGATTTATTACTCTATTTTACTTGTACATATTTACTATTCTATTTATTTTGTTAATGATGTGCATCTAGCTTTACTTCTATTTATTCTGATGACTTGACACCTGTCCACATGTTCTGTTTTGTTGTCTGTCTCCCCCTTCTAGACTGTGAGCCCGTTGGTGGGTAAGGACCATCCCTATATGTTGCCAACTTGTTCTTCCCAAGCGCTTAGTACAGTGCTTTGCACACAGTAAGAGCTCAATAAATACAATTGAATGAATGAATGAATGAGCCCTACATGGGACAACCTGATAACCTTGTATCTATCCCAGCGCTTAGAACAGTGTTTGGCACATAGTACGCACTTAACAAATGCCATCATCATCATTACACTACAACAATAAATAGATACATTCCCTGCCCACAATTAGTTTACAATCTAGAGGATGAGCATAGGAAGGGCTTGGTTAATTCTCCTATTTGTTTGTTTATAGTATTTGTTAAGTACTTACTACATGCCAGGCACTGTACTAAGTGCTCCTGAAAATCACTCCACTTTCTGCATTAGATCTAAGATAGTGTCAGAAAACCTTTGCTAGGACTGACAGCAGCAGAAAACCAGTTCCTGAGCTATAGAAGCCCAGAGAAGCAGCATGGCCCAGTGGCAGGAGTTTGGGCCTGGGAATCAGAAGGTAATGGGTTCTAATCCCGGCCCTGCGACTTATCTGCTGTGAGACCTTAGGCAAATCACGTCACTTCTCTTGGCCTCAGTTATCTCATCTGTAAAATGAGGATTAAGACTGTTAGCCCCATGTGGGACAGGGACTGTGCCAACTTGATTACTTTGTATCTACTCCAGGGTTTAGAACAGTCCTCTGCACATAGTAAATGCTCAACAAATATCATAATAATTACTGTTATTATTATTAACTGGACCATACCCCAGTTTGAAACCTCGGGTGCCTGGTCCCGGTAGGCTCATTTCTTATGCTCCATGCCCTATTCCTCTACCAAACAATCAATCAATGCATTTATTGAGCCCTTACTGTGTGCAGAGCACTGTTTTGAGTGCTTAAGTGACTCCTGCCCACAAGGAGTTTTCAATCTAGATGTGGGGAGACAGACAATAAAATAAATTCTAGGTAGGAGAAGTTGCTGCCTATAAGTATTTGTACATAAGTACTGTGGGGGTGAGCAGGGGATAGAACAAACAAATACCGTATCTTCCCACCCAAACCCTATCCTCCCCCTGCCTTTCCCATCACTGTAGACAGCACCACCATCCTCCCTGTCTTACAAGCCCATAACCTTGGCATTATCCTTTATTCATCTCACACAACCCATATATTCAATGTCACCAAATCCTGTCGGTTCTACCTTCACAACACTGCTAAAATCTACCATTCCCTCTCCATCCAAATTGCTACTATGCTGGTCCAACCACTTATCCTACCTCATATCTTGACTACTGCCTCTGCCTCCTTGCTGGCCTCCCTGCCAAATGTCTCTCCTCACTCCAGTCCATAATTCACTCTCCTGCACGGATCATTTTTCCAAAAGCCTTTCAGTCCACGTCTCCCTATTCCTCAAGAATCTGCAGTTGTACTTCCCCTTCCGCATCAAACAGAAACTCCTTTCCATCAGCTTTAAACCCTCATTCAGCTCACCCACTCTTACCTCACCTCACTGATTTCCTACTACAGACCAAATTGCACACTTTGCTCCTTTTTTATGACTTGTTAAGCACTTATTATCAGCCAGGCGCTGTACTAAGCGCTAGGGTAGATATGAGCTAATCAGGTTGGACACAGTCCCTATCCCTCAAGGGCTTAATCCTCATTTCAGTCTTAATCCTCATTTCACAGATGAGGTAACTGAGGCACAGAAAAGTTAAATGAGTTGCCCACAGCAGACAAGTGGCAGAGTCAGGATTAGAACCCAGGTCATTCTGATTCCCAGGCCTGTGCTCTATCCACAAGCCATGCTATTCCTCTAGCGCCACCTAACTCACTGTGTCCCGGTCTTGTCTATCTCATGGCTGACTCCTTGCCCACATCCTCCCTATATGCCAGACCACCACTCTCCTCACCTTCAAAGTCTTATTAAGGTCATATCTGCTCCAAGAAGCCTTCCCTAATTAAGCCCTCTTCCTCCCACTCCTTCTCGGCTCAATGGCAAGAGCCCGGGCTTGGGGGTCAGAGGTCATGGGTTCTAATTCAGCGCTTAGAACAGTGTTTTGCACATAGTAAGTGCTTAACAAATACCATCACTATTACTATTAATCCCTGCTCCACCACTTGTCACCCGTGTGACTTTGGGCAAGAAACTTAACTTCTCTGTGCCTCAGTTCCCTCATCTGTAAAATGGGGATTAAGACTGTGAGCCTCACGTGGGACAATCTTGATTACCTTTTATCCCCCCCGCCCCCCCCCCAGCACTTAGAACAGTGCTTGGCACGTAGTAAGTGCTTAACAAATACCAACATTATCATTATTATTCTGCATCAGCTATGCCCTTGGATCTGCCCACTCTGGGCACTTAGTATTCACCCCACTATCCGCCCCACAGCATTTATGTACATATCTGTAATTTATTTATTTATATTAATATCTGTCGCCCCTCTAGACTGTAAGCTCACTGTGGTTAATAATAATAATAATAATGATGGCATTTATTAAGCGCTTACTATGTGCAAAGCACTGTTCTAAGCGCTGGGGAGGTTACAAGGTGATCAGGTTGTCCCACGGGGGGCTCACAGTCTTAATCCCCATTTTACAGATGAGGTAACTGAGGCACAGAGAAGTTAAGTGACTTGCCCAAAGTCACACAGCTGACAACTGGTGGAGCCGGGATTTGAACCCCTGACCTCTGACTCCAAAGCCCGTGCTCTTTCCCCTGAGCCACGCTGCTTCTCCGTAGAGAATGTGTCTACCAACTCTGTTTTATTGTACTCTCCCAAGCACTGAGTACAGTGCTCTGCACACAGTAAGCACTCAATAAATATTATTGTTTGATACGAACTCACCTCTCTGACCACAACAACCTCATCACCTGCAAAGTTGGGTTATTTCAGCAGGTGGACATCTAGAATATGTCTCTGGGGACCAGCTCCTAAACTAAAATATATATCCAGGACCAATACTATTCCAGTTGGGGCAAAACCTCCTAGACACAGTGTGGCCTAGTGGATGCATCACAGTCCTGGGAGTCAGAATGACCTGGGTTCTACTCCCATCACTGCCACTTCTCTGCTGTGTGATCTTGGGCAAGTCAGTTAACTTCTCTGGGCCTCAGTTACCTCATCTGCAAAATGGGGATTAAGAGTGTGAGCCCCAGGTGGGACTGTGTCTAACTTTGTATCTACCCCAGGGTTTAGTATAGCGTCTGGCAGAGTAAGAGCTCAACAGGTATCAGTTTGTTTGTCCTTTTAGCTCTGTGGAAAGGTCATTTTGCAAGATACCAATCAATCAATCAATCGTATTTATTGAGCACTCACTGTGTACAAAGCCCTGCCTGTGCTAAGTGCTTGGGATAGTACAATATAACAGTGTTGGTAAAACATTCCCTGCCCACAGTGAGTTTATAGTTTAGAGGGAGAGACTGACATTAATACAAATACAGAAATTACAGCTATGTACATGAGGTACTGTGGGAGTGAAGGAGGGGTGGGAGCCCTGGGAGCCCTGGATTTTCACCCCGTGGCTGACACCCGATCCAAGGAATGGCAGCTAGCCATTCTCCCAGCTGGTCCAACTCTCCCAAGTTTCAGCGAGGAGCAGAGCTGACAACAGCTGAAAGGGACTGAAGCCATCTGGGATTGTCCTATAAAGAAAGCAGCACAGAAGGAATCCAAAATTCCAATCTGGGAAGCTGGCAGGGGTCGCGAGAATGGGTTAAATAAACTCACGTGTATATTTATATGCATACATATATATATATATGCCAAATTTTAAACAGATGTATTTCACATACAGAAAATTCACTCCCTTTAAGCTCACGCGTCCGTTTTATACAAATCCATCTCAGTTATGTTTGGACTGTGCCAAGTTCAGGGAGTGAATAGTTCAAGGGGCACTGCCAGGCAGGGGGGCAAAGGGTGGAGAATTCCACCCTGTCAGAGTGGACTGCTCCTGGGGGCTTTCTGCCATTATGAAATGGAATTAATACATGAAAATCAGGAAAGGAGCCAGCCTTGGGCACTCCAGACATAACTGACAGCTAATTAGAAAGCTTCATTTGTGCCTAACAGAAAAACCATTTAATAATTAAATGCCTTATCTGTATTTAAATTTCTCTGACAACGTAAACTTAAATTATGGCCAGCCAGCCTATTTTTCTATTTCTATCACTGCAAAAGACATGATATTTTAAGCGATGCACATTCCCTATTGACAGTAAATTGTGTTATGCCACCTGATTTGAATCCATGAAGTGCCCAGTGCTTCACTTATATCCTTGGCCTGGGCTTTTGGATTCCCGAAACACAAAGAACAAAATGCAGAAGCCTCCCTGACATTAATACATCCCTTCTGAGTCCCAGACACTTTGCATAGCAAAAGGAAGCACAAATACTCCGGCCTGGAGTTCGTTAATGCAAATTGGCTGGTCACTGGTAAAGCCCAAGGACTGAATCTGGGTAAGAGCTGAAATCCTTAGGTATCGCCTAATCAGCCTGCCAGGAAGAGGGGCCAGGGTGTAAAAGAGGGAGAAGGGAGAAGACACTGCTGACCTGTTACACAGGCATGGTCCGTCAGTCAACGGTCTTTAATGAACACACTGTGTGCAGAGCACTGTAATAATAATAATAATGATGGTATTTGTTAAGCACTTACTATGTGCAAAAGCACTGTTCTAAGTGCTGGGGGGATACAAGGTGATCAGGTTGTCCCACGTGGGGCTCACAATCTTAATCCCCATTCTACAGATGAGGTAACTGAGGCACAGAGAAGTTAAGTGACTTGCCCAAAGTCACACAGCCAATAAATGTCGGAGATGGGATTAGAACCCATGACCTCTGACTCCCAAGCCCGTGCTCTTCCCACTGAGCCACGCTGCTTCTCTAAGACAACCTGATCACCTTGTATCCCTCCTAGCGCTTAGAACAGTGCTTCGCACATAGTAAGCGCTTAACAAATGCCATCATCATCATCAATGTACTAAGCGTTTGGGTGAGTACAAAATAGCAATAAACAAACACATTCCCTGCCCACAGTCTAGAGGGGGAGAACGACATTAATATGAATAAATAAATTACAAATATGCACATAAGTGTTGTGGGGCTGGGAAAGGGGATGAATAAAGGGAGCCAGTCAGGGTGTTGCAGAAGGGAGTTGAAGAAAAGGAAAAGAGAGCTTAGTCAGGGAAGGCCTCTTGGAGGAGATGTGCCTTCAATAAGGTTTTGAAGCGGGGTAAAGTAATTGTCTGTCAGATAATAATAATGGTATCTGCTAAGTGCTTACTATATGCCAAGCACTGTTCTAAGCGCTGAGGTAAATACAAAGTAATCAGGTTGTCCCACATGGGGCTCACAGTCTTAATCCCCATTTTACAGATGAGGTAACTGAGGCACCAAGAAGTTAAGTGACTTGCCCAAAGTCACACAGCTGACAAGTGAAGGAGCCAGAATTAGAACCCACAACCTCTGACGCCCAAGCCCGTGCTCTTTCTCCTGAGCCACGCTGCTTCTCAGATATGAGGAGGGAGGGCATTTCAGGCCAGAGGTAGGCTGTGGGTAAGAGGTTGGCGGCGAGATAGATGAGATGGAGGTACAGTGAGAAGGTTAGCATTGGAGGAGCGAAGTGTACAGGCTGGGCTGTAATAGGAGTTTAGTACTGTGAGGTAGGAAGGGGCAAGGTGATGGACTGCTTTAAAGTGAAAGTCAGAAAAGGCACCTGAGGGCAAAGATGCATAGCGTAATCCCATTTTTATGTAGTGTAAACCACTCATTCATTCATTCAATCAATCGTATTTGAGTGCTTACTGTGTGCAGGGCAATCAATCAATTGCATTTATTGAGCGCTTACTGTGTGCAGAGCACTGTACTAAGAGCTGGGAAGTACAAGTTGGCAACATATAGAGACAGTCCCTACCCAACAGTGGGCTCACAGTCTAGAAGGGGGAGACAGAGAACAAAACAAAACATATTAACAAAATAAAATAAATAGAATAAATCTGTACAAATAAAATAAATAGATAAATAGGGTAATAAATACATACAAACATATATACATATATACAGGTGCTGTGGGGAGGGGAAGGAGGTAAGGTGGGGGGGATGGGGAGGGGGAGGAGGGGGAGAGGAACGAGGCAGCCTGCATAATTGCAGAGAGAGATCATGTCCACTTGGCCTTTTCAGGGGATGGAAAGAGAGACTGGTTGCTGCAATTTTTCTTTTTTCCTTTTCTTCATGGTATTTGTTAAGCACTTATAATAATAATGGCATTTATTAAGCGCTTACTATGTGCAAGAGCCTGGGAGTCAGAAGGTCACAGGTTCTAATCCTGGATCCGCCACTTGTCTGCTGTGTGACCTTGGGCAAGTCACTTCACTTCTCTGAGCCTCAGATCCCTTATCTGTACAATAGAGATAAGAGATTGTGAGCCCCACATGGGACAGGGACTGAGTCCAACCTGATGATCTTGTATCTACTCCAGTGTGCTCGCTTCGGCAGCACATATACTAAAATTGGAACGATACAGAGCAGATTAGCATGGCCCCTGCGCAAGGATGACACGCAAATTCGTGAAGCGTTCCATATTTTTACATATCTATTCTATTTATTTTATTTTGTTAGTATGTTTGGTCTCTGTCTCCCCCTTTTAGACTGTGAGCCCACTGTTGGGTAGGGACTGTCTCTATATGTTGCCAATTTGTACTTCCCAAGTGCTTAGTACAGTGCTCTGCACATAATAAGCGCTCAATAAATACGATTGATGATGTTGATGATGATGATGCTTAGTACAGTGCCTGGCACATAGTAAGTGCTTAACAAATACCGTAATTATTATTATTACAAAGTCTGAATACAATTACCGTGCCTGGCACATAGTAAGTGCTTAACAAATACCATAATTATTATTATTATTATTACAATGTGCCAGGCACTCTACTAAGCACTGGGGTAGGTACAAGCTAACCAGGTTGGACACTGTCTCTGTTACATGTGGGGCTCACAGACGTAATCCCCATTTTACAGATGAGGGGACTGAGGCACAGAGAATTTAAGTAACATGTCCAAGGTCACAAAGCAGAAAAGTGGCAGAGCCAGAATTAAAACCTAGGTCCTTTTGACTAACAAGCCTGTGTGCTCTCTGCAATTATGCAGGCCCCCTCAACTCCCACACATCCTCCACACACTTCAAATATCCCCATTAGAAGGTGCTAAATGTCAAAATACTGAGTTGGGGGTGGGGGAGATGATGTGAAACAGCCTGCACTGGCCCCATCTTCCTAAAGCAAGGGCCTAGAAGTCAGAGGACCCGAGTTCTAATCTTGACTGCATCACATCTGCTGATGACCTTGAGCAAGTCACTTTACTTCTCTGTGCCTCATCTGTAAAATGGAGATTAAAACTGTGAGCCCCAGATGGAACAGGGACTCTGTCTATTCATTCATTCATTCAACTGCAGTTATTAAGCGCTTACTGAGTGCAGAGCACTGTACTAAGCATTTGTGAAAGTACAATACACAATAAAGAGTGACAATCCCTGCCCACAACTGAGCTCACAGTCTAGAGGGGAGGGGATAATCCAACCTGATTATCTTGTGTCTTCCCCAGTGCTTAGTACACTGCGTGGCACACAGTAAGCACTTAATAAATACCATAAAAAGCAAAACCAAATCCAACAAAAATACTCAGAAAAGTGCCCTAGGGTACAATACAACAGAGTTGGTAGATACCTTCCCTGCCCACAATGAGCTTTCAGTCTAGAGGGGGAGATATCCATTAATATAAATTAGAGATATGTACATAAGTGTTGTGCGGCTAATGAAAGGAGCAAGTCCAAATGCCAGAGACACCCGGAAAGGAATGGCAAAAGAGGAAATGAGGGCTTAGTCAGGGAAGGCCTCTTGGAGGAGCCATGCTTTTATTGTACTCCCCCAAGCACTTAGAACAGTGCTCTACACACAGTAATAATAATTATTATTATTATGGTATTTGTTAAGCCCTTACTATGTGCCAGGCACTTTATTAGCGCTGGGATGCAAGTTAAATCGGGTTGAACAAACTACCTCTTCCACGTGGGGCTCACAGTTTCAATCCCCATTTTACAGCTGAGGTAACTGAGGCACAGCAGACAAGCAGTGTAGTCAAAATTAGAACCCATGACCTTTTATGGGCTAATAACCCATAGTTGTTTTACTATTTAATAACTAATAACTAAATGCCATAGTTATTTTAACCTGTCTAATGTGGTCCTTAGCTGGAGCTGACACTTCCACGGTAAGGAAGACTGTTTCACAGGTTTGCTTCAAATTATTTTCATTTTGATAAACAGGGCCTATCTATCTCAAAGCCAATAGTAGAAGAAGGGCGACATTTATCTTCCCCAGTTAAAAGTTGTTTGTTTTGCCACATTAAGGATCTCTCCCGTCTCACTTGACCTCAGACTTTTTGTCCCCCACCTTCTTCTCTTTCTCAGGGCAAAACTGATGAAAAGGACCAGGTGACTGAAACTGACATTTCAAAGTAAATATCAGAATAGTCTTTCTTGTGATTCCTGAATGCTGAGTGAGTCAGTGTACAGGGGTGAGTTAAGAAAGAGATTTATATCTGCACCCCCTAAGTTTTTATCCTTGGATCAAACATCCATTTTGCTCTGTGGCTACTTTCTCTTTTTCTGAGTTCTTACAAATCTCTGACTACCTGGCAGAACACTTCTAACCTCATAACCTAGAGAAGCAGTGTGGCTCAGTGCAAAGAGCACAGGCTTTGGAGTCAGAGGCCATGGGTTAAAATCCTGGCTCCGTCAATTGCCGCTGTGTGACTTTGGGCAAGTCACTTCACTTCTCCGTGCCTCAGTTACCTCATCTGAAAATGGGGATTAAGACTGTGACCTCCCCATGGGACAACCTGATCACCTTGTAACCTTCCCCAGTGCTTAGAACAGTGCTTAATAAATGCCATTATTATTATTAACCTCATAATCCTCTCATCCAAATTATTCCCCACCACTGTCCTTCCATTTGGTCATATCCCACCTCAGTTAATGCATGAGACCCCTCGCTGACTTCTCAGCCTCCAGCCTCTCTCCTCTCCAGTCTTACTTCACTTCGCTTCCCAAATCAATTTTCTATAAAGGCATTTTATAGATGCTTTCCTCTCTCCAGGTGCCTAGAGTGGTTACCCACGCAGCTCCACATCGAGCATCACTGGAATCACAGTGAGAAGCAGGCAGGTGGAAAGAAGTCAGGGGGTTCCAGTTCTAATCTTGACTCCACCCCTTGTTTTCTTTGTGACTTTGGGCAAGTCACTTAAATTCTCTGTGCCTCAGGTGCTCCCAGACTAAGCCCCCTTTTTCCTCTCCTCCTCCCCATCCCTCCCACCCTACCTCCTTCCCCTCCCCACAACAGCTGTATATATGTTTTTGTACAGATTTATTACTCTATTTATTTTACTTGTACATATTTACTATTCTATTTATTTTGTTAATGATGTGCATCTAGCTTTAGTTCTATTTATTCTGACAACTTGACACCTGTCCACATGTTTTGTTTTGTTGTCTGTCTCCCCCTTCTTGGGTAGGGACCGTCTCTATATGTTGCCAACTTGTACTTCCCAAGCTCTTAGTACAGTACTCTGCACACAGTAAGTGCTCAATAAATACGATTGAATGAATGAATGAATGTCTCATCTGTAAAATAGGAATTAAGACTGTGGACCCGATTTGGGACAGGGACTGCGTCCAACCTGATCATCTCGTATCTACCTCTGTGCTTAGTACAGTGCCTGGAATATAGTAAGTGCTTAACAGATACCTTAAAAAAATTCAAGACACTCAGGTAAGCTCTCTCCCACTACTAATCCTTGCTCCCCTCCCACTGGAACCCAGCCTTCACACTGCATCCCATTAACACCAACCTACTCACTGTAATAATAATAATAATAATAATAATAATAATAATAATAATAATGGTATTTGTTAAGCGCTTACCATGTACAAAGCACTGTTCTAAGCGCTGAACCTCCATCTTCCGTCACCCATCTTTAACCCCTTGCTTACACCCTCCCTCCTGTGTGAAACTCCCTCCCCCTACACACGATGATGATGATAATGATGGTATTTGTTAAGCACTTACTATGTGCCAAGTACAGTTCTAAGTGCTGGGGTAGACAAGAGGTAATCAGGTTGTCTCACGTGGGGCTCACAGTCTTCATCCCCATTTTCCAGATGAGGTTACTGAGGCCCAGAGAAGTGAAGTGACTTGTCCAAAGTCACACAGCAGACAAGTGGAAGAGGCGGGATTAGAGCCCAAGACCTCTGACTCCCAAGCCCGGGGAAAGAGCCACACTGCTTCTCTTTCAAATATATATCTGATAGACCAGCACTCTCTCCATCTACAAAGCCCTACCAAATTAACATCTCCTCCAGGAAGTCTTCCCTGACTAATTCCTCCCATCTCCCCCCTCAACCCTACCTTCCCTGCCTCACCCAGACACTTAGTCCCACACCCTAAACATTTAGGTAGTCACTCCCCCCCATCCCACAACATTTATGTACATATCCTCAAACTCGATTGCTTCCTTCATTTGTTCCTAATTTTAATGTCTGTTTCCCCCATTAAACTGTAAGTCCCTTAAGGGCAGGGACTGCATCTCACGACTGCCCCACACTCTACCAAATGCCTAGTACAGTGCCCTACAATAAGTAAAAGCTCAAAGAATACCATTGACTTGATTGATTCCACCTTCCAGAGCCAACTTCAGTTTGGAGGGGAGGTAATGTGCTAATTTGGTGAATGTGAGGAGGGAGGGCATTCCAGGCCAGAGGTAGGACGTGGGCCAGGGGTCAACAGAGGGACAGGCGAGAACGAGGCCCAGTGAGGAGGTTAGCGGCAGAGGAGCGGAGGGCGCGGGCTGGGCTGGAGAAGGAGAGAAGGGAGGTGAGGTAGGAGGGGGTGAGGCGATGGAGAGCTCTGAAGCCAATAGTGAGGAGTTTTTGCTTGATATAAAGGTTGATAGACAATCACTGGAGATTTTTAAGGAGGCAGGGTGACATGCCCAGAGCATCTGTAGAAAGATAATCTGGGCAGCAGAGTGAAGTGTATACTGAAGTGGGGAGAGACAGGAGGTTGGGAGATCAGAAAGGAGGCTGATGCAGTAATCCAGTCGGGATAGGATAAGTGATTGTACTAACATGGTAGGGGTTTGGATCTTGGCGATGTTGTGAAGGTGAGACTGGCAGGATTTGGTGATGGATTGGATTTGTGGGGTGAATGAGAGAGCGGAGTCAAGGATGACACCAAGGTTGTGGATTTGTAAGACGGGAAGGATGGTAGTGCCATCCACAGTGATGGGAAAATCAGGGAGAGGATGGAGTTTGGGAGGGAAGATAAGGAGCTCAGTCTTGGACATGTTGAGTTTTAGGTGGCAAGAGGACAATCAGGTGGAGATGTCCTGAAGGCAGGATGAGATGCGAGCCTGGAGTGAGGGTGAGAGAACAGGGGAGGAGATGTAGATTTGGGTGTCATCCACAGAGAGATGAGTCTCACTGAACACACCAACTCTCACAGAATGTAAAAGGGCCCGGCAGAACAGATAAAGGGACAAATAACCATTCAAGAATTTACAAGGCAAGATGACAACACTGTGTAGTGTGAATGTGCACACACACACACACATGACCAGATTTCACCCAGAGCAGAAAAGGGAGTGAGGGAGTAGGGTCAGTGGTCCAAGAACATGCAGCAGGAAAGGGGGGAGGGGGCTGCTGCGGGATGGACAGAGACTCCATCGAGACCTTTTCCGTGGCCACAGTTAAGCCCTCTCCTGGGACAGATTCTACACTTCGTTTGCTTGACTGCACCCTTAGGACTGTACACACATAAAGATGGGAATGTTTGGCTAGTCTTTCAACCACAGCTGCACATTACCATAAATTAATATCGGATGAAAATTAGCTTGTGCCCCCCTGGCTGAAGACTAAAAGAAATTGGAATTCTGGTTTGAGATTCAGGTGGCGGGGAGAAGAGAAATCTGATATCCCCAAGGCCTCAGCTTTCTTTGTAGGAAGCTGCATGACCACGTGGAAAGAGCAAAGGCCTGAGCATCAGAGGATATGGGTTCTAATCCAGCTCTGCCATGACATGCTGGGTAGACCTTGGGCAAGTCACTTCACTTCTCTATGCCCCAGTTCCCTCATTTGCAAAATGGGGATTCAACACCTCTTCTCCCTCTGATGTGAACCCTATGTGGCATCTGATTATCTTGTAATTACTCCAGTGCTTAGTACAGTGCTTGGAACATAGTAAGCACTTAACAAGTACCACAATTATCACCATTATTATTATTTTACTGTTTTGTTTACTTTCATGGAAATCTGTAACACTGACAGACCAAAAGATCAAAATAAAAAAATAAGAGTTACCTAAAAGAACATAGCCCAGGGAGTCAGAGGATTCTGATTCCAGCTCTGCCAGTTGCCTGCAGTGTCACCTTGGCCAAGTCACTTAATTTCTCTGTAACTCAGTTTCCTCATCTGTCAAATGAGAAATAAATACCTGTTCTCCCTCCTACTTAGATCATGAGCTCCATGTGGGACGGAGTCTGCATCCAATCTGATTTCCTTTAATCTACCCCAGCACTTAGTACAGTTCTTGACCCATAGACAGTGTTTAACAAGTACCTCCACCACAAAGTTCTGGCTCCTCCAAGGGTGATTTCTATGTCTCCTGGCACCGTAAAGGCACACCCAAGACCAAAAACACTTTCCTCAGGCTCCCGGCCCTCATTCTCTGGGAACTTCAAAAGCCCAGGGCCTTTCCCCAACGGGACCAAAGGCAAGGGACGACTGAGCAGGGAAAGAGAGGAAAGTTTCCGAGCAGCCAATTTGCCTGACAAACCTCTCCTCAGCCCTCCTTTGCTCTTCTCCCTCTCCCACCTGCATTGCCCTTACTTGCTCCCTTTATTCATCGCCCCCATCCCAGCCCCGCAGCACTTTTGTGCATATAATAATAATAATAATGGCATTTATTAAGTGCTTACTATGTGCAAAGCACCGTTCTAAGTGCTGGGGAGGTTACAAGGTGATCAGGTTGTCCCATAGGGGGCTCACAGTCTTAATCCCCATTTTACAGATGAGGTAACTGAGGCATAGAGAAGTTAAGTGACTTGCCCAAAGTCACACAGCTGACAGTTGGCGGAGCGGGATTTGAACCCATGACCTCTGACTCCAAAACCCATGCTCTTTCCACTGAGCCATGCTGCTTCTCAATAAATTAGTATTATTTATACTAATGTCTGTCTCTCCCTCTAGACTTAAAACTCATTGTGGGCAGGGAATGTGTATGCTATATTGTATTGAGAAGTAGCATGGCTTAGTAGATAGAGCACAGACCTGAGAATCAGAAGGATCTGGGTTCTAATCACAGTTCCCACACATGTCTACAAATCTCTGACTACCTGGCAGAACACTTCTAACCTCATAACCTAGAGAAGCAGCGTGGCTCAGTGGAAAGAGCCGGGGCTTTGGAGTCGGAGGTCATGGGTTCAAATCCCGGCTCCGCCAACTGTCAGCTGTGTGACTTTGGGCCAGTCACTTCACTTCTCTGTGCCTCTGTTACCTCATCTGTAAAATGGGGATTAAAACTGTAAGCCCCCCATGGGACAACCTGATCACCTTGTAATTCCCCAGTGCTTAGAACAGTGCTTTACACATAGTAAATGCTTAATAAATGTTATTATTATTATTATTATTACTATTAAACAGTTCCATGAGCTTGGGAAGTGACACAGAACAGAACTCTCTCTCCTCACCTGTGGCATCCTGCCTCTCCCAACTCATCTCCCTTTCCCTATAGGGACTGGATCCCACCGGATTATCTTGTTTCTATCCCAGTGCTTAGTACAGTGCTTGTTTGTCATATAGTAAGCACTTAAGAAACACCACAGTGGCCTTGTGGTGAGAGCACGGGCCTGGGAATCAGAGATCCTGGGTTCTAATCATTGATTCAATTCATTCATTCAATCATATTTATTGAGAGCTTACTGTGTGCAGAGCACTGTACTAAGTGCTCGGGAAGTACAAGTCGGCAACATATAGAGACAGTCCCTACCCAACAACGGGCTTGCAGTCTAGAAGGGGGAGACAGACAACAAAACCAAACATGTACACTGGTGTCAATACCATCAAAAGAAGCAGCATGGCTCAGTGGAAAGAGCACGGGCTTTGGAGTCAGAGGTCATGGGTTCAAATGCCAACTCCGCCAATTGTCAGCTATGTGACTTTGGACAAGTAACTTAACTTCTCTGCACCTCAGTTACCTCATCTGTAAAATGAGGATTAAGACTGTGAGCCCCCCGTGGGACAACCTGGTTCTTTGCACATAGTAAGTGTTTAATAAATGTCATTATTATTATTATTATTATTATTAATCAAAATAGATAAATAGAATTATAGCTATATACATATTATTAATAAGATAAAGTAGTAAATACGTACAAGTAAAATAGAGTAAAAAATATGTACAAATATATACAAGTGCTTTGGGGAGGGGAAGGAGGTAGGGCGGGGGGGCGATGAGGAGGGGAGGAGGAGAGAAAAAGTGGGCTCAGTCTGGGAAGGCCTCCTGGAGGAGGTGGGTTCTCAGTAGGGCTTTGAAGGGAGGAAGAGAGCTAATTTGGTGGATGTGTGGAAAGAGGGCAATCCAGGCCAGGGGAAGGATGTGGGCCGGGGGTCGACGGCAGGACAGGCGAGAACAAGGCCCAGTGAGGAGGTTAGCGGTGGCAGAGGAGTGGAGGGTGTGGGCTGGGCTGGAGAAGGAGAGAAGGGAGGTGAGGTAGGAGGGGGTGAATTGATGGAAAGCCTTGAATGCAAGAGTGAGGGGTTTTTGCTTGATTCATAGGTTGACAGGCAACCACTGTAGATTTTTGAGGAGGGGCATGACATGCCCAGAGCGTTCCTATACAAAGATAATCCAGGCAGCACAGTGAAGTATAGACTGAAGCGGGGAGAGACAGGAGGATGGGAGATCAGAGAGGAGGCCGATGCAGTAATCCAGTCGGTAGAGGATAAGAGACTGAACCAGCAAGGTAGCTGTTTGGATGGAGAGGGAAGGGCGGATCTTGGTGATGTTGCGGAGGTGAGACCAGCAGGTTTTGGTGACAGATTAGATGTATGTGGTGAATGAGAGAGCAGAGGCAAGGATGACACCAAGGTTGCGGGGCCTGGCTCTGCCAACTGCTTGCTGGGTGAACTTGGGCAAGTCACTTAACTTCTCTGAGCCTCAGTTTCCTTGCTGTAAGATGGGGATTCCCTGCCCTCCTACTTAGACTGTGAGACCCATGTGGGACAGGGACAGTGTTTGACCTGATTAACCTGTATTTAGCCCAGTGCTTAGGGCAGTGCTTGACACATAGTAAGTACTTAATATAATAATAATAGCAATAATCATGATAATTTAATATCTGCTCCTTGCAAGCTCCTGAACCCCATAGACTACACATTCCTCCAATTGCAAAATGGGGGTGGTCTGCTCTGTTTTTTTTCACTTCTCTTTGGGTGGGAGCTGGTTGTAAATTCTTCCCCTAGACTGTAAACTCCTCGAGGGTCCGGATTAAATCTACTAGTGCTATTGAACTCCCCCAAGGGCTTAGGACAGTGTTCTGTACCAGGCTGATGCTCAACAAAATATTTTCATTGAATAGAATAGTCTGCTGTGTGACCATGGCCAAGTCACTTGCTTCTCTGAAGCAGCGTGGCTCAATGGAAAGAGCATGGGCTTTGGAGTCAGAGGTCATGAGTTCAAATCTTGGCTCCTCCAACTGTCAGCTGTGTGATTTTGGGCTCGTCACTTAACTTCTCCGTGCCTCAGTTACCGCATCTGTAAAATAGGGATGAAGACTGCGAGCCCCCCATGGGACAACCTGATTACCCTGTAACCTCCCCAGTGCTTAGAACAGTGCTTTGCACATAGTAAGCGCTTAATAAATGCCATTATTATTTATTTATTCTCTGTGCTTCAGGTCCCTTATCTGCAAAATGGGGGTTCAATACCTGTTATCCCTCCTACTTAGACTGTGAGCCCCATGAGGGGCCTGACAATCTTGAATTTACCTCCAGCATTTGGTACAGGGCTTGGAACATAGTAAATGCTTAACAAAAACAATAATAGCAATAATAATAATAATAATAATAAATTGATAAAGAAGCACTTTGTGAGCCAAAAACATTTCTTGGGCTCCCCTTTTAGACTGTGAGCCCACTGCTGGGTAGGGACTGTCTCTATATGTTGCCAACTTGTACTTCCCAAGCGCTTAGTACAGTGCTCTGCACACAGTAAGCGCTCAATAAATATGATTGATTGATTGATTGATTCTAGTGTACTTTCCCAAGCACTTACACAATGCATCACACCGCAGCATGTGCTCAGTAAATACCATTCATTCATTGAATCATATTTATTGAGCGCTTACTGTGTTCAAGGTGCTGTACTAAGTGCTTGGGAGAGTATAATACAACAATAAACAGACACATTCCCTGCCCAGAAAAGCCCATTAAGGCTGAATCTAAGTCTCACTCCCATCCCTCTCCCCTGCTTGATTGGGGAGTTAACTTTTCCCTCATCAAGGGTCAGGAGACAAATGTAGTGGGAAAAAAAAAGAGCTGCAATACCCTATTCTTCTCTTTTCTTACAAAAGGTGTGAAGCTCCTTGAGAAAGATCAATGCACTGTCCCTGACCCTCACATAAATTACTTGTTGCAGTCCCAGACTCTGGCCAGTAAAAGTTGGACAAGCCACTTACAGAGAGCCAGGGCTGATTGGTTCCCGGGCAACATCTCAGCATCACACCAACATCATCAATCAATCATATTTATCAAACACATAATGGGTGCAGAGCACCCTACTAAGTGCTTGGGAGAGTAAGTATTTCAGAGTTGGTAGACGGGTTCCCTACCCATAAAGAGCTTACAGTCTAGAGTGGGAGACAAACATTAATAGAAATAAATTAGGTCTATGTACATAAGTGCTTCAGGACTGAGGGAGGGGTGGGTCTTTACAAATCCAAGTGCAGAGGCGATGCAGAAGGGAGTGGGAGAAGTGGTAATGAAGGCTTAGTCGGGGAAGCCCTTGTGGAGGAGATGGGCTTTTAGTAAGGCCTTAAAGGTGGGGAGAGTGACCATCTGTCAGATACGAAGCGGGAGGGGGTCCTAGGCCAGAGGCAGGACATGGGCAAGAGAAGGCGGTGAGATAGGTAAGATTGAGGTACAGTGAGTTGGTTGGCATTAGAGCAGTGAATTTCACGAGTGGGGTTGTATTAGGAAGCCAAGAAGGTATGCTCCTTTTCCACCTGAAGCTAAGGGAGTCATTTCCCAGCAGGGACCAGAAGACAAGGATGGGGTGAGGCCTTCCTCCCTCCAGTTGACCAGAACCCTCCTGCCCTAAAATCACATGGCCAGTGCCAATCCTCGACCTCATGTGCAACGTGGTGATGGGGCTGGTGCCTGTGATGGAGGAGCATAAGAGCCCCCCGCTCACTAATTAACGCTTTCTAGAAAGCACAGCTGCAGCTGCTCCTCGTGGCTGTTGCGATGGCGAGGGCCCCTCCTCAGGGAGAGGGGTGGCCCAGGTGTTCATTCCCTGTCTCTGGCATCAGAGTGAGGGAGGGCGAGGACAGCCTAAGTTGGGCCCAGTGAGAGATGGAAAGGGCATCTTTGGCCACTGGAACGGAAGAAAGCCAAGCCTGGCACTCAGCCCAATGACTACTCCCTTCCTCCCTTCACCTCACATCCAAGAGCCTAATGTTCTTTTGCAAATTAAGGGAGAGACCTGCATGACTGCAACCCCCTACAGAAAGCCTACAGATTGTATGGACTGTTTCCAGGAAGAGGGTGGATTGGCTGCCAAATGGAAACTGCAGCCCTAAAAATCCCAACTCTATTGCTATCCCAACTCCATCCTAACTCTCACAAGCCTGTAACCTTGGCATTATCCCTGAATCATCTCCCTCATCCAACCCACATACTCAATCTGTCACCAAATCCTGTCGGTTCAATATTCACAACGTGGCTAAAATCCACCCTTTTCTCTCCATTCAAACTACTACCATTTAATCACAGCACTTAGCCTATGCTGCCTTGATCACTGCATCAGTCTCCTTGCTGACCCCCCACCTCTCTGTCTCTCCCCATTCCAGTCCATACTTCACTCTGCTGCCCAGATCATTTTTCCAAAAAACCACTCAGTCCATGTTTCCCCACTCCTCAAGTACCTCCAGTGGTTGTGCATCCACCTTTACACCAAACAGAAACTCAGTAGGGCTTTAAAGCCTGGAGTCAGAGGTCATGGGTTCAAATCCCAGCTCCGCCAATTGTCAGCTGTGTGACTTTGGGCAAGTCACTTAACTTCTCTGGGCCTCAGTTCCCTCATCTGTAAAATGTGGATTAAGACTGTGAGCTCCCAGTGGGACAACCTCATCATCTTGTAACCTCCCCAGCTCCTAGAACAGTGCTTTGCACATAGTAAGCACTTAATAAATGTCATTATTATTATTATTATTATTATAAAGCACTTTATCATTGCTACCCCTTCTTCCTCACCTAACTGCTTTCCTACTTCAACCCAGCCAGCACACAGCTCCTCTAATGCCAACCTACTCACTGTATCTTTATCTCATCTATCTCGCCACCGACCTCTCGCCCACGTCCTGCCTCTAGATTGAAACTCCCTCCCTTATCATATCTTAAAGACCAACACTCTCCCCACCTTTAAGGCCTTATTAAAAGCCCTACTTAGTCACGAGGGCTTCCCTGACTGAACCTTCATTTCTGCTTCTCCCACTCCCTTCTGTTCTGCGTCGCCTCTGCACATGGATTTGTACCCTTTATCCGCCCCTCTCTCAGCCCCACAGCACTTATAATAATGATGATGCCATTTATTAAGTGCTTACTATGTGCAAAGCACTGTTCTGAACACTGGGGAGGTTACAAGGTGATCAGGATGTCCCACAGGGGGCTCACAGTCTTTTAGACTGTGACCCCTTTTAGACTGCGAGCCCCCTTTTAGACTGTGAGCCCACTGTTGGGTAGGGACTGTCTCTATATGTTGCCAACTTGTACTTCCCAAGCACTTAGTACAGTGCTCTGCACACAGTAAGCGCTCAATAAATACGATTGACTGATTGATTGATTGACTTACCTCCATTTTACAGATGAGGTCACTGAGGCACAGAGAAGTTGAGTGACTTGCCCAAAGTCACACAGCTGACAATTGGTGGAGCCGGAATTTGAACCCATGACCTCTGACTCTTTCCCATGCTCTTTCCACTGAGCCACACTGCTTCTCATTATTTCTATTAATGTTTGTCTCCCACTCTAGACTGTAAGCTTTTTATGTGGAGGGAACATGTCTACCAACTCTGAAATATGTACTCAAAGCCTTATTTAAAAAAAAGCACATCTCCAAGAGGCCTTTTCCCCAACTACGCCCTCATTTTCTCCTCTCCTACTCCCTTCTACAACACTCTTGCACTTGGATTTGGACCCTTTATTCACCCTTTCTTCAGCCCCACAGCACTTATGCATCTGTAATTTATTCATTTATATTCATGTCTGTCTCCTGCTCTATACTGTAAGCTCATTGTAGGGAGGGAACATGCCTACCAATGCTGCTATACTATACTCTCCCAAGCATTTAGTACAGTGCTCAGCACACAGTAAACGCTCAATAAATATGATGGATTGATTGACTGACTATTGCCCTAAGCATCTTTGTACTGCACATATGGCATATCTTCCCAACCGAGAGAGTGTCCCATACCTTCCTAATCTAATGATAATAATAATAGTGGAATTTGTTGAGTGCTTACTATTTGCCAAGCACTGGGGTAGATACTCTCTCCCTTTGCTCTACCCCCTTCCTCGCCCCACAGCACTTCTGTTACTATGTATATATCTATCTATATATAGATATATATATAATTATAATTCTATTTATTTTTATTAATGATGTGTATATATCTATAATTCTATTTATTTATATTGATGCTACTGATGCTTGTTTACTTGTTGTGAGCCTGTTGTAGACAGGGATTGTCTCTGTTGCTGAATTGTACTTCCCAAGCACTTAGTACACTGCACCCAGCAAGTGCTCAATAAATACAATTGAATGAATGAATGAGTGAAGACAAGCTAATCAGGTTGGACACAGTCCCTGCCTCGTGTGGAGCTCACAGTCTTAATCCCCATTTTACAGATGAGGTAACTGAGGCCCAGAGAATTGAAGTGACTTGCCCAAGGTCACGCAGCAGACAAGCGGGGGAACCGGGATTAGAACCCATGTCCTCTCACTCCCAGGCCCATGTTCTTTCCACTAGGTCATGCTACTTCAGGGCTCCCTATCTTCTCAACCCAGCAAGTGCATGTGTTCCCAATCCATACCTCACCAATCCAGACAGTGTCCCATACCTTCCCAACTCATAGACTGCTCCATACATTCCCAACTTAAAGAGTATCGGATGCATTTCCAACACAAAGAGTACCCCATACCTACTTATTCATTCATTCAACCGTATTTATTGAGCACTTACTGTGCAGAGCACCGTACTAAGCGCTTAACCAAAGAGTGCCCTACACACCTATCCAACCCCCTCCATTCCTTGGCCCAAACTGCCCTTCCCTGGCTCACAATTTCCTTACCTTTCATCCACCTGTTTCCTCACACCCCGCTACACCCTCCCTCCCTCTAGACTGTACGCTCCTCGTGGACAGGGAATGTGTCTACCAACTCCGTTATGCTGTACTCTCCAAAGCACTTAGTACAGTGTTCTACACAAGGTAAGTGCTCAATAAATATCAGGAATTAACAACAGAGCCCTAATGTCTCTGCACCAGAGCCATTGCTGGATTTAAGAACGATAAATGAAGACTGAACAACGTACACAGGATGCTCATCTACGTAGGATGGGCACAGACAGACTTGGGATACAATGGAACTTTATGGATGGGAAAAAAGAAAATATCTGTCCATTTCCACACCCGGGGTCGGCCTGGCCCATCCCTCGCAGGTCTACACATAAGACTGTTGGATTGGTACACATTATGCCTGTGCTCAGCGTGATGGCCAATTCAGGATCTGATCACGGGCACAACTCCCCTGCCAATCTCCAGACCTCCGCTCCACCATCTGGAATACTGAGATAAAACCGGCTATCCCCAGATAATACCGCGGCAGACTGAGTCCTCATACAGAAGGCAATTGCCATTTTCATTTTACAACCAGATGTTTCTTTGAATCCATCCCCTAGGCTGGCATCGCTGACACGAAGAGTACCAAGTTCCCAGAGCTGAAGCTTTAAGAGGCTACCTTCCTGATAAGAAAATAACCTTCCTCAGGAAATCCCAACCAGCAAGGGGGGCAAGGCTGGAGAAGCTAATTGCTCTAAAACGCTCTAATCTAGTATCTGCTGGTCAAGTCATTTCATCCCCTTCTGCTTCCATTTTTTCCATCAGGAAAACTAGGCTTGCTGTAGGGATTTAATGTGACTTTATTTATTACTCTATTTATTTATTTATTTATTTATTTTACTTGTACATTTCTATCCTCTTTATTTTATTTTGTTGGTATGTTTGGTTCTGTTCTCTGTCTCCCCCTTTTAGACTGTGAGCCCACTGTTGGGTAGGGACTGTCTCTATGTGTTGCCAATTTGTACTTCCCAAGCGCTTAGTACAGTGCTCTGCACATAGTAAGCGCTCAATAAATACGATTGATTGATTGATTGACTGATTGACAAAGGTAATATGTGAGTTGAGATAATGCCTGAGCAATTGATCCAAAGAGAAAGCTACTAGTCAAGCAGGCCCAGTTGACAGAGTTGTCACCCTCCCCACTATTGTCTGAGACTCTGAGCGTATCACCATACTCTGGCCATTCAGAAACGGGTAGGTTATGTTGATTTAAAAAAAACCACAGCAAACCAGACCAGACCAAGTTGATTGCTTCTGTGTTTTTCAATTACAACTACCAAATGAGTCCACAGAGGGGCCGAGGCAGACGTCTGGGTCTCTGTTAAGCATTTGAGATGGGGCCCTGCAAATTAATCTGGAAGCATTAATTCATGCTGGCTTGAGTAGGATGCAACCAGCCCCAGACAGAAGGTGGTCAGGAGCAGCAGTAGGAGTTCAAGGGGAGGATCCTGGGGGGAATGTTGGAGGTGGGAGAGGGGGAGGGGAATCAGCATTGGGTTCAGTGATCATCCACTACTTTGTAATTCAATCACCAAAGCTTACTGGGTGGAGGGGAGGGGGCCTTCCCCCTGCAGCAGCTGGAGGGGGATAACAGCATTTCTGTGCATGTACAGTGATCTTTGGAGACAAAGAGGCCAGAGAATATTCAACCTACATACACCGTAGCCATAATTTCCTCACCAGTGGGGCCTGTACGAACGTTTCTAGCCATTTCGAATGCCTCTTATTCTTCCTGCGAAAGCCAGGACCTTTGACCTTTTCATAAACGCCATCTCCCTTCCGGGCAGCCGCTCGAAAATGTCCGGTTTGAGACGTTATTAAAGAGCAGAGAGTTCTTTAAAATATCATCGATGCCGATCGATTTTTCCCTGGGGGGAAAGTCTCCTCTGACCTCTCTCAGAGCCCTGGGGATTCCAAAATGCTTTGTTATCCTGAGCTTGTCATCATGGAACCTGAGGACCCGCCTTCTTTACTGGTCTCAGGAACTTTGGTTTAATGGCAATTTGATGACCACTGCCCCGTTCCCCCGATTTGAGCAGCTGGTTGTTTCCGACCTTCTCGGATTCCTCTCCCTCGATCCTAACTACTGCTCTAATCAGATGAAGAACTGGAATTAGGTCTAATGGGCTGGAAATGACAGAATCTCCAATTTTTCTGACGGTTGGCTCTGCTTGCAATTCTCCCCGCTTCACGCAGCTACTCATCCCTCCCTCATTTTATTTGGCTTTTGAAAAGTAATTATCAGTGATTTGTTCAGTTCATTAACTGGGTCTCTGAACGGCATGGAAAGCCTGCCACCTGGACGTGCATTTTCTTCCCTCTGCAAGAGGTGAAGCAGCACGGCCTAGGGGATAGAGCCCAGGCCTGGGAGACAGAAGGACCTGGGTTCTAATCCTGACTCCGCCACCTGTCTGCTGTGTGACCTTGGGCGAGTCATTTCACTTCTCTGGACTTCAGTTCCTTCATCCGTAATATGGGGATTAAGACAGTGAGCCCTATGTGAGACACGGACAGTGTCCAAACTGATTAGCTTGTATGACTAAAACCGTGAGCTGAATTAAGACTGTGAGCCCCACATGGGACAGGGACTGTGTCCAATCAATCAATCAATCGTATTTATTGAGCGCTTACTGTGTGCAGATCACTGTACTAAGCGCTTGGGAAGTACAAGTTGGCAATATTATAGAGACAGTTCCTACCCAACAGTGGGCTCACAGTCTGATTATCTTGAATCTAAAGCAGCATTAAGAACAGCACTTGGCACATAGTAAGCACTTAACAAATACCATCATCATATAATAATATATTTTATGATACTAATACATCCAACCTAGTGCGTAGTACGGTGTCTGGCACCTGGAATGCCCTCCCTCCTCATATCCAACAGACATACCATCATTATTATTATTGTTCTCCTCTTCAAAGCCTTACTGAAGGCACAACCCTACTGAGAGCTCACCTCCTCCAGGAGGCCTTTCAGACTGAGCCCCCTCCTTCCTCTCCCCCTCATCCCCCTCTCCATCCCCCAGCCTTACCTCCTTCCCTTCCCCACAGCACCTGTATATATGTATATATATATATATATATATATATATATATATATGTTTGTATCTATTACTCTATTTATTTTACTTATACATATTTATTCTATTTATTTTATTTTGTTAATATGTTTTGTTTCGTTGTCTGTCTCCCCCTTCTAGACTGTGAGCCCACTGTTGGGTAGGGACTGTCTCTATATGTTGTCAACTTGTACTTCCCAAGTGCTTAGTACAGTGCTCTGCACACAGTAAGCGTACAATAAATACGATTGAATGAATGACTCCACTCCAAGAGGCCTTCCCTGACCAGGCCCTCCTTTCCTCTTCTTCCACTCCCTTCTGTGCTTCCTTGATTTACTCCCTTTATCCATCCCCCTCCTAGTCTCCCAGCACTTATGTACAAATCTGTAATTTATTTTATATTAATGTCAGTCTCCCCGTTTAGGCTGTATGCTCACTGTGGGCAGGGAATGTGTCTGTTTATTGTTGTATTGTACTTTCCCAAGCACTTAGCACAGTGAGCTCATTGTGGACAGGAATGTATCTGTTTGTTATTTCATTGTAATAATAATAATAATGATGATGGTATTTATTAAGTGCTTACTATGTGCAAAGCACTGTTCTAAGCGCTGGGGAGGTTACAAGGTGATCAGGTTGTCCCACGCGGGGCTCAAACTCTCCCAAGTGCTTAGTACAGTGTTTTGCACACAGAAAGTGCTCAATAAATATGGTTGAATGAATGAATGAATGCTCTGCACACAGTAGCGCTTCATGAATATAATTGACTGACTGATTGACCTAGTATACCCTTAAGGAATTCCATTAAAAACAAAAACTGGACAATGAACTAGAACCCACCAGGCAGGCTTGAGAAGAATTATACACACACACCTCAGAAATACAGGGAGCCCTTTTTATTCATTCATTCATTCAATCGTATTTATTGAGCGTTTACTATGTGCAGAGCACTGTACTAAGCACTTGGAAAGTACAATTTGGCAACAGATAGCTACGATCCCTACCCAACAACGGGCTCACAATCTAGAAGGGGGAGACAGACAACAAAACAAAACAAAACAAGTAGCATAAGGGCTGTGGGGAAGGGAAGGGGGATGAATAAAGGGAGCAAGTCAGGGAGACACAGAAGGGAGTGGAAGAAGAGGAAAGGAGCGCTTAGTCAGGGACAACTTCCTGGAGGAAATGTGCCTTCAAAAAGGTTTTGAAGAGGGGGAGAATAATTGTCTGTCAAATTTGAGGAGGAAGGGTATCCTAGGCCAGAGGCAGGATGGGGAGAGGGGTTGGCAGTGAGATGGACAAGATTGGGGTACAGTGAGAAGATCAACATTAGAGGAGTGAAGTGAGTGGGCTGGGTTGTAGTAGGAGAGTAGTGAAGTGAGGTAGGAGGGGGCAAGGTGATTGAGTCCTTTAAAGCCGATAGTGAGGAGTTTTTCTTTGATGTGGAGGTGGATGGGCAACAACTGGAGTTTCTTGAAGAGTGGGGAAACATGTACTGAAGACAGACAACAAAACAAGTAGACAGGCATCAATAGCCTAAAATAGATAAATAGAATGATGGATAAAGACTTGCCTAAGGTCACACAGCAGACAATCCCCATTTCACAGCCTTACTGAGCCTTACTGAAGGCACATCTCCTCCAAGAGGCCTTCCCAGACTAAGACCCTCCTTTCATTCATTCATTCAATCATATTTACTGAGTGCTTACCGTATGCAGAGCACTGTACTAAGTGCTTGGAAAGTACAATTTGGACAATTCTGACAGGTATAACTTCCTCTTCTCCCACTCCCTTCTGTGTCACCCTGACTTGCTCCCTTGGTTATTCCCCCTTCCCAGCCCCACACCACTTATGTACATATCTGTAATTTATTTATTTGTACTGATAATAGTAATAAATATATAATAATAATAATAAGCAGCGTGGCTCAGTGTAAAGAGCCCGGGCTTTGGAGTCTGAGGTCACGGGTTCAAATCCTGCCTCCGCCACTTGTCAGCTGTGTGACTTTGGGCAAGTCACTTAACTTCTCTGTGCCTCAGTTACCTCATCTGTAAAATGGGGATTAAGTCTGTGAGCCCCAAGTGGGACAACTTGATTACCTTGTATCTACCCCAGCGCTTAAAACAGTGCTTTGCACATAGTAAGCGCTTAATAAATGCCATTATTATTATTATTATTATTATTATCATTATTACAGTATTTGTTAGTGCTTAGCTATGTGCCGGCACTGTACTAAGTGCTGGAATATCTTTCTCCTCCCTTTTAAACTGTAAGCTTGTTGTGGGCAGGGAATGTGTCTGTTAATTGTTGTATTGAACTCTCCCAAGTGCTTAGCAAGAGTGCTCTGCACACAGTAAGCACTCAATAAATATAATTGAATGTATGAATGAATTTCACTTGAAGATGCTGGGTCGTGTGATCTAGTGGAACCTTGTGGTAACCTTGTACCTAACCCAACCACTTAGCAAACAATCAATTAATGGTATTTATTGAGCACTTATGGTGTGCAGAGCACTGTACTAAGCAATTGGGAGAGTATAATGCGCTAGAATTGGTAGGCATGTTCTCTGCCCATGAGGATTATGGTCTAGAGGGGGAGATGGACATTAAAATAAATGATGGATATGCACATAAATGTGGTGGAGCTGTGAGGAAAAGTAGCGTGGCTCAGTGGAAAGAGCATGGGCTTTGGAGTCAGGGGTTATGGGTTCAAATTCCGGCTCCGCCACTTGTCAGCTGTGTGACTTTGGGCAAGTCATTTAACCTCTCTGGGCCTCAGTACCCTCATCTGTAAAATGGGGATTAAGACTGTGAGCCCCCTGTGGGACAACCTGATCTCCTTGTAACCTCCCCAGTGCTTAGAACAGTGCTTTGCACATAGTAAGTGCTTAATAAATGCCATCATTATTATTATCCTTATTACCTAGTGCTTAAAGGGTATAGATCCAGGTGCATAGAGGATGTAGAAGGGAGGGTGGACAGAGGAAATAAAGGGCTTAATCTGGGAAGGCCTCTTGGAGACGTGATTTTAGAAGGGGCTTTGAAGGTGGGGAGCGTGGTGGTCTTTCGCAGATGTATGGGGTGGAAGTTCCAGGCCGGAGTGAGGATTAGACAGTAAGCACATTTTAGGTAGGGAACATATCTGTCAATTCTGTTATATTGTATTCTCCCAAGTGCTTAGTACAGGACTCTGCACACAGTAAGCACTCAATAAATACAACTGATTGATTGACTGATGGAGTACGTGGGAAGGGGCTGGCAGCGAGACAGATGAGATCGAGGTACAGTGAGTAGTCAGTGATTATTAAATCCTGAATTAATGTTACTCTATGCCATCTGCTTCCCTAACCCTTCACAGGGTACGGTTTGTATCTCCTCCTCCCACACCCTCAGAAATAGGATCCAGGTCTGTAGCTCTCTCTCCCCTTGACGTGGGGAAGCTGAGGCCCAGAAAGAGGAAATGGTGGGCTCGAGGGTTCAGCGAGTGGGTGTGCCAGCTGAAGGATGAATAAAGTTTCTTCCCCCTGGAGATCAGGCCTGGAAGCCCCCTCTACACGAGCTCTTCCAGGGTCAGGGCAGAACTGTTTAAAATTTTAAACATTTAAAAATTAACGTTCGTGTTCAAAAATGATCTACTGGAATTTCACCTATTTAGAAGTGCTTGGGCTCGGTGGGTACCCCGGGCTTGGGAACTTGGGCTCAACAGCCTAGGGCCAGGTTCTGGGATATATATAATAATAATAATAATAATGGCATTTATTAAGCGCTTACTATGTGCAAAGCACTGTTCTAAGCGCTGGGAAGCTTACAAGGTGATCAAGTTGTCCCCTGGGGGCTCACAGTCTTAATCCCCATTATACAGATGAGGGAACTGAGGCCCAGAGAAGTGAAGTGACTTGCCCAAAGTCACACAGCTGACAATTGGCAGAGCTGGGATTTGAACCCATGACCTCTGACTCCAAAGCCCGGGCTCTTTCCACTGAGCCATGCTGCTTCTCTATGTATATACATACACACAGCCACACATACTGTGAGCCCGTTGTTGGGTAGGGACCGTCTCTATGTGTTGCCGATTTGTATTTCCCAAGCGCTTAGTACAGTGCTCTGCACACGGTAAGCGCTCAATAAATACGATTGAATGAATGAATGAATGAATGAATGAATGAACTGTTGGTGAGGTTCAGCAGGAAAGCCCCATTCTGGGGGCTGGGATGGGATGAAGTGGCTGTCTGTCACCGGTGAAGGGACACAGATTCTGGCGAAGTGTGTGAGGCAGCTGGGCAGGCTGGCGGGGCTACCAGGTGGGAACCTTCCTTCACACCCCTCCTTCCCTCCTTTTTCCTCCCTTCCTCTCTTCCTCTCCCTTTCCATCTCCCTCTCTCCTCTTTCTTCCCCGGCCCCCGGCCCAACCACAGCATGGCACAGTGGACACAACAGCAGGTCATGGGTTCTAATCCCAACTCTGCCACTTGTCTGCTCTATGACTTATGGCAAGTCACTTCACTTCTCTGTGCCTGTTACCTCATCTGCAAAATTCGTTCAGTTGTATTTATTGAGTGCTTACTGTATGCAGAGCACTGTACTGAGCACTTGGAAAGTACAATTCAGCAACAGAGACAATCCCTGCCCAACAACGGGCTCACAGTCTAGAAATGGAGGCTGAGATGGTAAGCTCCACCATGGGACAGGACTGTGTTCAACTTGAATTGCTTGTATCTATCCCAGTGCTTAGTACAGTGCCTGGCACATTTCTCTTCACAAATACCATCATTATTATTCTTATTATTACCAATAGGTTTTATTGAGCACTTACTGTGTGCAGAGGACTCTAGATGCTTGGGAGGAACTTATCATCTAGATGGGGAGATAGACATTAAAATAAATTAGAGAGGAGGGAAATGGCAGAGAGTATAAGAAATATAAGTGCAGTAGGTCTCAGAGTGGGGTGCATTTCAGTCAATCAGTGGTTTTTATTTAACATGTACGGTGTGCAAAGCACTATTCTAAACGCTTGAGAGAGTACAATAAAATAGCAAGTGTGAAAAGGGTACAGATCTCTTTTGCTCTCTCTCTCAGACCTGATATGGCTTCTCTCTATTCAGCAAGCTAACCACCCCCAAAGCACATGTCTCATTACTGTTTAAATACCAAAGCCATCTTATAGCTTATCAATAATTCACCAGGAAAAACGATAATGTCAGCTGGCAGGGAGCTGACAGAGGGAGAGGAGGAAGAGAACCAAGAGAATTGGAATGGCCTAATGGATACAGCAAGGGCCTGGGAATCAGAAGGACCTGAGTTCTAATCTTGATTCTGCCACTTGTCTGTTGAGTGACCTTGGGCAAGCTACTTCACTTCTCTGTGCCTCATCTGCAAAATGTGAGCCCCAAATGTGACATGGAATGTGTCCAACTTGATTAGCTTGTATCTACGCCAGCATTTGGGACAGTGCCTGGCATATAGTAAATGCTTAATAAATGCTAATAGAAAAAAATCCAAGAGAGGAGAAGACACGTATCAGTGAACCTCTCATCTCATGAAATCTCTCGCTCCATCCCTTCTCCCCTCCTTAACTTCCATCTTCAACCACTCACTCTCCACTGGTTCCTTCCCCTCTGCCTTCAAACATGCCCATGCCTCTCCCATCCTAAAAAAAACCTCTCTTGACCCCACCTCACCTTCTAGTTATCGTCCCATATCCCTCCTACCATTCCTTTCCAAACTCCTGGAATGAGTTGTTTACACGCGCTGCCTAGAATTCCTCAACAACAACTCTCTCCTCGACCCCCTCCAGTCTGGCTTCCGTCCCCTTCATTCCACGGAAACTGCCCTCTCAAAGGTCACCAATGACCTCCTGCTTGCCAAATCCAACGGCTCATACTCTGTCCTAATCCTCCTCGACCTCTCAGCCGCCTTTGACACTGTGGACCACCCCCTTCTCCTCAACACGCTACCGGACCTTGGCTTCACAGACTCCGTCCTCTCCTGGTTCTCCTCTTATCTCTCCGGTCGTTCTTTCTCAGTCTCTTTTGCAGGCTCCTCCTCCCCCTCCCATCCTCTTACTGTGGGGGTTCCCCAAGGTTCAGTGCTTGGTCCCCTTCTGTTCTCAATCTACACTCACTCCCTTGGTGACCTCATTCGCTCCCACAGCTTCAACTATCATCTCTACGCTGATGACACCCAGATCTACATCTCTGCCCCTGCTCTCTCCCCCTCCCTCCAGGCTCGCATCTCCTCCTGCCTTCAGGACATCTCCATCTGGATGTCTGCCCGCCACCTAAAGCTCAACATGTCCAAGACTGAACTCCTTGTCTTCCCTCCCAAACCTTGTCCTCTCCCTGACTTTCCCATCTCTGTTGATGGCACTACCATCCTTCCCATCTCACAAGCCCGCAACCTTGGTGTCATCCTCGACTCCGCTCTCTCATTCACCCCTCACATCCAAGCTGTCACCAAAACCTGCCGGTCTCAGCTCCGCAACATTGCCAAGATCCGCCCTTTCCTCTCCATCCAAACTGCTACCCTGCTCATTCAAGCTCTCATCCTATCCCGTCTGGACTACTGCACCAGTCTTCTCTCTGATCTACCATCCTCGTGTCTCTCTCCACTTCAATCCATACTTCATGCTGCTGCCCGGATTATCTTTGTCCAGAAACGCTCTGGGCATATTACTCCCCTCTTCAAAAATCTCCAGTGGCTACCAATCAATCTGCGCATCAGGCAGAAACTCCTCACCCTGGGCTTCAAGGCTGTCCATCACCTCGCCCCCTCTTACCTCACCTCCCTTCTCTCCTCTACAGCCCAGCCCACACCCTCCGCTCCTCCGCTGCTAATCTCCTCACCGTACCTCGTTCTCGCCTGTCCCGCCATCGACCCCCGGCCCACGTCATCCCCCGGTCCTGGAATGCCCTCCCTCTGCCCATCTGCCAAGCTAGCTCTCTTCCTCCTTTCAAGGCCCTGCTGAGAGCTCAACTCCTCCAGGAGGCCTTCCCAGACTGAGCCCCTTCCTTCCTCTCCCCCTCGTCCCCCTCTCCATCCCCCCATCTTACCTCCTCCCCTTCCCCACAGCACATGTATATATGTATATATGTTTGTACATATTTACTACTCTATTTATTTTACTTGTACATATCTATCCTATTTATTTTATTTTGTTAGTATGTTTGGTTTTGTTCTCTGTCTCCCCCTTTTAGACTGTGAGCCCACTGTTGGGTAGGGACTGTCTCTATATGTTGCCAATTTGTACTTCCCAAGCGCTTAGTACAGTGCTGTGCACATAGTAAGCGCTCAATAAATACGATTGATGATGATGATGATGATGAAGACACGGTTAAATAATGTTTCCAGGAGAAGGGAGTGGTCAAAAATTTCAAAGGCTGCTGAGACGTGGAGGATGATTAGGATGGAGTAGAAGCCATTTGAATTTGTCAAGAAAGAAGTCATTGGTGACCTTAGAGAGGGTAGTTTCCAGGGTGTGAAGGGGGTGGAAGCCAGATTGGACAGAGTCAAGGAAAAATTGGAGAAAAGGAAGTGGAGGGACAGGTGTAGACAACTCACTCAAAGAATTTCAAGAAGAATGGTAGGAGGGAGATGGTGTGATAACTGGAGGGAATAGTGGGGTCAAGGGAGGGTTTTTTTCAGATAAGGGATTCATGAGCATGTTTGAAAGAAGTGGGGAAGAAGCCATTGCAAAGTAAATGTTGAAGATGGCAGTCAGGGAGGTGCAAAGTGATGAGGTCAGAAGTGCTGACGGAGGACATAGATTTTGAGAGGAGGTGGAAAATCACCTCTTGAGATACTGCTGGAAAGGATGGGAGAGTCGATGAGGGCAGAGGAGGAGAGAGAGGCTGTAGCAGAGCAGGGGGGATTTTAGGGAGATGGTACCTGTTGGTTTCAATTTTATCATTAAAGTATGTACCCAGGTCATTAGGGGCAAGAGATTGGGGTTGGGGGGAGGGAGGGGAATAAGGGGTTTGAGGAAGAAGTTAAACGTCCGAAACAGCTGGCACAGGCATAGGGTATGAGAGTCAGTAAGAATGGAAAAATAATGTTGTCGGGTGGAGGAGAGAGCAGAGTTAAATCAGGTGAAGATGAAATTATGGTGGATGAAGTTGGCCTGGTGTCTGGATTTCCGCCAGCTGTACTCCAGAACTCATGCACAGGAACAGAGGAAGCAAACTGTGGAGGTGATCGAGGGCTACAGGTTAGTGGTAGAAGATTGGTGGGGGAATAGGGGAGTGAGGGAATAAAAGGATGAGGAAAGGAAGAGAAGGGAGCAGAAAGGCAGCAGGGACATTAAGAGAAGTCAAATGAGACCCAGGAAAATGCCGGGTCCTTGAAGCTAAGGCTAGGTAAATCATTAAGGAGCAAAGGTTGTTCAACCATATCCAAACCTGCAGAAAGGCCATGGAGAATTAAAATGAAGAAAAAGCCATTAGTTTTGTACAGTAGGCAAGTACACATAATAACTTAGCCTGCGCCATCACCCTACTCTATTCTTCTCCAAAGCTCCTCCACTCTTTAGTTTTCTCAGTCTTAGACGTTTTCCCCACGTTCTTCTACATATTCTGACTCAGGAAGTCAGGGGTTAACTCCCACCCACCACCCCTTCCCCCTGATTCTGACTATCTGCATTGTGTGTATGTATGTAAGATGCACAGGAAGTATTATAGCAAAGACAAGCTTTGAGCCTCTAGTCGGTTGCTATGAGACAAAGGATGCCCAGCTGGAGTTGTGAGTTGGGGGGGAGGAAGGAAGGGAGGCAGGGGAAAGGGGAGGGAGGGGGAGAGAGGGAGAGAGAGAGAGACTCAGAGAGAAAGAAGGACAGTGAGTGGAGAGAAACATATATAAGTGAGATAAAGAGATAGAATAAACCCAAATAAGAGTGTGTTTGCTATGGCGAATTTTGGAGGGAGAAGAGATTTCATTTAAGATTATATCCAAAGGATCTCTTACTGCATCACATCTGTGCCAGCAGTAAAAGAGATATGTGTTCCATGCAGCATTTTCTCTCTTCCTTTCTTCATACCATGTCCCCCAAAACAATGCAGGAGGACCAAAGTTGTATCAAAGCCTCATTTGACGATGATCATAAGTCAGAAGCTGCTGGGGTCTGAAACTGGATCCTTGCTCACTGCTGTGAGCCATCTCTCCTGGATCCAAGGAGCTTCACTACTCAGGACTAAAAGAGAGGGGTTCAGCGGAGCAAATCTTCCCCCTTGATACCAAATTTTTTGACTCAATCCCAAGGGAGAGGGGTAAATAAGAGATATTTCAGGTAGCTCCCTCTCTGAGTGTACAGAACAGCATGCTCTCTCCCGATCCCTGCATTTGGTTTCCTGAAGAGGAAAGTCTCTGTGAGGGCAGGAGTTGGGGGTACACTGGATTCCCTGCAATGGGTAAGAAAGCTGAAGCCAGAAAGGCCCTTCCGCGACCTTGGCAGCTCTATGTCTCCAGGGAGCCACCCTTGGGGCCAGAATGAGGCCCCAGTTAGAGCCAAAGTCAATTTCCCCAGGGACCACCCTGCCTTTCTGCAAATATTTGCTTTTTCTCAGATTCTATCTTATAGGCCCTCGAAGGTCAGAGGTCGGCACCTGCTCCCTGACTTAGGGGGAGTTAACAGGAAGAAAGGGAATTGGGCAGAAACAGGAAGGGATCCCCTTGCTGGCTGTTCCCTCTCTGCATGAAGAAAGGATTATTGCAGGACAAGAGCTGGAAGGCCAGAATCCTTGTTTGAGGGGAATAATAATAATGGCATTTGTTAAGCACTTACTATGTGCAAAGCACTGTTCTAAGCACTGGGGAGGATACAAGGTGATCAGATTGTCCCACGTGGGGCTCAGAGTCTTCATCCTCATTTTACAGATGAGGTAACTGAGGCACAGAGAAGTTAAGTGACTTGCCCAAAGTCACACGGCTGACAATTGGTGGAGCCGGGATTTGAACCCATGACCTCTGACTCCCAAGCCCGTGCTCTTTCCATTGAGCCATGCTGCTCTCTGAAAAAAATAGGGAATAAAAACATCTCCAGGAATAGTGCCAGACTGAGCCCCCTTCTTCGTCTCCTCCTCCCCATCCCCCCTAGCCCTACCTCCTTCCCCTCCCCACAGCACCTGTATATGTTTGTACAGATTTATTACTCTATTTATTTTACTTGTACATATTTACTATTCTATTTATTTTGTTAATGATGTGCATCTAGCTTTATTTCTATTTATTCTGATGACTTGACACCTGTCCACATGTTTTGTTTTATTGTCTGTCTCCCCCTTCTAGACTGTGAGCCCATTGTTGGGTGGGGACTGTCTCTATGTTGCCAACTTGTACTTCCCAAGCGCTTAGTACAGTGCTCTGCACACAGTAAGTGCTCAATAAATACGACTGAATGAATGAATGAATGGTGGGCGTTAGCTGGGGGCCAACACCTCTTTTCTCTGAGTTTGACCATCAGGGCTAAATTCATTCATTCATTCATTCATTCATTCATTCAATTGTATTTATTGAGAGTTTACTGTGTGCAAAGCACTGTACTATGTGCTTGGAAAGTACAAGTTGGCAACATATAGAGACAGTCCCTACCCAACAGCAGGCTCACAGTCTAGAAAATAATACCCAGGGATCACCCTGGCTGGCCTAAGCAATAAGCAGGGAGAAGAAATCAAAAGAAAAGGAGGAGGATGAGAGAGGAAAGAGAGGGAGAAAGAGCAAAAAGGGTATTGTAAGGTGATGGAGTGCAACCTTGGAATAGACCAAACCAGAGCAGCCAGAATAGCTTCAACCAGATCCATCCAGCCGCCACAAAGACTAAATTTCCGTACAGCCTCCGGAGCCAGGGTGAGAATCAATCAATCAATCGTATTTATTGAGTGCTTACTCTGTGCAGAGCACTGTACTAAGCACTTGGGAAGTACAAGTTGAGAAGCACATTTAATTGACTCACTGATATGGCCCCACCCCACCACAGTTCCAGCACCACTTATCTCCATCCAGACACACCTTATGCTGGGATATGGGTGACTGGCAAATATTTTGCAAAGAGAGAAACTAAAGCATAGGAGAGGAAATCCCTTGGCCAGCAAAGGTCGGGCAGGGATAGAATTTGAACAAAGTATGCCTGACTCCTGGGCCCAAGTTCAATTCAGCAGATCCTGCTATTTCTCCGATGGCATCTTCTACATTCCCCATCAGCTTGGGCTAAAAATTCACAACTATGGATCAATGTTATTTAATAACATTACACACTTACTGTGTGCAAAGTACTGTAAGGGTCTGAGAGAGTGCATTATAATGATCTTTGACCTCTAGGAGCTTACAGTTCAGTAGGGAGACAGATATTAAAATTCATTCATTCATTCAACACTCCATCACCCTTGCACTTAGATCTATACTCTTTAAGTACTTGATATTCACCCACCTTCAACCCCACAGCACTTACGTACATATCTGTAATTTATTTTAATGTTTGTCTCCCCTTCTAGACTGTAAGCTCCTTGTAGGCAGGGAATGTGTGTGTCTGTTACGTTATACTCTTCCATCCTCTTCTAGGCTGTAAGCTTCTTGTGGCAGGAAATGTGTGTGATTATTAACTCTGCTATACTGCACTCTCCCCAGTGCTTAGTGCAGTGTTCTGCAAAGAGTAAGCGATCAATAAATGTAATTGGTTGATTGACCGGTAAATTACAGATAAGGGAAATGCCAGAGTATAAGGATAAGAATGTAAGGATGTAGGGATGAGGGAGGGATATCAAAGTTCTTAAGGACTACAGAGCCAAGTGCATGGGTGGAGCAGAAGAGTGGGCAATGGGGTGGAGAAATGAGGGGTTAGTTAGGGAAGGCCTCTTGGAGGAGATGTGATTTTAGGAAGACTCTGAAAATGAGGAAAGTGATGTCTGTCAGATATTCATTCATTCATTCAATCGTATTTATTGAGCGCTTACTGTGTGCAGAGCACTGTACTAAGTGCTTGGGAAGTACAAGTTGGCAACATATAGAGACGGTCCCTACCCAACAGCAGGCTTACAGTCTAGAAGGGCTCACGGAATGGGGAGGGAGTTCCAGACCAAAGGGGAGAACGTGGGCGAGGGGTTGGGGTGAGATAAACGAGATTGAGGTACAGTGAGTAGATTGGTGTTAGCAGTGTGAAGTGAGGGGGCTTAGGTTGTGTAGATCAACAAGGTAAGGTAGGGTGGGAAGGGCTCTATAACCCTTAAACACTTTGATAACCCACCCTCAGCACCACAACCCTCCCCTCTCCTAATTTACCCTGACCGGGGTTAAACCAAGTGTGCAGAGAGGCCTTTGCCTATCTGGCCAGGTTCACTTAATCAATCAATCAATTAGTGGTATTTATTGAGCACTTATGGTATGCACAGTACTAAGCACTTAGCACTGTACAGGATGATTAACAATGCTGCCCAGAATGAAGAACGATGAATGACCTGTTTTTAGTACCTGTGAACTTCCTGGGGAAGGAGAATCAGCATCCTGGGAAAATGATGTGATTTTCATGAGTTTGAAGCATAAGAGTGGATTGGATTTTCCTCAGACCCTTTCATTTCTGAAAGGAAAGGTCATCGATCCAGTTGTTCCTAATCAGTTTAAAATACCTGAATAAAATCATGTTGTGTGGCCTGGGTCAAAGACAAGTTTTAACCCAGTTTGAGGGATTTTATCAGACTGGGCTGTAACTCCTAATGGCCGTGCTCCCCCACCTTCCAACACAAATCATTCAAGCTGAAATCATTCAATCATTCAAGATGAAATCATTCAATCATCACAGTGAGGACTGAAACGTCTGATTACCAGATTTCTACTGTAGCATGGTCTAACTTGGGAGAAAATGGTCAAGTTAAAGAGTAATAATAATAATAGTAATAATTATGTTATTTGTTAAGCACTTACTATGTGCTGAGCACTGTTCTAAGCGCTGGGGTAGATACAAGGTATTCACGTGGGAAAACCCCCAATTTGCAGATGAGGTAATTGAGGCACAGAGAAGTTAAGAGGCTTGCCCAAGGTCATCCAGCAGACAAGTGGCAGAGCCGGGATTAGAACCCACATTCCCTGACTCCGAAGCCCTTGCTCTTTCCAGTGAGCCACGTAGCCATCTCTTCTGCAAGCAGGCCATGGAGATCACTCAGAAGACATACTGCTGCAACCAACATTCCCGGTTTTTCCGGCCTTCAGCGTGTATCAATGCTATTGAACTCTTTCAAGTGCTTATTCCAGTGCTCTGCACATGGTAAATGCTCAATAAATACCATGGACTGATTCCAAGGGTCTTGTACACCAAAAGACGTTCCTCAAACATACCTCTGACTTCCTTCTGCTCTGGGGTGGTTAAGTGGCATGATCCTGATTCAGCAAGGAGTGTCAAGTCCCCTCACCTGCTCACTCAACTTTGGGAAAACAGTGCTCCCACAAGCAGAGGGTAGGAGTTTGGTAATGATGTGAAGCAACTTAATATTTGAGGTGCTGAAGGGTGAATACCTTAAAGAAACAACACAGCCTAGTGGAAAGAGCAGGGGCTTGGGAGTCAGAGGGCCTGAGTTCTAAATGTGGTTCCCCCACTCAACTGCTGCATGACCTTGGACAAGTCACTTAACTTCTCTGTGCCTCAGTTCCTTCATCTGCAAAATGGGGGTTCAATACTTGATCTCCTTCCTACTTAGACTGTCCACCCCGTGTAGGACCTGTTTATCTTGTATCTGTACTAAGCGCTTGACACAGAATAACCACAAAGAGCAAAAAGTACAAGAGTCAATGCCCTAGGGCAGGCTAGGCACAGCCCGCTGAGCTCGGTGACAAAATGCCCTCCCTCCTCAAATCTGACAATTACTCTTCCCCGTTTCAAAGACTTATTGAAGGCACATCTCTCCCAAGAGGCCTTCCCTGACTAAGACATTGGTCACGTCACTTCACTTCTCTGTGCCTCAGTTACCTCATCCATAAAATGGGGATTGAGACTGTGAGTCCCACATGGGACAGGGACTGTGACCAACTTGATTTGCTTGAATCCACTCCAGCGCTTAGTACAGTGCCTGGCACATAGTAAGCACTTAACAAATACCATCATTAGTATTATTATTGTTAGATTTCTATATTGTACTCTCCCAAGTAATCAGTGCAGTGCTCTGCAAACAGTAAGCACTCAATAAATATGACTAGCTGACTGACTGACTCAGTGCTTGGCACATAGTAAGTGCTCCCTAAAGCCACAAAAAGCAAAAAATACCAGAGTCGGTGCCCTAGTTGGGCACGCCACGCTGTGTTCCATGTCCAAGGCTTGGCACCGCGTTATGGGAAGTGTCACCAGGGATATTCTGACCATCTTACCATGTTCCCTCCCCTCCTGCTCTCTTCCTCCCTTCAAGGCCCTGCTGAGAGCTCACCTCCTCCAGGAGGCCTTCCCAGACTGAGCCCCTTCCTTCCTCTCCCCCCCGTCCCCTTCTCCATCCCCCCATCTTACCTCCTTCCCTTCCCCACAGCACCTGTATATATGTATATAAGTTTGTACATATTTATTACTTTATTTATTTATTTTACTTGTACATTTCTATCCTATTTATTTTATTTTGTTGGTATGTTTGGTTTTGTTCTCTGTCTCCCCCTTTTAGACTGTCTCTATGTGTTGCCAATTTGTACTTCCCAAGCGCTTAGTACAGTGCTCTGCACATAGTAAGTGCTCAATAAATACGATTGATTGATTGATTGATTGCATCCCCCTTCCCCCCCGATATCAAGCCCAGTGCCAGGCACTGAGTGAGCGATGAATAAATACCACCCTTCCAAGAGGGGGGCTCTTCCCGTGTCCCCAGATGAGGATCCCAGCAGCCAAGCCATGCTCAGGCAGGGAACAGGCTTTCACTTTCTGTGGAGCTGTCCATCTGGGGCCCATCAGCCAGAGGCTAATCCCCTCTTTAAATTCTGCAGCCGTCTGCCCCCCCCCCCCCCCCACACACACACACAAACATCGCCATTCAAGCAGCTAATTCAAACAAATTCTGCCTGTGCTCTGAAAGCCCGGGGTGGAGGTGCAAATGCAAACAGGGTCCTCTTCCAGGCAGAGAAACCTCCCGGATCCAGAATGATAATAATAATAATAACGATGGCATTTATTAAGCACTTACTATGTGCAAAGCATTCATTCATTCATTCAATTGTATTTATTGAGCGCTTACTGTGTGCAGAGCACTGTACTAAGCACTTGGGAAGTACAAGCTGGCAAAATACAGAGATGGTCCCTACCCAACAGTGGGCTCAGTGCTGGGGAGGTTACAAGGTGATCAGGTTGTCCCACAGTCTTAATCCCCATTGTCCAGGTGAGGAAATTGAGGCCCAGCGAAGTGAAGTGATTTGCCCAAAGTCACACAGCTGACAGTTGGTGGAGCCGGTATTTGAACCCATGACCTCTGACTCCAAAGCCCGTGCTCTTTCCACTGAGCCACGCTGCTTCTCTAATGATGACAGGGGTGGAAGAGATGATACGGAGGCAAGATTCAATCAGGGCCCTACTCTAACTCATACCCTTTGCCAAATAACATCACCTATTGCCCAGGGATGGAGAGAATTTGGGTGAGTATGGTGGAGGAAGGCATGTACCACTGCCAGGGCTGCCCTCATAATAATAGTATTTGTTAAGAGCATACTACGTGCCAGGCACTGTACCGAAGGCTGGAGTGGATATAAGCAAATAATAATAATAATAATAATGGCATTTATTAAGCACTTACTATGTGCAAAGCACTGTTCTGAGCAATGGGGAGATTACAAGGTGATCAGGTTGTCCCATGGGGGGCTCACAGTCAATCCCCATTTTACAGATGAGGTAACTGAGGCACAGAGAAGTTAAGTGACTGGCCCAAAGTCACACAACTGACAAGTGGCGGAGCCGGGATTTGAACCCATGACCTCTGACTCCAAAGCCCGGGCTCTTTCCACTGAGCCACGCTGCTTCAAATAGGGTTGGACATAGTCCCCGTCCCAGAGAGGACTCACAGTCTTAATCCTCATTGTACAGATGAGGTAACTCAGGCAAAGAGAAATGAAGTGACTTGCCCAAAAGCCCACAGCAGAAAAGTGGCAGAGCCGAGATTAGAACCCATGACTTTGACTCTATCCACTGAGCCACACTGCTTCCCTCATGGCCCAGGCTCCACTGACTGGGGCACTGGGTGGTATCCACTGGAGAAAAGGGGATGGCAAGTGTGTGGTTTGTGTGGGTGGATGGGCAGAGAATAAATACCCCAAGGAGTCAGTTCAAAATCTTCCTCTTTGGATAATAATGATGGCATTTGTTAAGCACTTACTATGTGCCAAGCACTGTTCTAAGCGCTGGGGTAGATACAAGGTAAACAGGTTGGACACAGCCCCTGTCCCACATGGGGCTCCCATTTTACAGATGAAGTAACTGAGGCACAAAGAAGTGAGGTGCCATTGTTAGCAGGGATCATCTCTCTTTATTGCTGAATTGTACTTTACAAGTGCTTAGTTCAGTGCTCTGTAAAAAAAAAAAAAAAATGATGGCATTTATTAATGCCAATGCCTCCTCCCCTCCCCATCACCCCCCTCCCTCCCTCTGCCCTACCTCCTTCCCCTTCCCACGGCATTTGTGTATATTAGTACATATTTATTACTCTATTTTATTAATGATGTGCATATCGTTCTTTCTCAGTCTCTTTTGCAGGCTCCTCCTCCCCCTCCCATCCTCTTACTGTGGGGGTTCCCCAAGGTTCAGTGCTTGGTCCCCTTCTGTTCTCAATATACACTCACTCCCTTGGTGACCTCATTCGCTCCCACGGCTTCAACTACCATCTCTACGCTGATGACACCCAGATCTACATCTCTGCCCCTGCTCTCTCCCCCTCCCTCCAGGCTCGCATCTCCTCCTGCCTTCAGGACATCTCCATCTGGATGTCCGCCCGCCACCTAAAGCTCAACATGTCGAAGACTGAGCTCCTTGTCTTCCCTCCCAAACCTTGTCCTCTCCCTGACTTTCCCATCTCTGTTGACGGCACTACCATCCTTCCCGTCTCACAAGCCCGCAACCTTGGTGTCATCCTCGACTCCGCTCTCTCATTCACCCCTCACATCCAAGCCGTCACCAAAACCTGCCAGTCTCAGCTCCGCAACATTGCCAAGATCCGCCCTTTCCTCTCCATCCAAACCGCTACCCTGCTAATTCAAGCTCTCATCCTATCCCATCTGGACTACTGCACTAGCCTTCTCTCTGATCTCCCATCCTCGTGTCTCTCTCCACTTCAATCCATACTTCATGCTGCTGCCCGGATTATCTTTGTCCAGAAACACTCTGGACATATTACTCCCCTCCTCAAAAACCTCCAATGGCTACCGATCAATCTGCGCATCAGGCAGAAACTCCTCACCCTGGGCTTCAAGGCTGTCCATCACCTCGCCCCCTCCTACCTCACCTCCCTTCTCTCCTTCTACTGCCCAGCCCGCACCCTCCGCTCCTCCACCACTAATCTCCTCACTGTACCTCGCTCTCGCCTGTCCCGCCATCGACCCCCGGCCCACGTCATCCCCCGGGCCTGGAATGCCCTCCCTCTGCCCATCCGCCAAGCTAGCTCTCTTCCTCCCTTCAAGGCCCTGCTGAGAGCTCACCTCCTCCAGGAGGCCTTCCCAGACTGAGCCCCTTCTTTCCTCTCCCCCTCGTCCCCCTCTCCATCCCACCGTCTTACCTCCTTCCCTTCCCCACAGCACCTGTATATATGTATATATGGTTATACATATTTATTACTCTATTTATTTATTTATTTATTTATTTTACTTGTACATTTCTATCCTACTTATTTTATTTTGTTGGTATGTTTGGTTCTGTTCTCTGTCTCCCCCTTTTAGACTGTGAGCCCACTATTGGGTAGGGACTGTCTCTATGTGATGCCAATTTGTACTTCCCAAGCGCTTAGTACAGTGCTCTGCACATAGTAAGCGCTCAATAAATACGATTGATTGATTGATTGATATAGTTATAATTCTATTTAATAATAATAATAATGGCATTCATTAAGCACTTTACTATGTGCAAAGCACTGTTCTAATAATAATAATAATAATGGCATTTATTAAGCACTTACTATGTGCAAAGCACTGTTCTAAGCACTGGGGAGTTTACAAAGTGATCAGATTGTCCCACGTTGGGCTCACAGTCTTAATCCCCATTTTACAGATGAGGGAACTGAGGCACAGAGAAGTGAAGCGACTTGCCCAAAGGCACACAGCTGACAAGTGGAGGAGCCGGGATTTGAACCGATGAACTCTGACTCCAAAGCCCGGGCTCTTTCCACTGAGCCACGCTGCTTCCCTCTGAGCCACGCTGCTTCTAAGCGCTGGGGAGGTTACAAAGTGATCAGGTCGTTTCACGGGGGAGCTCACAGTCTTAATCCCCATTTTCCAGATGAGGTAACTGAGGCCCAGAGAAGTTAAGTGACTTGCCCAAAGTCACACAGCTGACAATTGGTGGAGCCGGGCTTTGAACCCATGAACTCTGACTCCAAAGCCCGTGCTCTTTCCACTAAGCCACGCTGCTTCTGTACACAGTAAGTGCTCAATAAATATGATTGAATGAATGAAGTGACTTGCCCAGGATCACACAGCAGACAAGTGGTGGAGTGGGGATTAAAACCCATGACCTTTTGAATCCCAGGGCCGTGCTCTAACCACTACACCATGCTGCTTCCCACTACGCCATGCTGCATTTTGTGTGGGTGTGTGTTGGGGTGTGTCTGTCTACTTAACCTGTACTCATTTATCACCCATCTCATGTCCTTTCAATATCTGTATATTCATCCATTTATTCCTCCTTTTCCCCCTATAAAACTAGTGGAAAGAGTCCAGGCCCGGGAGTCAAAGGACTTTGGTTCTAATCCCTGTTCTACCGCTTGCCTGCTTTATGGCCTTGGACGAGTCATAACTGCTCTGTGTGTAAGTTTCCTCATTTGTAAAATAAGGACAAAATACCCTAGACTAGTGAGCCCCACGTGAGACATGGACTGTGACTGACCCAAATATCTTGTAACTAACCCAGCGCTTAGAAAAGTGATTGGCATATAATACCACAATTATTTTTCTTGTTTTGTTTGATGATGATGATGGCATTTATTAAGCGCTTACTATGTGCAAAGCCCTGTGTGTTACTCCTCATTTGTCAGCAGGAGCACAAATTAAGGACTAGAAGAATTTGATGCATTACAACTGAGCTCATGCTCAACAGAACGATGCTGCAATGCAGAAATATCACTATAATCTCTACGCTGATGACACCCAAATCTACATCTCTGCCCCTGCTCTCTCTCCCTCCAGGCTCGTATCTCCTCCTGCCTTCAGGACATCTCCATCTGGATGTCTGCCCGCCATTTAAAACTCAACATGTCCAAGACTGAACTCCTTATCTTCCCTCCCAAACCCTGCCCTCTCCCTGACTTTCCCATCACTGTTGACGGCACTACCATCCTTCTCGTCTCACAAGCCCTCAACCTTGGTGTCATCCTCAACTCTGCTCTCTCATTCACCCCTCACATCAAATTTGTCACCAAATCCTGCCAGTCTCACCTCCGCAACATCGCCAAGATCCGCCCTTCCCTCTCCATCCAAACCGCTACCCTACTAGTTCAATCTCTCATCCTATCCTGACTGGATTACTGCATCGGCCTCCTCTCCTATCTCCCATCCTCCTGTCTCTCCCCACTTCAATCCATACTTCACGCCGCTGCCCGGATCGTCTTTGTGGAGAAACGCTCTGGGCATGTTACTCCCCTCCTTAAAAATCTCCAGTGGCTACCAATCAACCTACTCATCAGGCAAAAACTCCTCACCCTGGGCTTCAAGGCTGTCCACCACCTCGCCCCCTCCTACCTCACCTCCCTTCTCTCCTTCTACAGCCCAGCCTGCACCCTCCACTCTTCTGCCGCTAATCTCCTCACTGTGCCTTGTTCTCACCTGTCCCACCGTCGACCCCCGGCCCACGTCCTCCCCCTGGCCTGGAATGCCCTCCCTCCACACATCTGCCAAACTACCTCTCTTCCTCCCTTCTAAGCCCTACTGAGAGCTCATCTCCTTCAGGAGGCCTTCCCAGACTGAGCCCCTCCCTTCCTTTCCTCCTACTCCCCCTCCCCATCCCCATCCCCCCACCTTACCTCCTTCCCCTCCCCACATCACCTGTATATATGTTTGTACATATTTACTACTCTATTTATTTATTTTACATGTACATATTTATTCTATTTTATTTGGTTTATATGTTTTGTTGTCTGTCTCCCCCTTCTAGACTGTGAGCCCGCTGTTGGGTAGGGACCGTCTCTATATGTTGCAAACTTGTACTTCCCAAGTGCTTAGTACAGTGCTCTGCACACAGTAAGCGCTCAATAAATATGACTGAATGAATGAAATATCATCAAAATACTCTTTCCAAGGATTCAAGGCATTTTTAAGTATTGAAACATGTATCCCTGACGCCTCTTCTCCGCCCCACCGAACTTATCAGGTATAATTGAAGCTTGGTGTGTATGTGTGGGGATTTTTTTCATAAATATACACAGATATAAAAAATAGATTCCCATATATCTATGGCCACTTGATGATCCTCCCCCAAATCCTTGGATCAAACTAATTAACTCCATTTCACCTGGAGAAATTAAGTCACTGGGTGAAATGATTTGCACGGGATCCAAGAGAAGCCCCGAAGGCTTAATTATTTGATTTCTCACTTTCTACAACTATGTCCTTTGCTCCTTTGGCCTCGGGGAAGGGAAACCATTAAACATATTTGAGATATAAACATATTTGAAATCTTGGCTTGGCTCCCTGGCTGGGGGGAGGGGGACGGCCTCAGTTCCATGGAACAGGTGGGTCAGGCAGAAGACAAGGAGGGGGGATCTGGGAGCCCAAGAAGGAGGCTTCCCTCCCCAACAGTCTCTGATTCCTGGCCCAATCCCACATCTACTCCTAAATGGCACATCCTATATATTTGTACAGATTTATTACTCTATTTATTTTAATTGTACATATTTACTATTCCATTTGCACCTAGTAAGCGCTTAACAAATGCCATCATTATTATTATCCTCAGACAGGATGAGCCCCACTCCTTCTGGGGCTGTGTCTGTTCCAGTCCTAATATTTAATCATAATTATGATATTTGTTAAGTGCTTACTATGTGCCAGGCCCTGTTCTAAGCTCTGGGGTGAATACAAGACTCCAGCCCCATAATCATAATGATGGTATTTGTTAAAGAGCTTATTATGTGCTAGGCCCTTTTCTAAGCGCTGGGGTGGATATGAGATAATTGGGTGGGATATGGTCCATGTCCCACATGGGGCTCACAGTCTTAATCCCCATTTTAAAGATGAGGTAACTGAGGCCCTGAGAAGTGAAGTCAGTCATTCATATTTATTGAGCGCTTACTGTGTGCAGAGCGTTCACTCGTTCATTCAATCGTATTTATTGAGTGCTTACTGTGTGCAGAGCACTGTACTAAGTGCTTGGGAAGTACAAGTCGGCAACATATAGAGATGGTCCCTACCCATCAACGGGCTCACGGTCTAGAAGGGGGAGACAGAAAACAAAACAAAACATGTTGCCAACTTGTACTTCCCAAGCACTTAGTACAGTGCTCTGCACTCAATAAATACGATTGAATGTAGACAGGTGTCAAAATCGTCAGAACAAATAGAATTAAAGTTATACGCACATCATTAACAAAATAAATGGAATAGTAAATATGTACAAGTAAAATAGAGTAATAAATGTGTACAAATATATACAAGTGCTGTGGGGAAGGGAAGGAGGTAGGGCGGGGAGGAGGAGAGGAAAAAGGGGGCTCAATCTGGGAAGGCCTCCTGGAGGAGGTGAGCTCTCAGTAGGGCTTCGAAGGGCACTGGACTAAGGGCTTGAGAGAGTACAACAGAAAAATAAGCAGACATAAGGGTGACTTGCCCAAGGTCACACGGCAATCAATCAATCGTATTTATTGAGCACTTACTGTGTGCAGAGCACTGTACTAAGCGCTTGGGCAGTACAAGTTGGTAACATATAGAGACAGTCCCTACCCAACAGTGGGCTCCCAGTCTAAAAGTGACGGGGCAGGGTTTAGAACCCATGACCTTCTGACTACTAGGCCTGTGTTCTAACCACTAGGCCAGGTTGCTTCTCTATCCCTTAGCTCCATCTCCAGTTCCTCCTGCCCCCCCTGCCTCCGCCCCCAGCCCGGCTCACCTCCCCTGGCTGCAGCCCCAGTCCCTCTGCAGACACTGGGAACTGCAGCAGCCTGACAGATGACTGAGGGGGTCCTGAGGACGCCCGGTTCATTCTGTCGCCTTTATTGTGCCTGACCTAAAACCAAATACCCAGGCCCCTGTCTCCCTGGTGACACCTGAAGGCCTCTGTTTCCTAGCAACCAGGAATAATGGCTCCTGGGAAAAGCACATACAGTTTGGTAAAGGGCAGCATTTTCTCTCCGAGCTCCTGGGTATCACAGAGCCCGGGGAGGGGGGGAGCTCCCAGCAAGAGCCGGCCGGGCCTGGCGAGAAATTCAAGTGGCCCAGTGTATTCAGCCTTTAGGTGCCCATGGGCCCACTGGCACTTTCTTGTTACAGTTCACTCTCCCAGGCTGAGGAAGTCATCCTCCCCACCTGTGGAGTTATTAGCTGCCTCTTAAGGGGACAAAAGCCTCTTTCAGAGCCTTCCCCTTTCTCTGCTCCTCTCCGCTCCCGCCCCACAGCATTTAGTCACTCAATCTTCTTCTGCTCTGGCCACTGAACATTCCCCTTTGGGGACGGTACAGCCCCATTCTCTTCCCCTCGGTTTCACGCCTGTTCCTCCCGTGAAGGTTGTGGGAGACGGACAGAGCAGCCATCCAGCTGGGATTGGAGGGAGGAAGGGCAGGGGGCTGTCAGGTGAAGCCGTCCCAATCCTGTGGATTGATTGCAGAGAGCCACTTCCCTCCTCCTCCCACCGCAGCTGGCCACCTTCACAGACCCTGGGAACTTCAAGAGGCTGACAGACAGGAACTCATATTTCATTCTGCCCTCTTCACTGAGGTTTGATTTATCATTTTGCCACCCTTAGGAACTAAGCTTAGTTCCGCCCCATCACTTTGTTTTGTTCTCTGTCTCCCCCTTCTAATCAATCAATCAATCTTATTGAGCGCTTACTGTGTTCAGGGCACTGTACTAAGCACTTGGGAAGTACAAGTTGGCAACATACAGAGACAGTCCCTACCCAACAGTGAGCTCACAGTCTAAAAGGGGGAGACAGAGAACAAAACCAAACATACTAACAAAATAAAATAAATAGAATAGATATGTACAAGCAAAATAAATAGAGTAATAAATATGTACAAACATATATACATATATACAGGTGCTGTGGGGAAGGGAAGGAGGTAAGATGGGGGGATGGAGATGGGGATGAGGGAGAGAGGAAGGAAGGTGCTCAGTCTGGGAAGGCCTCCTGGAGGAGGTGAGCTCTCAGTAGGGCCTTGAAGGGAGGAAGAGAGCTAGCTTGGCGGATGGGCAGAGGGAGGGCATTCCAGGCCCGGGGGATGACGTGGGCCGGGGGTCGATGGCGGGACAGGCGAGAACGAGGTACGGTGAGGAGATTAGCGGCAGAGGAGCGGAGGGTGCGGGGTGGGTTGTAGAAGGAGAGAAGGGAGGTGAGGTAGGAGGGGGCGAGACTGTGAGCCCACTGTTGGGTAGGGACCGTCTCTATATGTTGCCAACTTGTACTTCCCAAGCGCTTAGTACAGTGCTCTGCACACAGTAAGTGCTCAATAAATACGATTGATTGATTGATTGATCGCTTCTCTCTTCTCCTGCATCCACAGCACTCCCAGGTCTGGCTCGCTTCCGAGCCCCCCCAGTCAAACGAGGAATCCCACCTCACCAGTCCCCCGCTTGTCAGGGTGCTCATTTATTTATTCAATTATATTTGTTGAGCGCTTACTGTGTGCAGAGCACTGTACTAAGCGCTGGTGCTCAGTGGGTTGGTGTCAGTCAGTTGGTCAATCGTATCTACTGAGCGCTTACTGTGTGCAGAGCACTGTACTGAGCACTTGGGAGAGTACAATAGAACACTATATCGGACATATCCCCTGCCCACAACAATTTACAATCTAGAGGGGGAGACCGACATTAATATAAATATAGGTATGTACATAAATACATACATAATATGTATATAAATACAGATATGTACATGTACATATGTACACAGATATCTACAGATACGTACATAAATACTGTGAGGCTGGGAGAGGGGATGAATAAAGGGCGCAAGTCAGGGTGACACACGGGAATGGGAGAAGAGGAAAGGAAGGCTTAGTTACGGAAGGCCTCTTGGAGGAGATGTGCCTTCAATAAAGCTTTGAAGGATGGGGAGAGTCATTGTCTGTCGGATATGAGGAGGGAGGGCATTCCAGACCAGAGGGAGGACGTGGGTGAGAGGTCAGCGGCAAGATAGATGAGATTGAGATGCAGCGAGAAGGTTAGTGTCTTTTTATTTGTATTGATGTCTGTCTCCCCCCTCTTCTAGACTTTTAGCTTGTTGTGGGCAGGGATTGCCACTCTTTATCGTTGTATTGTACTTTCCCAAACACTTAGTACAGTGTTCTGCACACAGTAAGCTCTTAATGAATATGATTGAATGAATGAAAGGAGCAAAGTATGGCATGAATAAAATACATACGAGAGCTCTGGACTAGTAACAGAACAGTTTTTCATTCCTAAACATTTTTGCTAAAGAAAAGTTGCTGTCCTTGCAGAATGGGGGCATATGGGGAGGATGGAGGTCAATGGAGCAATCTGCCTCCACTCCTTCCCCACCCATATGCCAGAGGCCCACCCCAGTGCCTCATCCTAGCCCCCTCCTCACCCACTGTATGAAGCGTGGCTCAGTGGAAAGAGCAGGGGCTTTGGAGTCAGAGGTCATGGGTTCAAATCCCAGCTCCGCCACTTGTCAGCTATGTGACTTTGGGCAAGTCACTTAACTTCTCTGGGCCTCAGTTACCTCAACTGTAAAGTGGAGATGAAGACTGTGAGCCCCCCGTGGGACAACCTGATCACCTTGTAACCTCCCCAGTGCTTAGAACAGTGCTTTGCACATAGTAAGCGCTTAATAAATTCCATTAAAAAAAATAAATAAGCCCAGGGATTAAGGCAACTCTGCTTAAAAGTTGAGCTGGGGTTTCAACGAAAGGCACTCTACAGAGATTGGGGTTGTGGAAGACAACTAAAAGCAAGTAATAATAATAACTGTGAACTTTGTTAAGGCCTTGCTCTCAGATGTCAGGGCTCAGATGGTAGCTTGGATAGTACAGTGTCATTACCAGGGAAGCAAACCCTGAGCCCCGTGGGGCCAAGTGTATGAAACCTTTCGTTTGCTTCTGACACGAATCAATCCATCAATCAATCCTTTGATACTAGTTACAGAGCGCTTACACTGTACAGAGCACTGTACTGAGAGCTTGGTAGAGTACACTAGGAGATGTGATCCCTGCCATCACAGAGCGTACAACATAGCCGGGGAGAAAAATTGTAAGCTCACTGTGGGGAGGAGGGAAAGTGTCTACTGACTCTGTAATACTACTCTCTCTATCAAGTGCTTAGTACATTGCTTTGCGCACCATGATCGCTCAATAAATGCAACTGATTAACAGACACTGAAATGACAGGTACATCCTGCTCACCTTCCCACTAAATTGTTTCTCCCCAAAACTCACTCATAAGAGATTTTGCAGTTCCACCCTCCCTACCTGAACGATGCACTTTTTAAGCCTAAAAAAGTGCAAGACATTTAGACATTTGTGAATGATAATAATAATAATAATAGTATTTGTTAACTGCTTACTATGTGCCCAGTACTGTGCTGAGATCTGGGTAGATACAATATGATCATATCAGACACAAATTCCTGCCTGACATGGGAAGGTCTAATGGGCAGGAAGAACAGGTATTTAATCTCCACTTTATGGATGAAGAAACTGATGCACAGAAGTCAAGGGACTTGCCCAACGTCACACAGTGGTAAATGGCAGGTCTCCTAACTCCCAGTTCTGTGCTCTTTCCAATAAGCCACGTTGCTTCTTTGTGCCTCAGTTTTCTCCTCTGTAAAGTGGGGATTCAATGCCTGTTCTCCCTCTCCTTTAGAGTGAGACACCCATGTGGAACCTGATTATCTTATATCTACTACAATGCTTAGAACAGTATTTGGCACCTAATAAGTGATTAACCAGAACTACAATTATTATTATTATTATCCCATTGTTTAGTACAATGCTTGGCCCATGATGAGCACTTAAGCAGTACAATTAGGATTGTTTTTATTTTCAATATCCTTCAAAGCCTCCTCCCCTTTTTTCAGCAAGTTTTGTGGGCGGCAGAGTTCCGCCTGTACTAGCAAGCAGGGAGAGGATGCTCAGAGGGGGAATTTGACTTCTTCAGGACCAGTACATTATGGGTAGAAAAAGGAACAGAAAGGGGAAGGGCACCTTGAAAGGAACAGGAGGGGAACCTGAGTGAAGGCAGCCAGACACTTTTCTATGGGGAGTTAGGAGAGGTTGGAAGAAGACAATCAGAGTCAATGAGGGCCAAGATATTGCCAGGGGAAGAGCAGGAAAAAAACAAACTAAAGGCAGAAACCAGAAGAGGTGCAAAGCCTCACTGTGAAAAGGGTCACTTCCTACTCTCCTTCCTCACCACATTAGCTCTGAAGGGCCTTTCTCCATCTGTTTGCCTAACAACCCTTCTTGGAAGGACCAGCACTGGATGTCAGAAGGCTGTAGTTCCAACTGCTGTGTGACCTTGGGCAAGTCATTTAACCTCTTTGGGCCTTAGTTTCCTCATCTGTAAAATGGGGGTAAGGCACCTGCTCTCCCTCCCTCTTAGATTATGAATACCCATAGGGGACCAGAACCAGGACTGGATCCTACCCGATTCTTTGTATCTACTCCAACACTTGGCACAGATGATGTTCTTAATAAACTCTAAAATTACAATTAGGACTATTCTTAATAAGATGATAACATGAAAAGCCCCTGTGAAACTACCTCTGCAGTATCCCAAGTCCCGCTTTCCAGAAAACTCGACGCAGGGAGAGCTGCAGTTACAGTGTCACCCTGAGGTCCAGTAAAAATTAATCTGGCTTTTCCTGTGGTTCAAAAACAGCACACGCCAAAAGGAATGGAAATGCCTGAGGGAGGGATGATGGGGAAGCGGCAAAAAAAGCACACACCCTTCGCCAGTTGATGGAGAAGTTTAAATCGAGGACAGGGAGAGGGGAAGGCATCTGCATCTGGGCCTGGTGATGACGACAAAGAATGGCCACTAATTAACAAAGGCAAATTGATCCTCCTCTTCCTCCACTAGAACCCACTTCGGTCCCTAATTGACAGCCCTCTTAGTGTCCACGAATACACATTCATTCACCCCCGCACTGCTTTGGAAGAATAAAGGCCGAGGTTACCAGATTCAAAAGCTTTAAGGATTTAAAGTCACACTCCTCATGTATTACAAGAAAACCTGGATCCACTTCGGTTCCCCTTCAGGTCACACAAGCTGTCACGCGTGATGAACAGAAATGAGTGCCCCATAAGATGCCACCACATTTCAGAATTCTCGTGCCCCTGTCTCTGTCCTCCCCTCGGGTGGTGACTGTTACAAAACGGGGATGGACACTTTTGGAAGGCGGAGGAAGCAGCCTTCTTTTCACTGATTTAACTGTGTTGCTGTGCTATGTTCGGCAATGACTGCTGCTCAAAACAAGCAGGTGAGAGAGGGTGGTTAAGACCTGCCACTTGGTCCATGCCATGAGGATGTTACACAGAGGCAGAACTAAAGGAAAATCAAGATGGAAAAATAGGGGCGTTGGCTGAAGTAGCTGCAGTTCAATTTAAGCCTCAAATCGGTGGTCTGATTTGTCTAAGTGATTTTCTTCCTTTCTATGTTTTTTTTCCCTCCTAGGCAACAAAAAGACATATTGCATGGAGGGAACCTAGGCATTTGTGAATGTTAAAATGGAGATTTTAATGGAAGTTTTAATAAAGTTTCAGTTCTTCAGTAGCATAAGCTCAGAAACACCTTCTAGATATAGCAGGTGATCCTGACCTCCACAGTGAGGAAGTCAGCCCGCTCTATTTTCTTTAATGGTATTTGTTAAACACTTATTGTGCCAGACACTGTACTAATCACTGGGATAGATAAAAGCTTAACAAGTTGGACACAGCCTCTTTCTCACATGGGGCTCACAGTCTTAATCCCCATTTTACAGATCAGATAACCAAGGCCCAGAGAAGTGAAGTGATTGCCCAAGGTCCGACTGTAGACGAGTGGGAGAGCCACGATTAGAACCCAGGTGGTTCTGACTCCCAGGTTCTGCGCTTCCCAATAGGCCACAGACCTTCCTCCACCAGCCTGGATGTTCTCCCCATGCCCACCTCTTCCCTCAGCCTGGATGGTCTTCCCCTATACCCATCTCCCATGCCTGGGAGATCTCTGCCTCACTGCTTCCCAGCTGGAAGTCTACCCCATGTCTGCCATTTCCTCAGGTTGGACTGTCTCCCTTATCCCCACGACTCCCTCCAGCTTGGGCAGGCCCTTCCCGCCCCCTGGCCAATGCTCACTTACTTTCCCCAGCCTGGACAGTCTGTCCCATGCCCACCATTTCCCAGTTAGATCTCTCTCCCCTTCCAATCACAACCAGTTTATCCCAGCTAGGTTACCACCACCTGTTTCCCCTCAACCACTTTATGCCAAAACCCCTTTCCCCCTCCCCACCCCCACTTCGATGGCCCTCTCTCTGCACCTCCCCAGGGTCCGCCCACCTGTCCGCTGTTTCCTTCAGCCCATCAGAAGTTGTGGAAACTTCAGGAAGCCTGCCATCCACTCAAGCACCTTGGAAATAACGATCTTAAAACGACCCATCCTCACATACACAGATTTGAGACATAGAACCAGCCGGCAGATCTGTGACACCCGCCTGCCTGAAGAGCAGCGACCTCTCCTCCATCACCACGTTTTCACTTAGTTCTGTCGTGAACAGATGCTTTCATTAGCCAATTTGGCTAGAATGCAACGAAGGAACATTCTGACAGTGCAAGACCAGCCCCGGGTGCCAAATTATTGAAGACACTATTTGAGTCCGTGCGTGTGGCAAAGCTTTCCTTGATTAACATAAGGTTTTGCAAGAATACAATCCTCATATTATCAGAATAATAATAATAATAATAATAATAATGGCATTTGTTAAGCGCTTACTATGTGCAAAGCACTGTTCTAAGTGCTGGGGGGGATACAACGTGATCAGGTTGTCCCATGTGGGGCTCACAGTCAATCCCCATTTTACAGATGAGGTAACTGAGGCTCAGAGAAGTTAAGTGACTTGCCCGAGGTTACACAGCAGACATGTGGCGGAGCCAGAATTCGAACCCAAGACCTCTAACTCCAAAGCCCGGGCTCTTTCCACTGAGCCACGCTGTTTATATACCTATAATTCATTTTTATTAATGTCTGTCTCCCCCTCTAGAGTGTAAGCTTGTTGTGGGCAGGGAACGTGTAATAGCACAGTATCTGTAATCGTGCTTAGTACAGTGCTCCGCACACAGTAGGCGCTCAATAAATACAACTGATGGACGATTGCTCGTTTCTGTACAGGTAGAGCACCCATCTGGGAGTCAGAAAGACCTGGGTTCTCATCTCCGCTTTGACACTTGTCTGCTGTGTGACCTTGGGCAAGTCACTTCACTTCTCTCAGTTACCTCATCTGTAAAATGGGGATTAAAACTCCTCCCCCTTCCCATCTCCCCGCCTTACCTCCTTCCCCTCCCCACAGCACCTGTATATATGTATATATGCTTGTATGTATTTATTACTCTATTTTATTTGTACATATTTATTCTATTTTGTTAATATGTTTTGTTTTGTTCTCTGTCTCCCCCTTCTAGACTGTGAGCCCACTGTTGAGTAGGGACTGTCTCTATATGTTGCTGACTTGTACTTCCCAAGCGCTTAGTACAGTGCTCTGCACACAGTAAGCGCTCAATGAATACGCTTGAACGAATGAATGAATGAGTTTGTCCAACCTAATTACCTTTTATCTACCCCAGCGCTTATAGAGTGGCTGGCATATAGTAAGTGCTTAATACCAAATTATTACTATTATATGTACATATAACTACCAACCTATATATATATATATATATATATATATATATATGAATATAGATGTGTCTATTCAGATGTCCCTTGGTTTAAACTGTGAGCCCGTTGTTGGGTAGGGACGATCTCTATATGTTGCCGACTTGTACTTCCCAAGCACTTAGTACAGTGCCCTGCACACAGTAAGTGCTCAATAAATATGAATGAATGAATGAAAGAGCACGGGCTTGGGATTCAGAGGCCCTGGGTTCCAATCTCGGCTTTACCACTTACTTGCTGTGTGACCTTGGGCAAGTCATTTAACTTCTCAATACCTGTTCTCCCTCTTAGACTGTTAGTCCCATGTGGGCCCTGATGATCTTGCATCTACGCCACCACTTAGTACAGTGCTTGCCACATAATAAGTGCTTAACAAATGCCACAGCGATTATTATTATTTAGAGACAACACTGCCGACTGTGAGACTGTAACAGTGGGTGTGAATGTCACACTGAGACTCTCTTGTACAGTAACACACTGGCACAGTTTGTCCAGGAGAATTCAGATGGGCACATTTCCTGGACCCAAGCCACTTAGAGGGTGAGCCCTGCTCAGTGACCGGTGGTTATTAAGAAGAGAAAGGTATATACTATCACCAGCAAGGCACAGGGTTGATTGAGACCCTTTTTTGAGGCGGACAAAATTCTAAAATTTCAGATGCCAAAGTTAAACCTGCAAGCAACCATACCCCACAATTAGTGAATCAAAGGGAACTTGTCAGCTAGATTTTGTTGGAACAAAGTCTGAAATAAGTGGGAGTTCACTTGATGAAAAATGAGCTCAAAAATATTCCTGGCACAGATTGCGAGTTCAGAGTCTGGTTGCCAGTGATTAAATGCTACGAATGTTATTGCTTTTCATTTCTGTCCTTCAGTTTCCTTCACTTCCTCCCACCAGCATTAGCAATAACTGAGTGCTTCTCTGTGTCCTTCTGTTACAAATAAGATATTCTCTATCAAGCGTGTCCTCTCAGTGTGCCCGGCCTGCTGATATGGAATGGAATAACAAGATCTGCCCATACAGCCGCTAATGCATATTCTGGTTCAATTCTTGGTTTCAGAGATGCCAGTTTTTACTTTTGAGAATGGGGGGCAGAAAAGGGGTAAGGATTTTAGGGTAGGGGAGGAGAGGTTGGTAGGGGACCAGCTTCAAAGAGTTCATAGGAGAGGGAGCCATCATTTGGGGGTCTTTGTAGCCTGACTGGAAATGCTCAGGTCGTGTCAGATTTGTGGGATAAGCAAGGCTGGGAGCCTGGCTCAAAATACTGTGCCCCCTGCATTCCCATTGCTTCTGTGATTCGATCATATTTACTGAGTGCTTACTGTGTGCAAAGCACTGTGCTCGTTCAAGCTCTCATCCTATCCCGTCTGGATTACTGTATCAGCCTCCTCTCCGATCTCCCATCCTCCTGTCTCTCCCAACTTCAATCCATACTTCACGCCGCTGCCCAGACTGTCTTTGTCCAGAAATGCTCTGGGCATGTTACTCCCCTCCTCAAAAATCTCCAGTGGCTACCAATCAACCTACGCATCAGGCAAAAACTCCTCACCCTCGGCTTCAAGGCTCTCCATCACCTCACCTCCCTTCTCTCCTTCTCCAGCCCAGCCCACACCCTCCGCTCCTCTGCCGCTAATCTCCTCACTGTGTCTCGTTCTCGCTTGTCCTGCCGTCGACCCCCAGCCCAAGTCATCCCCCTGGCCTGGAATGCCCTCCCTCCGCACATCTGCCAAGCTAGCTCTCTTCCTCCCTTCAAGGCCTTACTGAGAGCTCAACTTCTCCAGGAGGCCTTCCCAGACTGAGCCCCCTCCTTCCTTTCCCCCTACTCCCCCTCCCCATCCCCCCTCCTTACCTCCTTCCCCTCCCCACAGCACCTGTATATATGTATATATATTTGTACGTATTTATTACGCTATTTATTCATTTTATTTGTACATATTTATTCTATTTATTTTATTTTGTTAATATGTTTTGTTTTGTTCTCTGTCTCCCCCTTCTAGACTGTGAGCCCACTGTTGGGTAGGAACTGTCTCTATATGTTGCCAACTTGTACTTCCCAAGTGCTTAGTACAGTGCTCAGCACACAGTAAGCGCTCAATAAATATGATTGAATGAATACTAAGTGCTTGTGAGAGTACAATACGACAACAAAGACACATTCCTGTCATTAACAAGTTCACAGTCTAGAGGGGGAGACAGACATTAATATAAATAAATAGGTAGATGAATAAATAAATAAATTACAGATATAAACATATGTGCTGTGGGAATGGGAGGGAGGATTAACGAAGGAGCAAATAAGAGTGATGCAGAAGAGAGTGGGAGAACAGGAGAGAAGGGTTTTGTCAGGGAAGGCTTCTTGGGGGAGATGTCCTCTCCATAAGGTTTTGAAGTGTGGGAAAGCAATTGTCTGTCTGATATTCATTCATTCATTCAATCGTATTTATTGAGCGCTTACTGTGTGCACAGCACTGTACTAAGCGCTTGGGAAGTACAAGTTGGCAACATATAGAGACAGTCTCTACCCAACAGTGGGCTTGCAGTCTAGAAGTGGATGTCATAGTGAGGACTCTGCACACAGTAAGCACTCAATAAATATGATTGTAATATGACCGAATGACTCCTTTTGCACTGACTACTAATTCTACTGAGATAATACTATTAGTATTATCAATACTAATAAATAAATTAGAGATATGTACATAAGTGCTGTGGGGCTGGGAAGGGGGAGAACAAAGGGAGCAAGTCAGGGTGACACAATATGAAGAGGGAGGGTAATCCAGGCCAGGGGTAGGATGTGGGCGAGAGGTCAGCGGTGAGATAGATAAGATTGAGGTACAGTGAGAAGGTTAGCGTTATGTGCCCGTGATGGTGGGCAACTCCAATTGGTGGAGGTCTGGAGGACCAGAGAAGAATCTCCAATATTGAAGATATCCAATATTATGTTGCCAACTTGTACTTCCCAAGCGCTTAGTACAGTGCTCTGCACACAGTAAGCGCTCAATAAATACAATTGATTGATTGAAGATGGAGAAGCAACATGGCCTAATGGAAAGAGCCCGGGCCAGAGATTCAGAGGTCCTGGGTTCTAGTCCCAGCTTCAACGCTTGTCTGCTGTGTAACCTTGGGCAAGTCACTTCACTTCTCTGGTCCTCAGTTACCTCATCTGTAAAATTAGGATTAAGACTGTGAATCCCATGCGGGACAGGGACTGTGTAAACCTGAATAGGTTGTATCTACCCCAGCGCTTAGTTCAGTGTCTGGCACATAGTAAGTGCTTAACCAGAACCTGAAAAAAATTGAGAAAGGTAACTTTTCCTAAAGCTGCAAGGGCCCTACACATGGGAGCCCACCTAAAGCAAGCAGGTCCCAGGTGCTTCTTGCCTAGGGAATGGTGAACTCTTCTCCAACACCCTGGGCAGGGATAAGCTGGGAAGTTTTCCCCTCTGACCTGCCACCCCTCAGAAAAATCAATGGAGAAAATCCATAAGAATCAACTTTAAATTTAAAAAAACCCAACTCCACACCCTTCCATCTCACTTTCCACCCTACTGACCTCTGAGTCCACCAGTTTTTTTATGGCATTTGTAAGCACTTATGTGCTAGGCAGGCAGTATAATAAGTGCTGGGGTAATAATAATAATAATGATAGCATTTATTAAGCACTTACAACGTGCAAAGCACTGTTCTAAGCGCTGGGGAGGTTACAAGGTGATCAGGTTCTCCCACGTGGGGCTCACAGTCTTCATCCCCATTTTACAGATGAGGGAACTGAGGGCCAGAGAAGAGAACTGACTGGCTCAAAGTCACACAGCTGACAAGCTGCAGAGCCGGGATTTGAACCCACGACCTCTGACTCCAAAGCCCGGGCTCTTTCCGCTGAGCCAAGATACATGATAATCAGTTTGTACATAGCCCATGTCTTCCATGGGGTTTAAAGTCTAAATCTTCATTTTACAGATGTGGGCAGATGTGGGCATAGAGCTGTTAAGGGACTTGTCCAAGGTCACATAGCAGAGAAGTGGCAGAGCTGGGATAAGTGCTTAGTACAGTGTTCTGCACACAGTAAGTGCTCAATAAATATGATTGAATGAAAGAACCCAGGTCCTCTGACTCCCAACCCCAGGCTCTTTCCACTAAAGAGCCTGGGCTTTGGAGTCAGAGGTCATGGGTTCAAATCCCGGCTCTGCCAATTGTCAGCTGTGTGACTTTGGGCCAGTCACTTAACCTCTCTGTGCCTCAGTTCCCTCATCTGTTAAATGGGGATTAAGATTGTGAGCCCCCTGTGGGACAACCTGATCACCTTGTAACCTCCCCAGAGCTTAGAACAGTGCTCTGCACTTAATAAATGCCATCATTATTATTATTATTATTAGGCCCTGCTGCTTCCTGTGACTCAGAGATGGTCGAGAACAAGCCGTGAATTGTCATGGCCTCTCAAACAATCAAAAAGATGAAGACTGTGCATATGGCATCCAGACGTCACCAATAAAATGCCCTCAATTGATCAAGAAGGAAGATGAAAAATCCAAGTGCGGAAACCTCCAACTACTTACAGGCTACCAATCAATTGAAAGATATTTATTAAGCACTTACTGGGTACAGAGCACTGTATCAAGCGCTTGGGAGAGTACAATATAACCGAGTTTGTAGACACTTTCCCAAACCATAGCGAGCTTTCAGTACAGTCAGGGTTTCCTAAAGAAATGTTCAAGCAAGAAAGGGGAAAGAATCAAAATCTGCACAGACTTTTACTCGGCACACTGAGAAAGTGCCATGGGACTTCAAAAGTGACCATCGTGACCACAGTCTTCAAGAAGGAAGGTGAAAGACCTAAATGTGGCAACCTCCAGCAGCAAATAATTAGTATAAGCATACTTGGAATCAATCAGTTAATCATATCTATTGAGCACTTATGGCCTACAGTACTAAGCACTTGGGAGAGTTCAATTTAACAGAATCAACAGTAATAATAATGTGTACAACACTGTGCTAAACACTGGTGCAGATGCAAGTTAATCAGGTTGGACTCAGTCCCTGTCCCTCATGGGGCTCACACTCCTAATCCCCATTATATCGATGAGGGAACTGAGGTACAGAGAAGGGAAGCGACTTGCCCAAGATCACACAGCAGACAAGCGATGGAGCCAGGATTAGAACCCAGGTCCTCCCAGACCTGTGTTCTATCCACTATTCCCTCCCCACAATCAGCCAACAGTCTAGAGGAGGAGACAGACATTACAATAAATACACTTATTTATTTATTGGAAATAGAAATTATATATATTTATAAATGTAAATATCAATTATTGGAAAGCTCAGGTGTTGTCAGATACCTGCAGCAAGTAAGATTGGGAGTCCAGTTCAGAAGGCTGTGGAGGTCATGTCTCCCATCGTCTGGGTGGTGGGGCATCTATCACTGATACCCGTAAGTGCTTAATAAAATGCTCTTCACAGAGTAAGTGCTCAACAAATACTACTGGCTGATCGACTGATTGATTTTCTATGCAGACACAGATCTGGCATCGGGCTGCTTATTGCCACCCTTAAAAGACAAAATGTCTTTCTCTCCCAAACATGACCATGCCAATCCTGAATAGGCTCATTTCTGGAACGTCAAGGTCATATAAGGCATCCCCCTGCCCTGTGCCCTGCAAACTGGGTTGTGGTTTGCTCAGTACAAATACCCTAAATTGTTAATATGAAAGGTGTTAAGATTTTGGGTTTGTGTTTTTCTTGAAATTGTGCCAACACTCCCCACACACTTGCAACTCCAGGCAGAGACTTAGCAATCGACCAGGATATTTATTGTGCGCTTACTACGTGCAGAGCACAGAACTAAGTGATTGGGAGAGTACAATACAACAGAATGAGTGCATGTATTCCCTGTCCATAATAAGCTTACAGAGTAGAATTTATAGGGAAATTCACCACTGAAGCTGTTCTACTCTATTCAATGCTGCCCCACTGAGAGATGAGGAAAGGGATCAGGAGACTAGCATCAGAATACATTTCTGATATTCAGCCAGTTCTCCTACAATATGGGAACTGCCTTTGAAGAACCCAGTATTAAGGACAGTTCACCTAATCAACTCTCCCCAACCTAACCTCGCTGATTTCCTACTACAATCCAACATACTCACTTTGCTCCTCTAATACCAATCTACTCTCTGTACCTCAATCTTGTCTAACTCACTGCCAACTCCTTGCCCACATCCTCCCTCTGGCCTGGATCTCCTCCACCCCCCTTCATATCCGACAGACCACGACTCTCTCCATCTTCAAAGCCTTTCCTTCAGACTGTAAGCTCCTTCAATCAATCAATTAATGGCATTTATTGAGCACTGAACCAAGAGCTTTGGAGAATACAATATAACAGAATTAGCCAATACGATCCCTGCCCATAACAAATTTAGAGTCTAGAGGTATATTCGAACTGGGAGAGTTGTGGGGGAGGCTTTTTGCCAAATTAGCGCCATAGCATAGGCTGAGCTATGCTTAAGGATTTAGGACTCCTTCTGGGCAGGGAACATGTCTACCAACTCTGTTACACTGTACTCTCCCAAGCCCTTAGTAGAGCACTCTGCACATAGTAAGCACTCAATTAATACAACTGATTGATTGAAATCACATCTCCTCCAAGAGGCCTTCCCCAATTAAGCCCTCACTTCCCTGCCTAAGACTTCCCTTCTGCCTCACCTATGCACTTGAGTCTGTTCCTCCTGTCCCCCTCCTTCCTCTCCCCCTTGTCCCCCTCTCCATCCCCTCCATCTTACCTCCTTCCCTTCCCCACAGCACCTGTATATATGTATATATGTTTGTACATATTTATTACTCTATTTATTTATTTTACTTGTACATATCTATTCTATTTATTTTATTTTGTTAGTATGTTTGGTTTTGTTCTCTGTCTCCCCCTTTTAGACTGTGAGCCCACTGTTGGGTAGGGACTGTCTCTATATGTTGCCAATTTGTACTTCCCAAGCGCTTAGTACAGTGCTCTGCACACAGTAAGCGCTCAATAAATACGATTGATGATGATGATGATGATGTTCCTCTTAAGCACTTTGATAGTCACCTCTCCCACTAGCCCTCCCCTTAGCCCCATGGCACATTGGCATATATATATATGTATATCCATCTGAAAATTATTTTATTGTTTCCATCTAATTTGTAAGCTCTTTGTGGTCAGGGATCGTCCATACCTACTGTTTTGTATTGTGCTTTCCCAAGTGCTTAGTACAATGCTCTGAACACAATAAGTGCCCAATAAATTCCATTGATTGACTCACCATATCTAATGGCATATGCATGCAGACAACCATTTCTTCCAACACCAGGTCCCCCTGTACCCAGGCAGGCTTGTGTTGCCAGGATAATAATAATAATAATAATAATAATAATAATAATAATAATAATAATAACATTTATTAAGCACTTACTCTGTGCAAAGCACTGTTCTAAGTGCTGGGGAGGTTACAAGGTGATCAGGTTGTCCCTCATGGGGCTCACAGTCTTAATCCCCATTTTACAGATGAGGTAACTGAGGCACAGAGAAGTTAAGTAACTTGCCCAAAGTCAGCTGACAATTGGCGGAGCAGGAATTTGAACACATGACCTCTGACTCCAAAGCCCAGGCTCTTTCCACTGAGCCATGCTGCTTCTAGGAGAATGTTCCCTAGTTCCCTCATTCAGTCATTCATTCATTCAAACATATTTACTGAGCGCTTACTGTGTGCAGAGCACTGTACTAAGCACTTGGGAAGTACAAGTCGGCAACATATAGAGACGGTTCCTACCCAACAACGGCAAGTGGTGAAAACACAAGCATTGGCAGAACTGAGTGTGCTGATACTCTACAGACTTCCACCATGCTGCACTGCGCTCTATCCAGACAGACGTTGCCAGAAGAACATTCCCCAATTCCTCCACTACATCCTATCCAAACGCATCAGGAAAGCACATGTTCGACAGTGGAAAGGACTGTACCACAACACTTTATCAACTCAACAAGCTCTGAGCATTTTTGAAAAGCTTTGAGCGGGGTCATCCGGCTGCCAGTGGTGTAAAACTACACTTCAGATACATGAGGAAAATACAGATTAGGCAGGAGAATCAACTGTACCACAACACCTTTCCAACTCAACAAACTCTGAGCATACATGGCCTAGTGGAGAAAGCACAGACCCGGGAGTCAGACGAACCTGGGTTCTAATCCAGGCTCTACCACATGTCTGCTGTGTGACCTTGGGCAAGTCACTTAACTTCTCAGGGCTTCAGTTCCTCATCTGTAAAATGGGGATTAAGAGAGTGAGCCCAATGTGGAACTGGGACTGTGTCCAACCTGATTAACTTCCCTACTGAGAGCTCACCTCCTCCAGGAGGCCTTCCCAGACTGAGCCCCCTTTTTCCTCTCCTCCTCCCCATCCCCCCGCCCTACCTCCTTTCCCTCCCCACAGCACCTGTCTATGTTTGTACAGATTTATTACTCTATTTATTTACTTGTACATATTTACTACTCTAGTCCTCGCGGCGGATTGATTTTTCTGAGCCCTGGCTCGAAGGCCGTCTCGGGTCCCTCCTCGGAAGCCAACGCCTTCCCCCCCTCATTCATTCATTCAATCGTATTTATTGAGCGCTTACTGTGTGCAGAGCACTGTACTAAGCGCATGGGAAGTACAAGTTGGCAACATATAGAGACGCGGTCCCTACCCAACAACAGGCTCCCCCACCTGCTTCGCCCCAATTCAGGGTCATCTCAGAGCCTCTGGGAAGCACCTGGGCCCGGGAATCAGCAGACCTGGGTTCTGATCCAAGTCCCACCACTTGGTCTGCTGTGGGACCCTGGGCAAGTCACTTCGCTTCTCTGCACCTCAGTTTCCCCTACCTGTAAAATGGGGATTAAATCCTACACCCTTCTCTAGACCAAACCGCCCAGGGGATGGGAACTGAGTCCCACCTGATGAATTTGTATCGACACCAGTGCTTAGAACAGTGCTTGACAACAACTACTATTATTATTATTATTACCATAATTATTATTTGGGGCCGGTGGTGGCTGTGACTGTTGGACTGTGAACAAGTCACTTCACTCCCCTGTGCCTCAGTTCCCTCATCTGTAAAATGGGGATTAAGACTGTGAGCTCCACATGGGACAGGGACTGCATCCAGCCTGATTACCGTGTATCTACTCCAGTGCTTAGAACAGTGCTAGGCACATAGTAAGCGCTTAACAAATACCATCCTTAATATTTATTTTGTTAATGATGTGCATCTAGCTTTATTTCTGTTTATTCTGATAACTTGACACCTGTCCTCATGTTTTGTTTTGTTGTCTGTCTCCCCCTTCTAGACTGCGAGCCCGTTGTTGGGTAGGGACCGTCTCTAGATGTTGCCAACTTGTACTTCCCAAGTGCTTAGTACAGTGCTTTGCACACAGTAAGCGCTCAATAAATATGATTGAATGAATGAATGATGAATGAATCTACCCCAGTGTTTAGAACACTGCTTGGCCCAGAGTAAGCACTGAACAAGTACCATAATTATTATTATTATTGAAAGGTTCTGAGACTCGTCATCCCACTGCCGGTGGTGTCAAATTACACTTCTAATACATGAGGAAAAAACACATTAGACAGGAGAATCGACTGTACTTCAATGCTTTTCCAATCAATCAATCAATCGTATTTATTGAGCGCTTACTGTGTGCACAGCACTGTACTAAGCGCTTGGGAAGTACAAGCTGGCAACATATAGAGACAGTCCCTACCCAACAGTGGGCTCACAGTCTAGAAGGGGGAGACAGAGAACAAAACCAAACATACTAACAAAATAAAATAGAATAGATAGGTACAAGTAAAATAAATAAATAAATAGAGTAATAAATATGTACAAACATATATACACATATACAGGTGCTGTGTGGAAGGGAAGCAGGTAAGATGCGGGGGATGGAGGGGGGACGAGGGGGAGAGGAAGGAAGGGGTTCAGTCTGGGAAGGCCTCCTGGAGGAGATGAGCTCTCAGTTTCCAACTCAGCAAGTTCTGAGAATTTTTGAAAAGCTCTGAGCCAGTTCATCCTGCTGCCAGTAATGTTAAACTACACTTCTTAGACGTGAGGAAAACACATATTAGACAAGAGAATGAACTGAACTACGACACTTTTTCAACTCAACAGGCCCTGAGAATTATGGAAAATATCTGGCCCAGGTCGTCCAGCTCCTGGTAGTGTTAGACTACACCTCGAATGCACCAGAAAGCAGTCTTTGAAACAAGCAGACATCCAGCAGCTGCTGCTCGTGAATAATGATGACTACGCTCCTGGGGCTCATGCTGGTGATTATGAATCATTTTACAGAGTCAGCATAACACTATGAGCCTGAAGACTATCAGTAAAACATATCGGTGTGCACGGGGAAACCCAATACGCAACCAAAGATCCTGAGTGCTAACGGAGACTTGTATGCTGTCATTGAATTCTTCTCCCTGGATAGTGAATTCCAAAAATACACAAATCAGACCAAGAAAAAGAAAACTGAATCAAGAAAAAAGCCAAAGTATGCCAAGGGGCTTTAAGTTTTACACCAAATTGAAAGTCTAGTAGCATCCAGTCTTTTATGGGCCTGCGAGTCCTGAACCAACCACAGAAGGAGCATGATAATATATAATATATAAATATGTACATAAGTTCTGTGGGGTTGAGGATGGTGTGACTATCAAATGCCCAAAGATCACAGATTCAAGTGTATAGACAACCCAGAATGGAGAGAGAGCCAGGGAAAAGAGGGATTAATCATGGAAGGCCTCTTGGAGGAGATGTGACCTCCAATATATATATAATATGTTATAATATATATAATATATATTATGAGCAGATTTCTCACATAATAATAACAATAATAATAATGGCATTTATTAAGCACTTATTATGTGCAAAGCACTGTTTTAAGGGCTGGGGAGGTTACAAGGTGATCAGGTTGTCCCACGAGGGGCTCACAGTCTTCATCACCATTTTACAGATGAGGTAACTGAGGCACAGAGAAGTTAAGTGACTTGCCCAAAGTCACACAGCTGACAAGTGGCAGAGCCAGAATTAGAACCCATGACCTCTGACTCCCAAGCCCTGGCTCTTGCCACTAAGACACGCTGCTTCTCTACTTATCATATACAGAAGATATATTTACAGAAAAACACAGAAAAATGGCCCTTGAAAATCCAGGCTCCAGCCCTGGACAGGAGCCACAGAGAGGCTGCAATCAGTTGTTTAAATGGCCAAATAGTAATCTTCATCCCTTCCCACAAGGGATTAAGCTGTCTAATTCTATGTCCAATTGACTGTGAAAGATGCTATTTTAAAAAAATCAATAAATAATTTAGTTGCAATGCTTCTGCAGCTCATTAAGAGATAGTTGCTCAGGACTAGCTTATAATGATTTTTTTTTCTTCTTTGTTCACGACAAATTGAGTTACTGAAGGGAAGAGTTGATTTTGAAAGTGTCAAGTGGAAGATATAAGGAAATGATTTTCCCTTTTTTTGGATATCACCTCAAAAATGCAGGGTTGACTACTAGCTGAAGAGAGAGACAAGAAGGTAAAAAAGAAATTAGCGCCAGGTGCTGTAATCACTAAATATAACAACACGACAAGTGATGACCTTTTTGTGTGTCCTAAGTGGGTGGGACCATGTGCCCTTCATTGTGCCTTTCAGCTAAAAGCAGACTCCTGGGTGAATTTCACTGGCAGAGGTATCTTCTTTGAATATGAAAGAAGACTATATGTAGTGTAGGGTATTTATGCGCGGCTAATTAGGCCTTCCAAAAGACTATGTTCCAGGCTTTCAGTTCAATAGTTTTGTGTCAAAAAAGGGGAAAAATTATCTCCCCTTTTGAATATGTTTGTAATTGACAGAGTTGCCCCAGCATGAAGAAAATGTCATTTTTCTTCCCCTCTCCAGGTTTCCTTGTGTCCTGCTAACTCTCCTTGCTTGAATGATCAGAGAAGATGAAACTAAAAGCAGCATTTAAATCACACTTAATATCCCAGGCAACTAAGCAGCTCAAAAGTACTTCCCTTAATCAACTCTTTCACCTCCCAATAACCTTGTGGCAGTGGGCCTGCTGAGGCCATCAGTCACTCAGTCAATCAGTGGTCTTTACTGAGGGCTCGTTGTGGGCAGAGCACTGTATTAAGCACATGGGAGAGTACAATACAACAGAGTTGGTAGACACAATCCCTTCCCTCAAGGCACTTTGGGCAAGTCACTTAACTTCTTTGTGCCTCAGTTACCTCATCTGTAAAATGGGGATTAAGACTGTAAGCCCAAGCGCTTAGAACAGTGCTTTAAACATAGTAAGCACTTAATAAATGCTATTATTATTATTATTACCCCAACCATGCTCTGTATTTAGCACTGAGTAACTTGTACCCACCCCAGTGCTAAATACAGTGTGTGGCACATAATAAGCCCTTAAATACCATAAAAAAAAAGTTATATGTGGAAGTCAGGAAGCCCAAAGAAATCCTGCTCTCCATGTTTTTATCCTGAGGACAGACTCCTACCTCTTTCCGATCTTTCTTTTGAAATACCAGAATACATCCTGAGCAGTGCAAAAGTAGCTCTCATAGATGAGTCAAAGCATGTGGCAGGAATCAATCAATCAGTAGTATTTATGAAACTCCTACTGCGCTAAGAATAAGAGTAATATGTGTTAAGCCCTTACTCTGTACTAGGCACTGTAATACATTCATTCATTCAATCGTATTTATTGAGCGCTTACTGTGTGCAGAGCACTGTACTAAGCGCTTGGGAAGTACAAGTTGGCAAATGCTGGGGTAGATACAAGGTAAGCAGACTGTAGACAGTCTCTGTCCCAACCTGCACTCACAATCTAAGGGTAAAGGGGAAAACATACTTAATCCCCATTTAGCAGACAAGGAAACTGAGGTAAGGAGAATTTAAGTAAATTGCCCTACGTCATATAGCAGGCAAGTGACAGAGCCTGAATTCGAACTTGGGTGTCCTGGTTCCAAGGACCGAGTTCTTTTCCCTAGGCCAGTCTGCAGAGCACTGTACTAAATGCTTTTAGTAGGCATGATCCCTGCCCTCAAGGACTTTACAATCTAGCAGGGGAAACACAGACTAAAATAAACAACAGAACAGGGAAAGAGAGGGCGGGGGACATGGAGAGCAAGGGTGAAAATGCTCCGGGGGATTCAAATGGGAAACCCTGGGATAGAGTCCTCAAGGTCACCTTCCAATCTTTCACTTTTAAGCAAATCAACCATCAATCAATAGTACTTACTGAGCTTTTATTTTGTGCAGGGTGTCCTACTGTTTGGAGGAGCACATTAGAGATAAAAGACAGAAGCACTGCCGTCATGGAGTTTACAATTAAGTTGAGCATTCATTCAATCATATTTATTGAGTGCTTACTGTGTGGACAGCACTGTGCTGAGCACTTGGAAAGTACAATACAGCAATAGAGAAAATCCCTGCCCACATCGGGCTCAGTCTAGAGTGGGGGGAGACAGACATCAATACAAGTAAACAGGCATCAATATAAATAAATGAAATTAGAGATATATAAATATATACATTAGCACTTATGGAGCGGGGAGATGGGGGAAGAGCAAAGAGAGAGAATCAGGGTGACTTGGAAGGGAGGGAGAGCTGAGGAGCAAAGTTCTAAGCAGCCTCTCTTCACAACCCTGGGTGTCAACGTTGACTGGACCTTCCCATCAGCTCTGGGATCAATCAATCAATCGTATTTATTGAGCGCTTACTGTGTGCAGAGCACTGTACTAAGCGCTTGGGAAGTACAAGTTGGCAACATACAGAGACAGTCCCTACCCAACAGTGGGCTCACAGTCTAAAAGGGGGAGACAGAGAACAAAACCAAACATACTAACAAAATAAAATAAATAGAATAGATATGTACAAGTAAAATAAATAAATAAATAAATAAATAGAGTAATAAATCGAGGATGGATGGGTTAACCAGGCCTCTAAGGGCGATGCCCCTTGAGGAGTCTTTGAGAAGGAAGGATAGATTTCCACTGGACAGAGAAATGGCAATGGCTTCTTGTAGGTCTCTTTGCCAGTTTGGGAAGTGGCATATCCCTCTGAGTTAGGGGATCTTGGTGGGCACGGAGGCAAGGGGCTTCCTTCATTTCTCTGGAAGGTCAGGGGAGCTAAGCACCCCGCCCAGCCTGAACTCTAACCTGATACTAAATAATAATAACGATGGTATTTGTTAAGTGCTATGTGTAAATTCTAGTATTACCCAGCTGCCCTAAGGCTCCTCACAGATTGCCAGCCCTCCAGCCCAGGTCTTTTAACCAGGCAAAGGTGCCCGGTTCCCCCCGCCTTACCTCCTTCCCTTCCCCACAGCACCTGTATATATGTATATATGTTTGTACATATTTATTACTCTATTTATTTACTTATTTTACTTGCACATATCTATTTTATTTATTTTATTTTGTTAATATGTTTGGTTTTGTTCTCTGTCTCCCCCTTCTAGACAGTGAGCCCACTGTTGGGTAGGGACCGTCTCTATATGTTGCCAACCTGTACTTCCCAAGCGCTTAGTACAGTGCTCTGCACACAGTAAGCACTCAATAAATACGATTGATTGATTGATAGGGGGTGGGGGGACTGAACCTCCAGTGATTGCCCATCCAACTCCACATCAAACAGAAACTCCTCACCACTGGCTTTAAAGCACTCAAACAGCTCGCCTTCTCCTTCCTTGCCTCACTGATTTCCTACTGCTGCCCAGCCTGAACACTTCATTCGTCTGGCGCCAGCTTACTTGCTGTGCCTCAATTTCATCTATCTCGCCACTGACTCTTTTCCCACATCCTCCCTCTGACCCGGTGCCCCCTTGCCCCTCCATATACCACTGTCTCCACTTCAAGGGCCTATTAAAATTACATCTCCTCCAAGAGGCCTTTCCCAATTAAGTCATCTTTTGTTCTACTCTCTCTCATTCATTAATTCATTCAATCATATTTATTGACCGCTTACAGTGTTTAGAGCACAGTACTAAGCCCTTGGGAAGTACAAGTTGGCAACATATAGAGACAGTCCCCACCCAACAGCAGGCTCACAGTCTAGAAGGGGGAGACAGACAACAAAACAAAACATATTAACAAAATAAAATAAACAGAATAGTAAACATGTACAAGTAAAATAGAGTAATAAATATGTACAAACATATATACAGGTGCTGTGGGGAGGGAAAGGAAGTAAGGTGGGGGGTCGGAAGGGGGGGAGAGGAAGAAGGGGGCTCAGTCTGGGAAGGCCTACTGGAGGAGGTGAGCTCTCAGTAAGGCTTTGAAGGGAGGAAGAGAGCTAGCTTGGTGGATGTGCGGAGGGAGGGCATTCCATTCATTCATTCAATCGTATTTATTGAGCACTTACTGTGTGCAGAGCACTGTACTAAGCGCTTGGGAAGTACCAGTTGGCAACATATAGAGACAATCCCTACCCAACAATGGGCTCACAGTCTAGAAGGGGGAGACAGATGACAAAACAAAACATGTGTACAGGTGTCAAGTCATCAGAATAAATAGAAATAAAGCTAGATGCACATCATTAACAAAATAAATACAGTAATAAATCTGTACAAACATATATACAGGTGCCGTGGGGAGGGGAGGGAGGTAGGGCGGGGGGGATGGGGAGGAGGAGAGGAAAAAGGGGGTTCAGTCTCTCTCCCTTCTGCACTTCCTAGATGCACTTGGATCTATACTTTTTAAGAACTTCATATTCACACATTCCCACCCCACAAAGTGGATAGAGCAAGAGCCTGGGAGTCAGAAGGTCAAGGGTTCTAATCCTGACTCCAACACTTGTCTGGTCTGCGACCTCGGGCAGGTGACTTCACTTCTCTATGCCTCAGTTATCTCATCTGTAAAATGGGGATTGAGACTGGGAGCCTCATGTGGGACAGGGACCGTGTCCTACCCCATTTGCTTGAATCCACCCCAGCGCTTAGTACAGTGCCCGGCACATGGTAAGCACTTAACAAATACCACAATTATTACTATTGTTATTATTATCCATAATTTATTTTTCTGTCTGTCTCCCATTTCTAGCTGTTAGCTCTTGGTGGGCAGGGATACTGTCTACCACTTCTGCCGTCCGGTACTCTCCCAAGTGCTTAGTACAGCGGTCCAAACACAGTTTGGAATAAATATCAATAAATATAATTCATTGATTGATTCAATCCTGGCTTTGACCTTAAAGCTTTGCCCCATCCAGGGACTTCTCTTGCCTTTCCCAGCCTCCAGGCTCCCAAACTTCACTCCCTCCCCTTGACTAGGTTCTGACATGCCAAAGCGGCTCCTCCCCCACAGCTTTTCCTCTTCTCTTCCCACCCACCCCCCAGCCCCCCAGAAGCCAGAGTATTCTACGCCATTTGCGGCAGAAGAGAATCACTTCATCTCCTTGTCAAGCAGGGGTGTCAGTCTGTGCTCATTTATCTGATTCCAGCTTTTCTGTGCTACGTTTTCCTAGGGAACCATCCCAGCTCTGACCATCTCATTCATTTCCATGGGTTTTCCTCCAGCTGCCACAGGGCCACACTGACTCTTTGTCACCCAGGCTGTGTACACTGCCCTGGACTGTGAGGCCCACGTGGGACAGGGACTGTCTAATCTGATTTGCTTTTTATCACCCCAGCATTTAGTACAGTGCCTGACACATAGTTAGCATCCAAACTTCTCCCATATTAATACAATCACTCATCCTATCCTACCTGGATTACTGCATCAGTCTCCTTTCTGACCTCTCAGCTACCTGTCTCTTCCCACTCCACATTTCACTCTGCTGCCCTGATCATTTTTGACAAAAACATCCAGGACATGTCACCCCACTCCTCAAAAAACTCCAATGGTTACCATTCCACCTCCACATCAAACTAAAACTCTTCACCATTAACTTTAAAGCAGTCTACCACCTTGCCCCTTCCTACCTCACGTCACTACTCTCCTTCTACAGCCCTTACACTCCCACCTCTAATGCCAACCTTCTCACTGTGTCATTGGGTCTCAATCTCGCCTATCCCGCCACCAAACCCTAGCCCACGTCCTACCTCTGGCCTCCCTCCTCAAATCTGACAATTACTCTCCCCCTCTTTCAAAGCCTTATTGAGGGCACATCTCCTTCAAGAAGCCTTCCCAGACTAAGCTCCTCCTTTCCTCTTCTCCCACTCCCTTCTACATCTCCCTGACTTGCTTCCTTTCTTCTTCCCCCCTCCCAGCCCCAAAGCACTTATGTAGTAATTTATGTATCTGTATTAATAATAATAATAATAATAATGGCATTTATTAAGCACTTACTATGTGCAAAGTACTGTTCAAAGTGCTGAGGAGGTTACAAGGTAATCAGGTTGTCCCATGTGGGGCTCACAGTCTTAATCCCCATTTTACAGATGAGGTAACCGAGGCACAGAGAAGTGAAGTGACTTGCCCAAAGTCACACAGCTGACAAGTGGCGGAGCTGGGATTTGAACCCATGACTTCTGACTCCAAAGCCCATGCTGTTTCCACTGAGCCACACTACTTCTCTGTATTGATACGATTGAATGAATGAATGATTGAATGAATATCTGTCTCCCCGGCGCTAGACTGTAAGCTCATTGTGGGCAGGGAATGTGTCTTTTTACTGTTGTGATATGCTCTCCCAAGCACTTACTACAGTGCTCTCCACACGGTAGCACTCAATAAATACAACTGAATGAATGAATGCATTTAACAAATACCACAATTATTATTATCGATTAGATCAGAGCTGCTTCCCAAAGGTTCACATTGAAAAATCTGGATGCCTTCTCTCCTTCCCCCTGCTCCCCTCCCGTTCTTCCCTAGATCCTTAGACAAACTAGTAGGGCTCACCCAGTGGGAATTCTCATCTCACTCTGTACAGCACAAGCGGGTCCCATGGGACCCCTTCACTCTCTGGTAAACAAACTTTTCCTCCTTGTTGGTATTCAATGAAAACCTTCCATTCCCGCCCCTCTCCTTGCTTAGCCTTGTTCCTCAGCAGACAACAGGGCCTTTGTCAGGGGGAAGGAGGAAGTTGAGTCCTCGGCCCCGTGGAGAATTTCCTCAGCGTGGCTTTCTGAGAGTGCTCTGCATACAGTAAGCACTCAATAAATATGACTGACTGACTGAGAAGGAGCCAGACCCAGTTTGAGGTGAAGAGGCTTTTTTCAATAATAATAATAATAATAATAATAATAATGGCATTTGTTAAGCGCTTACTATGTGCCAAGCACTGTTCTTAGTGCTAGAGGAGTACAAGGAAGTCAGGTTGTCCCACATGGGGCTCACATTTTTAATCCCCATTTTACAGATGAGGTAACTGAGGCATAGAGAAGTTAAATTACTTGCCTAAAGTTGACAAGGGGCGGAGCCGGGATTAGAACCTATGACCTCTGACTCCTAAACCCGGGCTCTTTTCACTGAGCCACACCACTTCTCTACAGGGGCACCTGGAACCAGACCCTCCTGGGCACACTCCAACCAGTCAGTCAGTCAATCATATTTATTGAACACTCACTGTGTGCAGAGCAGTGTATTAAGTGCTTGGGAGATTACAGTATTAAAGAGTATTATTTATTTATTATAATTTATTTATATTAATGCCTGTCTCCCCCTCTAGACTGTAAGCTCATTGTGGACAGGGAATGTGTCTGTTTATTGTTCTATTGTACTCTCCAAGCACTTAGTACAGTGCTCTGCACAGATTAAGCACTCAAAAAGATTGACTGACAAAATAACACACACATTCTCTGCCCACAACAGGCTTACAGTCTAGTCAGTCAATATTTATTGAGTGCTTCCAGTGCGCACAGCACTATACTAAGCGCTTGGGAGAGTAGTTTTGTTTTGTTGTCTGTCTCCCCCCTTCTAGACTGTGAGCCCATTGTTGGGTAGGGATTGTCTCTATTGTCAAATCGTACTTTCCAAGAGCTTAGTACAGTGCTCTGCACACAGTAAGTGCTCAATAAATACAACTGAATGAATGAGAGTACAATATGACAATATAACAGACACATTCCCTCCCTACAGGGAGCTTACAGGCTAGATAAGAAGGATTCTGGGTCTTCACTACTAGGGAGGCAGTGCTTCCCATAGGGCCCAGGTCTACTCTATTTATTTATTTATTTTACTTGTACGTATCTATTCTATTTATTTTATTTTGTTAGTATGTTTGGTTTTGTTCTCTGTCTCCCCCTTTTAGACTGTGAGCCCACTGTTGGGTAGGGACTGTCTCTATATGTTGAAAACTTGTACTTCCCAAGCGCTTAGTACAGTGCTCTGCACACAGTAAGCGCTCAAAAAATACGATTGATTGATTGATTGATTCAAGAGGCTTGGAGGGGTTGGCTTTCAAGTAGGAGCCTCGGGTCAGAGGTCATCGAGGGCTGGGCCGGGCCCCAGGCCCCAAACGGCCCCAAACTTTAATTCACAGCCTAAGCTCCCAGGTGGCTAGACAACTTAATGAAAATGAACTCAACCTTTCCAATCTAAGCTTTTTGTGGGCAGGGAAGGTATCTACAATTTTGTTCTGTTGTGTTGTTGTCTCTAGCACTTAGGACAGTGCTCTGCACACAGTATGCGCTCAGTAAATACCATTGATTGATTTGGTTTGTGACACAGGCAGACAACACAACTGTAAGTGCGGATGGGAGTTTCTAGCAATTGCTATTTGATGAAAAGCAAGCAGCCTTCTCCCTCTGCCCCTTATGGTATTTGTTACGTGTTTACTGTGTGTCAAACACTGTTCTAAGCTCTGGTTAGAGAGGGCCAAACCAAATCACCAGCTACCCGGGGTCAGGAAGGGGTCTCAGCTGGGGCCTTCATTACGGTAACCATAATTTGGGGGAGTTCAAAACAACAGAGGAGGGGTAGGGCCAAAAGTAAGGCAAGGACATGTCCCAAGGGATCTGCACACAGTAATAATAATAATAATAATAATAATAATAGTATTTGTTTAGCTCTTTCTACGTACCAAGCACTGATCTAAGTGTTGGGGTAGATACAAGGTATTTGGGTTGTTCCACTTGGGGCTCACAGTCTTATTCCCCATTTTACAAATGAGGTAACTGAGGCACAGAGAAGTTAAGTGACTTGCCCAAAGTCACACAGCAGACAATAATAATAATAATGGAATTTGTTAAGTGCTTATTATGTGCAAAGCGCTATTCTAAGCGCTGGGGAGGATACAAGGTGATCAGGTTGCCCCACGTGGGGCTCACAATCTTAATCTCCATTTTCCAGACGAGGGAACTGAGGCACAGAGAAGTTAACTGACTTGCCCAAAATCACACAGCTAACAAGTGGCGGAACAGGGATTAGAACCTCTGACCTCTGACTCCCAACCCCATGTTCTTTCCACTAAGCCATGCTGCTTCTCCTGTGCTCAATAAATAGTATTGATAAATAAATTTAAACTATTTTAACTATTTAATTAAATAGTAAGTGCTCAATAATTACCATTGATTGATTGAACCACTGACAGAGAGAAATAACACAACTGCAGAGGAGGAGATGGGAGGAAGAAAAGGAAGAGGAGGAAGAGAAGGCTGAAGAGTCTCCCTCCACCCTTGGCCTGCTTTGGCCACCTCCACAGCTGGCCAGTGGCCTCCCACCACCCTTGCCAGAAGTAGGATCTTACCAAATGTGGTGAATAAGCATTGCTGGTGGTGGACAGTTTCCCCAAATATGTGACTATGATGATGATGGCATTTGTTAAGTGCTTACTATGTGCCAAGCACTGTTCTAAGCACTGGGGAGGATACAAGGTGATCAGGTTGTCCCACGTGGGGCTCACAGTCTTCATCCCCAACTTACAGATGAGGAAACTGAGGCTCAGAGAAGTGAAGTGACTTGCCCAAAGTCACACAGCTGACAAGCGGCAGAGCTGGGATTTGAACCCATGACCCCTGGCTCCCAAGCCCGGGCTCTTTCCACTGAGCCACTCTGTTTCTCACTATCCCACCTACTGCAGCGCATCTGGTCCCTTTAGCCTGAGCCGCTATTTGGGCAGGTTCCAACTTCTGAGCCAGCAGGAGGGTTTTCCAGCCCAGATCAAAAGTCCAGGGTTGAGAAGGAAATGACTTTGTGCCCGTTCTTTCAATTTTGGGAGAGCGGTGAGCCCCCCATCCAAATTTGGTGCTCCTGGTTGTTATATTGTACTCTTTGAAGTGCTTAGTACAGTGCTTTGAATAAATGAATGAAGGTGTTTTCACACTCAGTTGGTTGCCAATGTTCCCTCAACCTTACCCCCCTCCAGTTTTTCCCCTTCTTTTCTGTCTCTATCATTTTCTTTTTCCTCTTTCCTGTTCACATGTGTCGGGTGCCTGGAGAGAGCCCATTTCCAGGAAGGGGTCATGGCAGGTCTGGGACTCAGAAACCAACAGGTGGGAAATAGGACTGTGTCTAATCTGTGTAGCTAGTATCTAGCTGGCATATAATAATAATAATTTTAATTTTGGTATTTGCTAAGCGCTTACTATGTGCCAAGCACTGTTTCAAGCGCTGGGGGAGATAATCAGGTAATCAAGTAAGGTAATCAGGTTGTCCCACATGGGCCTCCCCATTTTACAGATGAGGGAACTGAGGCACAGAGAAGTTAAGTGACTTGCCCAAAATCACACAGCTGATAAATGGTGGAGCCAGGATTAGAACCCATGATCTCTGTCTCCCAAGCCCATGCTCTTTCCACTGAGCCACGCTGATTCTCTAGAAGTAGCATAACCTATTGGCAAGAGCATGGGTTTGGCAGTCAAAGTTGTGGGTTCCAATCCCAGCTCCGCTACTTGTCTGCTGTGTGACCTTGAGCAAGTCACTTTTTGGTGCCTCAGTTACCTCATCTGTAAAATGGGGATTGGGGCTGTGAGCCCCATATGGGACAGGGACTGTATCCAACTTGATTCTCGTATCTACCCCAGAATTCTGCAGTGAATTCTCTGTCAAAATAGACCAAAAAAGCAGAGAAGCCTGGACTGAAGCCTAAGGATGAGAACCCAAGAAAGAAGAAATACTTGTGCTTGGTCTTTTTCCAAAAGCAATCTCTTTAAACCAAACACGGACAAAGGGAATTTCAGAGAAGAATATAGGCACGGAAACCCCAGTGCTGCTGTGCATTACGTGGCATCGCTGGCAGAAAGCAGCAATTGATTAGAAATGCTTGGGACTTTGCAATGCTTGGGAATGAGGTTTCTCTAAGAATTTAGCTACCCCCGTTCTCAACATTTGAGCTGCATTCACCTCATATTCTTCCCACTGTGGTTCTGTTTGTGGCCCATTCCGAAACCACCTGCGCCCATCACCCTCCTGGAGCTCAAATTGGAACTCAAAATCCTTCCTGCTCCTGCCCCGAGGCCCTGCTGTTCCTGGACTAGTGGATAGAGCACTGGGCCCAGGGGGGTCAGATGGATCTGGGTTTTAATCCTGGCTCTGCCACTTGTCCGCTATGTGACCATGGGCAAGTCACTTCACTCCTCTGGGCCTCAGTTACCTCATCTGTACAATGAGGATTAAAGCTGTGAGGCCCTGGACTGTGTCCAACCTGATGATCTTGTGTCTACCCCAGAAGTTAGCACAGTGCCTGGTGCATAGAAAGGGCTTAACAAATACTATAAATATGATACGGTTTAGCTTTGTACCTCCTGGACAGACTCCAGTGAGGATTCACCCCCATCACAAACATCAGATTTCACTGTCAATGCACCCTTGGGTGCCTAGGAAAAGGGCAGAAGGGATCATCTTTCCAGACCCCCAACTCTTCAGGTTAAGAAAAAGATGAAAAAGGTTCCTAAGTGAACTCTGTGTCAGAGGGATTCACTTCTCCTTCCTCCTTATCCTAGCTCATCTTCCATTGTATGCCAGCTCGCATTAGTGGCCCACTGAATAGAGCACAGATTTGGGAGTCAGAAGTAGTTCTAATCCCAGCTCTGGCACTTGGCTGCTGTGTGACCTTGGGTAAGTCACTTCACTTCTCCTGGCCTCAGTTATCTCATCTGCAAAATGGAGATTATGATCATGAGGCCCATGTGGGACATGGACTTTGTCCAATTTAGTTTGTATCTACCTCAGTGCTTCAAACAGTATTTGACACACAGTAAGCGCTTAACAAATAGCATTATTCTTCTCTCCTCTCATGACAACCTGCTCACTGTACCACTTTCTCATCTCTCCTGCTGCCAACCCCTTCTCCACTCCCTCCACCGCGCCAGAAGGTCTCGCCCGTCACATTCAGCAGAAAGCTGCTCTCCCCATTTTCAAGACCCTTCTGAAATCACATCTTCTCTCCTGATTATTCTCTCCATTTACCAACTCTATTATATTGTACTCTCTCGAGTGCTTAGTACACAGCACTGCGCACAGTAAGCGCTCAATAAATACAACTGATTGATTGATTCCCACCCTATACCCCCCCCACTATCAAGAAGCAGCGTGGCCTAGAGGAAAGAACATGAGCCCGGAAGTCAGAGAACCTGGATTCTAAACCCCTTTTGTATTATTATTATGATGATTATTGTTGTTATTATAAAGGGCAGAAGGGATCATCTTTCCAGACCCCCAACTCTTCAGGTTAAGAAAAAGATGAAAAAGGTTCCTAAGTGAACTCTGTGTCAGAGGGATTCACTTCTCCTTCCTCCTTATCCTAGCTCATCTTCCATTGTATGCCAGCTTGCATTCGTGGCCTACTGAATAGAGCACGGATATATATATATATAATATATATAAAATATTATATAACTATTATTACCATTAATATTTATTCATATTAAATGAATATTTTATAATAATATTATTATTGAGTTTTTACTATGTGTCAAACACTGTTCTAAGCGCTGGGTAGATACAAGTTAATCAGGTTGGAAACAGTCCCTATCCCACGTGGGGCTCACAGTTTAAATAGGAGGGAGAATATGTACTTCTTGCCTGATGTGTGACCTTAGGGAAGTCACTTTACTTCTCAGTGCTTCCATTTTCTCATCTGTAAAGTGGAGACTAAATTCCTGTTCTCCCTTAGACTGACAGCCCCATTTGGGACAGAGACTGGGTATAATCTGATTGAGCTGTATCTACCCCAGTGCTTGGCATATAAATATTAATAACAATAATTCTGGTATTTGTTAAGTGCTTACTATGTGCCAGGCACTGTACTAACCGCTTGGAAAGTACAATTCAGCAACAGATAAAAGTTAATTAGGTTGGATATAGGCCCTGTCCCTTAGGGGGCTCACAGTCTTAATCCTCATTTTACAGGTGAGGTTACTGAGGCACAGAGAAGCCAACTGAGTTGCCTAAGGTCACACAGCAGACTAGTGGTGGAGCCGGGATTAGAACCCATGACCTTCTGACTCCCGGGCTTGTGCTCTATCCACTGTGCCATGCTGCTAACCAATATCATTATTATGATTATTACTGTCATTTCAGATTTCCTTGTCACCCAAGCCTTGTCTCCCCTGTACCACTTCCATACCTATCTTTAAACTCTGTCAATTCCCCTTTCCTGTGATTTTTCTTAGCCTCTGTCTCCTCACCTAGACTGTAAGCTCCTTGAGGGCAAGGATCATGTCTTCTCATTCTTACTCCCCCAGCGATTCTCACACCCCGAGTGCTTGGTACAATGCTCTGCATACAATAGATGCTCAATAAATACTACTTAACTCTCCACTCTTCTTGATTCAACTCTCCACCTTTGCTGCTCCTAGGAGCCATCATTCATTCATTCAATCATATTTACTGAGCACTTACTATGTGCACAGCACTCTACTAAGCTCTTGGAAAATACAATTCAGCAACAGATAGAGACAATCCCTGCACAACAACGGGCTCACAATCCATCAGGCACCACCAGCCCTCTTGAACCTACCAGTTGTTTGCCGTGTGACTTTGTACAAGTCACTTAGCTTCTCTGTGCCTCAGTGACCTCATCTGTAAAATGGGGAGGGAGACTGTGAGCCCCGCATGGGAAAGGGACTGTGTCCAACCCGATTTACTTGTATCCACTCCATCATCAATCAGTCGTATTTATTGAGCGCTTACTGTGTGCAGAGCACTGTACTAAGTGCTTGGGAAGTACAAGTTGGCAACATATAGAGACAGTCCCTACCCAACAGTGGGCTCACAGTCTAAAAGGCTCACAAGTGGGCTCACAGTGCTTAGTACAGTGCCTAGCAAGCACTTAAATACCATTATTATTTCCAACTCTGTTGTCCTCTCCCAAGCACTTAGTACAGTGCTCTGCACACAGTAAGTGTTCAATAACTATGACTGATGGACTGATTGATGATTGAAAGGGGGAGAATTCAGGAAGGGAGGTGTGGACTGGGCGAGCACGGAGAGCTGGTGGACGGAAGGGAGAGTGGATGTCCACTCCAGTGCTTAATATAGTGCCTAGCACATAGCAAGCACTTAAATACCATTATTACTAAGCGCTTAGTACAGTGCTCTGCACATAGTAAGCGCTCAATAAATACGATTGATTGATTGATTGATTGATTATTTCCAACTCTGTTGTCCTCTCCCAAGCACTTAGAATACTGCTCTGCACATAGTAAGCACTTAACAAATGCCATCATTATTATTATTACTTAGTACAGTGCTCTGCACACAGTAAGTGTTCAATAAATATGGCTGATGGACTGATTGATTGATTGAAAGGGGGAGAATTCAGGAAGGGCTATGTGGGCTGGGCGAGCACGGGGAGATGGATGGAAGGGAGAGTGGATGTGTGCTTGGCTCCGTTCCCTCCGGAACTGGGGGAGACTGGAGGCACTGCAGGATGAGCAGTATGGAGCAGAACGCAGACCAGCTTAAGGCCGGGAAGGTGAGCTCTAGAGGAGCTGCCCCAGGAGAGTAGCAGGGTCACCTTCCCGCCAGGGTCATTTTCCTTGCAGGGAAGAAAGACCCTTTTTAACAGCTCTTCATTTCACCAGAGACAGCATCCTTCTGTTTGTACTGGGGGTGGGGGAAAGGAGAGAGGGGGGGAAAAAAAAAAAAACCTTTGTTCTTCAGTCCAGAACTGACAGTTTAATTAAACCCATCTTGAGACTGGGTCACGGGGTCAGGCAGTCTTCAACAGAGCTTCAGCAAAATATCAGATCAGCGCCATTTCAACCAGCAGGGCCCAGTTAATGAGCTAGCCTGCTCCTTGTTGGGTAGGGACTGTCTCTATATGTTGCCAACTTGTACTTCCCAAGCGCTTAGCACAGTGCTCTGCACACAGTAAGCGCTCAATAAATACGATTGATTGATTGATTCTAGCCATGTTATAAATAAGGGAAATAACCGCCCTGGGTTGCCTTCCTGACTCTTGATTCCCTCCCTCACACACCCCCACCCTTTCCAGGGCTTGGCAAAGACACAGGTCTGGCTCATCCGGGACACATGTTGGCTTTATGATCCAAAAAACTGGGAATTCAGTTCTGAGGAAAGGTTTCTGCTACAACCACAGTGGGGCCAAATGTCAGGGGTCTAGTCTGAATGGTGCCCCCCGAGAGTAGGCTCAGATCCAGGCCAACACCCAGATGGGCCCGGGTCTAGGTGAGAGAGCGGTCAGCCATGTACACAGCTGGGATTTGCAGATGCCTGGCTGTCCCTTTGGGCTGCTGAGAAGCAGCGTGGCTCAGTGGAAAGAGCACGGGCTTGGGAGTCAGAGGTCATGGATTCAAATCCCGGCTCTGCCAATTGTCAGCTGTGTGACCTTGGGCAAATCACTTAGCTTCTCTGTGCCTCAGTTACTTCTGTAAAATGGGGATTAAGACTGTGAGCCCCATGTGGGACCACCTGATCACCTTGTACCCTCCGCAGCACTTAGAACAGCGCTTTGCACATATTAAGCACTTAACAAATGCCATCATCATCATCATTTTAGTCCCAGATGTCCCAGGCCTTCCAAGCACGTGCAGCAGCACAGGGTGCATGCTATTACTAGAGGCCATGGTCCACCCCATCCCGGGGAAGACTGAATAATAATAATAATAATTGTGGTATTTGTTAATCACTTACTATGTGCCAAGCCCTGAGGTAAATATAAGATAATCAGGTCCCAAATGGGGCTCACAATCATGGTAGGTGAGACAGGTATTGAATCCCTATTTTGCAGATGATGGAACTTGGGCACAGCGAAATCAAGTGACTTGCCCAAGGTCACACAGCAGGTACGTGGAGGAACTGGGATTAGAATCCATGTCCTCTGACTCACAGGCTCATGTTCTTTATACTAGGCCACACTGCTTCCCTGAAGGAGGATACTTTATACTCATACTCTATCCTAATCCTCCTCGACCTCTCAGCTGCCTTCGACACTGTGGACCACCCCCTTCTCCTCAACACGCTATCCAACTTTGGCTTCACAGACTCTGTCCTCTCCTGGTTCTCCTCTTATCTCTCCAGCCGTTCATTCTCAGTATCTTTTGCAGGCTCCACCTCCCCCTCCCATCCCCTTACTGTGGGGGTTCCTCAAGGGTCAGTTCTTGGTCCCTTTCTGTCCTCGATCTGCACTCACTCCCTTGGTGACCTCATTCGCTCCCACGGCTTCAACTATCATCTCTACGTTGATAACACCCAAATCTACATCTCTGCCCCTGCTCTCTCTCCCTCCCTCCAGGCTCACATCTCCTCCTGCCTTCAGGACATCTCCATCTGGATGTCTGCCTGCCATCTAAAACTCAACATGTCCAAGACTGAACTCCTTATCTTCCTTCCCAAACCCCGCCCTCTCCCTGACTTTCCCATCACTGTTGACGGCACTACCATCCTTCCCGTCTCACAAGCCCGCAAACTTGGTGTCATCCTCGACTCCGCTCTCTCGTTCACCCCTCACATCCAATCCGTCACCAAAACCTGCCGGTCTCACCTCTGCAACATTGCCAAGATCCGCCCTTTCCTCTCCATCCAAACCGCTACCCTGCTCGTTCAAGCTCTCATCCTATCCCATCTGGATTACTGTATCAGCCTCCTCTCTGAACTCCCATTCTCCTGTCTCTCCCCACTTCAATCAATACTTCACGCCGCTGCCCGGATTGTCTTTGTGCAGAAACGCTCTGGGCATGTTACTCCCCTCCTCAAAAATCTCCAGTGGCTACCAATCAACCTATGCATCAGTCAAAAACTCCTCACCCTCGGCTTCAGGGCTCTCCATCACCTCGCCCCCTCCTACCTCACCTCCCTTCCCTCCTTCTACAGCCCAGCCTGCACCCTCCACTCCTCTGCCGCTAATCTCCTCACTGTGCCTCATTCTCGCCTGTCCCGCCGTCGACCCCTGGCCCACGTTATCCCCTGGGCCTGGAATGCCCTCCCTCCGCACATCCACCAAGCCAGCTCTCTTCTTCCCTTCAAAGCCCTACTGAGAACTCACCTCCTCCAGAAGGCCTTCCCAGACTGAGCCCCCTCCTTCCTCTCCCCCTCCTCGCCCTCCCCATTCCCCCGCCTTACCTCCTTCCCCTCCCCACAGCACCTGTATATATGTATATTTGTACATATTTATTACTCTATTTATTTATTTTATTTGTACATATTTATTCTATTTATTTTATTTTGTTAACATGTTTTGTTTTGTTGTCTGTCTCCCCCCTCTAGACTGTGAGCCCGCTGTTGTGTAGGGACCGTCACTATATGTTGCCAACTTGTACTTCCCAAGTGCTTAGTACAGTGCTCTGCACACCATAAGAGCTCAATAAATATGATTGAATGAATGAATGAATGATGGCATTTTTCTAGACTTTGAGCCCGCTGTTGGATAGGGACAATCTCTACATGTTGCCAACTTGTACTTCCCAAGCACTTAGTACCCCATAGTAAGCGCTCAATAAATGTGACTTAACGAATGAATTAGCAACCCAAACTGGCTGGACCCCCCAAAACTAGAGGCTAAGACAGACCTACACAGAGCTCTGGCTTAGTAATGCAAATATTTAGTAATAATTGTGATACACATAAAGTGCTTATTATGTGCTAGGCATTATACTAAGCGCTGGGGTAGATACAAGATAATCAGTTCAGTCTCAATACCTGTCCCCCACAAGGGGCTTCCAGTCTTAGGGGAAGAGAGAACAGGTATCTTATCCTTAACCCGCCTCCGCCACTTGTCAGCTGTGTGACTTTGGGCAAGTCACTTCACTTCTCTGTGCCTCAGTTATCTCATCTGCAAAATGGGGATTAAGACTGTGAGCCCCCCGTGGGACAATCTGATAAACTTGTATCTCCCCCGGCACTTAGAACAGTGCTTGGCACATAGTAAGCACTTAAAGATACCATCATCATCATCATCATTATTTTATAGGTAAGGAAACTGAAGCTCAGAGAAGTTAAGACCAATGTCACCCAACAGGCAAGTGGCGGAGCCTAGAGCAGAAGTAAGGTCCCCTAACTCCCAAGTCCATGTGCTTTCCACTAGGCTCTGCTGCATCTCATGTTTCTGCTTGCTGTGGGCAGGGAGTATGCCTACCAATTCTGTTGTACTGTACTCTCCCAAGTGCTTAGTACAGTGCTCTGCACACAGTAACTGTTCAGTAAATACAACTGATTGATTGCTACCTGGTTCTTCTGGGTTAAAGAGCTGATAAAATTACAAAAGCAATGCATCCTAAGGCAGCTTTGTCCATCACAGAGGGACAAAGATTCTTCCCACCTTCGAGGCCTTGTTAATAATAATAAGAATGGTACTTGTTAAGCATTTTCTATGTGCAAAGCACTGTTCTAAGCGCTGGGGGATACAAGGTGTTCAGGTTGTCCCACATGGGGCTCACAGTCTTAATCCCCATTTTACAGATGAGGGAACAGAGGCACAGAGAAGTTATGTGACTTGCCCCAAGTCACACAGCTGACAATTGGAGGAGTTGTTATTTGAACCCATGGCCTCTGACTCTAAAGCCCGTGCTCTTTCCACTGAGCCACGCTGCTTCTCTAAGTTGTTGAAGGCACATCTCCTCCAAGAGGCCTTCCCTGACTAGACCTCATTTCCTCTTTTCCCACTCCATTCTGCATCACCCTTTATTCAACCCTCCCTCTGCCCCACATCTCTTATGTACATATCTGTAATTTATTTGAATTAATGTCTGTCTCCCTCTCTAGACTGTGGCCTCGTCATGGGCAGGGAATGTGCCTACCGACTCTGTTGTGTTATACTCTCCCAAGAGCCTAGTACAGTGCTCTGCACACAGTAAGTGTTCAATAAATACCAGTGATTGACTGGTTTTCAAGGAAGAGAAGACAGGAACAATTGAAACTGAGGAGAGCACCTGGCACTCTAAAGACCTTCGCCACTTCCTCCTCCCCACCCCCACCTCTAGGATGGGAGTTTAGATTACGTTTCAATTAGGCTGGCGGCAATTTAGAAAGCAATCCATGAGATTTATAACACACATACTCTAACCCTTACTTGAACTCTTGGCCAGATAAATGAAATCTATCTGCTGCCACTGACAGGTCCTCTGCTCCGCTAAAGTGTAACGGGAGACTGTCAAATGATGCTGCCGAGCCTCTTCAATCTACCCAGCCTCCCCCCAGGGCGGACATCACTTAGGATTGGAGAAACAGACTCTGCACTGGGGCTCAGGTAACCAAGCTCATTCCCTCTCCCTCTCGGCCACCACGGACCACCCCTTCTCTTAAACCACCATCCTCTCCATCGTAGAAGCCCTCTCCAGATACTAGTCATGGTCAACTACCACCCCACCCCCAGGCTCCACCTCCAACTTCTTGAACCATTTTGATTCCTTTCTCACATTCCTTCTCTCTTTCTTGATCCCTACATTGATCCTTAAAGACTTCGATATCCACAGAGAGGTTCCTGACAACGTTACCGCTCTTCAACTCCACTGACCTCCTGCTCCAGCCCACCTCTCCCACTGACCAACTTGGATCACGCTTGATCTCATCTTCTCTAGTCACTGTACAATCTCTACCCTCACCAACTCTGAAATCCCTCTATCTTATCACAACCTCCTCACCTGCCTTCTCTCCCACACCCTTCCTCCCCATAAATCTGTCCTGTTCCTCCACAGAGACCTCCAATCTTTTAACCCCATCCAATTTTCTCAGGTCATCGTACCATGAAGTCATCATGCTCCACTTCGCCTCCATTCCCAAACTACCTTCCCTTGATGACCAAATTAACACCTCCAACTCCACCCTCTCTACTGAACTCAGCTACCCTCACTCCCCTATCCCTTCATCGATCTTCATCGATATCAATAATCCACAGCCCTGGATCATCTCCACAGTCTGCTTCCCTCACTCCTATGCATGAGCCACAGAGCGCTGCTGGAGGAAATCTAGATACCACCCACCTCAAGTTCATCCTTGTGTGCTTTAAATCTACCCTCTCCTTTGCCTACAAAATTATTTCTCCATCCTTACAGACACCCATATGGGACTGAAAGTCAGGAGACCTGGGTTCCCATCCCAGTTCTGCCACTGGCTCACTGTGGGATCTTTGGGCTAACCTTTCTGAGCCTCAGTTTCCTCTTCTGAAAATGGGGCTTACATTCTAGAAGGGAAGAAACCATAACCAACTCCTCCCTCCAAAAACCACTACCACTCAAAGGTGAAGAGACAGGCTGATGTCAAATTAATGAATCAATTATCCTTACCTTAGAAAGATCTCTCAGAAACCTGCCTGCTTTTCTTACCTCTTAGATTGTGATTATGAGCCCCAAGAGGCTCAGGGGCAGTTGCTTGTTGTGGACAGGGAATGTGCTTGTTTATTGTTATAGTGTACTCTCCCAAACACTTAGTACAGTGCTCTGCACACAGTACGCACTCAATAAATGATTGAATGAATGAATGACATTACTCTATCTCTACACTAGCACTCGGCACATAGGAAGCACTAAATACAACAATGAATCAATGGTATTTGTTGAGCGCTTACTGTGTGCAGAGAACTGTACTAAGCGCTTGGGAGAGTACAATACAACAGAGCTGGTAGACACGGTTCCTGTCCATAGGGAGCTTACATTCTAGAAGGGAAGAAACCATAACCAACTCCTCCCTCCAAAAGCCACTACCACTCAAAGGTGAAGAGACTGGCTGGTGTCAAATTAATGAATCAATTATCCCCACCTTAGAAATATCTCTCGGAAACCTGCCTTCTTCAGGTTAACCTGGGTTGTTTTATTTGGTAGGCTGATGGACAGCTGCAAAAGGAAGAACCTTCAGACTTTTTCTTCTCCCTTCCCCCATAATCATCTTCAGTCCTGGACCAAGAGACAGATTGCTTCTTTCCTAGCCCAGATGAATCCTGATTATAGGAAAGAGGAAACCTATGGGAGCAAGGAATTTGGCCGGATTCCCTATCCCCAGGCAGGGAAAATCTCTAAGCAACAGCATCAGGTTTTCAGCAAGTGCGTGTATACACACACGCAAACACTGAAAGATCAGCAGTGACCGCTTTCAGCTCAAAGACTCACTCCAGGACGCCCAACGCTGGCAGCCTCCTCAGACCTTCTTTCCGAGATGGCTCCGGAGCACGAGAAGAAGCGGCTGCTCAGGAACCACATCAATTCAAATTCAGCATCAACCCACAGTCAAAGTGAGCCTGTCTCCACCCACAAGCCAAATAATGGACTCTCTTGTCAACCAACGTCAGTCAAGAAGCCGGACTGAGACGCAAGTGTAGGCGAGAAAATCGCTGCCACGGAGGGAAGATTTTAGGGAGGCAGTGAGAGGGAAACAGGGAGAATTGGAGGGAGGGAAGAAGGGAGGGAGAGAGCACATCCAGGCCAGGAGAAGAAAGACAGTTAAGCCAACAGTCATTCTAATGTGACTAATTGGGAGAAACAGTGCTTGAGGATGTGGTAGACTTTTAGACTGTGAGCCCACTGTTGGGTAGGGACTGTCTCTATATGTTGCCAATTTGTACTTCCCAAGCGCTTAGTACAGTGCTCTGCACATAGTAAGCGCTCAATAAATACGATTGATGATGATGATGATGATGGTAGCACTGTTAAGTAAGCACTCAATAAGTACCATAAGTATTTACAAGCAACACTGTTAAGTTCTTACTCTGTGCCAAGCACTGGTGAGGGTACAAGCAGCGTGGTTCAGTGGAAAGAGCCGGGGCTTGGAAGTCAGAGGTCATGGGTTCAAATCCTGGCTCCACCACTTTGGGCAAGTCACTTAACATCTCTGTGCCTCAGTTACCTCATCTGTAAAATGGGGATTAAGACTGTGAGCCTCACGTGGGACAACCTGATCACCTTGTATCCTCCCTGGTGCTTAGAACAGTGCTTTGCATATACTGAGCGCTTAAATGCCATCATTATTATTATTATTACAAGATAATTGGTTGGACACAGTCTTACAGTCTAGGTAGGAGGGAAAACAGAAATGACCCCCGTTTTACAAATGAGGAAATGAGGGACAGAGAAGTGAAGTGACTCATCCAAGATCACAAAGACGAACGGGCATTAGAACTCAGTTTCCCTGACACCCAGGACCAGGATTTTTTTTTATGGTATTTGTTAAGTGCTTACTATGGGCCAGGCACTATACTAATCACTGGGGTAGATAGAAGCAAAGCAGGTTGGACACAGTCCCTGTCACACACGGGGCTCATAGTTTTAATCCTCATTTTACAGAATGGGGTAAAGATAAGTTAAGTGACTTGCCCAAGGTCGCACAACAGGCATGTGATAGAGCTATGATTAAAACCCAGCCAAGCCCCTGCTCTATCCAAGGGGCCATGCTGCTTCTCCTTGTAAAGTCACCCCTTGTGTCTCTCTCCCTGCCCTGAGGTCACGTCCTTGGAAGTCCCCTCAGAGATGGCAAACATTGGCCTCCGGCAACTAAGTAGGTTTCTCTCCAAACTCCCATCTATGACTAAAACAAAATATCGGCCACAGATACCCAGTAGTATTTCCACTTCGGTCCAATGAATACTAATTAGCAGTTAATAATAGCATCTTGCCCTCTGGGAGAGATCCACGGCAGGTCTGCTTTTTTCCATCCTCTCTCTTCCTCCAGTTTCAGGGAAGGGAACTAGAATTTGGCCAGAACTCACACAACCCCTGAAAGGAAGGGAGCAGAATTCTAGGGTCTGGGCCGCTGGCCTCACTAATTTTCGGGGGGCAAATCTCCAGGCCCTCCTCCAATGCCGCCTCCAACAGGAAGCCTGCCTAACCTTGATACGTTCCACTTCTAGACACTGCCTTTTCATTCATTCATTTTTTCATTCAATAGTACTTATTGGGTGCTTACTGATAGTACTTATTGGGTGCTTATTGTGTACTGAGCACTGCACTAAGCACTGAGGAGAGTACAATACAACAATAAGCTGACACATTCCTTGCCCACAATGAGCTTAAAGTCAAGATGGATTGCTTGAGACCCATTCTACCCCTTCCAAATAAGTCAAACCTGGGAAAAAAAAAATAGAAAGCCAGTTTAAAAATGGAAAGTCAGAAATCACCATTGGAGCCACGATTTTTGTGCACAATGTGGGAAATGTATTTTTCCTGCCACTTTAGAATATTCACTCCTGCAGGTTGGGGCTATGAGTGACCACTGAATAACATCTCAAATATTAAATCAGTAACCCAGATCTAAAGCTGGACAAAGAGAACTATTAAAGTGTGCGAAAAAATAGAGGAGACAATCTTTCATCGGTACATGCAAAAATCTCTGCTTCGAGAGCTCGATTTTTCCCTTTGCCCAGAAAATGCAGATTCTCCAGGTGTGGAGGGGAAGGGAAGCTTCCTCTTTCCCTTATCCGATTCTCCTCTTCAGGGAGATGCTTGCCTTGCCCGAGTGGGCTGAGGAATGAGCCACCCAGATCTCAGTGGCCACGGCACTTCCAGTCAGTTGGGACTCCAGGTCCACCCCAGCGTGCCCTGGTCCAGGCCCTGCCCGCACCCACTGGGACTGGAAAGACGCAGTGTGGATCCTGGGAACAACCGCTCCAATGAGGACGATTCTCCCAGCCATTGGAAGGTCCAAAATGGGCCCATTCACCCCCATCTTCCCGCAATGGGCTAAAGCTTCTTTGGGGTGAGTTTTGTAAAAAAAAAAAACCAAAAAAACCAAAAAAACAAAAAAAAAACCAGGGAGGGAGTTCTCTATTGCCCAGGTCTTGTCCCACATCACTATGTTGAGGAATGTTATCACAATGGTCAGCCCCACCCCAATTCAGTCTGAGGCACCCCTGTGGCCCCTCATCCTCAGTTGGAGGCCCAAGAAGAGGGAGATCTGGGTACTCACAGCCTTGAGAGGGCCTGGTTGTTCTGGAACAGCAGCTCCGGCAACACATGCAGCTGGTTTCGGTTCAGTCGTCTAGAAAACAGAAAAGGAAAGAAAGAAAAGAATATTTCACACTGCTTATTCATGCATCAATCGTATTTACTGAGCACTTACTGTGTGCAGAGCACTGTACTAAGCGCTTGGAAAGTACAACTCAACAACAAATAGAGACAACCCTACCCAACAATGGGCTCACAGTCTCTGGGATCTCCTTCACTCACAAAGCAAAGGACAAAACTACCTATTTTTTCCAGCTCTTTCTGCCCATCTAATCCCAGCTATTTATTATTTCTTTTACAGCGTGGCTTAGTGGAAAGAGCCTGGGCTTGGGAGTAAGAGGTCGTGGGTTCTAATTCTGGCTCCGCCACTTGTCTGCTTAACTTCTCTGTGCCTCAGTTACCTCATCTGGAAAATGGGGATTAAGACTTTGAGCCCCACGTGGGACAAGCTGATAACCTTGTATCTACCCCAATCTCTCATCCTATTCCAACTGGATTACTGCATCAGCCTCCTCTCTTACCTCCCATCCTCCTGTCTCTCCCCACTTCAGTCTATACTTCACGCTGCTGCCCGGATCATCTTTGTGCAGAAACTCTCTGAGCATGTTACTCCCCTCCTCAAAAGTCTCCAGTGGCTACCAATCAACATATGCATCAAGCAAAAACTCCTCACTCTCAGCTTCAAGGTTCTCCATCCCCTCACCCCCTCCTACCTCACTTCCCTTCTCTCCTTCTCCAGGCCAGCCCGCACCCTCTGCTCCTCTGCCACCACTAACCTCTTCACCGTGCCTTGTTCTCGCCTGTCCCGCCGTTGACCCCCGGCCCACATCTTCCCCTTGGCCTGGAATGCCCTCCCTTCACACATCCGCCAAGCTAGCTCTCTTCCTCCCTTCAAAGCCCTACTGAGAGCTCACCTCCTCCAGGAGGCCTTCCCAGACTGAACCCCCCTTTTCCTCTCCTCCTTCCCCTCCCAACAGCACCTGTATATATGTTCGTACAGATTTATTACTCTATTTATTTTACTTGTACATATTTACTATTCTATTTATTTTCTTAATGATGTGCATCTAGCTTTATTTCTACTTATTCTGATGTCTTGACACCTGTCCACATGTTTTATTTTGTTGTCTGTCTCCCCCTTCTAGACTGTGAGCCCGTTGTTGGGTAGGGACCGTCTCTATACGTTGCCAACTTGTACTTCCCAAGTGCTTAGTACAGTGCTCTGCACACAATAAGCGCTCAATAAATACAATTGAATGAATGAATGAATACCCCAGTGCTAAGAACAGTGCTCGGCACATAGTAAGCACTGTGAGCCCACTGTTGGGTAAGGACTGTCTCTATATGTTGCCAGCTTGTACTTCCCAAGCACTTAGTACAGTGCTCTGCACACAGTAAGCACTCAATAAATATGATTGATTGATTGATAGTAAGTGCTTAACAAATGCCATCATTATTATTATTATTATTAAAATTTATGATATTTGTTAAGCACTTACTATGTGTCAAACACTATTCTAAGCGATGAGGTAAGTACAGTACGTGTTAATTAGGTCAGGCACAGTACCTGCCCCACATGGGGCTCACGCTCTAAGGATGAGGGAGAACAGCGATTGAATCCCCATTTATGCTACTAAAGCACAGAGAAGAGAAGTGACTAGCCCAAGGTCCCACAGCAAGCAATTGGCAGAGCTGGGATTAGACAAGCGCTTAGTACGGTGCTCTGCACACAGTAAGCACTCAATAAATATGATTGAACGAATGAACCCAGGGCCTCTGATTCCCAGGCCTGAGCTCTTTCCAATAGGTCATGCTGCTTCCCAGATGGTAAGGTCCTTGAAGGCAAGGGAACATGTCTTCTAATTCTATCATACTTTTGGAATAGTGCTCTAGCCATAGCAGGTGCTCAATAAATGCTACCGATCAGCTGACTAATGAGCACGTTGGACGGCTAGGTCACAGTCAAAGCTGTGTGCTTTAAAATCCTTTCACACAGGATGGGCTAAAATGCTGGCCGGATCATTCATGGGAAGGAAAGAACAGAAGAACTCTGAATCTCCAAACTAGAACAGATGTGCCAGCACCTAGTTTTACCCAGTGCCATGCCACACTGCTCTCGTGGCTCAGTGGAAAGAGCACAGGCTTTGGAGTCAGAGGTCATGGGTTCAAATGCCGGCTCTGCCATTTGTCACTGTGTGACTTTGGGCAAATCACTCAGCTTCTCTGTGCTTCAATTACCTCATCTGTAAAATGGGGATTAAGACTGTGAGCCCCCCGTGGGACAAGCTGATCACCTTGTAACCTCCCCAGCGCTTAGAACAGTGCTTTGCACATAGTAAGCACTTAATAAATGCCATTATTATTATTATCAGCGCTTAGAACAGTGCTTTGCACATAGTAAGCGCTTAATACCATTATTATTATTATTATTATTATTATTATTATTATTTCAACCTGACTCAATCTTGACTTGGGTAAGACTCTGGGCATCAGGTTTAGCTGGGACTACTGAGAACTGTTCCAAGCGATCCCTGCATCCTGGCTGAAGTGTCTAATCAATCAATCAATTGGATTTATTGGGGGCTCACTATATACAGAGCACTGTACTAAGCATTTGGGAAAATAGAATAATACTAATAATAACAATAATAACCATGGCATTTGTTACACGCTTAACTATGCGCCAGGCACTGTACTGAGCACTGGAGTGGATACAAGCAGATCAGGTTGGATGCAGTCCCTGTTCTGTGAGGGGCACAGTCTCAATCCCCATTTTACAGATGAGGTAACTGAGGTCCAGAGAAGTGAAGTGACTTGCCCAAGGTCACACAGCAGACAAGTGGCGGAGCTGGGAATAGAACCCATGACCTCTGGAATCCCAGGTCCATGCCTATCCACTACACCATGCTGCTTCTCCCCCATTCCCCCTGGATTGCTCTGAATTCAGAAAGGTTGTTTTGAGTCCTATCAATCAATCAATCACTGATATTTACTGAGCACCTATTATGTGCTCAGCACTTGACTTAGCGCTTGGGAAAATACAATAAAGCTGGTAGACATGATCCCTGCCCACAAGGAGCTTCCAGCCTACACTTAAGCACTTAACTAAACCCATCCTCAGCACTCAAGTCTAGACTGTGAGCCCACTGTTGGGTAGGAACTGTCTCTATGTGTTGCCAACTTGTACTTCCCAAGCGCTTAGTACAGTGCTCTGCACACAGTAAGCGCTCAATAAATACGATTTATGATGATGATGATGTCTATTCAGATGCTCAATTATCACCTTCGGTCACTCTAATTGTTATACTCTTGTCCGTCTCCCCCCTTAGACTGTAAGATCTTTATGGGCAAGAACTTGTCACTTCTTTGTTTTGTACTTTCCAAGCGATTAGTGCAGTGCTCAATAAGTGCTGTTACTACTAGTAGCAGTTTCATGTCATGCATGTCATGTCTGCTCCATAAATCTCCAGAAGCCAAAGCTTCTGACCCTAGAGAGGAACTGGTTTGGCCCTTCTTGACCAGAGTAAAGCACTGCTCTGTCCCATCTGCTCCATCAGTCTCTTGCAGAAAATGAAGCCAAAAGCACTGGGGGAAACTCATCCACCTGTCTTCACCCTGGGAGAGGTGTGGGACCATTCAGGGAGAGCATGGCCAACCCAAAATATAGGTTATAACTGCATGGGAGGTAATTATAATAATAATAATAATAATAATTAATAATGGCATTTATTAAGCACTTACTATGTGCAAAGCACTGTTCTAAGCTCTGGGGAGGTTACAAGGGGATCAAGTTGTCCCACAGGGGACTCATGGTCTTAATCCCCCATTTTACAGATGAGGTAACTGAGGCACAGACAAGTTAAGTGACTTGCCCAAAGTCATACAGCTGACAACTGGCAGAGCTGGGATTTGAACCCATGACCTCTGACTCCAAAGCCCGGGCTCTTTCCACTAAGCCATGCTGAGGTGCTAGCCAATCAAGCTTCCATACCCCGGACAATCCACTGATTCAAGGGGCTGACAGGAATTTCAAAGGACAAAAATAAAGACTTCTAAAGGATAAACTGTTTGGAAGCAGAGTTTCCAGCCCTGCTGTGCTTTCAACACCCCTGGAAATCTTCCCGTAAATCACTCAAGTTCTAAATTGGCCCAAGGTCAGGAAAAGAGATGGAACCTGGGAAGGGATCGTGTCTACCAATCAATCAATCAATCGTATTTATTGAGCGCTTACTGTGTGCAGAGCACTGTACTAAGCGCTTGGGAAGTACAAGTTGGCAACATATAGAGACAGTCCCTACCCAACAGTGCGTTCACAGTCTAAAAGGGGGAGACAGAGAACAAAACCAAACATACTAACAAAATAAACAAAATAAAAAGTCTACCAACTCTTTTCCATTTTACTCTTCCAAGCGTTTAGAACAGCGCTCTGCACACAGTAAGCGCTCAATAAATACCACTGATTGATTGATTAACAAGAGGGCGAAAGAAGGAATTTAGGGCAAGAGAGAGCCCTATTTACTGAGACATGGCTTCAAATGGGCCAGCTGAAAAAGAAGTCCAACTGAACTGGAAAAATCCACCAAAAAGAGTTACAGCTTCTTCAAGGGGCATCGTATGAACTCTGATCTCGATGGATTGGAAGAATGAGGCTCAACCAGACGGAATGTCGGAAACAATGCCGACGGAGCTCGGGACGAGTCGGTGGCTCCAGGGCGCTTAGCACAGGCTGCTATTCACCCACTATTCATACCAACAAATTCCTCCCATGCCAACCCGAAAGAGAAGCCTACTGATTTATCCTCCCCCTTTCAAAAGCTGCGGGCTAGCCACCGAAGAACCGGAGCCACTGCCTCCCTGCAGGAGCCCACGCCAGCCCTGGGAGCCAAGCCAACCCCTTTCTTCCCACAGAAGCTCAGCGGCTACTTCCCAGTAAAGACCGCACAAGCCAGTGATGGTAGGAAAGGGACAAAGAGCCCAGGAGAATTTCTGAGACTCCAGTACAAATCTAGGGAGCCAGGTGGGATGGACCCAATGCATTCTCAGTGCGCAGAGCCCTGAACTCAGAACTTGGGTGAGTACAAAAAATAAATATAATCAATAATAATGGCATTTATTAAGCGCTTACTATGTGCAAAGCACTGTTCTAAGCGCTGGGGAGGTTACAAGGGGATCAGGTGTCCCACGTGAGGCTCACAGTCTTCATCCCCATTTTCCAGATGAGGCAACTGAGGCACAGAGAAGTGAAGTGACTTGCCCATAAATCAATTAATGGTATGCACTGAACACTTCACTGTGGGCAGAGCACTGTATTAAAATGTAAGCGCTTAGTACAGTGCTCTGCACCCAGTAAGGGCTCAATAAATAAGATTGAATGAAAATGTACTCATTCATTCATATTTATTGAGCACTTACCATACGCAGAGCGCTTGGAAAGTACTATTTGAGCTCTTAGTACAGTGCTTTGCACATAGTAAATTATCAAATATGATTGAATTGAAGTACTTGGGAGAATACAATCAGTGCCACTTATTAAGCACTTATTGTGTGTAATAATAATAATAGTGGCATTTGTTAAGCACTTACTATGTGCCAGCCACTGTACTAAGTGCTGGGGTGGATGCAAGCAAATCGAGTTGGACCCAGTCCCTGTCCTACGTGGGGCTCACAGTCTCAATCCCCATTTTACAGATGAGGTCACTGAGGCCCAGAGAAGTGAAGTGACTTGCTCAGGGTCACTGTACCAAGCACTTGGGGGAATATGATAGAATGGTATTACTGAGCACTTAACGGGTTCAGAGCACTTGGGAGAGCAGAATGTAGCAGAGTTGGTACACACATTCCCACGACAAGCAGCTTACAGTTGAGAGTTGCCAACTTGTACTTCCCAAGCGCTTAGTACAGTGCTCTGCACACAGTGAGCACTCAATAAATATGATTGAATGAATGAATGAATGAGAGGGGGAGACCCTCATTAAAATAAATTACAGCTATATACATTAGAGTTGTGGGGCTAAACATGGGATAAAGAGTTTGTGTTGTACTCTCCCAAGCGCTGAGCACAGTGTTCTGCACACAGTAAGCGCTCAATAAATATGACTGACTGGTTTGCAGGCACTAGCCCTGCCCTCAAGGAGCTTACAGTTTAGCAGAGCAGGCTGGACCTTGTAAAGAGTACAGTACTGGGAGTCAGAGGTCATGGGTTCTAATCCCAGCTCCGTCACTTGTCTGCTGTGTTACCTTGGGCAAATCACTTTGCTTCTCTGTGCCTCAGTTACCTCATCTGTAAAACGGGGACTGAGACTGTGAGCCCCACATGGGACGGGGACTGTGTCCACCACGGTTTGCTTATATCCAACCCAGAGCTTAATAAAGTGCTTGGCACAAAGTAAGCGCTTAGGAAATACCATAAATATATATATTGAAGATAGGGTACTTCCCTCTGGCACATCCAAAGACATGAGATTATATCCCACCCCTTCTGCCCAGCCTCCCCTGAGCAAGCTCGTGTATAAAGGAATTGGTGCCTTGTTTTGATGTCTGTCTCCCCGCTTCTAGACCGTGAGCCCGCTGTGGGCAGGAATTGTCTCCCTTTGTTGCTGAGTTGTACTTTCCAAGCACTTAGTACAGTGCTCTGCACACAGTAAGTGCTCAATAAATACAATTGAAAGATGGAAGTAATTTCGTATCCACATCAAATAATAATGGGTAGGACATTAATGATAGGTAGGGCAATATGACCTGGTGGAAAAATCCTCGGACTGAAGTCAGAAGGCCTGGGCTCCAATCCCAGCTCTCCCACTTTCCTGCTGGAAGACCTTGGACATGTCACTTGACCTCTCTGAGTTTCAGTTTCCCCTTCTGATAACTGGGTATTAAATACCAGTTCTCCCTCCCTCTTAGATGGTGATCCCCGAGTGGGACAGGGATCGGATGTTGATCTAATGATCAATCAATCAATTGTATTTATTGAAAGCTTACTATGCTCAGAGCACTGTGCTTGGGAGAGTCCAATATAACAGTGTTGGTAGACACATTCCCGGCCCACAATGGGCTGACAGTCTAGAGTCTAATGATCTTGTACCCGTCACAGGGCATGTAATTAGAGAAGCAGCATGGCTTAGAGGAAAGAGCACAGGGTTGGGAGTCAAAGAATGTGGGTTCTAATCCTGACTCTGCCACTTGTCTGCTGTGTGACCTTGAGAAAGCCATTTAACTTCTCTGTGCCTCAGTTGCCTCATGTGTAAAATGGGGATTAAGACTGTAAGCCCCACGTGGGACAACATGATGACCTTGTATCTACCCCAGTGCTTACAACAGTACTTGGCACACGGTAAGTTCTTAACAAATGCCATTATTATTATTATCATTATTATGTAATAAACACCTATCAAGTACCATCATTAATATTTATTGAGTACCCCCTCTGTAATATCTATATTAATATTTACTCAACGTGCACTCTGCAAGACACTGACCTGGGCTGGGAAAGGACATGCAGGGAATATCTACCAAGGGAGACAATTTACCAGCCCCAAGACAGTCTAACTGGATTGTTCCACTAAAACCTCTCATTTGTGTTTATTTTCAACACCTCCTTACACAAAGTCAAACTAACAAAATCCAGCCAGGAATCATGACTTCTGACAATCAATCAGTGGTATTTATTGAGTGTTAACTGTGTGCAGAGCACTGTAGTAAGTGCTTGGGACAGCACAATACAACAGAATTGATAGATGAGTTCCCTGCCCACAAGAAACTTACTGTGTAGAAAGGGAGAAAGACATTAATAAAAGTCCAAAAATTACAGGTATGAATATAAGTGCTGTGGGGTGAATATCGAGTGCTTAAAGGGAAAATTAAATGGTAAAGGGTACTGAGAAGCAGCGTGGCTCAGTGGAAAGAGTATGGGCTTGGGAGTCTGAGGTCATGGGTTCTAATCCTGGCTCTGCCACTTGTCTGCTGTGTGACTTTGGGCAAGTCACTTCACTTCTCTGTGCCTCAGTGACCTCATCTGGAAAATGGGGATGAAGACTGTGAGCCCCACGTGGGACAATCTAATCAGCTTGTATCCCCCCAGAGCTTAGAACAGTGCTTTGCACATAGTAAGTGCTTAACAAATACCATCATTATTATTATTATTATTATTATAGATCCTGACAAACTCCCCCAACACCCTGCATTCATTCATTCATTCAATCGTATTTGAGCGCTTACTGTGCTTGAGTGCTTACAAGTTGGCAACATACAGAGACGGTCCCTACCCAACAGTGGGCTCACAGTCTAGAAGGGGGAGACAGAGAACAAAACAAAAACATATTAACAAAATAAAATAGAATAAATCTGTACAAATAAAATAAATAGAGTAATAAATATGTACAGACATATATACATATATACAGGTGCTGTGGGAAGGGGAAGGAGGTAAGGCGGGGGGATGGCGAGGGGGAGGAGGGGGAGAGGAAGGAGGTTTTAGGGTCCCAGCTCTTCATCATCATCATCAATCGTATTTATTGAGCGCTTAATGTGTGCAGAGCACTGTACTAAGCACTTGGGCAGTACCCACCCCCTCCCCCCAGTTCCCTAGACAACTCTGCTACAGGATCTCCACATTGAAAGTGTAAGTATAGCAAAGATAGTTTCCTAGATGCCAGTGCAAGCCTACAGCCCCTACCCTGCCAGCCTCATCCAGCATTTGGTTACAGAGTTTTTGACTTTGTTTCTGTTGTTTTTTAATGGAATTTGTTAAGTGCTTACTAGGTGCCAGGCACTGTACTAAACACTGGAGTAGATACACGCTAATTAGAGTAGACACAGTCCCACACGGGGCTCAGAGTCTTAATCGCCATTTTACAGATGAAGTAACTGAGGCCCAGAGAAGTGAAGTGATTTGCCCAAGGTCACAGGGCAGACAAATGGCAGAGCCGGGGTTAGAACCCAAGTACTTCTGATTCCCAGGCTCGTGTTGACCAAAGTTCATTCATTCACTCAATCGAATTTATTGAGTGCTTACTGTGTGCAGAGCACTGTACTAGGTGCTTGTTGGGAAATACAATACAACAATAAACAGACAAATTCCCTGCCCACAGTGAGCTTACAGTCTGACAGGGTCGGGGAGAGAGACAGACATCAATACAAATAAATAAATTGCAGATATGTACATAAGTACTGTGGGGCTGGGAGCGGGAAGAACAAAGGGAGCAAATCAGGGTGAGGCAGAAGGGAGTGGGAGAAGAGGAAAGGTGGGGGCTTAGTCTGGGAAGGCCACTTGGAGATGTGCCATCAATAAGGCTTTGAAGCATAGAATCAGCGTGGCTCAGTGGAAAGAGCCCGGGCTTGGGAGTCAGAGGTCATGGGTTCAAATCCCAACTCCACCACTTGTCAGTTGTGTGACTTTGGGCAAATCACTTAAGTTCTCTGTGCCTCAGTTCCCTCATCTGTAAAATGGGGATTAAGACTGTGAGCCCCATGTGGGACAATCTGATTACCTTGTATCCCCCCCCAGCACTTAGAACAGTGCTTGGCACATAGTAAGCGCTTAACAAATGCCATCATTATTATTTAAAATGGGGGAGATTAATTGTCTGTCTGATTTGAGGAGGGAGGGCGTTCCAGGCCAGAGGCAGGACATGGGCGAGGGGTCGGCAGAGAGATAGGCGAGATTGAGGCACGGTGAGAAGGTTGGCATTAGAGGAATGAAGTGTATGGGCTGGGCTGTAAGAGAGTAGTGAGGTGAGGTAGGAGGGGGCAAGGTGATGGACTGCTTTAAAGCCAGTGGAAAGGAGTTTTTGTTTAATGGGGAGGTAGATGGGCAACCACTGGAGTTTTCTGAGGAGCGGGATGACTTGTCCTGAACGTTTTTGTAGAAAAATGATCTGGACAGTAGAATGAAGTATGGACTGGAGTGGGGAGAGGCAGGAGGCTAGGAGGTCATCAAGGAAGCTGATGCAGTCATCTAGATGGGGTAGGATGCGTGACTGTATTAACATGGTAGCAGTTTGGATGGAGAGGAAAGGGCAGATTTTAGCAATATTGTTAAGGTGGGACTATCAGGATTTAGTGATAGATTGAATATGTAGGTTGAGTAAGAGAGAGGAGTCAAGGATAACATCAAGGTTATGGGCCTGTGAGACAGGAAGGATTGTGGAGTCATCTACAATCAATCAATTGTATTTATTGAGCACTTACTGTGTGCAGAGCACTGTACTAAGCGCTTGGGAAATACAAGTTGGCTACATCTAGAGACAGTCCCTACCCAACAGTGGGCTCACAGTCTAGAAGGGGGAGACAGAGAACAAAACCAAACATATTAACAAAATAAAATAAATAGAATAGATATGTACAAGTAGAATAAATAAATAGAGTAATAAATATGTACAAACATATATACATATACACAGGTGCTGTGGGGAAGGGAAGGAGGTAAGACGGGGGGGATGGAGAGGGGGATGAGGGGGAGAGATCTACAGTGATGGGAAAGTCAGGGGGACGTCAAGGTTTGGGTGAGAAGATTGAAAAGTTATGTTTTGGACATGTTAAGCTTGAGGTGACGGGAGGACATCCAAGTAGAGATGTTAGAGAGACCAGGGCTGGAGATGTAGATTTGGGTTTACCATTGCCCTCCACCCCAAGGACCAAAAGACATCTGCCCATTATGATCAGCGTAGCAAGGCCTGCTGGATCTGAACAACTTTTCAGAACATCAGGCAGCATCTTGGGTAGGGCTTGCTCTGGCTAGGAGAGGGAAATGTGAGCTCCTTAGTGGCATTGATCGTGTTTCCAGCTCTGCAAATATTAAGAGCTCAAAAATGCTTTTGATTGATTGACTGATAAAGCCAGAAGTCTTCTAAAGTGATCAGTCTTGATCCTGATAATCTCCTGCTTCTATAACTGCATTGAAAGAGAAGGAGGGAAGGGATGGAGTGTGAGAGACTGGGAAAAAAGGGAGGGGGGGGGACAAACAAGGAGGGGGGAGGGAGGGAAAGGAGGAAATATGGGGAAAGGGGACAGGGAGGGTCAGGTGGAATGGGAGAGAAAGGGGGCATCTACTGAGTTGTAAATGGGGTGATTTTTTTTATGCAAACTTCGAGTCACTCGGGGCTGGAGAAAGCTGATCAACATGGAGGCAGGGAGGCCCTCCAGGAAGAAGAGACCTGAAAGCCACAGAAGCAGCCAGTGCCAACCCACTGCCACCATTTCTGGCAGTGCCAACTCAGAGCATGGATTACCTGGAAGCTTCCCTGTAGGCAGAGCACCAAACTCTTTAAGGAACCCTCCTACAATCCTCATCTCACAATCCTGGGGAGGAGCATGGAGGGAAGTTTGGTTTGGGGGTGGGGGAGTTGGGTTCTCTATCCCGGATTCAGAAACTAAGGCCCAGAGAAGACCACAGAGTAAATCAGCAGCCGAGTCCAAACACAAACATTCTCCCCTCTTCATTCCCACAGGCGCATTTCCCATTGCTCCCTGGATCTGCCACTGAACCTTTATCCCAAGGCATGGATGAAACTAAGGCTTTAAGGAAAAAAGCGGAGGGAGCAAAATAGCTAATTCCCTCCGGGTGCTTCTGTTTGCTCAGCTTTTCGCCCTGTGGGAGCTTTAGAGCCCTCCTCTGCAGAAGCTTCCCAAAAAAGCTGGGTCACAGAACCTTACCCTACTCCAGAGTCACAGTGGAAATGGTGTTTGGTGAGCGCCCACTGAGTGCAGATTATCATAGAGACAAAGCACAGAGGTCAACAGGGCGGAGCAGCCTTCCCCATTCCCTAACCCCTGACCCGACCGAGATCCGGAAACCTGACCTTGCCGGCAACCCTAGCAGCAAGCCTATGACCTGTAATCCATGACCTCAGGTCATCCGGTTTCCTTCTGAGGGCTAAAAGTGCCACCCCTGAGTGGTCTCAACGCTCTAAATCTCCTTTCTCAGATTCCCTTTGGGGCCCCCTGACCACGCTGGGCCCAGGGAGGAGATGAGACTCCAGACTACCATGAATCAGGGGGCAGACCCCAACAGAGAGGGTCCCTTGACTCTGTAAGGGGTTCCTTCTGATCAGGACTGCTCTATTCCCTACACTCTTCCCTCCCTCCCCCAAATCGCATGGATACTCACAGTCTTTCCAGCTCTTTCATGTCATCAAATGCTCCTCGCTCTACCACTCCGATCTGGTTTTCCATCAGCTGCCTAGTGAAGCAAAGAGACAGAGACTGCTACAGGGCAAGGGCGGGGGGCTCTGGAGAAGGAAGGAAGGGGAGCTTTGAAGCGGGAAGGAAGGGGAGCACTCTGGAGCAGGAAGGAAGCGGGAACTCTGGAGCAAGGAGGGCCAGGAGACAGTGGACACCCAAATCGCTGGCAATGAAATAAGAAGTAGTTAAGTAGACATACTAAGGGTAGACTTCCCTGGATTAGTGGATAAGAGCACAGGTCTGGGAGTCAGTGGGACCTGGGTTCTAATCCAGCTCTACCACTTGCCTGCTTGCCTCCTCCAGGAGGCCTTCTCAGACTGAGCCCCTTCCTTCCTCTTCCCTTCGTCCCCCTCTCCATCGCCCTCTTCTTACCTCCTTCCCTTCCCCACAGCACCTATATATATGTATATATGTTTGTACATATTTATTACTCTATTTATTTATTTTACTTGTACATATCTATTCTATTTATTTTATTTTGTTAGTATGTTTGGTTTTGTTCTCTGTCACCCCCTTTGAGACTGTGAGCCCACTGTTGGGTAGGGACTGTCTCTATATGTTGCCAACTTGTATTTCCCAAGCGCTTAGTACAGTGCTCTGTACACAGTAAGTGCTCAATAAATACAACTGATTGATTGATTGACTATGTGATCTTGGGCAAGTCATTTCACTCTCTGTGCCTCAGTTACCCCATCTGTAAAATGGGGGATTTAGACTGTGAGCCCCTTGTGGGACAGGGACTGTGAGCCCGCTGTTGGGTAGGGACCGTCTGTATATGTTGCCAACTTGTACTTCCCAAGCGCTTAGTACAGTGCTCTGCACACAGTAAGTGCTCAATAAATACGATTGAATGAATGAATGAATGTGTCCAACATGATTAGTTTGTACCTGCCCCAGCACTTTGAACAGTGCTTGACACATAGTGAGCGCTTAACAAATACCATCATCATCATCATTATTACTATTAAAGAGAGGGGAGATGGTGGGAAAGGGGAGAAGGGGACATCCCATCTTCCTCCTCCTCCTTTCCCATTTCCTCCCCCTCCCCTTTTGGACACTCTATCCCGGCTCATCCCCCAGGGGTATTTTCCTGATACCCACTCCACCCACTATGGAGACCACCGTTCTTGAAGAGTGATATCGGGGACATTCCCACTCCTTGCTGCACCCCAAAAGGGTAAAATATCTTGAAAGCACCCAGCCAAGGCCTCCCGCAGCCGAAATCACTTCCTCCCAGCTCCAGGGAGAGAGGGGCAGAGGGATCTCATGGAAAGGCAAGGGCAGGGAGGGAGGGAGGGAGGGAGGAAGAGAAGGAAACAGGGAGACACTCACAGCACCCGAAGCTGCTTCAGGCCCGCGAAGTCGTTCTTGCTGATCCGGGTGATGTTGTTCCCGTTGAGCTCTCTACAGGTAGAGAAAGAGAAGAAATGATTGTGGAACTTGTTAAACCGCTGTACTAAGTGGTTAAAATCTACTAAAATCTACTAATCTACTAAAATGTACTAAGCAGATAAAAGATTGTCAGGTTGAACATGGTCCCTGACCCACATGGGATCCACATTCTAAAGGGACAGGGAAAAACCAGCATTGAATCCCCATTTTACAGATGGGGAAACTGAGACTCAGAGTCAGATTTGAGGAGGGAGGGCATTCCAGGCCAGAAGGAAGACATGGGCAAGGGGATGGTCACCGGGGCCGAACCTCACCCTCTGAGGTGGACCTTGTACATACTTACTATTCTATTTATTTTATTCTGTTAATATGTTTTGTTTTGTTGTCTGTCTCCCCCTTCTAGGCTGTGAGCCCGCTGTTGGGTAGGGACTGTCTCTATATGTTGCCAACTTATACTTCCCCAGTGCTTAGTACAGTGCTCTGCACACAGTAAGCACTCAATAAATATGATTGAATGAAAGGCAGAGAGATAGATGACATCAAAGTACAGTGAGAAGGTTAGCATTAGAAGAGCAAAATGTGTGGGCTGGGTGTAGAAGAGGTGAGGTAGGATGGGGCCAGGCGATTGAGCGCTTTAAAGCCAATGCTGAGGAGTTTAATAATAATAATGATGATGATGGCATGTATTAAGCGCTTACTATGTGCAAAGCACTGTTCTAAGCACTGGGGAGGTTACAAGGCAATCAGGTTGTCCCACAGGGGGCTCACAGTCTTTATCCCCATTTTACAGATGAGGTAACTGAGGCTCAGAGAAGTTAAGTGACTTGCCCAAAGTCACACAGCTGACAATTGGCGGAGCCAGGATTTGAACCCATGATCTCTGATTCCAAAGCCCGTGCTCCTTCCACTGAGCCACACTGCTTCTCTGTTTCTGATACGGAGTTGGATGGGCAACCACTGGAGGTTCTTGAGGCCTCACTGCTTCCCCATCCTTTGGTGAGCAGCAGCTTTGAAGAGGCTTTAGCCCACAGTGCCCCACTATCTATGCCACCCTTGCTCCATGACATTTCAGGGACAAGAGGGTGGGCAAGGTTCCCTTCCCCTGGCAGGGACACATGAGACAGGACAATTCAGGGGTGAGGCAAGGCAGGCGGGCATAAACCAGGTAGGAACCAGCTATTGGCCCCTGGATCTCTGACCCCAAGGGTCCAACAGCCCCGTCTGCCACAGGCCAAACACAGTTCAAAAGTTCCTGACCAACAGCCCCAGGCATATTCCCCCTGATGGTGGTGTGGGGGAGCATCACCTTACTGCATGATCCTGGGTAAGTCACTTCCCCTCAATATGATTGATGGATTGGTTGATATAAATACAAAACAGCAAACCTAGAGGTGCCCAGGCAGTGAATTGCTAAGCCTAGAGATGCCAGCCAACCCTGAGCCCTAACAAGTCCCTGCAAAAATTAAGCGCTGAGGAAACCCCTAAAAAAGATTGAAGAATCTTCTCTCTGATCTCCCATCCTCGTGTCTCTCTCCACTTCAATCCATACTTCATGCTGCTGCCCGGATTATCTTTGTCCAGAAACGCTCTGGACATATTACTCCCCTCCTCAAAAACCTCCAATGGCTACCGATCAATCTGCGCATCAGGCAGAAACTCCTCACCCTGGGCTTCAAGGCTGTCCATCCCCTCGCCCCCTCCTACCTCACCTCCCTTCTCTCCTTCTACTGCCCGGCCCGCACCCTCCGCTCCTCCACCACTAATCTCCTCACTGTACCTCGCTCTCGCCTGTCCCGCCATCGACCCCCGGCCCACGTCATCCCCCGGGCCTGGAATGCCCTCCCTCTGCCCATCCGCCAAGCTAGCTCTCTTCCTCCCTTCAAGGCCCTGCTGAGAGCTCACCTCCTCCAGGAGGCCTTCCCAGACTGAGCCCCTTTTTTCCTCTCCCCCTCATCCCCCTCTCCATCCCCCCGTCTTACCTCCTTCCCTTCCCCACAGCACCTGTATATATGTATATAGGGTTGTACATATTTATTACTCTATTTATTTATTTATTTTACTTGTACATTTCTATCCTACTTATTTTATTTTGTTGGTATGTTTGGTTCTGTTCTCTGTCTCCCCCTTTTAGACTGTGAGCCCACTGTTGGGTAGGGACTGTCTCTATGTGATGCCAATTTGTACGTCCCAAGCGCTTAGTACAGTGCTCTGCACATAGTAAGCACTCAATAAATACGATTGATTGATTGATTGATTGATTGAAGAATCCTGCTTTTGTGAATTTAGACTTCCCCTCTAACTCATAGCATCTTTTCATTCTCTGTGCCCTACAAACCATGCTATCTGCCATTAAAAAGAAGGAAGTGATGTCTTAAAATGATAAGAAATTGTTTACCGATACTAAGATTATTTTCTTATTGATGGGACTGCTTCTTATCTAAAATAATTTTCTTTATTGATGGGGCTTTTCTAATAGAGTAGCTTATAGCTTGCAAATAAACTCAACAATTGCAAAGGAAGATTATCACCTGGGTATTCACAGCGGCTGAGTATTCAGTTATTTTTTCTAACAAGAGTATGCACTATGTTGCTCAGAATCAAACTATAATTAATGGCTGTATTTTATGGATGTTTAGATATGGAGATAGTCTGTGGAGACACATGGCTAAATATATGCAGGGTGACATTTCCTTCCCATTACTATTTTCTGTTAAGTGCTTAGAACAGTGCTCTGCACGCAGTAAGCACTCAATAAATATGACTGAATGAATGAATGAATGCGCTGCTTGTTCCCATTCCCAGCTGCTGCAGAGGTGGACCCCAGCATCTGGGGTGGGAATGGCAACCGATCCCAGACATTCGGAGTGGCCAAGCTTGTTTCTTCCCCTCTCCCTCACCGGGGTAACCAGGGGACAAGACGTGGTCTCTTTGCAGCCCCAAACACTGGAAGCTCCCTACATCCCTGCCCCCCGCCCCAGTGGGCCCTACCCAGTGATGAATGATGTATTTAAATCAAAGGATCATTTTGAGGGTGGGGAGCCCCCTGCACTTCTGCCCTTAAACAAAACTAAGGCCCTGAGGAGGAGGGACTGTGTACATAGGGCAGGCTGCCAGGGGGCTAGAGAGAAAGCCCCCTACAACAAAGCCACTGGAGAAGGTGAAAGGAAACAGCGAAGCCAGAAGGATTAGGAAAAGCCCACACACATTCTGGGCCCTCCCTCAAGCTTGTACCACTCACAAGAGTAGTTTGGATACTATCACTGCCTCCCACCCCTCCACTTCCCTCCTCTTTTACCCCCAGAAGCCTTGTTTAGAGGGGGAAGCCAGACCTCGCTGAAGTCCTGGGGGCAGGGTCACCAGGGCCCAACCTCACCCTCTGAGCCAGAGGTCAGGTCGGGAGGGTGGGGGGGGGGGGGGGGCACCAGGGGAGGGCACATATGAGGAAGGGGAGAAGAGGAGGAGGAAGAGGGAGGAAGAGGGAGGATGGGATGAGGAGGAGGTAGGAAGAAGGAGGAAAAGGGAAGAAGAGGAAGGGGGGAGGAACAGGGAAGAGAAGGAGGAAAGGGGAAGAAGAGGAGGGAGAAAGAGAAGGATGGGGAAGGAAGGGGTAGGAAGATAAGGGGGGATGGAAGGGGTAGAAAAGAGGGAGAGGAAGGGAGGGGGAGGGAGGAGGAGGAGTGGGGATGAGGGGTAGGAAGAGGAGGAGGAGGGGGATGAGGGGATAAGGGGGGAGGAAAGAGGAGAAGGATGGGGGGAGGAGGATGAAGGGAGGAGAGGGGGAAGGAGTAGAAAGATCAGATAGACAGAGAGAGGAAAGGGTCAGTCAGCCCCATCTTTAAAGAATTTTGATAAAGTGATAAAAGGTTCCACACAACTCCTCTCCCATAGGATTTGAGAGTTAATCTATTACCCCTGCTCTCCCCCATAATATATTCCCCATCCTCTCCCCCACCCCAGCCAAGCAAGATGGGGAGAAGGTGCCTAGCAGGGTTCAAGGACTTAAACCACTCCTCAAAGTCCACCAGTCAGTCACTGGGAAAACCCTTGGAGAAGAGGAAGGGGGAGAAGCAGGTAGTGTTCTGGGGGCCGGGGAATAAAAGGAGAGGTGGAGGGAAAGAAAGAAAATGGGGACCACCAATCCTCATCCCCAGGGTAAAGCAAAATGGCAGAGAAAAACACCAGAAGACACCACCACTTAGTGCTCCAGCAGTTAGAACAGTGCTTTGCACATAGTAAGCACTTAACAGATACCATCATTATTACTATTACTATTAATAATAATGGCATTATTCATAATAATAATGATATATGTTAAGTACATACTATGGGCCAAGGACTGGGGTAGACATAAGATAATCAAGTCAGACAAAATCCCTGTCCCTCATGTATCTATGTGGGAGGGAGAACAGGTATTTAGTACCTATTTTACAGATGAGGGATCTGAGGCACAGAGAAGTTGACTTCCCCAAGGTCACACAGCAGGCAAGTGGAGGAGCCGGAACTAGCCGTGCTCTTTCCACTAAGCTGTGCATCTTCCATTATAGCCTGGTTCCCAGAAGAAAAATGCTGAAAACCTTTACCCCGTTCATCTCTGGATGAATTCCCGCACACTTCCCCCAGAGAGGGGACGGAGGACACGCATGGCGGAGATGTGGCCTGGGTTCAAGTGCCAAAGGGACAGTGAGAAAAAGGATCTGTCTCAGTCTTGGAGAGCTGGGTCTGCTCTAGGTGGGCCACTGTGGGCTTAAACCCAGGACTACCCTAGAATAAAAACAAGAGGGAGTCCGGGATGAGCCAAGATCCGGCTAATCTTGGGCACCTCCGGAAGCTGTTTCACCCTGCTCCAAATTCTTCCTTCGGGGCCAGCTGAAAACTAACTTGACCTGCAAAGCTGGAGGCTGGTCACTCAATGTTTAGATGGATGCCAGACTACCCATGCATAGGTTTTGGGCCCAGTGGACCTCCTTCATTCATTCATTCATATAATAATTATGGTATGTGTTAAGCACTTACTATGCTCCAGGCACTGTACTAAGCACAGGGGTAGATACAAGATCATGAGGTTGGACTCACTCCCTGCCTCTCTTGGGGCTCACAGCCTTGATCCCCATTTTACAGATGAGGTAACTGAGGCCCAGAGAAGTGAAGTGACCTTCTGATTCCCAGGCCTGTGCTCTATCTATTAGGCCCTGCCTCTTGTCCATGGGTCCTCACCTGTACTTCCCAAGCACTTAGTACAGTGCTCTGCACAAAGTAAGCGCTCAATAAATACAATTGAATGAATGAATGAATGAATCCTCATTTATTAAAGGCAGAAACTCAGGCACAGAGAGATTAAAGATCCTGTCCAGGGTTAAAGAACAGATAAGTGATGAAACTGGCCTAGAACTCAGGCCCATGCTCTTTCCACTAGGCCATGCTTCCTCTCTTTTCACCCCTTCCCACTTCCTCAATCTCTGCCCCCAACTAATCTATGTCTATATTGTCTCACTACCAAGCCAGTGTATCCCTGCTATTCCCCCATCATCATCAGTGGTATTTATTGAGCTCTTTCAATGTGCAGAGCACTGTACTAAGCAATCAAGAGAGTACAATATAATGGAGTTGGTTGACATGTCCTTCCTTTCCTCCAGGACTCCGTCTGAAACCACGCTTCAAATATGCTGATCACCACAGATATCACAATCAGTCATTGGTATTGACTGAGTGCTTACAATGTGCAGAACACTGTACTAAGCACTCGGGAGATTACTAATACAGCAGAATTAACAGACATGTTCCCTGCCCATAATCAATCATATTTATTGAGCGCTTACTGTGTGCAGAGCACTGTACTAAGCACTGTACTAAGTTTACAGTCTAGAGGACGGAAATCTCTGGTTTGCTTCGGTAAATTTTGCGCTCGAGTGGAAAATTTGCACTTCCCTCCTTCCATTTACCTATTGTCATTGTTCCATTCCTCAGTATGTAATGAGTGTGTGTATTAAACCTGTGTACCCCTTTAGAGTATAAGCTGCTTGAGAGCAGGAATCGGGGTTTATCTTGTCCCTAGTAGTTCTCCAGGTTTTTGTTCCACATATGACCGTCACTCACTCAATCCCATTGAAAGAATGGAAAGCCCATTTAACTAGGTCCCTGTATTAACAATAATAATAATAATAACAACAACAGCATTTGTTAAGTGCTTACTTTGTGCCAAGCACTGTTTTAAGCGCTGGGGTAGATCCAAGGTCATCAAGTTGTCCCACGTGGGGCTCACAGTCTTAATCCCCATTTTACAGATGAGGTAACTGAGGCACAGAGAAGTGACGTGATTTGCCCAAGGTCACAAAGCGGACAAGTGGCGGAGGCAGGATTAGAACCCATGTCCTCTGACTCCCAAGCCTGGGTTCTTTCCAGTAAGCCATGCAACTTCTCTTAACCGGGCTGCTTTAAAGGATTGATCAATCAATCAATCAATAGTATTTTCTGAGCACTTACTGTGTTCAGAACACTATAGTAAGGGCTTGGGAGAGTACAATATAACAGAATTGGTAGACATGCTCCCTGCCCACAACGACCTTATAGTCTATAGGACTGTGCTTTGTCCTAGAATTGCCATGAGCTTTATAGACTCCCCCCTCGCCAGTCTTGGCTGGAAGGAAAGGGCTAGGCACTGGTGCCCCCATTTCACAGAAAGGAAGATTGAGGTCCAGAAAGTCCCACAGCTCCACCTCTATCACCCGCTGCTCATCCAAGTGGACACTCAAGGGCCGTTGGGCTTAGGTGGTTCACGGTCCTTTGAATCACCTCATCCTTCAAGTCCCAGACCACAGTCACGGCTGCCAGGGAACAAATCTGTTCCATCTGGTTCTTTTCTGCAAGGCCTGGGGAACCGCCATCAGAGTCATGAAAGGCAGGGTGCAAGAAGACCAGAAAAGTGATGCAGATGGCAAAGTAAATAGAAGCCCTTGAAAACTAAGCTGGATCGTGGTTGGGGCGAGCTCCCGGGAGGCCGTGACTCCACCATTGGCTGCCCCCTCTCTACTTGAGCTCCCAGAACCCTCAGAGCCCAGGGCTGCCACCCTTGACGGACGGGGGAGAGAGAGGGAAAAAGAGAGGGATGGAGGCAGAGGCCTGCTTGTGGGAAACAGACATCTCAGAAGGAGGAATAAAGCTTCCAGAGGCTCAAGTTTGCAGTTCGGAGGGAAATTATGGCAATTTTGACTGAGAAAGGGACCTCCTGTGGGCTACTCTAATTCCCAACTGTGTATTCTTTCCAAGCATGTAGTACAGTGCTCTGTAAATAGTAAGTGCTAGAACAAAAATGATTAACAAACCAAAAACAAACCAAAAAACTTCTTCAGATCAGGGGCTCAGAGATCTGAGAGGTACGTTTGGGAAGGAAGGGTGAGGAGAGAAGAAAAGTAAACAGAGCTTTAATAATAATAATGGCATTTATTAAGCGCTTACTATGTGCAAAGCACTGTTCTAAGCGCTGGGGAGGTTACAGGGTGATCAGGTTGTCCCACAGGGGGCTCACAGTTTTAATCCCCATTTTACAGATGAGGTAGCTGAGGCACAGAGAAGTAAAGTGACTTGCCCAAAGTCACACAGCCGACAATTGGCAGAGATGGGATTCGAACCCATGACCTCTGATTCCAAAGCCCGGGCTGTTTCCACTAAGCCACGCTGCTTCTTTAAGACGCTGTGGGGACAGCTAAGGGACCAGGCGGCCAGGCCAGCATGGTGGCCGACAGGGTCCAATTTATAAGCTCAAAGCCTCGATAGAGAGTGGGCCCGGGTGGCACAGAGACCCCAGGGTTTTGTAAAGATTGTGTTTTTCCAACAGGAAGCCCTTCTGCTGGCAACCCTGGGGTTACCATGGTGATCCATAAACTGCATCGCCCCGCAGGCAGCTGTTGGCCGATGCCGCAAGAGATCGTGACAGGGCGGCATGGCTTCAGAGAGACAATGAGGAGGGTGAGGCATCCCGTGGCTCAGTGGAAAGAGCCCGGGCTTGGGAGTCAGAGGTCATGGGTTCTAATCCCAGCTCCACCACCTGTCAGCTGCGTGTCTTTGGGCAAGGCACTTAACTTTTCTGGGCCTCAGTTACCTCATCTGGAAAATGGGGATTAAGACTGTGAGCCCCATGTGGGACAACCTGATTACCTTGTATCCCCCCCTGCCCCAGCACTTACAACACGCTTGGCACATAGTAAGCGCTTAACAAAAGTCATCATTATCATTATTATTATTATTATCACGGGGTCCCACGGGGTGAACTCACTGCTGACCTCTCTCCCATGTCCTGCCTCTGGCCTGGAATGCCCTCCTTCTTATCCGACAATTACTCTCCCCTGCTTCAATCAATCAATCAATCAATCGCATTTATTGAGCACTTACTGTGTGCAGAGCACTGTACTAAGCGCTTGGGAAGTCCAAGTTGGCAACATACAGAGACAGTCCCTACCCAACAGTGGGCTCACAGTCTAAAAGGGGGAGAGAGAGAACAAAACCAAACATACTAACAAAATAAAATAAATAGAATAGATATGTACAAGTAAAATAAATAAATAGAGTAATAAATATGTACAAACATATATACATATGTACAGGTGCTTCAAAGCCTTATTGAAGGTCCATCTCCTCCGAGAGGCCTTCCATGACTAACCCCTCCTTTCCTCTTCTCCCACTCCCTTCTGCGTCATCCTGACTTGCTCCCTTTCATCCTCCCACCTGGCCCCACAGAACTTATGTACATAACTGTAATTTATTTATTTATATTCACGTCTGTCTCCCCTTCTAGACTGTAAGATCATTGTGGGCAGGGAAGGTGTCTGTTTACTGCTACATAGTACTCACCCAAGCTTGTAGTACAGTGCTCTGCATACAGTAAGCGCTCAAAAAGTATGATTGACTGACTAAAGGACACTAAACCTAGTCACCGCCCTTCTAGGAAGCAGCATAGTGGAAAGATCACAGGCCTGGAAGCCGGAGGATATAGGTTCTAATCCCAGCTCTGCCGCTTGTCTTCTGTGTGACCTTGGTCAAGTCACTTAAGTTTTCTGTGTTTCAGTTTCCTCACATCCAAAATGGTTTTTCAATACTTGTTCTCCCTCCCACTTGGAACTATGAGCCCCATATGGGACTGGGTCCAACCTGATTAACTTTTATCTATCCCAGTGCTTAGAACTGTGTTTGATACATAATAAGGGCTTAACAAATTCCATTAAATAAAACAGAAATTTACAATTGAGAGACCCGGAAAAAACTCTGAACAGAGGCTTGAGAGTCAGAGGGCCTGGGTTCTAATCTTACCTGCTGTGTGACCTTGGGCCAAGCACTTCACTTCTCTGTGTCTCCATTTCCTCATCTATAAATGGAGATTCAATTCCCTCAGAGTGTGAGCCCTGGGACAGGTACTGTGCCCGACCTGATTAGCTTGTATCTGTCCCAGAGCTTGGCACATAGTAAGCGCTTACCGAATGCCATAATTATTATAGTAGTGGTACTTCTTAAGTGTTTACCATGGTCCAAACACTGTACTAAGTGTTGGGGCAGATACAATTCAATCAAATCAGATATAGTACCTATCGACATGGAGTGTGTCTTGTTTCTGCTATGCTTTCCCGGGCCCGGCTCCGCCACTTGTCAGCTGTGTGACTTTGGGCAAGTCACTTCACTTCTCTGTACCTCAGTTACCTCATCTGTAAAATGGGGATTAAGACTGCGAGCCCCACCTGCGACAACCTGCTGACCTTGTATCTACCCCAGTGCTTAAAACAGTGCTTGGCATATAGTAAGTGCTTAACAAATGCCATCATCATTATTATTATTACAGGACACTCAGTAGGTGCTCAAAAAGTGCCACTGAAAGCTGATGAAGCTTCTTCCTAATAATAGCATAACCATCTACTCTGGAGCAGAGGAATCACCTGTCTGCAGCGTCTGCAGTAAGAAGTAGCGTGGCTTAGTGGCAAGAGCCCAGGCTTGGGAGTCAGAGGTCGTGGGTTCTAATCCCGGCTCTGCCACTTGTCAGCTGTGTGACTTTGGGCAAGTCACTTACCTTTTCTGTGCCTCAGTGACCTCATCTGTAGAATGGGGATTAAGCCTGTGAGCCCCACGTGAGACAACCTGATTACCTTGTATTTCCCCCCATTGTTTAGAACAGTGCTGGGCACATAGTAAGTGCTTAACAAATACCATCATTATTTTATTATTATTATTATTATTATTATTCTGGCCCTGCTCATGGGCTGTTCCATGAACCAGGAGTCCCCGGTGCTCAACAAGAGGAGCAGCATGGCCTAGTGAATACAGCCCAGCCTGGGAGTCAGTAGGACCTGAGTTCTAGTCCCGGCTCCACCACTTGTCTGCTGTGTGACCCTGGGCAAGTCACATCACTTCTCTGGGCCTCAGTTACCTCATCTGTAAAATGGGGATTAAGACTGTGAACCCCATGTGGGACAGGGACTGTATCCAACCTGATTAGCTTGAATCTACCCCAGTGCTTATTCATTCATTCATTCAATTGCATTTATTGAGCACTTACTGTGTGCAGAGCACTGTACTAAGTAAGCATTTGGGAATTACAAGCTGACGACATATAGAGATGGTCCCTACCCAACAACGGGCTCACAGTCTAGAAGGGGGAGAAAGACAACAAAACAAAACATGTGGACAGGTGTCAAGTCATCACAATAAATTAAAGCTAAATGTACATCATTAACAAAATAAATAGAATAGTAAATATGTACTAGTAAAATAGAGTAATAAATCTGTACAAACATATATACAGGTGCTGTGGGGAGGGGAAGGAGGTAGGGTGGTGGGGGAGGAGGAGAGGAAAAAGGGGGCTCAGTCTGGGAAGGCCTCCTGGAGGAGGTGAGCACTCAGTAGGGCTTTGAAGGGAGGAAGAGTGCCAGCTTAGCTGATGTGTGGTGGGAGGGCATTCCAGGCCAGGGGGAGGACGTGGGATGGGGGTCGACGGCAGGACAGGTGAGAACAAGATACAGTGAGGAACACCCAGAGGAAAAATTAATACTAGTGGTATTTGTAGTGTCTGACACATAGTAAGCACTTAACAAATATCATAATCATTACTATTATTATTAAACTCTTACTATGGGCAAAGAACTGTACTAAGCACTGAGGTAGATTCAACTTTCCCATTCCCCAAGTAGAGGAGCCAAGGCCAGGCACATGTCCATTTAGAGAACAATTATAATTGTGGTATTTGTTAAACAACTACTATGTGCCTGGCACTGTACTAAGCGCTGGGATGAATACAAGCAAATCGGGTTGGACACAGTCCCTGTCCCACGAGGGGCTCACAGTCTTAATCCTCATTTTCCAGATGAGGGAACTGAGGCCCAGGGAAGTGAAGTGACTTGTCCCAAGTCACACAGCAGACAAGTGGCAGAGTCGGAATTAGACCCCAGGTGGTTCTGACCTCCAGGCCCGTGCTCTATCCACTAAACCACGCTGTTTCCCATCAGGAGTAGTCCCCAGCACAGCCCCGAGACCTCGGCTCTTAACCAGGGCTGCTGGGCATCTGCTCCGGGTAATAAGTATTTGTAAGGAAATAATTACAGCGTTTGAGAAGAAAATCCCATTAAGCCGGCATCCCGTCGTGCTGCTAATGCCTGCGCCGAGCTGGAGGCGGCTGCTTGGCAAATATCCCGTCTGATCAGAATAATAACATCAGCCGATCCCGTGCTCTCCCTTCAACTCCGCCTCTCCCCGGACCCCCGAGCCCGATCCGAAATCAATAAGCTCCCCTCCAGGATAAGGGAAGGTCTTCCAAGTAGACCATAGCAGACAGAGCACGAGCTTGGGAGTCAGAAGGTCATGGGTTCTAATCCCAGCTCCACCATTTGGCTGCTGGATGACCCTGAGCAAGTCACTTCACTTCTCTGGGCCGCAGTTAACTCACCTATAAAATGGAGATTGAAACTGTGAGTCCCACGTGGGACAGGGACTGTGGCCAACCTGATTTGCTTGAATCCACCCCAGTGCTTAGTACAGTGCTTGGCACTTAATAAGCGCTTAAAAAATACCACGATTATTATTATGATTCCGAGGCCCATCCCCAGGCAGGATACTGGCCGGTCCACCCCTGCTAGCCTGGAAAGCTTCCTGCTCTGTGATGGAAATTTACCAGGAGTTTGGGAAGCTCAGAGCATAAAGGTCACCCATTGGGGATGAAAGGAAGAGGGGAATCTAGTACCAGAAGAGTGTAGGGGAGAAGCAGCGAGACCTAGTGGATAGAGCGCTTGGGACTGGGTGTCAGAAGGACCTGGGTACTAATCCCACCTCCACCACTTGTCTCCTTTGTGACCTCGGGCAAGTCACTTCACTTCTTGTGCATCAGTTACCTCATCTGCAAAATGGGGATGAAGACTGCGAGTCCCACGTGGGACACGGACTGTCCAACCTGACTAACTTGAATCTACCCCAGGGCTTAGAACTTTGTCTGGCACATAGCACTTCAGAATTTCGTTTTTAAAAAAAGGTCTCTTGTATTCCCTTCCTTGCCCTGTGGCTCTCTGACCCTCTATGCCAAGGATGCCTGTCTCTCTCCCTCTTATTTATACATTCTCTTCTCCCACCACATCCCAGCTCATTATTCATTCCTCTCAAGATAACCCACTCTCCGCCTCATTCTCTTCTCCCACCACCAACCTGTTGCTAATATCGTCCCTTCTGCCTGAAGCTCCCTCCCCATTTAGATCTGACAGACCACTGTTCTTCCATCTTCCAAGATCTTCTGAGATCACATCATCTCCAGAAAGCCTTCCTTAATCTCATCTTTCCACCCTATTTTTTATGGTATTTTTTAAGCACTTACTATGCACCAGGTACCTCCGTCCTCTCCCCACAGCACTTGTATATATATTTGTACAGATTTATTACTCTATTTATTTTACTTGTACACATTTACTATTCTGTTTTGTTAATGATGTGCATATAGCTTTAATTATATTTGTTCTGATTATTTTGACACCTGTCTACATGTTTCGTTTTGTTGTTTGTCTCCCCCTTCTAGACTGTGAGCCCATTGTTGGGTAGGGACTGTCTCTATATGTTGCCAACTTGTACTTCCCAAGCGCTTGGTACAGTGCTCTGCACACAGTAAGCACTCAATAAATACGACTGAATGAATGAATTATACTAAGCACTGAAGATAGATACAAGCTAATCAGTTTGGACACAGTCCATGTCACACATGGGACTCAGAGTCTTAATCCGCATTTCACAGATGAGGTAACTGAGGCACAGGGAAGTGAAATGACTTGCCCAAGGTCACAGCAGGCAAGTGGCGGAGTCAGGATTAGAACCCAGGTCCTTCTGATTCCCAGACCTGTGCTTTTGCCACTAAGCTCTGCTGCTTCTATTCATCTCTCAGGGTGCCCTCTGCAGCTGCTGATCGCCACGAAGCCCTGGCCACCATGGTGTCTTTGGCCTGGACTTCCTGAGACAGATCCCTTCCTGGAGAGTTGACCAAAGCCCATTGGGATCAGAGCCATTTCATTCATTCATTCATTCGTATTTGAGCGCTTACTGTGTGCAGAGCACTGTACTAAGCGCTTGGGAAATACAAGTTGGCAACATATAGAGACAGTCCCTACCCAACAGTGGGCTCACAGTCTAGAAGGGGGAGACAGAAAACATATTAACAAAATAAAATAAATAAAATAAATATGTACAAATAAAATAGAGTAATAAATACGTACAAACAATACATACATATATACAGGTGCTGTGGGGAGGGAAAGGAGGTAAGGCGGAGGGGATGGGGAGGAGGAGGAGGGGGAGAGGAAGGAGGGGGCTCAGTCTGGGAAGGCCTCCTGGAGGAGGGGAGCTCTCAGTAGGGCTTTGAAGGGAAGTAGGGCTTTGAAGGGCTTTCCCCGTCTCACCCTGAGTGGGTGTAAAGTTGGAGGGGGAGGACAGGACCAAGTCCCCCAAGGAGAAAGAGACTTTCCTCTGGTCCATCAGGCCTCCTCCACTGAGAGACCCAAACCTGCTAAACTTCCTTGACCTCCAGAAAAATCACATGATTCTTCACAGGCCTGGGACCTATTTCTTGCAGACCCCCCTGGGCAGCAGTGGGGAAGAGATGGGAAAGGGCCCTCATCAGAACAATAATCTAATATATGGCATTGATTAAGCACTTACTAGACACTGAACACTGTCCTGGATTCAAGGTGATCAGGGCAGACGCATTCCCTGACCCCACCCAGGATCCCAATCTATTTTGCCCCCATTTAACAGAGGAGGAAACTGAGGCCCAGAGATGTTAGGTAACTTGCCCAAGGTCACCCAGGAGGCCAGTGGCAAAGATCTGTACTCTCTCCTCTAGGCTAACGTGCTCCTGGCAAGCACAGACCCGAGCAGCGTGACTGATATGGCTGGAGTGCCAGACCTGGGCTTGGGAGTCAGAAGGAACTGGGTTCTAATCCCACCTCCACTACTTGTCTGCTGTGTCACCTTGGGCAAGCCACTTCACTTCTCTGGGCCTCAATTACCTCATCTGAAAAATGGGGATGAAGACTGCGAGCCCCTTACGGGACACTGACTGTGCCCAACCTGATTAGCTTGGCTGAGTGCCAAGAGCCCAGGCTTGGAAGTCAGAGGTCATGGGTTCTAATCCCCACTCTGCCACTTGTCAGCTGTGTGACTTTGGGCAAGTCACTTAGCTTCTCTGTGCCTCAGTTACCTCATCTGTAAAATGAGGATTAAGACTGTAAGCCCCACAGTGGACAACCTGATCACCTTGTATCTACCCCAGCGCTTAGAATAGTGCTTTGCACATAGTAAGCGCTTAACAAAAATACCATCAAAAAAAAAATACCCCAGCAAGTAGTACAGTGGTACATAGCAAGTGTAGACTGTAAGCTCACTGTGGACAGGGAATGCATCTGTTATACTGTTGTATACGTGTTTGGTATAGTATTGTGCACACAGTAAGCGCTCAATAAATAAGATTGACTGACCATTAAAAAACAGAAAACCTCCACATGGCCAGGTCTCTGGGCTGTAGGATCTCTCTGGAGGTAGGTACTTAGTGTCTCTGGCGAGTTGCAAGAAAGATAAACTCTCCTTCCTACAGACTCAGCCTTCCTGACAAGCATGGTTCAGTGCCTTGGTGGAAACAGTGTGGTTTTCTGGAAACAGCAAAGGCCTATGAGTCAGAGATCCTGGGTTCTAATTCTACCACTTGCCTGCTGTGTAACCCTGGGCAAGTCACTTCACTTCTCTAAACTTCAGTTCCTTCTGATTTGCTTGTATCCACCCCAGCGCTTAGTATAGTGCCTGGTACACAGTAAGCACTTACATGCCGCAATCCTTATTATTATTACTATTAGTCATATGTAAAATAGGACTGAGACTGTGAGCCCTATGTGGGACAGGGACTGTGACAAACTAGATTAGCTGGTATCTTCCTCAGAGCTTAGTAAAGTACTTAGCACATAGTTCATTGTGGGCAAGAAACCTATCAACTCTGTTGTATTATACTCTCCCAAGAGCTCAGTAAGGAGCTCTGTACACAGTAAGCTCTTAGTAAATACTAAGTGCAGAACAACCTGTCTACATGTTTTGTTTTGTTGCCTGTCTCCCCCTTCTAGACTGTGAGCCCACTGTTGGGTTGGCACGTCTCTATATGTTGCCAACTTGTACTTCCCAAGTGCTTAGTACAGTGCTCTGCACACAGTAAGCGCTCAATAAATGACAAGGAATGAATGAATGAATAAATACAATTATTATTAATTATTAACTACCAGCAGGCAGAAGGTGGCAGGACAGATGAACACCCGAGAGGATAGCTGTCTCTCCAACCAATCAATTAATCAATTATATTTATCGAGCACTTAATAAAATAATAACAACGGTATCTGTTAAGTGCTTATTATGTGCCAAGCACTGTACTAAGTGCAGGGGTGGATACAAGCGAATTGGGATGGACACAGTCCCTGTCCCTCTTGGGGCTCACAGTCTCAATCCCCATTTTACAGAAGAGTAACTGAGGCCCAGAGAAGTGAAATGACTTTGCCAAGGTCACACAGCAGACAAGTGGCAGAGCTGGGATTAGAACCCATGACCTTCTGACTTCCAGGGCCATGCTCCATCCACCAGGCCATACTGCTACAGAGTTGGTAGAAATGTTCCCTGCCCACAACGAGCTTACAGTCTAGAGGCAGATTCGAAGACAGAATCACAGCCTCCTTGATCTCCCGGAAAGCATTTCTGGTTCCTAGGAGCACTCCAAAAATACAAGCTGAATTTAGGACCCCAGGGACTGATATCAAGCCAAAAGCAAGCTGCTTCTGCCATCGCTGGCCTCTCCCTCTTCCCCTTGCTCAGTCCCTGCAGGGAATCTCGGAACTCTCCGGTTTAGAAGATTCCAACTTAAGGAACATCCACCTTGTTCTCCTACAATATACGGGTTGCATTTTTGCCAAACCCTATATTCGAGAAAACTCTCATTTTAACACATCTCCTATCACCATGCACAACTGTTTCTTTCTACACTGCGTCGCCCTGTATGATAATACTAATTATGACTATTCTTCTAGACTGTGAGCCCACTGTTGGGTAGGGACTGTCTCTGTATGTTGCCAACTTGTACTTCCCAAGCGCTTAGTACAGTGCTCTGCACACAGTAAGCGCTCAATACATATGATTGATTGATTGATTACTATGGTATTTGTTAATTGCTTACTCTGTGTCAAACACTGTTCTAAGCTCTGGGGTAAATACAAGTTAATCACGTTGGACACAGTCCCTGTCCCATATGAGGCTCAGAGTCTAAATAGGAAGGAGAACAGGTATTGAATCCCCATTTTACAAGTGAGGAAACGGAGACATGGAAAAGTTAAGTGACTTGCCCAAGGTCACACAGCAGACAAGTGGCAGAGCTACGATTAGAACCCAGGTCCTCTAACTCCCAGGCCAGTACTCTATCCAGTAGAGCACTCTGCTACACACACAAGGTCAACGCTTAGAACAGTGCTTTGCACATAGTAAGCTCTTAATAAATGCCATTATAAAAAAAAAAGAACATTCCCTAATTCCACCATCCTGTTCAATCCAAAAGGCTCCTTCCCAGCTCACTTAACTGTACCTTATTCCTTTTTTAAAAAATGGTATTTGTTATTAATCGATGCCTTATCGTGGCAGGGGAGTTGGTGTATTCTGATGAAGTTTAGAGCCATGCCATAAAGGGCCACCCATAACAGAAAGGTCTAAGCTGAACCAACAAAGTTGAATCACCTGTGATGGACAGCAGCAGCATGGGCAAGAGTCAAAGGCAGATGATCAAGTGATCAAAACATTGATCAAAGACGATGGCAGAGACTCAACTTTTCACTGCGTGGAAGAAGGCAATGGTAAAACACTCCTGTATCTTTACCAAGAAAACCCTATGGATATACACACCAGAATGAAATGACTTTGTGACAGGAGATGGGCCATTCCGAAGAGGGTGTGTCCATGGAGTTGTTGTGGTTCAGAAAGGACTGGATGGCATTAGAAGAAGATTAAAGCAGTTCCTAAATGCCAGGCAATGTACTGAGCACTCGGGTATTTACAAGCTAATCAGGTTGGACACAGTCCAAGTTCCACATTGGGCTCACAGTCTTAATGCCTCGTTTTACAGATGAGGTAAGTGAGGCACAGAGAAGTAAAGTGACTTGCTCAAGGTCACACAGCAGAAAAGTGGTGGAGCTGGGATTAGAACCCTTGTCCTTCTAACTTCCAGGCCTGTGCTCTTTCCACTAGGCCTCTCCGCTTATTAACTCTTCCCCCATGATCCCTGTGGAACCCTTTCCCCACGAAAATCCACCAGGTCCTCAAAGCCTCCCCTAAATTCCCCCCTCCTCTAGGAAGCCTTCCTGCCCCGTCATGTCATTCCACCCTCAGCAAGGCACTTCTCCACTTGTTTCCAATTCTCACCACTTAGATACCTAGGCCTATTTATTTGTTCAATTACTTCATTCTTTTTTGTGTGTGGAATGTATTAAGCACTTACTATGTGCCAGGCACTGTATTAAGCACTAGGTTAGATACAAGCTAATCAGGTTGGACACAGTACATGTCCCCTGTGGGGCTCACAGTCTTAATCCCCATTTTATAGATGAGGGAACTGAGGCACAGAGAAGTGAAGTGACTTGCTCAAGGTCACACAGAAGACAAGTGGCGGAGCCAGGATTGGAACCCTTGCTCTTTCCACTAGGCCGTGCTGCTTCTCATAAAGGCATCCTGATGCATCTAGTCTACTGTCTACTAAATTCTTCTTCTTGCTCCCATCATCATCATCATCAATCGTATTTATTGAGTGCTTACTATGTGCAGAGCACTGTACTAAGTGCTTGGGAAGTACAAATTGGCAACATATAGAGACAGTCCCTACCCAACAGTGGGCTCACAGTCTAAAAGGGGGAGACAGAGAACAAAACCAAACATACTAACAAAATAAAATAAATAGAATAGATATGTACAAGTAGAATAAATAGAGTAATAAATATGTACAAACATATATACATATATACAGGTGTATGTATATATGCTCCCACTATTTGCAAATCACTTTTGTCTGTCCCTACACCCATTAGGTAATAAACTCCTAGAGGGCAGTGATTGTGAGTCTACCTTCTGTTGCACTCTCAGTCAGCCGTATTTATCGAGCGCTTTCTGTGTGCAGAGCACTGTACTAAGCACTTGGGAGAGTACACTACAAGAATAAGCAGACACATTCCCTGTCCACAGCGAGCACTCCAAAGCCTTTAGTGCAGTGCTGTGCACCTTTGTCTTGTCTTATGCCATCAACTCGTTTCTGACCCATAGAGACGCCACAGACACATCTCTCCCAGAACGCCTCGCTCTCCATCCGCAATCGTTCTGGCAGTATGTAATAATAATAATGATGGCATTTACTAAGCGCTTACTATGTGCAAAGCACTGTTCTAAGCGCTGAGGAGGTTACAAGGTGATCAGGTTGTCCCACGGGGGGCTCACAGTCTTAATCCCCATTTTACAGATGAGGGAACTGAGGCCCAGAGAGGTTAAGTGATTTGCCCAAAGTCACACAGCTGACAAGTGGCGGGGCTGGGATCTGAACGCTTACAGTGCTCTGCACATAGTAAGCGCTCAATAAATACGATTGATTGATTGAACCCCTGACCTCTGACTCCAAAGCCCGGGCTCTTTCCACTGAGCCACGCTTCTTCTCCATAGAGTTTTCTTGGTAAAAATACGGAAGTCATTTACCATTGCCACCTTCTGCGCAGTAAACTCAAGTCTTCACCCTCAACTCTCTCCCATGGCGCTGCTGCCCAGCATGAGTGAGTTTTGACTTGCAGATTGCCTTCCACTCGCTAGTCACTGTCTAAGCTAGGAATGGAATGGGTAGGCTTCTTCTTGACTCTCCCTTCCGTAGCCCAGACTGGTAGGGTACTGGATACTCTCCAGATGTGACCCTGAGAGGGGGCTGTGCACCTAGTAGGGGTTTAATAAATGTCACTGACGATAAGCGCTTAGGATAGTGCTCTGCACACAATAAGCACTCAATAAATACGATTGAATGAATGAATGAATTATGACGACAATAATCTCCTGGATTGTAAGATCTTTTAAGACAGGGGTCGTATTTACTTATTCTTTTGTACTCTGCCAATCCATCAATCATTGGTATTTATTGAGCATGTGCTGTGTGCAGAGCAATCAGTCAATGGTATTTATTGAGTGCTTACTATATGCAAAGCACTCTTCTAAGCACTCAGGAGAGTACAGGAGAATTAGCATAAACATTTCCTGCCCTTAATGAGCTTAGAAGGGGAGAACAGTACTGAGTGTTTGGGAGAGTACAAAACAACAGAGTTGGTAGACACATTCCCTGACACCTGGAGCTTAAAATCCAAAGTGGAGACAGACATCCCCCTGACTTTCCCATCACCCTAGATTGTGAGCCCATTTTTGGGTAGGGATTGTCTCTATCTGTTGCCGAATTGTACTTTCCAAGTGCTTAGTACAGTGCTCTGCACACAGTAAGCGCTCAATAAATACAATTGAATGAATGAATTAATTAATTAAAATAAATAAATTATGGATACGTATATAAGTGCTGTGGGGCTGAAGGTTGGGCACATGTCAAGAGCTTAGTGAATAAAGATCAGCGCTTAGAACATTGCTTTGCACATAGTAAGTGCTTAATAAATCCCATAAAAAAATGCATAGGCAGGTGGAGGCAGTAGGTGAAAGGAGGGTTAAACCAGAGAAGGCATCTGGAAGAGATGTGATTTTAAAAAGGCTTAAGATAATAATAATAATTATTATTATTATGGTATTTGTTAAGCACTTACTATGTGCCAGGCACTGTAAATCAAAGCAAATCAGGTTGGACACAGTCCCTGCCCCCTAATAAGGCTCACAGTCTCAATCCTTATTATTTTACAGATGAGGTTACTGAGGCCCAGAGAAGTGAAGTGACTTGCCTAAGGTCACACAGCAGACAAGTGGCAGAGCCAGAATTAGAACCTATGACTTCTGACTCTCAGGCCAGTGGTCTATCCAGCACACCATGTTGTTTTTATGGGGAAAAATGGAGAGAGTGGTGGTTTTTCGGATATGACGGGGTAGGAAGTTCCAGGCTAGAACGTGGGCAAGGGATCAGCAGCAAGATAGACAAGATAGTGGTACAGTGAGTAAGTTGGCACTAGAGGAGTAAAGTGTGCGGGCTGGGTCGTAATAGGAAATCAGTGAGGTAAGGTAGGTGGCCCCTCTCAGGATGGCACCTGGAGAGTTTCCAGGAGTCTATCAGTTTGCGTTATTCATTCATTCAATCGTATTTATTGAGCGCTTACTGTGTGCAGAGCATTGGACTAAGCTATGGGAGGGAGAGTCAAGCAGAGGCCTACCCATTCCATTCCTAGCTTGGGCAGTGACTAGCGAGTGGAAGGCAATCTGCTACAAGTCAAAACTCACCCGTGCTGGGCAGCAGCGGCACAGAAGAGAGTCAAGGGCAGAGACTCAAGTTTACCGTATGGAAGAGGGCAATGGTAAAACACTTCTGGAGTTTTACCAAGAAACCTCTACGGATAAACTACCAGAAGGATTGCAGACGGAGGTAGGGCATTCTGGGAGACACGTGTCAAGCAGTGTGGCTTAGTGGAAAGAGCACTGGCTTGGGAGTCAGAGGATGTGGGTTCTAATCCCCCCTCCACCACTTGCGTGCTTGGGACTTTGGGCAATCCACTTAATAATAATAATGATGGCATTTGTTAAGTGCTTACTATGTGCAGAGCACTGTTCTAAATGCTGGGGGGGGGGGATACAAGGTGATCAAGTTGTCCCACTTGGGGCTCACAGTCTTAATCCCCATTTCACAGACGAGGGAACTGAGGCTCAGAGAAGTTAAGTGACTCGCCCAAGGTCACACAGCAAACATGTGGTGGAGCCGGGATTCGAACCCATGACCTCTGACTCCAAAGCCCGGGCTCTTTCCACTGAGCCATGCTGCTTCTCTAAGGTGATCAGGTTGTCCCACGCGGGGCTCACAGTCTTCATCCCCATTTTACAGATGAGGTAACTGAGGCACAGAGAAGTGAAGTGACTTGCCCAAAGTCACACAGCTGACTATTGGAAGAGCCGGGATTTGAACCCATGACCACTGACTCCCAAGCCCGTGCTCTTTCCACTGAGCCACGCTGCTTCCCCCTTAACTTAACTTCTCTGGGCCTCAGCTCTCTCATCTGTAAAATGAGGATTAAGACTGTAAGCCCCACATGGGACAACCTGATTCATATCTACCCCAGTGCTTAGAACAGTGCTTGGCACATAGTAAGTGCTTAACAAATATTATAATTATTATTATTATGGGTCAGAGACGACTCAACAGCATAAGACAAGACAAGGTAGGTGGGGGCAAGCTGAATGAATGCTTTAGGACTTTCTGTTTAATGAGGAAGTGGATGGGCAACCTGCCCAACTTGGATTTGCTTGTATCTATAGGTTGCCGACTTGTACTTCCCAAGCGCTAGGTACAGTGCTCAGCACGCAGTAAGCACTCAATAAATACGATTGATGATGATGATCTACCCCAGAGCTTAGTACAGTGCCTGGCAAATATTAAGCGCTTAACAAATATCACCACTGTTATCGAGGAGTGGGGAGATATGAACTGGGCAATTTTTTTTTAGAAAAATGATCTGAACAGTGGAGTGAATTACGGACTGGAGTAACCAGAGGCTAAGGAGGCAGGGAGGTCAGTGAGGAGGCTGATGCAATAGTCAAGGCAGAATGGGATAAGTGCTTGAACCAACATAGTACCTGTTTGGATGAACAGGCAGGGGCAGATATTAACAATGCTGTGAAGATGGAACCGACAGGATCTGGTGACAGATTTAATATGTAAGCTGAATGACAGAGATGAGCCAAGGATAACGCCAAGGTTACAGGCTTCGTGAGACAGGGAGGTTGGTGGTGCTGTCTACAGTGATGGGACAGTCAGGGGGAGGATAAGTGCTTGCTCGGGTCAGAGTGAAAGCAGTTTGGATGGAGAAGAAAGGGAGGATTTTGGCAATGCTGTGAAGGTAGAACAGACTAAGCACTCAACAAATACCACTGATTAATTGTTGACAGTGAAAATATCCACCCTGGCTGAACTGAATATCTTTCCATTTGAGGCAATAACAATAATAAAAGTATTAATAATAATAATGCCACCTGTTAAGCACTTACTATGTGTCAAGCATTGGGGACAATACAAGCTAATCAGGTTGGACGCAGTCCCTGTCCCACATGGGGCTCACAGTCTTAATCCCCATTTTACAGATGAGGTAATTGAGGCCCAGAGAGGTGAAGTGACTTGCCCAAGGTCACCCAGCAGACAAGTGGCAGAACCGGGATTAGAACCCAGGTCCTTCTGACTTCCAAAGCCATGCTCTATCCACTAGGCCACGCTGCTTCCCTGTGCTTTGGCAGGAAGCAGATAATGCCAGGAGTCAGAACCCTGTGGGTTTGGGGAAGTCCTGATTTATACATCTATTTCCCCCTCTCTAAAACACTTATCTGCAAAGTCATTGATGATTGGTGGTCAGAATAAATATGCTGCCCCTAACTCAATCCCCATTTTTCTCCTGCCCGAGTATCAGTCATATTTATTGAACAATTCCTACTAAGTGCTTGAAACAATACAATTGAATAGAGTTGATGGGTATGTTCCTCGCCACAACCAGCTTACAGTCTAGAGGGAGAGACAGGCATTAATATAAATAAAAACGTAGGGATATGCACATCAGTGCTGTGGGGCTGGGAGAGAGGTGAATAAAGGGTGCAAATCCAAGCGCAAGGGTGGTGTAGAAGGGAGTGGGAGAAGAGGAAATGAAGGCCTAGTCAGGGAAGGCCTCTTGGAAGAGATATGCTTTTAATTCCTCAAAAATCTCCAGCAGCTCCCTGTCAACCTATGCATCAAGCAAAAACTCCTCACTCTCGGCTTCAAGGCTCTCCATCACTCAACCCCTCCTACCTCATTCATTCATTCAATCGTATTTATTGAGTGCTTACTGTGTGCAGAGCACTGTACTAAGCGCTTGGGAAGTACAAGTTGGCAACATATAGAGACGGTCCCTACCCAACAGTGGACTCACAGTCTAGAAGGGGGAGACAGAGAACAAACCTAAACACATTAACAGAATAAAATAAATAGAATTAATATGTACAAGTAAAACAAATCAATAGAGTAATAACTATGTACAATCATAAATACATATATACAGGTGCTGTGGGGAAGGGAAGGAGGTAAGGCAGGGGGGATGGAGAGCGGGAGGAGGGGGAGAGGAAGGAGGGGACTCAGTCTGGGAAGGCCTCCTGGAGGAGGTGAGCTCTCAGTAGGGCCTTGAAGGGAGGAAGAGAGCTAGCTTGGCAGATGGGCAGAGGGAGGGCATTCCAGGCCAGGGGTAGGACGTGGGCCGAGGGCCGACTGTGGGACAGGAGAGAACGAGGCACTGTGAGGAGATTAGCGGCAGAGGAGCGGAGGGTGCAGGCTGGTCTGGAGAAGGAGAGAAGGTAGGAGAGGTAGGAGGGGGTGAGGTGATGTACTGCCCTGAAGCCGAGGGTGAGGAGTTTTTGCCTGATGTGCAGATTGATTGGTAGCCATTGGAGATTTTTGAGGAGGGGAGTTACATGCCCAGAGCGTTTCTGGACAAAGACAATCCGGGCAGCAGCATGAAGTATGGATTGAAGTGGGGAGAGACACGAGGATGGGAGATCAGAGAGAAGGCTGATGCAGTAGTCCAGACGGGACAGGATGCGAGCTTGAACGAGCAGGGTAGCGGTTTGGATGGAGAGGAAAGGGTGGATCTTGGCAATGTTGTGGAGCTGAGACCGGCAGGTGTTGGTGACGGCTTGGATACCTCACCTCCCTTCTCTCCTTCTCCAGCCCAGCCCACACCCTCCGCTCCTCTGCTGCCGCTAACCTCCTCACTGTACTTCGTTCTTGCCTGTCCCACCGTCGACCCCCGGCCCACGTCCTCCCCCTGGCATGGAATGCCCTTCCTCCACACATCCGCCAAGCTAGCTCTCTTCCTTCCTTCAAAGCCCTACTGAGAGCTCACCTCCTCCAAGAGGCCTTCCCAGACTGAGCCCCCTTTTTCCTCTCCTCCTCCCCATCCCTCCTGCCCTATCTCCTTCCCCTCCCTACAGCACCTGTATATATGTTTGTACAGATTTATTACTCTATTTATTTTACTTGTACATAATCTACTATTAGAGAAGCAGCGTGGCTCAGTGGAAAGAGCCCGGGCTTGGGAGTCAGAGGTCCTGGGTTCTAATCCCACCTCAGCCACTTGTCAGCTGTGTGACTTTGGGCGAGTCACTTCACTTCTCTGGGCCTCAGTTCCCTCACCTGTAAAATGGAGATGAAGACTGGGCCCCCCATGAGACAACCTGATCATCATGTAACCTCCCCAGCACTTAGAACAGTGCTTTGTACATAGTAAGCACTTAGTAAATGCCATTATTACTATTATTACTATTCTATTTATTTTGTTAATGATGTGGATTTAGCTTTAATTCTATTTGTTCTGATGACTTGACACCTGTCTACATGTTTTGTTTTGTTGTCTGTCTCTCCCTTCTAGACTGTGAGCCCGTTGTTGGGTAGGGACCATCTCTATATGTTGCCGACTTGTACTTCCCAAGTGCTTAGTACAGTGCTCTGCACACAGTAAACTCTCAATAAATACGATTTAATGAATGAATAAGGCTTTGAATATGGGGAGAGCGATCGTCTGTATATGGCTTCTCTGGTCCTTCCCAACCACTTTTCCTGGCTCAATCCCCAACTGGCCAGGGATTTCTGGGCTGCTGCTTCTCAGGGAATATTCTCTTCTTCCCACCCATTTCCTGACTTGCTATTAACAGTCACACATCACCAACTCTGCACTGTATCTGCAATGTATTTATATTAATGTCGGTCTCCCCCTCTAGACTGTAAACTCATTATGGGCAAGGAATGTGTCTGTTCATTGTTATACTGTACTCTCCCAAGCACTTAGTACAGTGTTCTGCACTCAATACACGCTCAATAAACACAACTGAATAAATAGTCCATGACCTCCACCTGAAAAATCTCCCAAAATTGAAATCTCCCCAACAAGAGATTCCCTGCAGCGACCCAGAGAGGGGGAAGGGACACCAACAAGGCCACAGCCATCACCACCTCACTTATTTTATTTGGCCGCCACCTATAAACTCAGCCACCCGCTCTTCCACCCATCGGGCCCAGAGCCCAAGACCGGCAACGAGCCCAAACCTCTTGCAGCTGGGCTCCAGGACCTTGGCTTTCACCCATATGTCAGGCACTGACATCTCTTTGGGCAAACCCCTTAACAGAGCCAAACTAGGCCCTCCTCTCGCCAAGCATTGCTCTTATTGGCTTCCAAGTACTAGAGCTCTTAAAGGACATTCCAAGGCACAGCTTGTTCTGGTGGGACGACCAAGAATGATCCATCATTTCCTGATTTCTTAGGGGCAAGGGATTAGGCCCGCTCAGTTGGCACACTGGCCAATAACTGCAAGACCAAGTCACCAGAGGGCTCCCAATGATGGGAATAAAATAACCACAGTGAAGGTGGCTTGGAGGTCAAATTAATTAGCGTGTGCATCTTTCACCTCAGTAGAACTGAGGCGGCTTGAACGTTCTATTCAGGAAGGCAGAGGTGGATCCACAGGAGTGAAGAGCACGGGATCCCGGGGCTGGAGAGCAAGAAGAAGGCAGCCACCAATCGCCTGCATCTTCAGGGCCATGGTGACAGAAAGAAGAGGCCCAGAAACAGATTTTTTTTATGGTATTTGTTAAGCGCTATATGCCAAATACCACCCTGAGGTGGATATAAGTTAATCAGGCCTGACACGGTCCCTGTCCCACATGGGACTCGCAATCTAAGTAGAAAGCATCACAGATATGGAATCACCATTTTGTAGCTGAAGAAACTGAGGCACAGAGATGTGAAGTGACTTGCAGCAGGATGCAGCAGGTGGAGTCAGGATTAGAACCCAGGTCCTCTGGCTCCCAGGCCCAAGAGAACAAATGAACCAGAAACAGAGTGCATTCCTGGCTGCCTTAACTGCAGGAGAAGGAAACAGAGATGATGGGGTGAGGGGGTGGGGGAGAGAAGGGGGCACGGAGAGCAGCGGGTCTGCCAGACTGAGCCCCTTCCTTCCTCTCCCCCTCGTCCCCCCTCCATCCCCCCCATCTTACCTCCTTCCCTTCCCCACAGCACCTGTATATATGTATATATGGTTGTACATATTTATTACTCTATTTATTTATTTATTTTACTTGTACATATCTATCCTATTTAATTTTGTTAGTATGTTTGGTTCTGTTCTCTGTCTCCCCCTTTTAGACTGTGAGCCCACTGTTGGGTAGGGACTGTCTCTATATGTTGCCAATTTGTACTTCCCAAGCGCTTAGTACAGTGCTCTGCACATAGTAAGCACTCAATAAATACGATTGATGATGATGATGATGATGACCATCACTACGGTGACTCTCTACTGCTGCTGAAATAGGGCTGGTAAAATGGGACTCAGATCTACTCCAATCAACTATTTACTGAGTACTTACCGAGTGCACTTGAGAGAGTCCAATACAGCAGAGGTGGTTGCTACATCCCTGACCACAGCGAGCTTAGAGTCCACTCACAATGACCCCTCATCCTCACCCTCGAGATGTAAGCTCGTCCTCTAGACTGTAAGCTCGCTGTGGACAGGGAATGTGTCTGCTTTTTGTTATATTGTACTCTCCTAAGCACTTAGTACAGTGCTTTGCATACAGTAAGTGCTCAATAAATGTGATTGAATGAATGGATGAGCTGACCCAGCCGAGCAGAAGGAAGGAGATCTTCCAGGAACCAAGGTTGGGTGGGAGGAGGAGAAAGCATTTTCCTTGCATTCAGCCCCTTCCAGAGGGTTTCTGGGTAAGTATGAGTATGATGTGAGCTCATCATCAGGGACTGTCACTGTTTATTGTTGTATTGTACTTTCCTAAGTGCTTGGTACAGTGCTTTGTACACAGTAAGCGCTTAATGAATGAAATATGACAATGAATGAATGAATGTGGGGCCCCAGGCTAGGGGACACCTGCAAGGCTGAAGGGAAGGGGGGTGTACTACAGTGGGGAGAGCCACCCATCTGAGCGCTGCAATCTCTTCATTACCTCTGCTGGGCATGAAGGCTCCAAATTGTTCTAAAATTAGCCACCAAAAAATGAAAGGCAAGGGCCCTGAGGAGGATGGGAGCCGATACAGGGGCCACCCATCTACCCCCAGCTATCGTGAGCCAGGAGGTCATGGGTTCTAATCCTGGCTCCACCATTCGGCTGCTGTGTGGCCTTAGGCAAGTCTCTTTACTTCTCTTGCCTCAGTTACCTCATCTTTAAAATGGGGATTGAGACCGTGAGCCCCACATGGGACAGGGACTGTGTCCAACCCGATCTGCTTGTATCCACCCCAGTGCTTAGCACAGTGTCTGGTACATAGTAAGTGCTTACCAAATACTACAATTTATTATCACTGGGAGGGCAGGCTGTAGCCAGCCCCATCCAGTCCCCCGACCAGTGCGAGCTAGTACAGTGCTCCACGCACAGTAAGAGCTCAATAAATACGATTCAATGAAGGAATGAGACCCTACTCAAGCTAACCCGACCCCTGTTCCCAGCTTGTATTTGATCTATTCCAGGCAGTGAATTATTTAGCATCAATCAATGGTATTTATTGAGCACTTACTGTGTGCAGAGCACTGTACTAAGCCCTTGGGAGAGTACAACAAAGTTGGTAGGCATGTTCCCTGCCTGCAAGCATTACGAGGAGCTGCTTGGATCCCTGCTGCTCCATCCACTGAGCAGCGTGACTTAATTGACAGAGCACAGATCTCTGAGTCAGAAGGCCCTGGATTCTAATTCCGGCTCTGCCACATGTCTGCTCTGTGACCTTGGACAAGTCACTTCACATTTTGGGGCCTCAGTTACTTCATCTGTAAAATGACGATGATGATGGCATTTATTAAGTGCTTACTATGTGCAAAGCACTGTTCTAAGCGCTGGGGAGGTTACAAGGTGATGAGGTTGTCCCACTGGGGGCTCACAGTCTTCATCCCCATTTTACAGATGAGGGAACTGAGGCACGGAGAAGTGAAGTGACTTGCCCAAAGTCACACAGCTGACAACTGGCGGAGTGGGATTTGAACCTATGACCTCTGACTCCAAAGCCCATGCTCTTTTCACTGAGCCATGCTGCTTCTCTAATGGGGATTAAGAGTGTGAGCCCCATGTGGGACAGGGACCGTATCCACCCTGATTAACTTGTATCTACCCCAACGCTTAGAACAGTGCTTGGCACATAGCACTTAACAAGTACCAGAATTATTAATTCTTGTCCCAAGGCTGCAGCAGTGCCGTCCTCCCCCAGAAGTCTCCCCTGGAATCCCCCTTTTACTTCCCCACGAGGGAGAGGGGGAGGGCAGGAGAGCATCATGGAATCATAAAGTTCCCTGGCCGCACGGGCTGCCATAGAAACTAGCCAGAGGACAAAGGAGAGATGCACAGCTGCAGTCTATAAAGATTTCACAGCCTTCGAAGACGCTGCTGCCTCAATCTCTGATAGTGCATGACACCCATATTGATTAGCAAGATACACGTGGAAAATTACCACTGTTATTTTAAGCCCAGGGTTCACTCTTTCCCGGGGCCTCCCGAGTCTCCTATTTCCATCATCTCTTTTTCTTTCCAAGCTGCTCTGTCTGGGCCAGTCCTCCTACTAGAAATACAACCTCTCCCCTTTCTGGCCTCTGCTCTCACGGTCCCCTGAGCCTTCTCTCAAAGTAGTCCCAGGTACAGTAGCTTTCCTCATGCAAAGCAAAAAGTATGAGAGAGAGAGAGAGAGAGAGAGAGAGAGAGAGAGAGAGAGAGAGAGAGAGAGAGAGAGAGAGAGAGAGAGAGAGAGAGAGAGAGAGACCACTTTCCTGCCTGCTCAAGGATGATTAATTCCCAGGGCTCTTGAGAGCTTGTAGTCTCCACCTCCATTCCTCAATTGCAAAAGTTCATCTTCCGTGGCACCTTCTTCACTAACTCCAACCTTCTCCACTCTACAGGGTCAGTAACTGCAGGGGATTCAACGGAAATTGACCCCTGGGGGTGAGAAAAAGGATGAAGGGGGAGGTTTCTGCTACAAATTTGAAAAGGAAAAAGATATGCAGAGTTTTAGAACCACAGAATAAATGCTCTATTGCTAGAATACAGCGAGAAAAATAGGCAAGGCAGGACCTGGAAACGGTCCTTATGGTGGTGGTGGTATTTGTTAAGAGCTTATTATGTGCTAAGCGCTTTTCTAAGCACTGGGGTAGATACAAGGTAATCAGGTTGTCCCATGTGGGGCTCACAGTTTTCATCCCCATTTTACAGATGAAGGAACTGAGGCACAGAGAAGTGAAGTGACTTCCCCAAACTCACACAGCTGACAAGTGGCAGAGCCGGGATCAGAGCCCACGACCCCTGACTCCCAAGCCCGGGCTCTTTCCACTAAGTCACGCTGCTTCTCTTATCAATCAGTGACATTTATAGAGAGCTGACTGGATGCAGCATACTCTACTAAGTGCTTGGGAAAGTACAATACAATAAAGTTGGTACAGTTCATAGGCAGAGGCATTAAAATAAATTACAGATGGGGGAAATAGTAGAGTATAAGGATGTGGACATAAGTGCTGTGGGGCTGGGGTAAGAAGCCAAGTGCTTAAGGGATAAGCCAAGTGCCTAGGCAATGCAGAGAAGAAGGAGAGGGGAAATAAGGGCTTAGTCAGGAGGAAATGTGGACGTTAAGTGCTGTGGGGCTGGGGTGCTTAAGGAATACATAGCCAAGTGCCTAGGTGATGCAGAGAAGGAGGAGAGAGGGAAAATAAGGGCTTAGTCAGGAGGAAATTTGAATTTTAGGAAGGTTTTGAATATACAGAGAGTGACGGGCTCTCAGCTATGAACGGGGAGGGAGTGTGAGCAGAGCACTGTACTAAGTGCTTGGGAAGGTACAATACAATGGAGTTGGTCCAGGTGATTCCTGCCCCCGAAAGCTTACAATCTAGTGGCAGATCATGGGACTGGGCAAGTCAGAATAGCCAGGTCGTAGCTTCATCTCTGCCCCTTGCCTGCTGTGTGATCTTGGGCCAATCACTTAACCTTTCCATACCTCAATTTCATCTGTAAAATGGGGATTAAATTCCCCTTCTCCACCCTCTTTAACTGTGAGCCCCGTATGGGGCCTGATTCCAATCTAATTATCTTGGATCTACCCTTGCTTGGCACTGACTTAATAAGTACCATTATAATCCTTGCGGAGAGCTGACCACCAGGGGATTTCATCCAGGGCTTCAGAGTGGGCTCACGCATCTAGCTACTCCTTTTGTGAGTCCTGGAGCCATAGAAAAGATTGGAGATAAAGAATGACTTACTGAAGGTCCACCCAGAATCCTGAGGAACTCCGGCTTTTTGCTTAGATTCGAAAGACTACCTCTCCTTTTACCTTCTTCTCCCATTCTCTTCCTCCTTCCATTCAACTCCCTCTCCCCTCAATTTATAACACCTGCCAAGACTACAAATTAAAGAAGTTTACACAGGTAACCAAAAACAGCTGTCAGGAAGACAGGGAAACCTCTTTGCTCACCACTTGCTAATCTCCCTGTGGGAAGTCTGACCAAGAAGACAGATATTTCCAGACTTGGCACCCTGCATACAATCTGCAAGGAGTCATTTAAGCGTGCTAAAAATTTTCCAAAATACACACCCTCTGAAACTGGGGGGGGGGGGGGGAGAAAACCACCGGGATGCTAAGACATCATCGTGGCTTCCTAAAAAATCCAACATGCAATCTTCCCTCCAAGGAGGCTAGAGCTGTGAGTGCAAGATCTACAAACACATACCACCTTAGTGATATGTACTAAGAAATGCAGAGTAACACAATGAATTTACATAAACACACAGACTGTCTAAAGGGATAGAACACAGATTGTATAGGAATATAAACACATGCTTTCACCGCACACATTTAAGCACACACTCATTCTCCCCCCAACAAGGCTCAGGCAGCGCTATGAATGGTACATGGCCTTTTTAAGAATTCAAGACTGAAGGGAGGTGAAGGAAATGATGTTCTCATGACTTAAAATGGCCAATCTCTCTAACCTTGGGACTCTCCTTCCAAGACTCTGCTCCACCAAAAAAAAAACGCTTGTCACAGCCCTCCCCCGTTTTTTTAAAAAATAGTATTTGTTAAGTGTTTACTATGTGCCAGGTACTATACTAAGCCCTGGGGTAAATACAAGATAATCAGGTTGGACACAGTCCATGTCCTGCACAGGGCTCACAGTCTTAATCCCCATTTACGGAGGCACAGAGAAGTTAAGTGACTTGCTCAGGGTCATGCAACAAAAAAGTGGCGGAGCCCGGATTAGAATCCAGGTCCTTCTGACTCCCAAACCTGTGTTCGCTCCACGAAGTCATTCTGCGTGGCTTAGTGGGAAGAGCACAAATTTGGGAGTCAGAGAATGTGGGTTCTAATTCCGGTTTCACCACTTGTCTGCTGTGTGCCCTTGGGCAAGCCGCTTAACTTCTCTGTGCCTCAGTTCCCTCATCTGTGAGAAGCAGTGTGGCTCAGTGGAAAGAGCATGGGCTTTGGAGTGAGAGGTCATGGGTTCAGATCCCGGCTCCACCAATTTTCAGCTGTGTGACTTTGGGCAAGTCATTTAACTTCTCTGTGCCACAGTTACCTCATCTGGAAAATGGGGATTAAGACTGTGAGCCCCCCGTGGGACACCTTGGAACCACCTCAGGGCTTAGAACAGCGCTTTGCACATAGTAAGCACTTAAGAAATGCCATCATTATTGTTATCTTTAAAATGGAGATGAAGACTGTGAGCCCCAGGTGGGGCAACCCGATTACCTCGCATCTACCCCAGCGCTGAGAACAGTGCTTGGCACATAGGAAGCACTTAACAAATACCATTGTTATTCCCCAAATACACAGTCTTTGCATTTGGATTTTGCCAGCCTCCCCCATTCCTGAACTAGGGGCAGTTGGGATCCAAGCCCCCACCTCCAAATCTGGCTACGGGTCACTGTGGAAGAGCCCATTCCCTATCTGGGTTTAGAGGGCAGAGGAGGGATCAGGGGAAACCACCATGTGTCCCCTGCCAGGGAGATAAGGCAGCACCAGGGAAAACAATAGGGAAGAGAGGGATTAAAAACCTCGGCCAGATTCCGGGTTCCAGCTTCCAGGGTCCCCCAGCCCCCCAAAAAGGGGGAGATTCTCTAGCAAAGAGGTGCGGGCAACCCTTCTTAGGGGCTCCTCACCCTTGCCAGGGATGTTGGCAGGGCTGAATCGACAGAATCAGCAGGCACCTTAAAGGCAGAACGTGTTTTGCGGATTAAAGAGAGCAGTCCACAGGGACGTGGGAGGGGTTCACGGAGGGGATGGAGATGGGGGGATCGCGACCCCCAAAAGGGCATTTTGGACCCAGCTCCTAGAAGTCCAAGGGGCCCGCGTTCCTGGTCCAAGAGATCCCCCTCGCCCAGGTTGCGAAGGGGGTTCTGAATTCTGGTGGGCTCTGCAGGGAGAGGGCGAAGAAGGGGCCCCTACTTACAGCCTCTCGGTGGCTCGGGGGATGTTTTTGGGGACGGCTGTGAGGCCGGTGCCGTGGCAGTCCACGCTGGCCCCCGTGCAGGTGCAGAGCGCCGGGCAGCCTCGGGCCTCCGGGGGGAAGGCGGCGTGCCAGGCCGCCACCAGCCACAGGCAGGCCCGGAGCCCCCCGAACGGCCGCTTCACGCCCATGGTGCCCCCCGGGCTGGTGCCCCCCGGGCTGGTGGGGCCCGGGCTGGTGGGGCCCGTGGCGGGGGGACCCCCGCTGAGCGCTGCTCCGGGCCCCGCGCTCCTGCCACCATCCCAGCCCCCGCCGGCTGGGCGAGCGACAGCCCCGGGCAAGGACGGGCGGGGGGCGAGGGCCGAGGGGCGGGCGGAAAAACCCCCGGGGGCCTGGAGGCCAACACCCCCGGACCCTTCGCAGGTTTCCCCCGGGACCGCAGCTCGGGCGCCTGGTCCTCTCTCCCTCTCCCTCTCCCTCTCCTCCCTCTCTCCCCGCAAACGAGGACTGGCTAGGAGGAGGAAAACGGGAAAGCCACGCTCACACGCATACACTCACACACACACACTCACTGACACATACACACTCCCAGCCATCAATCTCCGGCAGCAGGCTGAGCCCTGGCTCCTCCCCGCTGTGCTCCCCTCCCCTCCCCATTATCCCCTCCCCATCATCGCCTCCCAACATCCCCCTCCCCATCACCCCTTCCCCATCACCCTCCTCCCCCATCACCCCCATCCCCATCACCCTCCTCCCCAACACCCCTTCCCCATCACCCCCTCCCCATCACCCTCCTCTCCCCATCATCCCCTTCCCCATCACCCTTCTCTCCATCACCCCCTCCCCATCACCCTTCTCTCCCATCACCTTCCTCCCCATCATCCCCTTCCCCATCACCCTCCTCCCTATCACCCCCTTCCCCATCACCCTCCTCCCCATCACCCCTTCCCCATCACCCTCCTCCCCCCATCACCCCCATCCCCATCACCCTCCTCCCCCCATCACCCCCATCCCCATCACCCTCCTCCCCAACACCCCTTCCCCATCACCCCATCCCCATCACCCTCCTCTCCCATCACCTTCCTCCCCATCATCCCCTTCCCCATCACCCTTCTCTCCATCACCCTCCTCTCCATCACCCTCCTCCCCATCACCCTCCTCCCCATCACCCTCCTCTCCATAATCCCCTCCTCATCACCCTCCTTCCCCATCACCCCCCCCTCCATCACTCCCCTCCATCACCCCCTTCCCCATCATCCCCTCTCCCCATCACCCCCCTCCCCATCACCCCCCCATCACCCTCCTCCCCATCACCCCCTGTCCATCACCTCCCTCCCCATCATCCCCCTCCCCATCATCCCCGTCCCCATCACCCCCTCTCCTCCCCATCACCCCTACCCTTTCCATTTTCTTCCCTCTCCCTCACCCGCTTCCAGCTTCTCCCCCGGCCCCACAGGAAGGATGTGGTGGTGGTGGCGGCAGCGGGGTGTTCTCTACACTTACACACTGTGAGCCCCATTTATTCATATAATCACTTGAATTTACTGAGTGCCTACTGGGTGCAGAGCGCTGGGAAAGTACAGAGTGTCTTAGTGGAAAGAGCATGGGTTTGGGAGTCAGGAGATGTGGGTTCTAATACTGGCTCTACCTGTTGTCTGCTGTGTGACCTGGGGCAAGCCACTTCACTTCTCTGCGCCTCAGTGACCTCATCTGTAAAATGGGGATTAATAATAATAATTATCATAATCATTTTATTTGTTAAGCACTTTCTTCATGCCAAGCACTGTTCTATGCTCTGGGGTAGATAAAAGGTAATCAGGTTGTCCCATGTGGGGCTTACAGCCTCAATCCCCATTTTACAGATGAGGTAACTGAGGCACAGAGAAGTTATGTGGCCTGGCCAAGGTCACACAACAGACAAGTAGCAGAACGGGATTAGAACCTTCTGACTCTCAGGACTGTGCTCTTTGCACTTCACCATGCTATAAACAGACATCAATATAAATAAATAAAATGACAGATATGGACATAAGTGCTGTGGGGTGGGGAGGGGGGAAGAGCAAAGGGAGCGAGTCATGGTTAGAGAAGCAGCGTGGCTCAGTGGAAAGAGCCCGGGCTTTGGAGTCAGAGGTCATGGGTTCAAATCCCGGCTCCACCAATTGTCAGCTGTGTGACTTTGGGCCAGTCACTTCACTTCCCTGGGCCTCAGTTCCCTCATCTGTAAAATGGGGATTAAGACTGTGAGCCCCCCGTGGGACAACCTGATCACCTTGTAACCTCCACCGTGCATAGAACAGTGCTTTGCACATAGTAAGCGCTTAATAAATGCCATTATTATTATTATTATTATTATTATTATGGTGACACAAAAGGGAAGGGGAGCTGTGGAAAAGCAGGGCTTAGTCTGGGAAGGCCTCTTGGAGGAGGCCTTTGAGGATGGGAAGAGTGATTGTCTGTCGGATTAGAGAAGGGAGGGCATCCCAGGCCAGAGGTAGGACGTGGGCCAGGGATCGACGATGGGACAGGCGAGAACAAAGCCCAGTGAGGAGGTTAGCGGCAGCAGAAGATCCGAGTTTGCGGGCTGAATTGGAGAAGGAGAGAAGCCAGGTGAGGTAAAAGGGGGAGAGGTGATGGTGGGCTTTAATAATAATAATAATAATGGTATTTGTTAAGTACTTACTAGGTGCCAAGTACTATTCTAAGTGCTGGGGTAGATAGAAGATAATCAGGTTGTCCCACGGGGTGGGGGGGCTCACAGTCATCATTCCTTAAACCTCCTTGTGGGACACGGACTGTTTCCAACCCGATTTGCATGTATCCATCCCAGTGTTTAGTAGAGTGCCTTGCACACAGTAAGCACTTAACAAGTGCCACCCATATGTGCCTGCGAGTCGGCGCTGGGGCTAGCACACTCACACAATCCCCTATACACTCACAGGATCTGCACTGGCCAGAGAACGCGCACTGGTATCTCTGTACCAATAGTCCATTGTATAACCATTGAACCCGACCTGCTGCAAAGCTCTAAGGGGTAAGGCACACATGGTCACAGATTTTCTTTTCCTTCAGCAAATTATCAGGTTGGATTTCCCCATTGGGCGGCACTGATCACAATAAACCGAGCCCTTCTTCCTGAAGATTCCCACCCAACCCTGGACCCAAATACTAACGTATCTGGAGAGATTTCCCAAGACAGCTTTTCAACTTGATTTGGGAAAATGCCCACCCACTGGGGTTTCCGAGGCTGTCAACCAGCTCACCCCTACTGTCTTTTAATAATGATAGTATTTGTCTAAATGTGATGGGAACTTCTGGCTCCTGCCCCAGGACCCTCCCGGTCCTGCAAACCCAGACTTTCATTGTGCTCCTGGGAATCTGGAGGCTACAGACAGCAAAAACTGTTCTATAGTTTTGAATCCACCCCCGCCACCTGCACATCCGATCCCATCCCTTCACACCTTACCAAAACATACTCTCAGAGAAGAGGCATGTCCTAGTGGCTAGAACACAGGCCTGGGGGGTCAGAAGGACCTGGGTTCTAATTCCCACTCTGCCCCTTGTCTGCTGTGTGACCTTGGGTAAGTCACTTAACTTCTCTGTGCCTCAGTTCCCTCATTGTAAAATAGGAGTTAAGACTATGAGCCCTATGTGGGACAAGGACTAGGTCCAGCCTGATTAACTTGTATCCACCCCAGCGCTTAGTACAGTGCCTGGCACATAGTAAGCGATTAACAAATACCATTAAAAAAAAATTTCCCCCTCCCTTCTTCCCTCCCTAACTGCCATCTTCAGCTGTTTGATCTCCAATGGCTTCTTCCCCACTGCTTTAAGACATGCCCGTGTTTCTCTTATCCTACAAAAACGCTCCCTTGACCCCACTGTTCCCTCCAGTTATCACTCCACTCTCTCCTACCAGTCTTCTCCTAACTCCTTAAACAAATTGTCTACAGCCACCATCTCAAGTTCCTCTCCGTAAGTTTTCTCCTCCCATGAAAGAGAAGCTTTCAATCTGGCTTCTGTACCCTTCACTCCACAGAAACCTCTCTTTCATGGGTCACAAATGATCTCTTTCTTGTCAAATCCAATGGCTTCTACTCCATCATCATCATCATCATCATCATCATCATCAATCGTATTTATTGAGCACTTACTATGGGCAGAGCACTGTACTAAGCACTTGGGATGTACAAATTGGCAACATATAGAGACAGTCCCTACCCAACAGTGGGCTCACAGTCTAAAAGACTCCATTCTAATCCTCGTTGACCTCTCAGCTGCCTTCAACTTTTCAACCACCTCCTTCTCCTGGAAACGTTATCCAACCTCCGCTTCACTGATACTGTTCTCTCCTGCTTCTCTTCCCATCTCTCTGGCCACCGCGGGCTCCTCCTCTGCCTCCCATCCTCTAACTATGGGTGTCCCTAAAGGCTCAGTTCTGGGTCCCCTTCTATTCTCCATCTTCACCCACACCCTTGGAGAACTCATTTGCTCCTGTGGCTTCAACTACTACCTCTATGCAAACGATTCCCAAATCTACATCTCCAGCCTTGCTCTCTCTCCCTATCTGCAGTCTTGCATTTCCTCCTGCCTCCAAGACATCTCTACTTGGATGTCCTCCCACCATCTCAAACTTAACATGTCAGACAAAACTCTTTATCTTCCCACTTAACCGAGCCCTTCCCCTGAGTCTCCCATTACTGTAGACAGCACCACCATCATTCCTTGACTTCTCTCTCTCAATACACATATTCGATCACTAAATCCTGTTGGTTCAACCTCCACAACATTGCTAAAATCCATCCTTTCCTCTCCATCCAAACTGCTACTATGTTAATCCACTTTCCTGTACTGCCTTTCCTACTGTATCAGCCTCCTTGCTGACCTCCCTGCCTCATCTCTCCCCACTCCAGTCCATACTACATTCTGCTCCTTGGATTATTTTTCTACAGAAACGTTCAGGCCATGTTTCCCCACTCCTCAAAAACCTCCAGGGGTTGCCTATCCACCTCTACATCAAACTTCTTACCATTGGCTTTAGCACACTCAATCACCATGCCCCTTCCTCCCTCTCCTCGCTTTGTTTCTACTACAACCCAGACCATTTACTTGGCTCCTCTAATGCCAACCTACTCACTATACCTCGATATCATCGATCTCACCACCAACCTCTGGCCCGTATCCTGCCTCTGGCCTGGAGCCAACAGACAGTTACTCTCCCCTGCTTCAAAGTTTTATTGAAGGCACATCTTGGCATCCAAGAGGCCTTCTCTGATTAAGCCCTCTTTTCCTATTAATTCCTCTCCCTTATGCATTACCCTAACTCGCTCCCTTTATTCATCCCTCCTCCTAACCCTAGAGTACTTATGTACAGATCCTTAATTTATTTATTAATGCCTGTCTCCCCCGCTAGACTGTAAGCTCATTGTGGGCAGGGAAAGTTATAGCATCATATTATAGTGTACTCTTCTAAGCACTTAGTATAGTGCTCTGCACACAGTAAGCACTCAATAAATATGATTGATTGATTGATTGATTGATTGATTGAATTCCTGAGCACACAGACATATGGGAGCTACATAGAGGTAGAAGGCATTTGTCCGGAGGATTTCCCTTTGATCTGTGGTGGAGACTTTCCATGACCCAGAAACACTTCCTTTACGGTCCCGGGGCCCTCCCAATGGGTCAGCCAGCTAGCCAGCTGGCTGGGGGAGACTCTGCACTTTCCTGGGTTGGATTAAAAGGGAGATGGGGAATGAATCTTCCTGCTTGCCTTTGGCCAGCAGGCTCCTGCTCTGGAGGGTGTCATTCTTTCTCCCTCTTGTGGCTAGAGAGTCAGCAAAATCAGTAGAGAAAATGAGGCTTGACTTTCTTCCCATCTGAACTTCCTTTCTACCTGGGCCATCGCTGCCTTTAGCTCTGGCTCCATCACTGCAACTGTTCCACGTCATCCCCCGGGCCTGGAATGCCCTCCCTCTGCCCATCCGCCAAGCTAGCTCTCTTCCTCCCTTCAAGGCCCTACTGAGAGCTCACCTCCTCCAGGAGGCCTTCCCAGACTGAGCCCCTTCCTTCCTCTCCCCCTCGTCCCCCTCTCCATCCCCCCATCTTACCTCCTTCCCTTTCCTACAGCACCTGTATATATGTATATATGTTTGTACATATTTATTACTCTATTCATTTTACCTGTACTTATCTATTCTATTTATTTTATTTTGTTAGTATGTTTGGTTTTGTTCTCTGTCTCCCCCTTTTAGACTGTGAGCCCACTGTTGGGTAGAGACTGTCTCTATATGTTGCCAATATGTACTTCCCAAGCGCTTAGTACAGTGCTCTGCACACAGTAAGCGCTCAATAAATACAATTGATTGATTGATTGATTGTTCCCACTAGAGCAAGAGATGAGCCGAGGGGAGACCAGTTCTGGGTAGGGCCGGAGGGGGCCCCAGGAGTATCGGGAAAATCCCAGTAGGGCATCTTCTATGTGGGGGCCTCATGGCTTCATCCGACCAGCCTTGTCCCCGGGCCACTTTTTTTTATTGGTATTTGTTAAGCACTTACTATGTGTCAAGAACCATGGCTCAATGGAAAGAGCACGAGCTTTGGAGTCAGAAGTCATGGGTTCAAATCCCGACTCCACCAATTGTCAGTTGTGTGACTTTGGGCAAGTTACTTAAATTCTCTCTGCCTCAGCTACCTCATCTCTAAAATGGGGATTAAGACTGTGAGCCCCCTGTGGGACAACCTGATCACCCTTGTAACCTCCCCAGCACTTAGAATAGTGCTTTGCACATAGTAAGCACTTAATAAATGCCATCATTATTATTATTATTACTAAGCACTGGGGAGATAGGTTAATCAGGTTAGACACAGTATGTGTCCCATATGGGGCTCACAGTCTTAATCCCCATTTTGCAGATGAGGTAACTGAGGCACAGAGAAGTGAAGTGACTTGCCCAAGGTCAGACAGCAGACAAGTGGCGATGGCCCAGGATTAGAACCCAGGGCTTTCTGAGTCCCAGGCCTGTGCTCTATCCACCAGACCATGCTGGTTCCCAATGATTTACCAGTTAATACCATTATCTTCAAATTTTCCTGCTCCTCCACCCTCAAGCATTTGTCCCAGTGAGGATTTCCGAGTTGGTCCTGCCCAGGTACCAGATCAGCTGCAAGGCAGGAGTTGCTGATTCTCCTGACCTCCCCATTCCCTAGGGTGACTAAACCCTTCCCTGCTTCTCTCCCTCTGTCCTGCCATCCCTGTCTTCCCTCCCTTCTTCCCTCCTTCGCTCCAAAGCTCCCTTTCTCCAGTGGGGTCCATGTTTCCTCACCTCCAGGGTCTGAGGAGGAGCAGAGCTGCCAAGAGAGCCCCTGGCATCTGGGACAGGCCCCACAGCCTTCTGCAGAACTTCGTTTTCCCCCTCAACACACACATACATGATATGCTGCTAGGGAAACTGAAGGACGTGAGCAGACTTGGCCAGCAACATTGCTGGAAATGAAGATCATTGGGATACAATCCAGGTTGAGGGGGACAATAATAATAATTATAATGGTGTTTATTAATAATAATAATTATTATTATTATGGTATTTGTTGCAAGCACTGTTCTAAGCCCTGGGGTAGATACAAGGAAATCAGATTGTCCCACATGGGGCTCACAATCTTAATCCCCATTTTACAGATAAGGGAACTGAGACCCAGAGAAGTGCGGTGACTGTCCCATGCTCTATCCACTAAGCCACACACATAGCAAGTGCTTAACACATACCACAGTAATTATTACTATTATTGCTTTGATTATTGTTGTTATTGTTATCATTATTACGGTTATGAGTATTTTCCTGCCCCATCCCATGTGAGAAGCAGCGTGGCTTAGCGGAAAGAGTACGGGTTTGGGAGTCAGAGGACATGGGTCCTAATTCCGCCTTCGCCACTTGTTTGCTATGTGACCTTGGGCAAGCCACTTAACTTCTCTGTGCCTCAGTTACCTCATCTGTAAAATGGGGATTAAGACTGCAAGCCCACACGGGACAACCAGATTACCTTGTATCTACCCCAGAGTTTAGAACAGTGCTTGGCACATAGTAAGCACTTAACAGATATCATCATTATCATTATTACTATCATCATTCATTCACTATTGATGTCTGTCTATTTGTTTTGTTTTGTTGTCTGTCTCCCCCTTCTAGACTGTGAGCCCATTGATGGGTAGGGATTGTCTCTATCTGTTGCAGAATTGTACTTGCCAAGTGCTTATTATAGTGCTCTGGACATAGTAAGCACTCAATGAATATGACTGAATGAATGAAAATGAATGAAAATGAATGAAAGCTAATGAGCTGCTGGCTGCTTTCTGGATGAGTTTCTCCTATATGCCAGAGTTCATTCATTCATTCAATCATACTTACTGAGTGCTTACTGTGTGCAGAGCACCACGCTAAAAACTTGGCAGAACACAATATTACAATAAACAGACACATTCCCTGCCTACAATGAGCTTATAGTCTAGAAGGGAGGCAGACGTGAATATAAATAAATGATGGATATGTACATAAGTGCTGCGGGGCTGGGAGAGGGGATGAAAGAAGAGAGCTAGTCAGGGTGACCCAGAAGGAAGTGGGAGAAGAAGGGAGTGGGAGAAGAAGAGGCCTTAGTCAGGGAAGGCCTCTTGGAGATATTGAGGTGGTGGGGAGGATGGGGAATAATGATAGCATTTATTAAGCACTTACTATGTGCAAAGCACTGTTCTAAGCGCTGGGGAGGTTGCAAGGTGATCAGGTTGTCCCACGGGGGGGCTCACAGTCTAAATCCCCATTTGACAGATGAGGTAACTGAGGCACAGAGAAGTGAAGTGACTTGCCCAAAGTCACACAGCTGGCAATTGGTGAAGCCGGGATTTGAACCCATGACCTCTGAATCCAAAGCCTGGGCTCTTTCCACTGAGCCACGCTGCTTCTCTAATGGAGCAGCCCCAAGGTACCCCAGCCTAGGAGACCTAACCCCCTTTCCTTCTTCCAACGAGCCTGGTTTAACACTAGACTGTAAGCTCCTTGTGAGCAGGGAATGTGTCTGTTCATTGTTATATTGTATTCTCCCCAGTGTTTAGCTCAGTGTGCTGCACACAGTAAGCGTTCAATAAATCTGATTGAACGAATGAATGAATGAACTCTGGCATACAGGAGAAGCTCATCCTGAAAGCTGCCAGCAGCTCATTAGTTTTCCCCTCACATTCGCTTGTTAAACAACACCCCCCTGCTCCGATTTTTCAATTTCCTTTCCCTTTCCTCCATTTGGGCTTTCTCCCCCTCCCTGCCCTAGGCCTCCCCCTCCCCTTCCACCCTCCCCTCCACCGCTTGCCACCTGCTCCTTTTGATGCGTGGGATCAGGGGACAGGCGGGAAGGCCTGGCTCTAGTGGCAGCTCCTTCAGGACCCTCCTCCTCCCGGTGTGCCCAGAGGTCACCAGCAGGTCACCCCCACAGGAGGTCATTTTAAATCAATTCTCCTCCCCCCCCCCCCCCCCCCCAGTGTAGATCTCCACGCTGAGCTCTTGCTCCAGTGGAGAAGAAAGCGGGAGACCAGGAGGGACAGGAGGTCTTTCTGGCCCCTGTCGTTCCGAGGAGGTGACAGCCGTGCTCAGCTGCATCGACTTGGCTCGCCGCCTCCCTGATGCTCTCCCTCCCAGGCCTAAACATCATCATTTTTGTGCATTTCTGTGCTGTCTCCCTTGGAGGGAACAATAAACCAAGCCTTGCCATGGCCAGCTGAAAGGGCCTGATTTTATTTACAATCAGAAGAGATTGTGAAGGGAGGGGGAAAGATCCTTTCCAGCCAGCCTCTCTAGAGGTGACTGGAGACTCCTCCCCATCACCTCCTCTTCCTCTCCCCTCCTGGCCACCCCGGCTGGGAGCATCAAAACAAAAGGAATGGTAGCTGAGGCCTGTCACCAAATCAGACATCCCCATAACAGGTAAAATCATTTTGGAGAACAAAGGAACCAGATAAAACAGGATGACTTAATGGAAAGAGCCGGTGCCTGAAAGTCAGAGGCCCTGGGTTCATTCCTTTGTTCACTCATATTTACTGAGCACTTACTGTATGCAGAGCACTGAACTAAGTGCCTGGGAGAATACAATAGAATAATAAATGGACACATTCCCTGCCCTCAGTGAGCTTAGTCTCGAGGGGGAGACAGACATTATGTACACATATGTACATTCATTCATTCAATTTATTGAGCACTTACTGTGTGCAGAGCACTGGACTAAGCGCTTGGAAAGTACAATTCAGCAACAGATAGAGACAATCCCTACCCAGCAACGGGCTGACATCAATAGCATAAGTGCTATGGGGAAGGTAAGGGGGATGAATACTCCTCACTCTTGGTTTCAAGGCTCTCCATCACCTCGCCCCTTCCTACCTCACCTCCCTTCTTTCCTTCTACAGCCCAGCCCACACCATCCGCTCCTCTGCTGTTAACCTCCTCACTGTGCCTCGTTCTCGCCTGTCCCACCGTCGACCCCCGGCCCACGTCCTCCTCCTGGCCTGGAATGCCCTCCCTCCACTCATCCGCCAAGCTAGCTCCCTTCTTCCCTTCAAAGCCCTACTGAGAGCTCACCTCCTCCAGGAGACCTTCCCACACTGAGCCCCCTCCTTCCTCTCCCCCTCTCCATCCCCCCCACCCTATCTCCTTCCCCTCCCCACAGCACCTGTATATATGTTAGTACAGATTTATTGCTGTATTTATTTTACTTGTACATATTTACTACTCTATTTTATTTTGTTAATATGTTTTGTTTTATCATCTGTCTCCCCCTTCTAGACTGTGAGCCTGTTGTTGGGTAGGGACCATCTCTGTATGTTGCCAATTTGTACTTCCCAAGCGTTTAGTACAGTGCTCTGCACACAGTAAGTGCTCAACAAATACGATTGAATGAATGAATGAATGAATGAATGAATGAATAAAGGGAGCAAGCCAGGGCGACGCAGAAGGGAGTGGAAGAAGAGGGAAGGAGCACTTAGTCAGAGACAACCTCTTGGAGGAGATGTGCCTTGAAAAAGGTTTTGAAGAGGGGGAGGGTAATTGTCTGTAGTTGTAATAGAGAAGGAAGGGTATCCCAGGCCAGAGGAAGGATTGGGCGAGGGGTCGGCAGTGAAATAGACAAAAAAAAAAAATAGTGGCATTTGTTAAGCGCTTACTATGTGCAGAGCACTGTTCTAAGCGCTGGGGGGGGGCGTTACAAGGTGATCAAGTTGTCCCATGTGGGGCTCACAGTCTTAATCCCCATTTTACAGATGATGTAACTGAGGCTCAGAGAAGTTAAGTGACTTGCCCAGGGTCACACAGCAGACATGTGTGGGGAGTCGGGATTCGAACCCATGACCTCTGGCTCCAAAGCCCGCGCTCTTTCAGGGTACTGTGAGAAGATCAATATTAGAGGAGTGAAGTGAGTGGGCTGCCTTGTAGTAGGAGAGTAGTGAGGTGAGGTAGGAGGGGGCAAGGGGATGTACTGCTTTAAAGCCAATGGTAAGGAGTTTTTATTTGATGTAGAGGTGGGTGGGCAACCACTGGAGGTTCTTGAAGAGTGGGGAAAAACAATACAGTCGGCAGAGTGAAGTTTGGACTGAGTAGGCAGAGACAGGAAGTTCTAATCCCTACTCCACTACTGGTCTGCTGGGTGACCTTGGGCAAAACTGTAAGATCATTCATTCATTGATTCATTCAATCGCATTTATTGAGTGCTTACTGTGTGCAGAGCACTGTACTAAGCACTTGGGAAGTACAAGTTGGCGACATATAGAGATGGTCCCTACCCAACAATGGGCTCACAATCTAGAAGGGGGAGACAGACAACAAAACAAAACATGTAGACAGGTGTCAAGTCATCAGAATAAATAGAAGTAAAGCTAGATGCACATCATTAACAAAATAAATAGAATAGTAAATATGTACAAGTAAAATAAATAGAGTAATAAATCTGTACAAACATACATTCAGGTGCTGTAGGGAGGGGAAGGAGATTGGGCAGGGGGGATGGGGAGGAGGAAGCTCACTGTGGACAGGGAATGTGACTGCTTATTGTTAATCATACTTTCCCAAGCACTTAGTACAGTGCTCTGCACACAGTAAGTGCCCAATAAGTACAATTGAAAGTCACTTCACTTCTCTGTGCCTCAGATATCTCAACTGTAAAATGCATGCAGTAAGTGCTCAATAAATAGAATCTACCCCAATGCTTTTGAACAGTGCCTGGAATATAGTAAGTGCTTAACAAATAAAATTTTTTTAAAAACCTACTAAAGGGTCTGCCTCCCTAAGAGCAGAAGATTAGTGCTGAGCCAGGCATCCTCCTTCTGGGAGAATATTTTAGCTTGACTCCAAGCTCCATGGCCCAGTTGTGTTATGGGACTAGATGGTTAAGTGCCTTTTTTCCTCCCCTCTCAGGTAAAAGCCAGGCCAATCCCCAAGCCCCCCTTCTTCTTTGCCGCTTCTCTGATGTCTGACCTTGGGCAAATCATTTAGCTTCTCAGTGACTCAGTTACCTCATCTGTAAAATTGAGATTGAGTCTTTGAGCCCAATGTGGGATAGGGACTCTGTCCAAACCCATTTGCTTGTATCCACCCCAGTGCTTAGTATGGTCCCTGGTATATGGTAAGCATCTAAATACTGCAGTTATTATTATTATTTTTGGAAAGGCTGGGCTAAGTGATGGCTTCCCTAAGGTTGAGAGAATGGCAAAAGGGCTAGGGGAGCTGAAAGAGAGTGGGATCAATTCCTCAGTGGTAACTGATGATAATAATAATAATAATAATGGATAAAGCAGGGCACTGTGGATAGACCTTGGGCCTGGGAGTCAGAAGAACCTGGGTTCTAATCACGGCTCCACCACTTGTCTGCTATGCCACGTGTCTGCTGTGTGGCCTTGGGCAAGTCACTTCACTTCTCTGGGCCTCAGTTACCTCATCTGTAAAATGGAGATTGAGACTGTAAGTGCCACATAAGACAGAGACTGTGTGCAACTTGATTTGCTTGTATCCATCCCAGAGGTTAATACAGTGCCTGGCTCGCGGTAAGCGCTTAACAAATACCATTATTATTAATAATTAATAATAATAATAGTAATGGTATTTGTTAAGAGCTTACCATGTGCCAGGCACTGTACTAAACCCTGAGGTAGATACAGTCAGCTCAGACACAGTCCCTTGCCCTCGGGGCTCACAGTCTAAAGAAAAGGGAAGAACAAGTATTGAATGTGCATTTTACAGAGGAGGAAATTGAAGCACAGAGAAGTTAAGTGACTTGCCCAGGTCACCCAGAAGTTAAACGTCAGAGCCGGGATTAGAATCCAGGTCTCCCGACTCCCAAGCCGGTGTTCTTTCCACTAGGCCATGCTGCTTCTCTCCGCCACCTGTATTCACCCTTCCATGCATTAGCCCATCTAAATGAGTTTCCTCCGGCCCCTCAGAGGTCACTTGGCCAACGGAAGGCCTGGATTCCAGCCCATTAAGTGAGCACCACCCTTTCAGCAGAACTCCTGACTTCTACAGAGAAGCAGCGTGGCTTAGAGGAAAGAGCCCAGGCTTGGGAGTCAGAGGTCGTGGGTTCTAATCCCGTCTCTGTCTCTTATCAGCTGTGTGACTTTGGGCAAGACATTTCACTGCTCTGTGCCTCAGTTACCTCATCTGTAAAATGAAGATGAAGACTGTGAGCCCCACATGGGACAATCTGATTACCTTGTATCTACCCCAGTGCTTAGAGCAGTGCTTGGCACTTAGTAAGAGCTTAACAAATGCCATCATTATTATTATTACTATTATTATATCCTTGATCACCCAAGGCAGTGACCCCCTGGAGAAAGTATCCTCTTGGGAATGGTCCTCAGAAACAAAATGAATGGTGGGGCTCAGCCTGGGAGCTGGGTGAAACCTCCCCCTACTCCTCCTCTGCCCCTCCCTTACCAAGATTGGACCTGTTCTGTTTGCCCCCAGGACCCAGCCCATGCAGGCCCCGGTAGGGTTGAGGGGGCAACATTGACAACAGCCATCATCATCATCATCATCAATCGTATTTATTGAGCGCTTACTGTGTGCAGAGCACTGTACTAAGCACTTGGGAAGTACAAATTGGCAACACATAGAGACAGTCCCTACCCAACAGTGGGCTCACAGTCTAAAAGGGGGAGACAAAACCAAACATACTACAAAATAAAATAGAATAGATATGTACAAGTAAAATAAATAAATAAATAGAGTAATAAATAAGTACAAACATATATACATATATACAGGTGCTGTGGGGAAGGGAAGGAGGTAAGATGGGGGGATGGAGAGGGGGACGAGGGGGAGAGGAAGGAAGGGGCTCAGTCTGGGAAGGCCTCCTGGAGGAGGTGAGCTCTCAGTAGGACCTTGAAGGGAGGAAGAGAGCTAGCTTGGAGGATGGGCAGAGGGAGGGCATTCCAGGCCCGGGGGATGATGTGGGCCAGGGGATGACGTGGGCCATGAGCCATCTGGATCCTTATCGATTCAGACCATTTTTCAGGGGGCTGGGGGCAGGGGGGAGACTGCAATTAAACGGGCAACTTTTTCCCGTTTTTATTTTTTTTAATATCTGTTAATCAATACAAATGGAGCCTCTGGAAACAAACAAAACAAAGAGGAGTCCTGGGAGGTTTCCAGAAGCTGCCGGCACAAAGGACATTTTGAAATCCATCTCCAGTGGAGCCGGGGGGGCAGAGCCTGCCTGGGAACTGAAGGGAGTCCAGAGAAGGTCCCAACTTTGGGGGGAAATGGTTGTTGCCCAGGCTTTCCTCCACCCCTAACCCTCTGGCTACTTATCATGGTCTTCCTTGGGGACCTCTGGGCAGGGGAGAAGGGGATTGATCAGATGAGGAATAACCACAGGCCCTAGAAAAATAAGGCTGGGGTAGTTGCTTCGATGTTGCTTATGGGGATTGGAAAGCAGCGTGGCCTATTGGAAAGTTCACAGTCCAGGGAGTCAGAGGACTTTCATTCATTCATTCATTCAAGCATATTTATTGAGCGCTTACTGTTTTCAGAGTGCTGTACTAAGCACTTGGGAAAGTTCAATACAATAATAAACAGATACATTCCCTTCCCACAGCGATCTTACAGTCTAGAGGGACTTGGGTTCCAGTCCCAGCTCAGCCACTTGTCAGCTGTGTGACCCTGAGGGAGTCACTTAATTTATCTGTGCCTCAGTAACCTCATCTGTAGTGCTTAGTACAGAGTAAGTGTTAATGAATACTATAAAAAATACTATTACTTCTACAACTGCAATTGCTTCCTGCTGTCTGTAATTTATTTTAGGGTCTGTCTTTCCTGCTAGATTGTAAACTCCTTGAGGTAAGAAATCACATACTGAAATCACATACTTTCCCAGGTGCTTTGGAAAGTGTTTGGCACCACAGTAGGTGCTCAATAAATACTCTTTTTTAAACGGTATTTGTTAAGCACTTACTTTGTGTCAATCACTGTTCCAAGTGCTGCTGTAGATACAAGTTAATAAGGTCAGACCCAGTCCCTGACCCACATGGGGTTCATGGTCTAAGTAGGAGGGAGAAGAGTCAGCCAATCAATCATATTTATTGAGTGCTTACTGTGTTCAGGGCACTGTACTAAGCACTTGGGAGAGTGCAACATAGTGTGACAGACACATTCCATGCCCACAATGTGCTTACAGTCTAGAGGGGCATTGAATCCCCATTTTACAGTTGAGGAAACTGAGGCACAAAGATGTTAAATGACTTGTCCAAAGTCACACAGCAGGCAGGTGGTGGAGCTGGGATTAGAACCCAGGCCCCCTCTCCTTCTCTGCCATCTTGCATGTCCTTCTATCTCTAGTTAAATGTCCCACTGTCTCCTCAAACTTAAACTGAACTTCTCATCTTCCCACCCAATCCCTGACCTCCCCTTGACTTTCCCATCACTGTAGACAGCACCACCATCCTCCTTTTAATAATAATAATTATTATTATTATTATTATGGTATTTATTAAGCACTTACTATGTGACAAGCACAGTTCTAAGCACTAAATAATAGATCGTGAGCTCACTGCGGGCATGTCTTTTATATTGCACTCTCCCAAGCCCACATTAAACATGCCTTTGATATTGCACTCTCCCAAGCGCTTAGTACTGTGCTCTGCACCCAGTAAGCACTCAATAAATACCATTGACTGACTGACAGATTGATTGATAGGTCCTCAGACTCCCAGACTTGTGTTCTTTCCACAAGGCCAAGCTGCTTCCCTCTTGATTGATTCCTCTGGTTAATACCTCTAATGAGTAAGCAACGGGGGAAGAGTGTGGAAGTTTTAAAAAATGGAGGGTGGGGGGAAAGAGAGAGAGAGAGAGAGAGAGAGAGAGAGAGAGAGAGAGAGAGAGAGAGAGAGAGAGAGAGAGAGAGAGAGAGAGAGAATCTGGGCTCTGGCAAGAGTACGCCAAAGAAAAATCCAAGGCAGAAGAACAGAATTTGTCCTGCCGTGTACCCAGGTCTGCTGGGGGCAATGCTTGGTTGAAGCAACATTCTCTCATCATCATCAATCATATTTATTGAGCGCTTACTGTGTGCAGAGCACTGTACTAAGTGCTTGGGAAGTACAAATTGGCAACATAAAGAGACAGTCCCTACCCAACAGTGGGCTCACAGTCTAAAAGGTGCTCCTTGGTGTTCTTTCCTTGCCAACATTCAGTCATATTTATTGCGTGCCTACTGTGAGCAAAGCACTGTACTAAGCAATAAACAGACACATTCCTTGCCCATAGCAAGTTTATAGTCTAGAGGACTCCTGTTCTGGATGGTCTTCCCCTCCTTAGCTTCCCCTCACTGTTGTCCCAGGGCCCTGCCATAGAGCCACTCCCTCTACACCCCCCACCCCCAGGCTCAGAGACAAGGCAAGCGGCTGCTGACAACAAATGGCAGCCCTATTGACCTGGCTCAGGCCTACTCAAGGTTGGAATGAAGAAAAACAGACACTTTGGGTCAATATTTACAATGAAATCCTAAACAAGGTCCCCTCCACTGGTTTGTGTCTTTATTGTAATTGTGAATCCATGACCTCTTCTGACCTGGGGTTTGCCCCCACCGGAGAGAGCAAATGGTTCAAACCCCAGGTGGGCCCAATGTCCAACTTATGCAGCTCAGGTCTGGGGCCCTCCTGAACCCTAGGCCCACCCCCACCAACCGTTGCTCTTCCTCAAATGCCCATTTGCCCACCGCCCAGGCCAGGATCGGACGAGCGAACTCTTTAATTTTGTTGTTTGTTCCCTTCCCACAGCGATCTTACAGTCTAGAGGGACTTTATTTATTTATTTTACTTGTACATTTCTATCCTACTTATTTTATTTTGTTGGTATGTTTGGTTCAGTTCTCTGTCGCCCCCTTTTAGACTGTGAGCCCACTGTTGGGTAGGGACTGTCTCTGTGTGATGCCAATTTGTACTTCCCAAGCGCTTAGTACAGTGCTCTGCACATAGTAAGCGCTCAATAAATACGATTGATTGATTGATTGATTTAATAGCATACAAGGAGATATTCCCAGTTTGGGGGCCCCAACCGGGAGTGAGGGGTGGATAGGTCTGCCAAGTAGCCAAAGAGCCAAAAAGCAGCCCAAAACAGAGAACTTGTCCCTTTGCTGTTTGTCCTTGGGGCTCAGAGAGAGAGAGAGAATGACCCAGCCAACTGGCTCCATTCTCCTCCTCCCTAAAGAAAAAATTTTACCTGCAGGGTAGGGCGGGAGAGTGCACTAACGCATCCATTCCTCCCTTTCCCCCCCTGGCTCTTGTCACACATGAATGGAGAAAGACAGGAGGCTAAAAAGGCCCCACAGGGGTCCAGGTTATTAGACACAGTAGAGCGAGAGAGCATTGGAGCACTGGGGCTCAGCCCACATTAGGCTCTAATGGGGCTGGGAGGCAGGACAGGAGGAAAGGGGGAAACATCCTCCTCTCCGTGGCCGTTCTCCCATCTGGGCCCTGCTCTCGGCCTGGTCTGTCTCCTGGCAGGGGCATATGGTGGACAGGCTGGACGTGGAAAGCTTCAGACCAATGAAGGGAACAGAAACCATTCCCACCTCTTGCCCCCACAGTGATCCAGTCAATCAATCATATTTATTGAGTATTTACCATGTGCAGAGAACTGCACTGAGTGCTTGGGAGAGTACAGTCCCATGGAGTTGGCAGACGTGTTCCCTGCCCACAAAGAGCTTACAGTCTAGAAAAGGAGTTTAGAGTCTTGAGAAGCAATATGGTGCAGTGGAGAGACCACAGGCCTGGGAGTGAGAAGGTCATGGGTTCTAATCATGGCTCCACCACTCGTCTGCTGTGTGACCTTGGGTAAGTCACTTCACTGGGCCTCAGTTGCCTCATCTGTAAAATGGGGATTGAGACAGTGAGCCCTACCTGGGGTAGTGACTGTGTCCAACCCAATTTGCTTGTATCCACCCCAGTGCTTAGTACAGTGCCTGGCACATAGTGAGCACTTAACAAATACCATAATAATAATAATAATAATAATAATAATTATTATTATTATTATTATTATTATAAGGTCCAGAGGATCCAGGATATGTGGAAGGAGACCAGCCCAGGAAATCAACCAGGTGTTGCTGTCTCCCCAACTAGACTGTAAGCTCCTTGAGGGCAGATGTCAGGTCTACTAGCTCTGAGATCCCCTCCCAAGCACTCCTTAGTTCAGTTTTCCGCACATAGAACAAGCTCTATATTCATTCGGTCATATTTATTGAGCACTTACTGTGTGCAGAGCACTATATCAAGTGCTTGGGAGAGGATGACAGAACAATAATCAGACACATTCCCTGCCCACACCATTGATTGATTTGAATGATTGTTGCTGGGCCTCAACTCTTCCTCAGTCCCCCCAACATGCAAGAAAGGAAGCTGGAGTAGCCGATCGATTGGGTTTTCTGCTTTAATTTCTTGCTTATTAGTGCAATCAGTAAATGAGTACTCGCTTGCTGCTTGTAAGCTGTGTGACCTTGGGCAAGTTGCTTCACTTCTCTGGGCCTCAGTTTCCTCATCTGTAAAATGGGGATGAAGACTGTGAGCCCTATGTGGGACAGACGCTGTGTCCAACCCCATTGTCCTTCATCTACCTCAACACTTAGAGCAGCGCCCGGCTCATAGTGAGCACTTAACCAATACCGTAATTGTTATTATTACTCACTGTGCAGAGCACCATAAGGGAGAGTTCAATAGAGTTAACGGACACCATCGCTGCCCTCAAGGATCCTACAATCTAGTGGGGAGACAGGCAAGGGAAGCAAACAAGTGTAAGGCTATGGACACAAGTGTTATGGAGGTACAGATGAGTTGTTATCAAAGAGTTTAGGGCATACAGTTTTAAATGCAGAGACAATGTAGAAGGGAGAGAGAATAAGGTGGGGAGATGACAGGTTAATCAGGGAAGGCTTCCTGGAGATGTGATTCTGGAAGGATTTTGAAGATGGGTAGTGTGAAGAGGGAGTTTGAAGCAGGAGGGATGGTTTGGGCAAGGGGTTACGGCGAAAGAGTTGATATCAAAGCTCAGTGAGTAGGTGGGATTACAGGAGAGAAGTGAGCAGGCTGGGTTGTAATGGGAGAGGAAGAAGGATTGGTAGGAACCGATTGAGAGCCTTAAAGAAGATCAAGAGGAGTTGCCTTAATGTTTTAAGAAAATTTGGGGTACGTTCTTGTGCTACTAATATTGGCTAACCCCAGTGGCAGCGTTCAAGGCCCCAGGTTGACAGCCATCATCATTATTGCACCAATAATTAAACGGGTCCCAGCTGCCAGCCCAAGGGAGAAGTAGCAGGAAAAGCCCAGGGTTCCTAGTAATTTGCTTTCCTGCCTTAGCGTGCTTCTGCATGCTGTTCAAAACAGACTAAGGAAGAGCAGAAACTTGGGAGGCTCTCATTACTGCACCTCAAATGGTGCAATAAGAAACCTGGGCTCTCCCTAACACTCTGAAAAACAAATTGCTGAAATCACACTGGCAGCTATAAACTCTTCCCAACGAACCATCATCATCATCATCATCATCAAGGGTATTTATGGAGTGCTGAAGTGCATGCAGAGCACTGTACTAAGCACTGGAACGAGTACAATACAACAGAGTTAGTAGACACACTCCCTTCCCACAGTGAGCTTATAGTCTAAAGGGGGAGACAGACAGTAATAAAAATTATGGTGACTTGACACCTGTCCACATGCTTTGTTTTGTTGTCTGTCTCCCCCTTCTAGACTGTGAGCCCATTGTTGGGTAGGGACCGTCTCTATATGTTACCAACTTGTACTTCCCAAGCATTTAGTACAGTGCTCTGCACACAGTAAGCGCTCAATAAATATGATCGAATGAATGAAATGAAAAGGAAGGGGCGAATATCAAGTGCTTAAGGGGTACAGATCCAGCATGCCCCTTTTCCCCACACTCTCTCTCCTGCCCCCTGTTCAATCCACAAAGCAATTGGCTGATGGTATTTACTGAGCATTAACTATGAGCAGAGCAATGTACTAAGAGCTTAGGAGAGTACAATGCAATATTGTTGCTAGATATGATCCCCCTATAATCTAGTGGGGAAGACAGACATTAAAATAAATCACAGATAGAGGAAGTGATAGAGTATAAGGAAATGAACATAAGTACTGGGGGAGGTTGGGAGTGGAGTGCTTAAGGAGTACAGAAAGAACCAAGAGCATAGATGACCCAGAAGGGAGGGTGGAGAGTGTGGAGAGCCAGCCAAAATAGGCCTGGAGAAGAACTGAGCTACGCTTTGAGTTTGGGGATGGGAAATTCCCACAACAAGGATTTGCTAGGCTACATTCACTCAGGAATTGGGAGCCAGGGAGTGGGCGATAGTCTGTCTTGTTCTTAACCCAGAGTACTCCCACTGCCCTGCCTCCCTCCTCCTCCCCAACTCCTCGGGCCCTAAATAATAAATAATGATGGCACTTATTGTTTACTATGTGCAAAGCACTGTTCTAAGCACTGGGAAGGTTACAAGATGATCAGGTTGTCCCACGGGGGGCTCGAAGTCTTAATCCCCATTTTACAGATGAGGTAACTGAGGCACAGAGAAGTGAAGTGACTTGCCCAAAGCCACACAGCTACCATTGGCGGAGCCGGGATTTGAACCCATTACCTCCAACTCCAAAGCTCATGCTCTTTTCATTGTGCCACGCAGCTTGTATCCAACCCAGTGCTTAGTACAGAGCCTGGTACCTAGTAAGCACTTAACAAATACCGTTAAATAAAATAGAACCAAGGAGCTTTGCCTAATGAGTCAGGCTTCCTTGATCAGCACCCCAGCCCAGAGGTAATAAAAAGTGTCACCAAGACTCGGCCAAAACCACACTGCATGGGTCACATGAAGGAACCTCCTCTCTCTCTTTCTCCTCACCTTTTCTTCCTCCCTTGGATGTACCTCGTCCTCACCTGGGGCCATCCAGTTCCGATAAAAAATAAACGGGCCTTGTTGGGCAGGCCAAGACCTGCTGAGTCTTTGAGGACCTCCTCCTCACCGGAGACCCGGGAAGCAGGAGAGATGGAGCAGAGACTGCAGCGTGGTGTCTTGGCGGTGCTTGCTCTACATTTATGCAATCCATTTTGTACCACCAAGAGGAAAAAAAAATCGTTTGTTCTACATGCCGCAAAACGGGACCCATGTGTTGGGACAATGGTCAGGCATTGCCAATTTCCCAACATCGCAGATGGATGGGACGCACCCAACCCCGGCTGAATTCATGCGGTTTTGTGGCTTGGAAGCCAAGACACGGAAACCTAATTTCTTCTCGCTGTAAATCGTGGGGCCTTGAACCGAAAGCTCATCTGAGGCATCGGCTGATTTCTCTAGACCTCACGCTTCCCTTTCTCTGCCTCACCTGGCAAGAAGCCATTCATTAAGGTCCAAATGAAGACGTGTTGGCGGGACAATTTACTGTTTAATAGACTAACTTTCCATTTGCCACTGCCAAGTCCATCACACGTATTTCTCCCCTGTGCCATAAACCCAGTCTCGTCTGCAATAAAACTGTACGCCCCGCTCAGGGTGATGGAGTTCTCAAGGTTTGCGTTGGTGACCTTCTCTGGAAGGAGCATTTGAGAAACTGGGATGGCTTTGTCTGCTGGTTTTGTTGCTGAGGGAAGTGCTTTGTGGAAGCCCCTCTTTTCCCACCAGCTCCCCTTGGGATTCACTTCTTGTTTCCCTTGCCCAGATGTGCACAAGCTTTAATGGAACAGAGGAAGCTCAGTCCACAAACGAAAAGCCAAGAAGTGGCTTGGGTGGATTCATTGCTACAGAAGCCAAGTAAATTGGCAAAAGCCTGGGGAAAGAAGCAGCATGGCCTAGTAGAAAGAGCTTGGGCCCGGGAGTCAAAGGATCTGGGTTCTAATCCCAGATCCACCACTGGTCTGCTGTGTGACCTTGGGCAAGGACTTAACTTCCCCGCACCTCAGTTTCCTCATCCGTAAAATGAAGAATTTTTGTGGTATTTAAGTGTTTACTATATCAATCAATCGTATTTATTTAGAGTTTATTATATGCAGAGAGCTGTACTAAGCACTTGGGAGAGTACAATACAACAGAATTAGCAGACCTGCCCCAAACAAGTTTACAGTCTAGAGGGGGAGGGAGGCACTGTACTAAATGCTGGGGTAATTGTAATTGTGGTGTTTGTTAATAAAAATAATAATAATAATAATAGCATTTATTAAGCGCTTACTATGTGCAAAGCACTGTTCTAAGCGCTAGGGAGGTTACAAGGTGATCAGGTTGTCCCACGGGGGGCTCACAGTCTTCATCCCCATTTTACAGATGAGGTAACTGAGGCCCAGAGAAGTGAAGTGACCTGCCCAAAGACACACAGCTGACAAGTGGTGGAGCCGGGATTTGAACCCATGACCTCTGACTCCAAAGCCCGGGCTCTTTCCACTGAGTCACGCTGCTTTTCTCAAGTGCTAAGTGTGTTAAGTGCTTTCTATGTGCCTGGCACTGTCCTAAGCACTAGGGTAGATAAAAACTAATCAAGTTGGACACAGTCCATGTCCCACAGGGGGTTCACAGTCTTAATCCCCATTTTACAGATGAGGGAATTGAGGCACAGAGAAGTGGAGTTACTTGCCCAAAGCCACCCAACAGACAAGTGGCGGAGCCAGAATTAGAACCCATGACTTCCTGCCTCCAATGCCTGTACTTTATCCACTACACCATGCTGCTTCCCATAAAAAAAGATAATCACTTTGGACACAGCTCATGTCTCCCATGGGACTCACAGTTTTAATCCTCATTTTACAGATGAGGTAACAAGCACAGAGCAGCTTAGAACAGTGCTTTGCACATAGTAAGCGCTTAATAAATGCCATTAAAAAAAAAAAGTGACTTTCCCGAGGTTACCCAGCAGAAAAGCGGTGGACCGACACTAGAACCCAGATCCCAGATTAAATCCTACTCCCGCCTAAAACTGTGAGCCCAGTGTGGGACAAGAACTGCTTCCAACCGGATTATATTTTATCTACCCTACTGCTTAGTATAGTGCTTGGCATATAGTAAGCACTTAAGACTAGACTGTGAGCCCGCTTTCTAGCCTGTGAGCCCACTGTTGGGTAGGGACCGTCTATATGTTGCCAACTTGCACTTCCCAAGCACTTAGTACAGTGCTCTGCACACAGTAAGTGCTCAATAAATACGATTGAATGAATGAATGAAAAGACTATTATTCTTCTTATCAATTTAATTGTATTTATTGAGTGCTTTCTATGTGCAGAGCACTGTACTAAGCGCTTGGAAAATGCAATTCGGCAACAAATAAGAGAAAGCCTGCTCAACAACGGGCTCACAGTCTATAATGGGGGGAAGACAGACAACAAAATGAAACAAAACAAAACAAGTAGACTGGCATCAATGGCATTGACATAAATAAATAGAATTATGGATATATACACATCATTAATAAATAGAATAATAAATATGTACATATATACACAAGTGCTGTGGTGCAGGGAGGGTGGTAGAGCAGAGGGAAGGAGTCGGAATGATGGGGAGGGGAGGAAGAGCAGAGGAAAAGGGGGGTTCACTCTGGGAAGGCCTCCTGGAGGAGGTGAGCTCTCAGTAGGGCTTTGAAGAGAGGAAGAGAGCTAGTTTGGTGGATGAGTGGAGGGAGGGCATTCCAGGCCAGAGGTGGGACGTGGGCTAGGGGTCGATGGCGGGACAGGCTATTGTTATAATAATACAGTAATAACTAATACAGTTTGATTAATTAACTGATATTTAAGGCACATTCAACCTTAGATATCAAGGCTGTTTAGAAGCAACATTACCTGTTGGACAATTGGTCTGGGGGGTCAAGGGACCTGCGTTCTAGTTCTGACTCCACCACTTGCCTGCTGGGTAACGGTGGGCAAGTCACTTAACTCCTCTGTGTCTCAGTTTCCTCATGATTCAATACTGTTCTGCCTCCTGCCTCTGATGGGGCAGGGATTGTCTGTGACTTGGTTACACTGATTATTATTATTACATTATTATACCATTATTATTCTGATCATCCTGTGACCCGATGATCCCAGCACTTAATAAATCAGTAAGTGGTGTTTATTGAATGCTTACTGGGTGCAGAGCGCTATACTGAGCACCTGGGAGCATACTATACAATCAAGTTGATAATACGATCCCTGCCCACAAGGAACTTACAGTTTAGACTGGGGAGACAAATGCTAAAATAAATTACAGTTTAGGGAAATAGACACATACATAAGTGCCAAGTTTACAGGCTTGGGAGACAGGGAGGATGAGGTTCTAAGTGATGGAAGAGGTAGTGAAAGGGCATGGTTTGGTGGAAATTGAGGAGTTCTCTTTGGACATGTTAAGTTTGAGGTGTTGGTGGGACATCTGAGTGGTGAGGTCCTGAAGGCAAGAGGAAATGGGAGTCTGCAGGAGAGGACAGTTTCAGGAAAGACAAGACTGGATCATGTTTCCATGAGAAGGGAGTGGTCGATGTTACTAAAGGCAGCTGAGAGGTGGAGAAAGATTAGGATGGAGTAGAGGCCTTTGGATCTGGCAAGAAGTAGGTCATCGGTGACCTTAGAGAGGGTGGTTTCCATGATGATGATGGTATTTATAAAGCGCTTACTATGTGCAAAGCACTGTTCTAAGCGCTGGGGCGGTTACAAGGTGATCAGGTTGTCCCACGGGGGGCTCACAGTCTTATTCCTCATTTTCCAGATGAGGTAACTGAGGCCTGGAGAAGTGAAGTGACTTGCCCAAAGTCACACAGCTGACAATTGGCGGAGCCAGGATTTGAACCCATGACCTCTAACTCCAAAGCCCGGGCTCTTCCCACTGAGCCACGCTGCTTCCATGGAGTGAAGAGGGAGAAAACAAGTTTTGAGGGTGTCAAAGAAAAAATTGAAGGAGAGATAGTGGAGGCAGTGCGTGTAGGACAACTCAAAGAGACGAAAGGAATGGTAGGAAGGAAATGGGACAATAACTGGAGGGAACCATGGGCTCAAGGGAGGGTTTTTTTTTGAATAGGGGAGAGACGGGCTTGTTTGTAAGCAGTGGGGAGGAAGTCACTGGAGAGTGAACAGCTGAAGATGGCAGTCAGGAAGGGAAGAAATTGAGGTCTTGATCCAGGTGTCAAGAACATTCTCATTTTGTTTGAACGTAGTGACAGCCCCGGCAATGTTCCCAGACTTTCCCAGATGCCTGAGGGAAGAAGAGGAGCAGCAACTGTGGATGCCTCCTTTGACCATTCCGGGCTCCACCCCCAAACCTTTGGATCTCCCAGAAACAGAAGCCGGATCAATTGAACACACGAGTATGGCGGGGGCGGGCAAACCGGGAGGGGAAACAGTTTGAAGAAGCAGCCCTTCATCTATCAGTTTCTCTCTTGGGCTCAGGGGTTGGTGTGAGTTGTGACCACTCGAAGGAACCCTCTGCCTCCCAGGATCTCAGACCTGAGAGGACTAAGACACCCGCTGGGCACTTCTATCGAAGAGGACATGGCTAGTGCCTGAAGCCATGTTCTGAAGCTTTGTTCTGACGACTTGACACCTGTCCACATGTTTTATTTTGTTGTCTGCCTCCCCCTTCTAGACTGTGAGCCCGTTGTTGGGTAGGGACCGTCTCTATATGTTGCCAACTTGTACTTCCCAAGTGCTTAGTACAGTGCTCCACACACGGTAAGCACTCAATAAATACGATTGAATGAATGAATGAATGAATGAAGCCTCTTGCCAGACTCATACTCACTGGAGGCATTTAGATTATAGACCCTGGGTTGTAATAATAGCAATTATTATAATTGTGGTATTTGTTAAGCACTTACTGTCAGACACTGTTCTAAATGCTGGGGTAGATACACGTAAATCAGGTTGGATGCCATCCCTGTCCCATATGGGGCTCATAACCTTAATCCCTATTTTTCAGGTGAGGTAACCGAGGTACAGAGAAGTGACATACCCAAGGTTCCACAGCAGCCATGTGGGGAAGCCAGGATTAGAACCCAGGTCCTTTTGACTCCCAGACTTGTGCTCTATCCACTGGGCCACACTGTGACCACTCCCTCACCATCTTCCAAGGGACGTGGGAGAGATGGGGGGGAAAAAACCAGAAAAAGTTGCCCCATGGGGCTAAAGTAGAGCTGAACTTCACCAATTCATTCACGCTCCTAGGGACCCCCATGACTTGGGTGGTGGGTGGGTGGGTGAGTGAGTGTGTGTGTGTGTGTGTGTGTGTGTGTGTGTGTGCCTGCACACTCTCACTGGAATCTCTTTATCACTTTGCTTAAAGGAGTGGAGGGTGTCATTCATTCATTCATTCAATCGTATTTATTGAGTGCTTACTGTGTGCAGAGCACCGTACTAAGCGCTTGGGAAGTACAAGTTCATTCATTCATTCATTCAATCATATTTATTGAGCGCTTACTGTGTGCAGAGCACTGTACTAAGCACTTGGGAAGTACAATTTGGCAACATATAGAGACGGTCCCTACCCAACAGCGGGCTCACAGTCTAGAAGGCAGAGACAGAGAACAAAACAAAACATATTAACAAAATAAAATAAATAGAATAAATATGTACAAATAAAATAAATAAATAAATAGAGTAATAAATACGTACAAACATATATACATGTTTTTAGACTGTGAGCCCACTGTTGGGTAGGGACTGTCTCTATATGTTGCCAATTTGTACTTCCCAAGTGCTTAGTACAGTGCTCTGCACATAGTAAGCGCTCAATAAATACGATTGATGATGATGATGATGATATACAGGTGCTGTGGGGAGGGGAAGGCGGCAAGGCGGGGGGGATGGGGAGGGGGGGAAGGGGGAGAGGAAGGAGGGGGCTCAGTCTGGGAAGTTGGCAACATACTGGTGCCAAGCTGCCACTTGTGTGTGCTTCATCCAGAGAATGTGGATTATCCATGGTCAGTGCTTATTACAGTGCTCCACACATAGTAAGCGCTTGATAAATACTATTATTACTACTATGACTACCCCAGTACGTTTACCCTAGGCCAAGGGATGAATGGAAGGGGACAGCACCAAAGTAGAAGTGGTGGTCACTGGAAAGGTTTTCAGGGGACGGAAATCTGATCAGTTGTACCCATGGGTGGGGGACAGGAAATGGGGAGAAAGAGGGGCAATTCCCACCCCACCCCCGCCAGCCCAGGCCATTCTCTTACCCGAGATAAATCTCAAGGGTCTTCACAGAGAAGCACTGAGAGAAACTGGGGATGAAAAGGGGCCTACCTCCCTTGGATCATGGGAGGGGTGAAATCTGACATCTGTCGGGGGAATTGATCGATTAATCAGTAATATTTACTGAGCACTTACTCTGGATGGAGCGCTCTACTAAGTACTTGGGAAAGTACGCCAGAGTAAGTCGAGGTGATCCCTGCCCTCAAGGAGTTTACAATTTAGCAGGGGAGCCCCAGCCCTCAAGCTTTATGGACATCTGTCTGGGGCTTTCTGGGAGCGGCTCCAGAGGGATCAACGGACACATCCCTGACCTACTTGGGAGAACATCTGTAGCCGGAGGCTGTGCCCTGCACTTACAAAGCACCTGGGCTGTGATTAGAGAGCCCGTCCTTTCTGCTAATGACCAGAGGAAGGAGGTAAGGAGGGCAAATTCACATAACTGGGAAGCAGCATGGGCTTCAGAGTCAGAGGACTTGGGTTCTGATCCTGGCCGTGCCACTCATCTGTTGTGTGACCTTGGTCAAGTCACTGAACTTCTCTGTGCCTCAATTTCCATCATCTGTAAAATGGGGATTCAATTCCCCCTCCCTACTACCTAAGCTGTGAGCCACGTGTGGGACAGGGATTGTGGTCAACATGATTATCTGGTATCTACCCCGGAGCTTAGTAATAATAATAATGATGATCATAGTATTTGTTAAGCGTTTACTATGTGCCAGGTTCTGTGCTAAGCACTGGGGTAGATGCAAGTAAATTGGGGTGGACACAGTCCCTGTCCCCACATGGGGCTCACAGTCTTGAGCCCCATTTTGCAGCTGAGGTAACTAAGGCACAGAGGAGTGAAGCGGCTTGCCCAAAATCACATAGCAGAAAAGTGGCAGAGGTGGGATTAGAACCCAGGTCCTTCCGACTCTCAGGCCATGCTCTATCCACTAGGCCGTAGTAAACGCTTAACAGGTGTCATTATTACTGCTATCAGTTCCTCTGAGAGCCAAGCCAGGCTACTGTTATCTCCAAGGGAAGGTACGCTACTTGCCAGGGCTGTGAGAATGTTTTCGGTCACTTCCCGCCCTTCTAGAACCCATTCTGCTCTCTCCTCCTCCTGCCTCCCCATATATCTAGGTTGGAAGCTCATTGTGGGCAGGGAATGTGTCTGTTTATTGTAATATTGTACTCCCAAAAACTTAGGAAGCTCAATAAATACGATTGAATCCTGCCCCTGCTCTACCCCGCTCCCAGCCCCACAGAACTTGTGTATATATGTACATATTGATTATTCTATTTATTTTATTAATGATTTGTATGTATCTATAATTCTATTTATTTATTTTGATGCCATTGGTACATGTACATATTTATTATTCTATTTATTTTATTAATAATTTGTATGTATCTATAATTCTATTTATTTATTTTGATGCCATTGATGCCTGTCTACTTGCTTTATTTTGTTGTCTGTCTCTCCCCTTCTAGACTGTTAGCCTGTTGTTGGGTAGGAATTGATTATCTGTTGCCTAATTGTACTTTCCAAGCGCTTAGTACAGTGCTCTGCACACAGTAAGCGCTCAATAAATACAACCGAATGCGTGAATGCCCCGTGTTCTGGGCTTGTTAGGAAAGAGTCAGCCTACAGGATAAATCACCATGGGGGGAACAGGCAAAGACTGTCTTTCTCTGTCTCTTTCTGACACTCTGCCCCTTGCTCCTTTTTAACTGAACATGCTTTCAGTTAAACAGCAACAGCGGGGTGAGGCGAAGAATGGAAGACGGGAGACAATATTCCAAGAGTCTTGGAAGGATGGAAGGCTGGTTGTCGAGGCAACCATCAATAGCACTGGGCTTAAAACAGCAGCTAAAAATTAAAGAAATAAAAAAGAAAGGGGGCTTTGGATGAACCCCCAAAGGAGGCCCCCCAGCGCCGCCTGGTGGCCAATTGGCTCACTTCGGATGTGTTCATTAGAGAATTTCATTCATTCATTCATTCATTCATTCATTCATTCATTCATTTATTCATTCATCAATCGTATTTATTGAGCGCTTACTATGCGCAGAGCACTGGACTAAAGCGCTTGGAAAGTACAATTCGGCAACAGGTAGAGACAATCCCTACCCAACAACGGGCTCACAGTATAAAAGGGGGAGACAACAAAACAAGTGGACAGGCGTCAATAGCATCAAAATAAATAGAATTATAGATATATGCACATCATTAATAAAATAGAGTCATGAATAGGTACAAATATACACAAGTGCTATGGGGAGGGGAAGGGGGTAGGGCAGAGGGAGGGAGGGGAGACGATGGGGTGGGGAGGAGGAGCAGAGGAAAAGGGGGGGCTCAATCCGGGAATCAATCAATCAATCAATCAATCAATCGATCGTATTTATTAAGCGCTTACTGTGTGCAGAGCACTGTACTAAGCGCTTCGAAAGTACAAGTTGGCAACATATAGAGACAGTCCCTACCCAACAGTGGGCTCACAGTCTAAAAGGGGGAGACAGAGAACAAAACCAAACATGCTAACAAAATAAAATAAATAGAATAGATATGTACAAGTAAAATAAATAAATAACTGGAGTAAAACGGGAAGGCCTCCTGGAGGAGGTGAGCTCTCAGTAGGGCTTTGAAGGGAGGAAGAGAGCTAGTTTGGTGGGTGTGTGGAGGGAAGGTGTTCCGGGCCAGAGGTAGGACATGGGTCAGGGGCTGATGCTGGGACAGGCGAGGCCCAGTGAGGAGGTTAGCGGCGGCAGAAGAGCGGAGGGTGCAGGCTGCGCTGGAGAAGGAGAGAAGGGAGGTAAGGTAGGAGGGGACAAGGCATTCATTCATTCAATTGTATTTATTGAGCGCTTACTGTGTGCAGAGCCCTGGACTAAAGCGCTTGGAAAGCACAATTTGGCAACAGATAGAGACAATCCCTACCCAACAACGGGGTCATGGTCTAGAAGGGGCAGACAGACAACAAAACAAGTAGACTGGCATCAATAGCATCAAAATAGATAAATAGAATTATAGATATAGAATTTCCATCCCACCTGAAAAGCCAAAGAGACAGGAAATCAGTGGGGGCCTCGGACCAGGTCTAGGCAACCTATTTTTCACTCTCGTTCTTCACTGTCAGACTTCAAAGTAAACTGACCTCACAATATTTGATCTCTCCTGTCCAGGAGTCTGTTTCCCTTCTCTCCTTATTACTTCTCTGGCCCTCAAGGCTTCTTGGGTAGCTAAACTGGATCCAGACTTTGGACTCTGGATAATATAAGAACTAGCACAGGCATATTCTAATAATAATAATGGCATTTATTAAGCACTTATTACGTGCAAAACACTGTTCTAAGCTCTGGGGAGGTTACAAGGTGATCAGGTTGTCCCACTGGGGGCTCACAGTCTTAATCCCCATTTTCCAGATGAGGTAACTGAAGCACAGAGAAGTGAAGTGACTTGCCCAAAGTCACACAGCTGACAATTGGCAGAGCTGGGATTTGAACCCATGACCTCTGACTCCAAAGTCCGGGCTCTCTCCACTGAGCCACGCTGCTTCTCTAGGCCCAGGCCCAGGAACTCCACCAGCTGAGAGGATAGTGGGAGATCATCAGGCAGGAGTTTAATTTCCTTTAACATTCTCTCTTCTCTCTTTTTTAAACCCCTCAAATAACCCCAGATAGACAATTACTCTCCCCACTTTCAAAGCCTCATCGAAGGCACATCTCCTCAAAGAAGTCTTTCCTAAACCCTAATTTCCTTTTCTCCCACTCCCTCTGCATCGCCATGACTCGCTCCCTTTATTCACACCGTCCCCCATTAGCCCCACAGCACTCAGGCACATTTCTGTAATTTATTTATATTAATGTCTGTCTCCCCCTCTACACAGTAAGCTCATTGTGGGCAGGGAATAGGTCTACTAACCTCTTTATACTGTACTCTCCCAAGTGCTTAGTACAATGCTCTGCCTACAGTAAGCACTCAGTAAATATGATTGATTCATTCATTCGTTCATTTTGAAGGCAACGGGGAAACTCCCTGCCAGACACTCCACTGTTTTTAGTAGTACAAGCCTTCATCTATTTCATCTCATTGTTTGGTAGTGCTCACGCAACCCAAATTGTTCAAGTTTGACTCTAACCTGCCTTTGGTTTCCCTTTTTGACTTTCGGTTCTCCTCAGAGTTAGTCTGGGACTTAGTTCGGTAAGGCTCTGTAGTATTAATAATGATAATAATAATGCTAATGGTATTTGTTAAGCGCTTACTGTGTGCCGAGCACTGTTCTAAGTGCTTGGGTAGATACAAGGTAATTGGGTTGTCCCATGTGGGGCTCACAGCCTCAATCCCCATTTTCCAGATGAGGTCACTGAGGCCCAGAGAAGTGAAGTGACTTGCCCACTGGCAGAGGAGGCATTAGAACCCCCAACCTCTGACTCCCAAGCCCGTGCTCTTTCCACTAAGCCACACTCCTTCTTCATTATTAATTGAGCACCCACAGAATTAGTCAGCCTACAGTGTCAGTTCAGTCAATCCACTGAATGAAAACACAGCTCAAGCCTTCACCACACTCAAACTCTCCTCCACTGATTCCACCTGCCCCCATCCCATCACTTCTTTCCTCTACTCCTGCACCCAAGCAGCCAACTCATCAAGAGGAAAAGCCGGAGTTAGGCCTGACTGACCAACTCCCGACTCACACTCTCTGCCCTCAACTTGACCTGGTTCCAATGTTAATCCTGACTGGATTACTGCATCAGCCTCCTCTCTGATCTCCCATCCTCCTGTCTCTCCCCATTTCAGTCTATACTTCACTCTGCTGCCCGGATCGTCTTTGTGCAGAAACGTTCTGGGCATGTCACTCCCCTCCTCAAAAATCTCCAGTGGTTGCCTGTCAACCTACGCATCAAGCAAAAACTCCTCTCTCGGCTTCAAGGCTGTCCATCCCCTCACTCCCTCCTACCTCCCCTCCCTTCTCTCCTTCTCCAGCCCAGCCTGCACCCTCCGCTCCTCTCCCACCGCTAGCCTCCTCACTGGGCCTCGTTCTCGCCTGTCCCGCCGTCGACCCCCGGCCCACATCCTTCCCCTGTCCTGGAATGGCCTCCCTCCACTCATCAGCCAAGGTAGCTCTCTTCCTCCCTTCAAAGCCCTACTGAGAGCTCACCTCCTCCAGGAGGCCCTCCCACACTGAGCCCCCTTTTTCCTCTCCTCCTCCCCATCCCCCTGCCCTACCTCCTTCCCCTCCCTACAGTATCCGTATATATATTTGTACAGATTTATTACTCTATTTATTTTATTTGTACATATTTACTATTTATTTTGTTAATGATGTGCATATAGCTTTAATTCCATTTGTTCTATTTTGACACCTGTCCACATGTTTTGTTTTGTTGTCTGTCTCCCCCTTCTAGACTGTGAGCCCATTGTTGGGTAGGAACCGTCTCTATATGTCGCCGACTTGTACTTCCCAAGCACTTAATACAGTGCTCTGCATACAGTAAGCGCTCAATAAATATGATTGAATGAATTAATGAATGACGACCTGGTTCCATTTTTAATTGGCAAGATTGCCAGCTCAGTCCAGTGAATGGACAGATGAGGCTTTGCCCTCCCTCAGTGGGTGCTTCCTTGGCAAGCCTAATCCCCAAAGACAATTTGATTTCGGGCTGTTCTGATTTGAATTTGGTTTATACACGTGGGCAGACCACAGTGGGTTTTATTTTGCCGTTTTTACCCCCAAATTGAACTCACTTTGGTTTGTTTCCCCTCCTGGATGCCATTTTACTTTGCTTCAGTCCATTTTTTTCCACTCTTCGACCTGACTTTGCCTCTCAATTTATCTCTTTCATAGGGCAGGGGAGCTATATTTTGGCTGCTGCAGCAGTAATTTATTCATTGACATCATCCTCTAATTTTTGCAGTACGCTTTTGCCTCTTTTCCTTCCCTCCTCAACAGACCACTCCTCTTCTAATTATTGCACAGGGCTGACCCCCTTATTTTTTTATGGTATTTGTATTAGGTATGGTATTTGTTAAGAACTTACTGTGTGCCAGGTACTGTTCTAAGCACTGGGGTAGATACAAGGCTAATCTGATTGGGCACAGTCCATGTCCCACATGGGGCTCACACTTTTATTCCCCATTTTACAGATGAGGTAACAGACACAGAGAAATAAAGTGACTTCCCCAAGTTCACACAGCAGACAGATGGTCAGGTCCTTTCTGATCTCCCAACCTCCGGTCCCTCCCCACTTCAGTCTATACTTCGCTCTGCTGCCCGGATAATCTTTCCACAGAAATGCTCTGGGCATGTTACTCCGCTCCTCAAAAATCTCCAGTGGTTGCCTGTCCACCTACGAATCAAGCAAAAACTCCTCACCCTGGGCTTCAAGGCTGTCCATCACCTCGCCCCCTCCTATCTCACCTCCCTTCTCTCCTTCTCCGGCCCAGCCCGTACCCTCCGCTCCTCTGCCATCGCTCACCTCCTCACTGGGCCTCATTCTCGCCTGTCCCACCTTTGAACCCCGGCCCACGTCCTTCCCCTGGCCTGGAATGCCCTCCCTCTGCCCATCCGCCAAGCTAGCTCTCTTCCTCCCTTCAAAGCCCTACTGAGAGCTCACCTCCTCCAGGAGGCCTTCCCAGACTGAGCCCCCTTTTTCCTCTCCTCCTCCCATCCCTCCCACCCTACCTCCTTCCCCTCCCCACAGCACCTGTGTGTATATATATATATATATATATATATATATATATAAATCTGGTATATATATATATATATTCGTACAGATTTATTACTCTATTTTATTTGTACATACTTACTATTTATTTTGTTAATGATGTGCATATAGCTTTAATTCTATTTGTTCTATTTTGACACCTGTCCACATGTTTTGTTTTGTTGTCTGTCTCCCCCTTCTAGACCGTGAGCCCGTTGTTGGGTAGGGACCGTCTCTATATGTTGCCGATTTATACTTCCCAAGCGCCTAGTACAGTGCTCTGCACACAGTAAGCGCTCAATACGATTGAATGAATGAGCCCCCCTTTTCCTCTGCTCCTCTTCCCCTCCCCATCGGCCCTACTCTCTCTCTCTGCCCTACCCCTCTCCCTGCCCCACAACACTTGTGTATATTTGTACATACTTATTATTCTATTTATTTTATTAATGATGTGTCTATATCTATAATTCTATTTATTTAAATTGATGCTGTTGATGCCTGTGTACTTGATTTTTTTTTGTTTTGTTGTCTGTCTCCCCTTTCTAGACTGTGAGCCCATTGTTGCCAAATTGTACTTTCCAAGTGCTTAGTATAGTGCTCTGCACACAGTAAGTGCTCAATAAATATGGTTGAATGAATGGTGGAGCTGGGATTATAACCCAGGTTCTTCTCACTCCCAGGCCCTTGTTCTATCCATTAGGCCATGCTGCTTTCCTTAAATGTCCCCTGCTGCAGGGTCATTGTCTAAGCACTGAGGTGGCTACAGAGAAATCTGGTTGGATACAGTCCCTGTCCCTCATTGGGCTCACAATCTCGATCCCCATTTTACAGACAAGGTAACTGAGGCACAGAGTAGTGAAGTGACTCGCCCAAGTTCACACAGCAGACAAGTGGCAGAGCTGGATTAGAACCCATGTTCAATCCACTGTGCCACGCTGTTTCTCTTGTTTCTCTCCTCATGTCGAGAAGCAGCGTGGCTTAATGGGAACAGCCCAGGCTTGGTTGGGAGTCAGAGGAAATGGGTTCTAATTCCGGCTCCACTAAGTGTCTGCTGTGTGACCTTGGGCAAGCCACTTAGCTTCTCTGTGCCTCTGTTACCTCATCTGGAAAATGGGGATTAAGACTGTAAGCCCCAAGTGGGACAACCTGATGATGTTGTATCTACCCCAGTGCTTAGAACGTTGCTTGGCACATAGTAAGTACTTAACAAATGCAATCATTATTATTATGGGAAAACTGGTTCCAACTTACCTTTCAGTTTAAGCCGCAGGTTTCCAGAACTGACTACGCCTTAAGTCTGAGGTCAATCAATCAATCAATCATATTTATTGAGCGCTTACTGTGTGCAGAGCACTGTACTAAGCACTTGGGAAGTACAAGTTGGCAACATATAGAGGCGGTCCCTACCCAACAGTGCGCTCACAGTCTAGAAGGGGGAGACAGAGAACAAAACCAGACATATTAACAAAATAAAATAAATAGAATAGATATGTACAAGTAAAATAAATAGAGTAATAAATATGTACAAACATATATACAGGTGCTGTGGGGAAGGGAAGGAGGTAAGGCGGGGGGGATGGAGAGGGGGAGGAGGGGGAGAGGAAGGAGGGAGGTCTTCCTGTAGTCAGTTCCTTCACGCAGGTTCTTTGTCCTGACGTGTTCAAACCTAGACAGTAGCTGGACCGTCCTATTAAGCGTGGCTTAGTGGAAAGAGCCCGGGCTTGGGAGTCAGAGGACATGGGTTCTAATCCTAGCTCTGCCACTTAGCTGTTGACTTTGGGTAAGTCACTTAATCAATCAATCAATCAATCAATCGTATTTATTGAGCGCTTACTGTGTGCAGAGCACTGTACTAAGTGCTTGGGAAGTACAAGTTGGCAACATATAGAGACGGTCCCTACCCAACAGTGGGCTCACAGTCTAGAAGGGGGAGACAGAGAACAAAACAAAATGTATTAACAAAATAAAATAAATAGATATGTACAAGTAAAATAAATAAATAGAGTAATAAATGCATACAAAGATATATACATATATACAGGTGCTGTGGGGAAGGGAAGGAGGTAAGGCGGGGGGTGGAGGGGGGAGAGGAAGGAGGGGGCTCAGTCTGGGAAGGCCTCTTGGAGGAGGTGAGCTCTCAGTAATAATAAGAAGAATGGCATTTATATTAAGCGCTTACTATGTGCCAAGCACTGTTCTAAGGAAGCAGTGTGTTTAGTGGAAATCAATCAATCAATCAATCAATCAATCGTATTTATTGAGCGCTTACTATGTGCAGAGCACTGTACTAAGCGCTTGGGAAGTACAAATTGGCATCACATAGAGACAGTCCCTACCCAACAGTGGGCTCACAGTCTAAAAGGGGGAGACAGAGAACAGAACCAAACATACCAACAAAATAAAATAAGTAGGATAGAAATGTACAAGTAAAATAAATAAATAAATAAATAAATAGAGTAGTAAATATGTACAACCATATATACATATATACAGGTGCTGTGGGGAAGGGAAGGAGGTAAGACGGGGGGATGGAGAGGGGGACGAGGGGGAGAGGAAAGAAGGGGCTCAGTCTGGGAAGGCCTCCTGGAGGAGGTGAGCTCTCAGCAGGGCCTTGAAGGGAGGAAGAGAGCTAGCTTGGCGGATGGGCAGAGGGAGGGCATTCCAGGCCCGGGGGATGACGTGGGCCGGGGGTCGATGGCGGGACAGGCGAGAGCGAGGTACAGTGAGGAGATAAGTGGTGGAGGAGCGGAGGGCGCGGGCTGGGCAGTAGAAGGAGAGAAGGGAGGTGAGGTAGGAGGGGGCAAGGTGATGGAGAGCCTTGAAGCCCAGGGTGAGGAGTTTCTGCTTGATGCGCAGATTGATCGGTAGCCATTGGAGGTTTTTGAGGAGGGGAGTGATATGTCCAGAGCGTTTCTGGACAAAGATAATCCGGGCAGCAGCATGAAGTATGGATTGAAGTGGAGAGAGACACGAGGATGGGAGATCAGAGAGAAGGCTAGTGCAGTAGTCCAGACGGGATAGGATGAGAGCTTGAATGAGCAGGGTAGCAGTTTGGATGGAGAGGAAAGGGCGGATCTTGGCAATGTTGCGGAGCTGAGACCGGCAGGTTTTGGTGACGGCTTGGATGTGAGGGGTGAATGAGAGAGCAGAGTCGAGGATGACACCAAGGTTGCGGGCTTGTGAGACGGGAAGGATGGTAGTGCCGTCAACAGAGATGGGAAAGTCAGGGAGAGGACAAGGTTTGGGAGGGAAGACACGGGCTTGGGAGTCAGAGGTCGTGGGTTCTAATCCTGGCTTGGCCGCTTGTCAGCTGTGTGACTTCACTTCTCTGGGCTTCAGTGACCTCATCTGTAAAATGGGGATTCATTCATTTATTCAATTCGTACTTAACTTCTCTGTGCCTCGCTTACCTCATCTGGAAAATGGGGATGAAGACTGTGAACCCCGCATGGGGCAACCTGATTACCTTGTATCTACCCCAGCGCTTAGGACAGTGCTTGGCACATAGTAAGCGCTTAACAAATACTATTATTATTATTATTATTATTATTATTATTATTATTATTATTATTAGGAAGGGAGACTCCATCCACCCAGTGCTTTGCATTGTCACTTTTCTAATATCCTACAAGGAGGCAGCACAGCAATACGCTGGGGAGGCAGAGGGGGATGCTCAGGGAGAAAACAAAGAAAGCTCCTTTTCCTGCAGTTTTTGGTTTGCTTGTTTGTGCTATTTGTTAAGCTCTTACTCGTGTCAGGCACTGTACTAAGCACTGGGTTAAACACAAGCTAATCAGGTTGGACACAGTCCATGTCCCACATGGGGCTCACAGTCTTAAACCCCATTTTACGGGTGAGATGACTGAGGCCCCGAGAAGTTCATTCATTCAATTGTATTTATTGAGCGCTTACTGTGTGCAGAGCACTGGACTAAGCGCTTGGGAAGTACAAGTTGGCAACATATAGAGACGGCCCCTACCCAACAGCGGGCTCACAGTCTAGAAGGGGGAGACGGACAACAAAACAAAACATATTAACAAAATAGAATAGCAAATAGGTACAAGTAAAATAGAGTAATTAATCTGTACATATATATATATATATATATATATATATATATATGAAGCAGCGTGGCTCAGTGGAAAGAGCACAGGCTTTGGAGTCAGTCGTCATGGGTTCAAATCCTGGCTCTGTCAATTGTCAGCTGTGTGACTTTGGGCAAGTCACTTAACTTCTCTGTGCCTCAGGCACCTCATCTGTAAAATGGGGATTGCCTGTGAGCCCCCCGTGGGGCAACCAGATCACCTTGTAACCTCCCCAGAGCTTAGAACAGTGCTTTGCACATAGTAAGCGCTTAATAAATGCCATTATTATTATTATTATTATATACAGGTGCTGTGGGGATGGGAAAGAGAAGTGACTTCTTGCCAACTTGTACTTCCCAAGCGCTTAGTACAGTGCTCTGCACACAGTAAGCGCTCAATAAATACGATTAATGGATTGATTGACTTGCCCAAGGTCATACACAAGACAAGTGGCAGAGTCAGGATTAGAACCCACATCCTTCTGATTGCCAGGCCCATGCTCTTCCCACCAGGACATGCTGCTTCTCACATCTTCACATTCATGCATTCTAAATAATAAAAATAATAATAATGGCATTTGTTAAGCGCTTACTATGTGCAAAGCACCGTTCTAAGCGCTGGGGGGATACAAGGTGATCAGGTTGTCCCACGGGGGGGTTCACAGTCTTAATCCCCATTTTACAGATGAGGTAACCGAGGCTCAGAGAAGTGAAGTGACTGGCCCAAGGTCACACAGCAGACATGTGGCAGAGCCGGGATTAGAACCCATGACCTCTGATTCCCAAGCCTGTGCTCTTTCCACTGACCCACGCTGCTTCTCTAAATGAAGGGGAAAAACCCTCCATTGCTTGGTGGCCTATTGGAGAGACCACAGCCCTGGGAGTCAAAGCACTAGAGCCCTGAACTATCAATCAATTGTATTTATTAAGCTCATAATATTTTCAGAGCACTGTACTAAGCACTTCGGAGAGTATAATACAAAATAATTAGCCATGTTCCCTGCCCACAACAAGCTAGGAGAGTACAATAGGCTTTAGAGGACAAACTCCCCACCCTTAAGAGGCTTACAGTCTAAGGGCAGGGACAGACGCTAAAATAAATGACAATTGTGGATCTATGGTTGTGTGGTGAGCACCATTCGATCAATCAAAGGTATTTATTGAGCACTTACTATGTGCAGAGCACTATACTAAGTGCTTGGGAGCATACAACCATCTTGGTCTTGGTCAGACCAAACGAGAATATTTTTCTCATTCTTAACCCCAAGTCCTTTCAGAGAAGAAAAGATTTCAGAAAAACCCGTGTGGGGCCAATAGTCTACGCCTGATCGGGAGGAAATGAGGGGAAATGCAAGGGTGCCCATGCGTTTAGGCCTCAGGCGGAGACAGGCTCAAACCACAGCGGAAAGTGCTTCAAACCCACAGCAGAAGAGCGGTCTGTCAGCCCGGAGATGGAGCTGCCAGGTTAGAACTCGCTCCTATTGGGAAATCACTTAATCATCAATCATCAATCGTATTTATTGAGTGCTTACTTTGTGCAGAGCACTGTACTAAGCTCTTGGGAAGTACAAGTTGGCAACAAACAGAGACAGTCCCTACCCAACAGTGGGCTCACAGTCTAAAAGGGGGAGACAGAGAACAAAACCAAACATACTAACAAAATAAAATAAATAGAATAGATATGTACAAGTAAAATGAATAGAGTAATAAATATGTACAAACATATATACATATATACAGGTGCTGTGGGGAAGGGAAGGAGGTAAGATGAGGGGGATGGAGAAGGGGACGAGGGGGAGAGGAAAGAAGGGGCTCAGCCTGGGAAGGCCTCCTGGAGGAGGTGAGCTCTCAGCAGGGCCTTGAAGGGAGGAAGAGAGCTAGCTTGGCGGATGGGCAGAGGGAGGCCATTCCAGGCCCGGGGGAGGACGTGGGCCGGGGGTCGATGGCGGGACAGGCGAGAACAAGGTACGGTGAGGAGATTAGCAGCAGAGGAGCGGAGGGTGCGGGCTGGGCTGGAGAAGGAGAGAAGGGAGGTGAAGTAGGAGGGGGCGAGGGGATGGACAGCCTTGAAGCCCAGGGTAAGGAGTTTCTGCCTGGTGCGCAGATTGATTGGTAGCCACTGGAGATTTTTGAGGAGGGGAGTAATATGCCCAGAGCGTTTCTGGACAAAGAAATGAATTTAATGAATTTAATGAACTTAATGAATCATGAGCCTCATTGCTTACCCAACGAATGCTGGTCTTTCCAAATCTCCTCGTCCTTCCCTCTATTGGAAAAGAAGTGTTCCCCAGGAATACCCTGGGACAACTCACTGCCAGGCCAAGGTACCCATGGGGGAAGGTTAGTCTAAATGAGAGCAAGCCAGGGGGCCTTGATGGTATTCCTGAGTCTTGTGATTCCCAACTACACCGTCTTAGTCCAGATTCCGGAATTTTGGACCTTCTTAAATCCAGGCCGGACTGCTGCCTTGCCTCCCCCCTCCCACCTCTTCGTGAGGGTTAGCCTTTGGAGGGACATGGATGGTCAAAAACGGTAAGGAACCCTCCCACCCCGATCCTAATCACACGATCACATAGGCAACACATTGCCTTTATGAAAGTTCTCCTTCCACAGCCAGTCAGTGAATCAATTAGAGGTATTTATTGAGCACCTACTGTATACAAAGCTCTGTACTACTGCTTGGGAGGATACAACAGAAGCAAGATACATTTTGTTTTGGTTTTTAGTGACATCTATGTACCAAGCACTGTACTTAGGCCTGGGGTAGATACAAGATAATCAGGCTGGACACAGTCCATGTGCCATATAGGGTTCACAGTTTTCATCCCCATTTTACAGTTGAGGAAACTGAGGGACAGAGAAATTCAGTGACTTATCCAAGGTCACATAGCAGACCAGTGGCGGAACTACAATTAGAACCCAGATCCCCTGACTCCCAAGGCCCACGCTCTTTCCACTGGGCAATAACTGGAGGGATTAGAGGTGTCAAGGGAGGGCTTTTTTAGGATAGGGGAGACATAAGCAAAAGTTTGAAAGCAATGGGGAATAATAATAATAATAATAATGGCACTTATTAAGCGCTTACTATGTGCACTGTTCTAAGCGCTGGGGAGGTTACAAGGTGATCAGGTTGTCCCCCAGGGGGGCTCACAGTCTTTATGCCCATTTTCCAGATGAGGTAAATGAGGCTCAGAGAAGTGAAGTGACTTGCCCAAGGTCACACAGCAGACATGTGGAGGAGCCGGGATTAGAACCCATGACCTCTGACTCCCAAGCCCGGGCTCTTGCTGCTGAGCCATTGGAAGCCACTGGAGAGCGAACAGTTGAAGATGGTCACGGAGGGAAGAAAGGAGGGGACACGTGTTTTGATAAGGTGGGAAGGGAGGGGATCAATCAATTGTATTTATTGAGCACTTACTGTGTGCAGAGCACTGTACTAAGCGCTTAAGGGGATCAGATGCAGAGGTGGAGGGTGTGGATTTTTAGAGAAGGCAGGAGATCTCCTTTTGAGATATTGCTGGAAAGGAGAAGCAGAATGGCGTAGGGGATAGAGCACGGGCCTGAGTCAGAAGGTCACAGGTTCTAATCCCGACTCCGCCACTTGTCTGCTGTGTGACCTTGGGCAAGTCACTTACCTTCTCTGTGCCTCAGTTACCTCATCTGTAAAATGGGGATTAAGAAGATGAGCCCCACAGGGGACAACCTGATGACCTTGTATCTACCTCAGCAGTGCTTAGCACATAATAGGTGCTTAATAAATACCACTATTATTATTTTTATGGGAGAGTTGAAGACAGGGCAGGAGGAGGGAGGGACTGGAGAGGGGCAGGGAAGACTTTAGGGAGATCATGCCTGATAGTTTCCATTTTCTCAATAAAGTAGGTAGCCAGTTCATTAGGGGCAAGGGATGGGGGAAGCAGAGGGACAAGGGGTTTAAGGAGTGAGTTAAATGTCTGCAACAACTAGTGAGGGCAATGGGCAAGGGTGTCAATAAAAATTAAGACGGGTTGACGCGACTTAGGAGTTGTGACTTCATCAACACTCTCCTAGTGGAGCTATTGGATGGAGTCCAAGACGCTCCCTTCCAGAGATGCCACTTCATTGCCAAAACAAGAAGCTCTATTTCGCTAAATTAGCTCTGAATGCAAAAGGCAGGATGCGACAATAAAAACCCAGACAAAACTTTGAATATGAAACCCCAGCAGAGTTTAATCTTGGAATAGTACATGAATTAAAAGAGAAAAATCCACAGGAAGTATTACATAAAGTTTCTTAAAGTTACACTTAGAGTCATAAATAAGGAACAATAAAATAACCTGAAAAGCCCCCATGAGTTGCTGTTAATTGAGCGATTGAAGAACCAAACATGCAACTGGCTTCTCCTGCCGGTTCCAAGGCCCTAGGCTACTTACCGGCTCGAGGGCTCCCATAGCGAAGCTTCAGTGACCTTCTGGGCGCCTGACTGGCCATTTCTTCAAAATCCTGCATGACCAAACCCAGCCCAAAAGGGTGAGGTTTTTCTCAAAGGAGTTTCACCTTCTTATTGTTCTTAAGTGCCCAACTCAAAGGAACAGTTGGCTTGGAAAGACTCTCACGTCACGAAACCGCAACTCGGAACCAAAAACTTCCCAAACTGCGGGTAAGGGTGCCATCTGCCAGTGGGGGTGGCATTCGAGGCTCCAACCAGGGCCTGATTTCCTCCCTTCTTTCACAAAGGGGAAACCCTCTCCGAGACAAAAAGGTCCTTCCTGGGGAAAGGAGATGTCTCCTATCTCTCTTTCTCTCTCCAACAATCCCTTTCCCCAACCTTAACCGAATACGCCAAGCAGCTGTCAACCACTCCAGGAAGAACCGGCCCAGGCTTTGACATCCTGAAGTACAGGGAGGCTCGACCAGTGGTGACAGGGGCTCGCAGAAGACGGGGCAACACGTAGAGCAGATGGATGCCGGACGATTCTGAAGTCGCCCATTTTAAAAGACGGCTTCTCAGTCTACATAAAGCATCTGGTTCCTGGAGAGAAATCCGGTTTCGCAGCTCCCCAGAGGACAACCACCTAACCCTGCATCCCACCGCTAGAACCCTGGGGAAGATCTGAATTGTTAATCTGGCTAAGGGTGCCGAATAGCTTTCTCACTGCCATTAATCTCTTTGCCTCAGTGGGTTACAATGCGACGACCGTGGCAGAGCTCTTCAGTTACACGGGCACCTTACTTCACAGTTTGGGGTTATCCGGTGGTTTCTGGCTGTCCTCCTCCCTCAGTGAGGATCAGCCAAGTAGGCAGTGTCTGTTATTCTTAAACATCTGTTTTAGTTTCTCCAGAAACAATGTGGCCTGAGAGATGCAAACGCCAAACATTAACCTTCTCCACAGACAACTGCTGTGTTTAGTTTTCCCCAAACCCCTTGATTGATTCTACGCAGGACCACGAAGGTTAGAGACCATCTAGGTTTCTCCTCTATTCAGCCAGCTCCCTGCCTTCATCCAAATCCCCTTACCGAATGATTTCCCCGTCGATGTGCCCCCTTTGGCCTGGATCCACACCTCGCTGTAATTACCGCCGGAATGAAATGAAATCTACAAAATACTAGCCTATACAAAGCAGCTTTTTCCAAAGGGTTATTGAAGCCTGGAAAATAGAGAGCGGAATATATTTCATCTTTACATTTTATATGTGCTATATGCAGATGCTATTTAAGGGCTGTACCGCCCACTGGCAACCAAATGGAGGACTCTTCCCGGAATTCCGGGTGGCTCCATCCGTTGGTTTCCAGAGACGGCAGCAACTTTCCCCTTCCTGATCTAAGGACCAACTGGTTCCCAATCCCGGCAAGCAAAATGCCTCGCTTATTTTCAATAGTGTAGGAAGAGCGCAGTGAGAACTTAGACCATGAGAGTCCTACTCTTCCTGACAGTCTCATTATCCATCTACAAGGAGGGTCTCTCCATTCTCCACAGGCCAGAAGGCCAATGCTGTGAACATCTCACAAATCCTGTCAGATTTGGGGGGCAGTCATATCCAGAAGCAGGGGTGGGAGGAGGAGAGCCATTTTCCCAACCTATTTACAGCCTCTTTCTTTGTACCTTAGTGGGCTGCTTCTAGGAGCTGTCAAATTAAATGACATTCATATAAAAATCTGGCTCCCCTCATGGTGACTAAACATACCAACCTCCCAAAAAAGATAAATAAACAAGAACATTCAACTACCAAGAGTCAAGTTACAGCTAGACAAGCTGCAAAAAGGAATGCAATTTACCAAAGCAAGTGCAGATGACTCAGGCAGTTCTGTATTTTTCTTAGAGCCCAAGCCCCAGAAACTCAACTCCCCAGGAGTTATTTACTGCCCAGGTTTCCTTAGAACCTAAGCGGTCTCTCTCCAGAAGCACCAAAGGTAACTCATCAGAGCTTTACCAGAGCTTTGCCCTGCTGTACATAGACCATCGTCACTCAGAGGTGACAGAATATTATGAAAAACGAAGTTGGTAGTTAGACCCAAAATAAGTGTGACTGGTTCCATTACCTAACAAATACTGTGGTATTTGTTAAGCGCTTACTATATGCCAAGCACTGTACTAAATACAAGATAATCAGGTCCCACACTTTAAGGAGGGAGAACAGCTACTGAATCCCCGTTTTGCAAAAGAGGCACAGAGAAGTTAGTGAGCTGGCCAAGGCCACACAGCAGACAAGTGGAGAAGCCACGATTAGAACCCAGGTCCTCTGACACCCAGGCCCGCGCTCATTCCACTGGGCCACGCTGCTTTTCCCAATATTCAGAGCTCTGGCTTGGCGCTGTAAAATCCTGGGAAAATATATTTTTTTTTTTTGAACAACTGAATCAATTAGAAATTAGACAAGGAATTCTGTTGGCTTCAAAACCATTTTTACCGCAATTCAAATCGACTCTGTGGTTTGTGTGCGTTTCTGCTGCTACTCAGCAGCTTAGAACCCCAATGTGCTGCCTATCAAACGCTGTTCATGGTGGAGAGGCTGGGGGCTCCCATTTCTGATTTTTCCTTCCTACTGAAGCAACAGGAGCAAACTAGGCCTTAATCCTAGAAGAGAAGGGGCTAAAGTGTAGGAAAGGAGATGGTAACTGTCCCCCTACACACTAAATGTAGAGAAGCAGCATGGTGTAGCGGACAGAGCACATACTTGGGAGTCAGAAGGTCACGGGTTCTAATCCCGGCTCTACCTCTTGTCTGCTGTGACCTTGGACAAGTCACTTCCCTTCTCTGTGCCTTGGTTACCTCATCTGTTAAATGGGGATTGAGACTATGAGCCCCACATGGGACAGGGGATATGCCTGTATCCATCCCACTGTTTAGTAAGGTACCTGGCACATAGAAAGCGCTTAACAAATAACATTATTATTATTATTATTATATCTTCAATTCACATTTCTAGCTTCAGGTTTTCCCTTTGCCAAGAGTCTAAAACATCGGCTTTGCCCAAATACTGTGTCCGTGCAATCTGCAACTAAGAGAGACCAGAGGCCGACGGAGAATCGGTCTCCCTCTGCACTGCCGTCACTCGGCTGTGAACAACGCTGCGTCCTGCTCCATGTCCCCATCTGGGCATGATCCCCCGGCTGACAGACACAGTTCCACATAGTGCCGTTCCAGAAAACTCCTTCCTGTGCCTCTCTCGGCTGGGGAGCGCCGAGTGTCCTGCCCGCTTTCGCCTTAACTCTCTCTTGCTCTAACAACGGAGTCTAAGTATTCCTTTGCTCGCGCTGGTTTGCTCCCTCGAGACCGTAAGCTCGTTGTGGGCAGGGATCTGTTCTATAATTCTGTTACTTTGTACTCTCCCATGCGCTTAGTACAGTGCTCCACACACAGTAAATGCTACATAAATACAATTGACTGATTGTTTCTCTAAGGAGAATGAGCGGAGCATTTCCACTTGTCAATTTAACACTTTCTTCCTAATGACTCTGCCTCCTCAACACCAAGCAAGCCAGCTTCCGCTCCCCAAGCAATAAGTCCATTTGCGCATGCACCTTAACAAACATCCTTTAAAAGTATTGTGAGCCCCTTGTGGGGCAAGGACTGTGCTTGACCTGATTATCTTGAATTTTCCAGCAGCGCTTGACACTCAGCAGGCGCTTAACAAATACCACAGTCATTACCCGGTCAATAGCTTTTCCTGATTTGCAAAGATTTGGCAGTGGGGTGGGCAGAAGCACAAAACTGGTCCCAGACAATGACAAGCAGAATGTGTACCCAAAGAGGATGAGCAACCTCAGAACGGTCTTGGCAATTGGTGACGACAGGAGAGAAAATACAGGAAAAGCAGACGAAAGTTAAATGGAAATACTACAACATAACTCACTGAAATATCTGTCAATGTAATGGCAAGCTTACATGGTATGTTTCTTTCTCAAAGCAGCAACTCAGACACCTACCCTATACCATCTCACGAAACCAAGAGAATATTTCAGATCTGTAAATCTCGTATCTTGAATCTTGGAAGAATGGGATCCCAAGACACAAAGACTTTTTCTAATCTTGGGAGGATTCCTCTTGAAGATACGAGAAATCTTGGGACATTTTGGATGGGAAAAGATGGCTGAGTCTTTAGATCATCTTGCTATGACCCTGCGGTTGTTGAAGGCAGAAAATGGGTTAAAAGAAGAAGTGAACATATTAGAACCGCAACAAAGAAAAGCGAAAAAACCCACCAATATAAAAATAAATCTGCCAGTCTCCACAGACAGTTCTTAGGATTATTCAAAAATTAAAAAAAAAAAAACCCCACAATGGGCGCTGAAGGCAAATATCAGATATTAAAAATAATAATATTAACAATAATACTCTGACTGAACCAGACATGTTGAAAGAGTTCTGGAGCCTGCTTTGTTCCAACAGCTCAACTGGATGAAACGCTGGCGGTTAGATAGTGGTTTCCCCAAATTAGCAAGACAAAAATGAAGCCGAAACGATCAGAGTCCGCAAATATGATCTTCGAAGGCACAGTTTCCAAACTAAGGTCCAGTGAGTAGGGTTAGAGGTAGCAGGCGATTCGAAGTAGCATTAGTCGGCTCTCACAGTTTAAGTGACGGCAGGCAGGGTGGATGATCATGCTCTGAAGCGTGCATGCTGGCTACCTCCTGGCTGCTCGAAAGGAGAGATTCCTGCGTGGAAAACAGGAAACTTCTCATCCTTACAGGATTCCTGGGTTGGAGGAGAAAGGGAGGAGTTGAACAACTTGAACAAACACGCCCGGAGAAGGCAGTGATTGAGCCTCCCAGACTGAGCCCCTTCCTTCCTCTCCCCCTCGTCCCCCTCTCCATCCCCCCCATCTTACCTCCTTCCCTTCCCCCCATCTTACCTCCTTCCCTTCCCCACAGCACCTGTATATATGTATATATGGTTGTACATATTTATTACTCTATTTATTTTACTTGTACATATCTATCCTATTTATTTTATTTTGTTAGTATGTTTGGTTTTGTTCTCTGTCTTCCCCTTTTAGACTGTGAGCCCACTGTTGGGTAGGGACTGTCTCTATATGTTGCCAATTTGTACTTCCCAAGCGCTTAGTACAGTGCTCTGTACATAGTAAGCGCTCAATAAATACGATAAAAAAAAAATGGCACTTAAAAACTGTAAAATCTACAACTACTAGTCTCTCAATAGATGGAGGGAGAGCCTCTAGACTGTAAGCTCATTGTGGTCAGGAAATGTGCATGTTATACTGCTATATTGTACTCTTTCAATTGCTCTGCACACAGCAAGCACTCAATACAGCTGACTGACTGATAAATAGTTTAAGGCAGTTTATTATTATTATTATTATTAAAATTGTGGTATTTGTTAAGCGCTTACTATGTGCCAGGCACTGTACTAAGTGCTGGGGTGGATACAAGCAAATAGGGTTGGACACAGTCCCTGTCCCACGTGGCGTTCAGTTTCAATCTCCATTTTACAGATGAGGCCCAGAGAAGTGAAGTGACTTGACCGAGGTCACCCGGCAGACAAGTGGCAGAGCTGGGATTAGAACCCATGACCTTCGGACTCCCGGGCCCATGCTCTATCCACTTCGCCACGCAGTTTCTCCATCAAGTCTTGAAAAGTTTCACCACTTAACTCTCTGCTCATCAGTCAAGAAGCCCTCCAATTCGACTGAACTCGGAATGCCAGAAGTAGAAAGGACACCAAGGAAGCAGCGTGGCTCAGTGGAAAGAGCCCGGGCTTTGGAGTCAGAGGTCATGGGTTCAAATCCCGGCTCCGCCAATCGTCAGCTGGGTGACTTTGGGCAAGTCACTTCACTTCTCTGTGCCTCAGTTACCTCATCTGTAAAATGGGGATGAAGACTGTGAGCCCCCCGTGGGACACCCTGATCACCTTGTACCTCCCCAGCGCTTAGAACAGTGCTTTGCACATAGTAAGCGCTTAATAAATGCCATCATGATGATGATCTAATTCCGGCTCTGCCAACTGCTTACTGTGTGACCTTGGGCAAGTCATTTCACTTCTCTGTGCCTCAGTTCTCCTGTTCTCCCTCCTACTTAGACTGTGAGACCTATGTGGGAAAGGGTCTGTGTCCAACCCAATTAACTTGTGCTTAGAAAAGTGTTTGACATGTAGTAAGCGCTTAACAAATACCATTATAAAAAAATGGGAAACGAGAGTGATGGTCTACACAAGCACCATCATCATCATCATCATCAATCGTATTTATTGAGCGCTTACTGTGTGCAGAGCACTGTACTAAGCGCTTGGGAAGTACAAGTTGGCAACCAGGGGACTTGGGACTGGGTCACCATCCTCCACAACAACAACGACTCGCTAGGGTCGACCTGTGCTTCTTCCAACGAATCAGAAAACTTCCCCAAAGACACCAGGGCACAATTTTTGAAAAATCTAAACACTGAAGCTTGCTTCCAGGTCGTTTTCTTCCCTCTCAGAATTCCTCAACACTAAGTACTTAAGAGGAATCCATGTTCTAGGAAAATGAGCAGCAGTGTGACCTAGTGAGAAGCAGCATGGCTCAGTGGAAAGAAACACGGGCTGTGGAGTTAGAGGTCATGGGTTCAAATCCCGACTCCGCCAATTGTCCTCTGTGTGACTTTGGGCAAGTCACTTCACTTCTCTGTGCCTCAGTTCCCTCATCTGTAAAACGGGGATTAAGACTGGGAGCCCCCCGTGGGACAACCTGATCACCTTGTAACCTCCCCAGTGCTTAGAACAGTGCTTTGCACATAGTAAGCATTTAATAAATGCTATTATTATTATTATTATTATTATTAGTGGAAAGAGAAAGGGTTTGAGAGTCAGAGGACCTGAGTTCTAATACTGACTGCCAGCTGCCTGCTGTGTGACTTTGGGCAAGCCACTTGGCTTCAGTTTCTTCAAATGGGGATTAAATACCCTTTCCCTCTCTACTAAGACTGTGAACCTCATGTGGAGCAGGGACTTCTTTTTTCCCACTGTGATATTTGTTAAGCACTTACTATGTTCCAGGCACTGTTCTAAGCACTGGGGTAGATACAAGCTAATCAGGTTGGACACAGTCCACGTCCCACATGGGGCTCATAATCTTAATCTCCCATTTTACAGAAGAGGTCACTGAGGCCCAGACAAGTGAAGTGACTTACCCAAGGCCACACAGCAGACAAGTGTCAGAGCCAAGATGAAAACCCAGGTCCTTCTGACCTCTCAGCCTGGGCTTTATTCACTAGGCCCCTCTGCTTCTCTATGTTGGCCCATGTCCAGCCTGATTAACTGATTAACCACAGGATTTAGAACAGTGCTTGACACATAGTAATCACTTAACAAATGCCATACTGGTACTACTACTACAACAATAATATAATAATAATAGCAACAACAACAATGGGAAGAGGAGGGGAAGATTCATTCACAAGACTTTTGATGCCGGGTGACTCAGTGGTAATTGTGTTCAGGTCTTAAGGACAAGATGAGGGCTTTTAAAGCTTGGCCCCAGTGTCAAGGACAAATCTGCCCTGGCAAAGTTTCCAAAGGCTAAAAGTCACCCCTAACCTGAAGCCAGCATCAAATTTTACACATCGGGGAGCCTATCGTCATCGAGTTCAGCTTGTTATCTTGCCCCAAGCAGCCTCATTGAAATTGTGTCTGATGCAAACTCTAACCTCCTCGGGCAACCCCTGTAAATATGAACACCTGCTGCAGTTTCTATTTGTGAGCCTAGAGTGACCTGCTCACCCTAAGAGTTAGTTATAACAGCCTTCTCAGAAAATGCCTTTTCTAGTCATAGAAATGCAACCATTTGTAAAGAGTAGAGAATAAGGGGCTCTTGGGATCGCACCTGGAGAGTTTCTGGTACTCTCGGCTATGGGAGGTCGAAGAGATGACCCGATGGCAAAAGACAAGAGAGAATAAAGGATAAGCTAATTATACCATACCTCTTCGGCCCTCTTTCTTTTCCACAGAAGATTTCAATCTTGATTGAGTCATTTTCACTGCTGAGGACCCAGACGACACCTGTTACAAAACATCTGGATGATCATCCTGCACATCCAATCCGTCACTAAAACCTGCCGGTCTCACCTCAGCAAAATCGCCAAGATCCGCCCTTTCCTCTCCATCCAAACCGCTACCTTGCTGGTTCAAACTCTCACCCTATCCCGACTGGATTACTGCATCGGCCTCCTCTCTGATCTCCCATCCTCTTGTCTCTCTCCACTTCAGTCTATAGATGTATAAACGTATAGACTGAAGTGTCTAGACTGTGAGCCCGTTGTTGGGTAGGTACCGTCTCTATATGTTGCCAACTTGTACTTCCCAAGAACTTAATACAGTGCTCTGCACACAGTAAGTGCTCAATAAATACAATTGAATGAATTAATTAATTGATATTTTTTTAAAAGGTATTTGTTAAGCACTAACTGTGTTCCAGGCACTGTACTAAGTGCTGGAGTAGATACAAGATAATTAGGTTGGACACTGTCCATGCTCCACATAGGGTTCACGGTCTTAATCCCCACTTCACAGATCAGATAATTGAGGCACAGAAGTCAAGTGACTTGCCCAGGGTCAAACAGCAGACAAGTGGCAGAGTCAGGATTAGAACCCAGCTCCCCCTACACCCAGGCCCGTATTATTTCTCCTAAGCCATTCTACTTCTGATTCACGTTCATTTCAATTTAATCTTACAAAAATCAATCAAGCAAGCAGCTGTATTTATTGAACACTTACTGTATGCAGGGCACCATACTAAGCACTTGGGAGATAATATTACTGACTTGATAGACAGATTCAATAATGACCGCATAAATAAACTCAGATTTGTAGCAGAAGGCGCCTTTGCCGAATAGGATAGGAAAGGTAACACTGAAAATTAAGTACTGAATTTACAGATTTACCTAAAAATCTGGGATCTATTTATATAAAAAAAATAGTAATAATGACATTTGTTATGCATTTACTATATGCCAGGCATTGTACTAAGCGCTGGGGCGGATACAGGCAAATCGGGTTGGACACAGTCCCTGTCCCACATGGAGTGCACAGTCTTAATCCCCATTTTACACATGAGGTAACTGAGGGACAGAGAAGTGAAGTGACTTGCCCAAAGTCACAGAGCTAATACACGGCAGAGCTGGGATTAGAACCCAGGTCCTTCTGACTTCGAGACTCGTGCACTATCCATAGGCCATGCTGACTACTGCATCAGCCTCCTCACTGATCTCCCATCCTCCTGTCTCTCCCCACTTCAGTCTATACTTCACACTGCTGCCCGATTTGTTTTGTTCTCTATCTCCCCCTTCTAGACTGTGAGCCCATTGTTGGGTAGGGACCGTCGCTATATGTCGCCAACTTGTATTTCCCAAGCGCTTAGTACAGTGCTCTGCACACAGTAAGCGCTCAATAAATACAATTCATTCATTCATTCATTCAATCGCATTAATTGAGCACTTACTGTGTGCAGAGCACTGTACTAAGCGCTTGAGAACTACAAGTTGGCGACATATAGAGACGGTCCCTACCCAACAGCAGGCTCACAGTCTAGAAGGGCGGGACAGAAAACAAAACAAAACATATTAACAAGATAAAATAAATAGAATAGTAAATTCATTCATTCAATCGTATTTATTGAGCGCTTACTGAATGAATGCATGAATGGTTACATGAGTGCATATTAAATTGGTTGTTTTTAATCATATTTAAAATACATTTATATTATGTGGGGAAATTTGGGAATACCTTAATGCAGTTTACATTTTTCCTGTGGGGAAACCTACTCTCTCACTAAACACAATTTTCATGGAACCAATGTAAAGAGGACATGCGCGTGCACACACACACACACACACACACAGAGCAGCTTCTTACCAAGTTCACATTTTCTTTGCTCGATCTATTCCTTTGATCGACTGTTGGAGACTCTGGACTGGAGCAACTGTTTTTCTTCTCCAACGTCACCTGATTCCCCAGCACCTTCCGCTGATTGACAAAGAGAAAAAGCTACGTTGATCAACTCCTCTATTACTGCAGGTACGATGCCATTTTATAATTACATTGTCTTGTCTTACGCCGCCGAGTCGCTTCCGACCCATAGCGACGCCACGGACACAAGTACTTACTGAGATACCAAGCGCTGCATGGACTTTACTTTAATTTTCAGCCATACTCCAAATGCCAGTCCCTGACTGCAGACCTATGACGATGGTGGAGTCTCCCATCAGGAACCACAGAGGCGGCTCGATGCTGAAACTTCAGGATCAACAGACTGCACGGGGGAATTGATTACGGCCCCCAGGGCGTGGGAGAAGTGGGAGCCAAGTGGAACAGACAGATGTCCTCAAGCTCCCATTGGACCCTCCTGATCCTGTCTCCTTGCCAAAGGCTCTGAAGCAGGGCTGTGAAGAAGTGGCTGCCCTCTTCCTCCCCGCAGACCCTCTGAAAAGCTCACTCTGAGTACCGCTCCATGTCTGTGGTGTTTCCTGGAAGGGGTCCGAACGAGGGCCCCGGCCCCTTCCTCCGCAGCCCATTCTCTCCCCCTCCCCATCCCCCCGGCCTTACCTCCTTCCCCTCCCCACAGCACCTGTATATATGTATGTACGTATTTATTACTCTATTTTATTTGTACATATTTATTCTATTTATTTTATTCTGTAAATGTTTTGTTTTGTTGTCTGTCTCTCCATTCTAGACTGAGAGCCCACTGTTGGGTAGGGACCGTCTCTATATGTAGCCAACTTGTACTTCCCAAGCGCTCTGCACACAGTAAGCGCTCAATAAATACGATTGATGAATGAATGAATGAATCTCTCCCAGAACGCCCCGCTCTCCATCTGCAATCATTTCCGTAGTGGATCCGTGGAGTTTTCTTGGTAAAAACACGGAAGTGGTTTACCATTGCCTTCTTCCGCACAGTAAACTTGAGTCTCCGCCCTCGACTCTCTCCCATGCCACTGCCCAGCACGGGAATTCTGACTTGTAGCAGATGGCCTTCCACTTGCTAGCCACTATCCAAGCTAGGAATGGAATGGACAGGCCTCTGCTTGACTCTCCCACCCATAGTCGAGACTGGTAGAGTGCTGGAAACTCTCCAGGTACGACCCAAGCGCTTAGTACAGTGCTCTGCACATAGTAAGCGCTCAATAAATACAATTAATGATGACCCTGAGAGGGGTTATAATTATCAGCTCCTATCAGAGGGGCAGTGTGACCTAGTGGGACTCTCCCAAGAAATTAGTACAGAGCTCTGCATGCAGTAAGCGCTCAATAAATGTGATTGACTGACTGACTGGAAAGAGCTGGGGCCTGGGGATCAGAGGACCTGGGTCCTAATCCTGGTTCTGCCACTTGTCTGCTGTGTGACCTTGGGCCACTGTGTGACCACTTCACTTCTCCATGCCTCAATTATTTTATGTAAAAAACAGGGATTAAGAATGTGAACCCTCCGTGGGGCAGGGACTGGGTCCAACCTGTTTAGCTTGCAACTACCCCAGTACATAGTACTGCACACAGTAAGCGCTCAATAAATATGATTGATCGATTAAATACTTAGTACAGTGCCTGACACATAGGAAGTGCTTAACAAATACCTTTTTTTTATATAAAAAAAGGGTTACATCTAGTGCAAGCCAAGTGCTGAACAATCAGGAAGGTGATGAGAAATGACTGACTGCAAAGTATGTCACAAAATCCCTGAAAAGGAAAGAAGAAACTCTTCTCCCATCAGCCAGCTAGCAGTTGAAAGTTCAAGGGAAGGACTAAAAATCAGGGACAGAAAAGAGACTATTTTGAAAACTGGCCTAAAAGTGGACAGCGTAGGCCAATTCCAGGAAAAAAACAGCCCACGCCCAAAAGGACCACCTAACCTCTCCACTGGAAAGCAAATTGTATTTGTTCCTGTCACACAGTATCCATTAAACGGCTTTCGGATGTACCATGCCAGGATGTATAAAAGAATACGACCCACAAAAAGCACAATTTTTCCAAGAGATCACCAGTGTGCTGGAACCACTGCCGACCCAAGATTTATTCCTCTTTCTTTTCTTTACTAATAAGGATGTTATTTAAGTGTTTACTATATGCCAGGCACTGTAATAAGCGCTGGGGTGGATACAAGCAAATCGGGTCGGACACAGTCCCTGTCCCATGTGGGGCTCCCAGTCTCAATCCACATTTTACAGATGAGTTAACTGAGGCACAGGGAAGTGAAGTGACTTGCCCAAGGTCACACAGCAGACAAGTGGTGGAGCCGGGATTAGCCCCGACCTTCTGATTCCCAGACCCGTGCTATGCCATGCTGTTTAATAGTATTTGTTAAGTGCTTACTGTGTGTCAAACCCTATTCTAAGCACTGGGGTACATACAAGCGAATTATGTTGGACACAGTTCCTGTCTCCCATGGGGCTCACAGACAAAATAGGAGGAAGAATAGGAGAACTGAGGCATGGAGAAGTGAAGTCACTTGCCCAAGGTGTCACAGAAAGCATTTGGTAGAGCCAGGATTAGAACCCAGGTCTTCTGTCTCCTAGGCCCATGATCTTTCCACTAGGCTATGCTGCCTCTCCTCAAGATTGGAGTCTCCCCTCTAGATTGTAAACTTGTTGTGGGCAGGGAATGTGTTTATTATTGTGTTGCACTCTCCCAAGGGCTTAGTACAGTGTTCTGAACACAGTAAACTCTCAATATAACAATGAATGAATGAGTCAGAAGGTCACGGGTTCTAATCCATCATCATCATCATCATCAATCGTATTTATTGAGCGCTTACTGTGTGCAGAGCACTGTACTAAGCACTTGGGAAGTACAAGCTGGCAACATATAGAGACGGTCCCTACCCAACAGTGGGCTCACAGTCTAGAAGGGGGAGACAGAGAACAAAACCAAACATATTAACAAAATAAAATAAATAGAATAGATATGTACAAGTAAAATAGAGTAAGAAATATGTACAAACATATATACATATATACAGGTGCTGAGGGGAAGGGAAGGAGGTAAGGCAGCGGGATGGAGAGGGTGAGAAGGGGGAGAGGAAGGAGGGGGCTCAATCTGGGAAGGGCTCCAGGAGGAGGTGAGCTCTCAGTGGGTCGGAAATGACTCGGCAGCATAAGACAAGACAGGATTTGTTACGTGCTTACCGTGTGCCAGGCACTGTACTAAACGCTGGGGTGGATTCAAGGAAATCGGATTGGACACAATGCCTGTCCCATGTGGGGCTCACGGTCTTAATCCCCATTTTACAGATGAGGGAACTGAGGCACAGACAAGAGAAGTGACTTGTCCAAAGCCACACAGCAGACAAGTGGCAGAGCCGGAATTAGAATCCATGACTTTCTGACTCCAAGGCCCGTACTCTATCCACTAGGCCATGCTGTATTTGTTGAGCTCTTACTGTGATGATGATGATGATGATGGCATTTGTTAAGTGCTTACTATGTGCAAAGCACTGTTCTAAGCGCTGGGGGAGGTTACAAGGTGATCAAGTTGTCCCACAGGGGGCTCACAGTTTTAATCCCCGTTTCACAGCTGAGGTAACTGAGGCCCAGAGAAGTGAAGTGACTTGCCCAAAGTCACACAGCTGACAGTTGGCAGAGCCGGGATTTGAACCCGTGATCTCTGACTCCAAAGCCCGGGCTCTTTCCACTGAGCCACGCTGCTTCTCCGTGTGTTGCTTCTTACTGTGTGCCGAGCGCTGCACTGAGAGCTCAGTGGATACAAGATAATCTCAGGCCAGACACAGTCCTTGTCCCGCAAGGGGACCATCTTGAAAGGGAGGGAGAAGAAGTACTGAACCCTCATTTCACAGATGAGGAAACTGAGGCACAGAGAATTCAAGACACTTGCTCAATTTCATGCAGCTAGCAAGGAAACGCTCTGGGCATGTCACTCTCCTCTTCAAAAATCTCCAGTGGTTGCCTATCAACCTTCGCATGAAGCAAAAACTCCTATTGGCTTCAAAGCTGTCCATCCCCTCGCCCCCTCCTCCTTCATCTCCCTTCTCTCCTTCTCCAGCCCAGCCCGCACCCTCCACTCCTCTGCCGCCGCTAACCTCCTCACTGGGCCTCATTCTCGCCTGTCCCGCCGTCGACCCCCAGCCCACGTCATCCCCCTCGTCTGGAATGTCCTCCCTCCGCATATCCGCCAATCTAGCTCTGCTTCCTTCCTTCAAAGCCCTACTGAGAGCTCACCTCCTCTAGGAGGCCTTCCCAGACTGAGCTCCCTTGTCCTTTGCTCTCCTCCCCTCCACATCACCCCACTCCCTCCCTCTGCCCTCCCCACAGCACTTGTGTATATTTGTACATATTTATTACTCTATATTAATGATGTGTATATATCTATAATTCTACTTATTGTCATGGTATTGACACCTGCCTACTTATTTTGTTTTGCTGTCTGTCTCCCACTTCTAGACTGTGAGCCCACTGTTGGGAAGGGACTGTCTCTATATGTTGCCAAACTGTAATTTCCAAGCACTTAGTAGAGTGCTCCGTACACAGTAAGTGCTTAATAAATACGACTGAATGAATGAAAGAAAGCGGAAGAGCCGGGATTAGAATCCAAGTCTTCTGACTCTCAGACCTGTGTGCTTTTTCCACTAGGCACTCTTTCTTGGGGAGAATTCCCCTTTCTAGTCCTTTCCTTTCACATAAAAGTGCCTTACTCCTACTAGATGCCTCTCTCCTACTACCTCACAGCCATGAATGCCTCAAAGTTACTTGAAGAGACCAGAAAGCTTCTCCACGCCTCACCCCAGGACCCTAAAAAATATACAAGAACACGGGAAATAGATCCTGCCGGGGCAAAGGAAGAGGCAGCTCTGGCTCAAAACCTTCTCTAGCAAAAGTTTTAGATGTGTGTGAGTCCTGAAAATACCTTTATCAGTCCACTGAAAGAACGGGAGCGGGCTCGCTTCTGAACCTGAGGAGTAGACGCTTCTGCCACGGGGGTTTGAGCTGTGGTGTGTTTATTAAACTAGGGAGAAAAAAAATGAACAGAACATTAGCTAACTTATTCCATAATGACTTTCCCACCCACGGGGAGCATCAATCCTCACCATCTAGGTGCAAAGAATCCAGAACTGGTCCAGAAGTGAGTGGGTGTGTATATACTGACGGTTTGGGTGGGAGACGGATGAACAAATACGTGTTGTCAAAAGCAGTCACTCGCCAAAGGGTCATTTTAGCTTCTCTCCTATAAGACTCGCTGGTGCCACGTACACCACCAAACAGCATTAAAACATTTTCTGCAGTTTTTTGTTTTGGCGTTTATGTTTTTAGGGTATTTGTTAAGTGCTTATTATGAGCCAGGCACTGTTCTAAGCACTGGGGTAGACAGGAGCTAATCGGGTTGGACACAGTCAATGTCCCACATGGGGCTCACAGTCTCAGTCCCCATTTTCCAGCTGAGGCAACTGAGGCCCAGACAAGTGAAGTGACTTCCCCAAGGTCACACAGGAGGCAAGTAAGACATGTGGCAGAATGGGGATTAGAACCCAGGTCCTTCTAACTCCCAGGCCTGTGTTCTATCCACTACGCCAGGCTGCTTCTCTGTTAGGGCCTGGGCCACAAATGGCTAACCTTGAGGGAGCTAGAATTCTATTTATTTATTTGCACTAATGTCTGTCTTCCCCTCTAGACTGTGAGCTCACTGCGGTCAGGGAATGTGTCTGGTTGTTGTTGTATTGAACTCTCCCAAGGGCTTATTACAGAGCTTTGCACACAGTAAGCCCTTAATAAATACAATTGAGTGAATGGATGACTATACTTCAGAGCTTGAGTTACGTCAGATCACCCCGATTCCTTCACAGGGAACTAATGAATTTACAGTGGAGTCCGCAGAGAGAATTTAGCTCGGCATGTCTCTCTTTTGGGTCCTAGTTTTCGAATGTAGATATGCTTATTATAGTTATTATTATTACTATCATTATTGTATTTGCTAAGCACTTACTATGTGCCAAGCGCAGTTCTAAGCACTGGGGTAGATACAAGGTAATCAAGTTGTCCCAAAAGGGGCTCCTAGTCTTAATCCCCATTTTACAGATGAGGTAACTGAGGCTCAGAGAAGTTAAGTGACTTACCCAAGGTCACACAACAGACAAGTGGCAGAGCCGGGATTAGAACCCACATCCTCTAACTCCCAAGCCCATGCTCTTGCCACTAGGCCACGTTGCTTCTACTAATGATTATGGTATTTGTTACTATGTGCCAGGCACTGTACTAACAGCGTGGCTCAATGGAAAGAGCCCGGGCTTTGGAGTCAGAGGTCACGGGTTCAAATCCCGGCTCTGCCAATTGTCAGCTGTGTGACTTTGGGCAAGTCACTTCACTTCTCTGGGCCTCAGTTCCCTCATCTGGAAAATGGGGATTAAGACTGTGAGCCCCCCGTGGGACAACCTGATCACCTTGTAACCTCCCCAGCGCTTAGAACAGTGCTTTGCACATAGTAAGCGCTTAATAAATGCCATTATTATTATTACTAAGCTACAGGCAAATTGGGTTGGACACAGTCCCTGTCCCACACAGGGCTCACAATCTTAATCACCATTTTACAGATGAGGGAACTGAAGCCCAGAGAAGTGAAGTGACTTGTCCAAGGCCACACAGCACACAAATGGCAGAGCTGGGATTAGAACCCATGACCTTCTGACCCTCAGGCCCGGGCTCTATCCATTCCACCATGCTATATGCTCAGTGACTTACAGGGATGGACTTCAGGAAGAGCCTATGCAATGGAAATGCTCATTGCCCTACTTCCATCGGCAGTTCTGCGGACCGGCTGAACAATTCTGGAGAAGTGATAAAGGCCTGAGAAGTGATGCCTCCTGGTTGGTCTATAAACCTGGTTGGTTTATTTTATTTTATTTTATTTTGTTAGCATGTTTGGTTTTGTTTGGTTTTGTTCTCTGTCTCCCCCTTTTAGACTGTGAGCCCACTGTTGGGTAGGGACTGTCTCTATATGTTGCCGATTTGTACTTCCCAAGCGCTTAGTACAGTGCTCTGCACATAGTAAGCGCTCAATAAATACGATTGATGATGATGATGATGGTCTCTCTGTAGCCAGCTAGCAGCCCAACAAGAAGGAAACCATGTAAATCGCGGCCTAGAAAAGCAGCGTGGCCTAGTGGATAAAGCACAGGCTCAGGAATCAAAAGGACCTAGGTCCTAATCCAGGCTCCGTCACCTGTCTGCTGTGTGACCTTGGGCAAATCACTTTACTTCCTGTGCCTTAGTTTTACCCCATCTGTAAAATGGGGATTAAATCCCACTCCCTCCTTAGACTGTCACCTCCAAGAGGGATAGGGACTGTGCCCACCCAATTAACTTGTACCAACCCCAGCGCTTAGAACAGTGTCTGGTACACAGTTAGTGCTTAACAATTGCCATAATTATTATTGTTATTATTTGTGAAGCGCTTACTATGTGCCAGGCACTGTTCTAAGTGCTGGGGTAATAGAAGATAATCGGGTTGGATACAGTCCCTGTCCCACATAGGGCTCACGGTCTTAATCCCCATTTAACCGGTGAGGGAACTGAGCCACAGGGAAATTATGTGACTTGCCCAAGGTCACAAAGGCACACCTCCTCCAAGAGGCCTTCCCAGATTAAGCCCCGTTTTTCCTCAGCTCCCCCTCCCTTCCGCATCACCACATCTCGCTCCCTCTGCACTTCCCTCATTCATTCATTCAATCGTATTTATTGAGCGCTTGCTGTGTGCGGCGCACTGGACTAAGCGCTTGGGAAGTACAAGTTCCCTCCTCCCCGGGCCCACAGCCCTTATGAATATATGCATACATCTACAATTCTATTTATTTATATTGATGCCTGTTTACTTGTATTGACGTCTGTCTCCCCCTCTAGACTGTGAGCTCGCTGTGGGAAGGGACTGTCTGTTGCCGAACTGTACTTTCCAAACGCTTAGTACAGTGCTCTGCCCACAGTAAGCGCTCAATAAATACGATTAAATGAATGAATGCGGTGGCAGAGCCGAGATGAGAACCCATGTCCTTCTGACTCCGAGGCCCATGCTCTACCCACTGGGCCACGCTGCTTCTCTTTATTATTGTTATTATTTTTATATTAATAGAGCCCAGGTCTGAAGTTGAAAAGTCACTCCCACCCAAGAAAGGGCAGCACCGCAGCAAGCAAGCAGAAAGGCTTGGTGTTGGGGGGCACGGACGGGGCCGAGACCCCAATCCACCAGCGCTGCTGCTGACAGGGGGGACACCACACCCTCTCTTCGGCTGTGTGGGAACGTTGATAGGGCTCAATTTTATTCCTCCCGCCCACTGTCCAGACCCAACATTTGGCAGCCATCCTCTCTCCTGCTGCCGGGCTGCCGGCTGTCAAACTTCAGAACCACTTTGGAGTTGGCATTGCATTCATCTGCTTCACTAAAAGGGCAGGAAAAAAGGCCACTGAGGAAGGAAGGCAAAGTGCTAAGCTAATAGTGGCAAGCTGCATGAGTAGAAATAAGCAGAGAAGCAGCGTGGCCTAGAGGCGAGAGCACAGGCCTCTGCTGTGAGACCTTGGGGAAGTCACTTCACATCTCTGGGCTCCAGCTACCTCATCTGTGAAATGAGGATAATAATAATAATGATGATGGTATTTAAGGTATTTAACCTGTATATATGTTTGTACATATTTACTACTCTATTTATTTTACTTGTATATATCTATTCTATTTATTTTATTTTGTTAATATGTTTGGTTTTGTTCTCTGTCTCCCCCTTTCAGACTGTGAGCCCACTGTTGGGTACGGACTGCCTCTATATGTTGCCAACTTGGACTTCCCAAGCGCTTAGTACAGTGCTCTGCACCCAGTAAGCACTCAATAAATACGATTGATTGATTGATTGATTAAGCGCTTACTACGTGCCAGGCACTGTGCTACGCGCTGGTTAAGACTGGGAGCCCCATGTGGAACAGGGACTGTGTACAACCCGATTAGCTTGTATCTACGCTAGCGCTTAATACAGTGCCTGGCTGTGAGCCCACTTCTAAACTGTGAGCCCACTGTTGGGTAGGGACCGTCTCTATATGTTGCCAACTTGTACTTCCCAAGCGCTTAGTACATTTCTCTGTACACAGTAAGCGCTCAATAAATACAATTGAATGAATGAATAAATAGCACATAATAAAGCACTTAACAGATACCATTAAAAATAAAAAATTCCATTCTACATATACTGCCTGGGGACCAGATGGTTGTGTTCTTCAGTGGTGTGGCATAGTGGCTAGAGCCTGGGCTTAGGAGTCAGAAGGCCGTGGGTTCTAATCCCGGCTCTGTCACTTGTCTGCTGTGTGGCCTTGGGCAAGTAACTTCACTTCTCTGTGCCTCAGTTCCCTCATCTGTAAAATGGGGATTAAGACTGTGAGCCCTACGTCGGCCAGGGACTGTGTCCAACCTGATTTGCTTGTATCCACCCCAGAGCTTTATATAGTCCCTGGCATACACTAAGCACTTAACAAATACCACAATTATTACTATTACTACAGAAAAAAAGCCAAGGGGAGGTCGCTGAAGTCTACTGAAAAAAAAATGGTATTTCTTAAGCGCTTACTATGTGCAAAGCACTGTTCTAAGTGCTGTGGAGAGTACAAGGTGAACAGGTTGTCCCACGGGGGGCTCACAGTTTTAATCCCCATTTTACAGATGAGGTAACTGAGGCACAGAGAAGTTAAGTGACTTGTCCAAAGTCAGCTGACAATTGGCGGAGCCGGGATTTGAACCCATGACCTCTGACTCCAAAGCCCGTGCTCCTTCCACTGAGCCACGCTGCTACTGAAGAGATTAAGCGGGCTGCAGACTTCTGGAAGAAGCAGGAATTATTGGTGGATTTCTCAGTCTGAGTCTAGGACAAGAGAAAGGAGGTGCCAGCGATTCAGGGAGCCATGAATTCTGAGTCAAGCCACCTGAAGGGTTCGGGAGAAAGAGGCCCACGTGTGTGTACCTGTATTCGTTTAGAGTTTAGGTTTAATTTTGAAAAGCAGGGGTTATTTTTGGTCCTGGAGGAATGGGCTGCTTGGCACTGCACCATTGGAGATCTGGAAATGGCACCTGCCACCTTGGGACGTCCATTAATAAATAGAATTTACTAATTCCTGGGTCTGCCTGGGAATAACGGGAGAAAAATAACCAACATCTGTGCAGCAACTAACATCAAGTAATCCAAAACACAATTACCTGTTTGGGAAGGGACTACAGACTCTCAGAATTGTTCCTAAGCGTAGGTGGTCCGGATCTATCTTAACAGAAAGATGGCATCGCCAGCTAACCTCCTGACTTCATAGCAAATTGAGATAATAATAATGATGGCATTTATTAAGTGCTTACTACGTGCAAAGCACTGTTCTAAGTTCTGGGGAGGTTGCAAGGTGATCAGGTTGTCCCAAGGTGGGCTCACAGTCTTAATCCCCATTTTACAGATGAGGGAACTGAGACACAGAGAAGTTCAGTGACTTACCCAGAGTCACACAGCGGACAATATTTGCGTTCAGAGCTGACCCAGAGAAAAGAACAGCTTCTAGTGACTAATAAATCAACACCAACGTCCAAGGCACGTGGTGTTCATGGGAAGATAATGTGCCGGCTCGCGATTTGAATCCCAAATTTGCCTCAGCAGGATTTCAGTTACCCTTGCCTTAAAGAAACCAAAGCGACCTGATTATTTTATGGACTTTGGATATCAAGGAGAAACCCTACTACGTCACCCCACAACTCCGACCTTGTGGTTGGTGATGGAGAAAAAGTCATTAGGGGCTGGACCACTGACTCTTTCCCCATCGCACTAAATAGGAGGGCTGGAAACTCAGTGCCAAGGCCGAAACTTTGGATGGGTTTCTTAACGGCTGCTCCAGTCAAGCTGAGAAAGGCAGCCCGCGGCACCAGCAAGCAGGACTGCACTACTTCGCATGAGCCAAAGTTGCAGATGGCAGATGTGTAAATTCAGGGATACTGGGAAACCAAGACTCCTCTGCTCGTGAGGACACATCCCTGGTAGCAACTCCCTCCCGAAGCACTTCCTTTCCCCGCTTCCAAGGCACCTGTCGGATGAGTTTCTTCTTCTTCGCTGAGTCGGGCATGCTGTGCACGTGCCGGAACAGCTCCTTTAACGCGTCTTCTGTGCGTTGCTGGGTCTCCTCCTGGTGGGAGCAGGAGTCCACCCGATTCCGTTTCTGAGTCCTCAGGAGCTGTAACTCCTTGGGCGCGCCCGCGGCTGGCAAGTCGAGATCATCCTGGAGGCAGTTTAGAGAAACGGTGGATTAAAGCGCCCCGCCGGCTTCCATCTGTCAAGAACGGCTTCAAAGTCGAAGCTCGACGCTTCGAGAAATCGAAACTCGTGGGCTAGAAGGTTTTAGAATGGAACCTTCCAGGACTCCTCTCTGCTAGGGGGAAGATATTCCTCTAGCCCAGCTTTAACTACAGCCAGAGGAATCTAATTCACGACAGATCGAGTCCATGGACATAGAAGAGGGTAGAATAGCTCTCTTCAACATAACCAGAACCCAGTTTGAACCCTTCAGGATGGTTCAACTGCAGTTTGTTGTGTAAATATTAAGTGAAGAAAAGGCGATACGTATTGTTTAGCCGCAACAAGGAACCAGGGTTGGATTCTGACCTCAAGTGCCACTACTTGTTCACTGAACAAATCTTCAAGGAGAAAGGGTATCCTTCCTGGAGGCCCTCAGATAGTTAACAACTTGGTGCAATGGAAAGAGAAGTACTTGCCTTTACTTCACTTCCCTCTCGGGGCCATGATCTCCCAATCAATCAATCAATCAATCGTATTTATTGAGCGCTTACTGTGTGCAGAGCACTGTACTTAGCGCTTGGGAAGTACAAGTTGGCGACATATAGAGACAGTCCCTACCCAACAGTGGGCTCACAGTCTAGAAGGGGGAGACAGAGAACAAAACCAAACATATTAACAAAACAAAATAAATAGAATAGATATGTACAAGTAAAATAAATACATAGAGTAAAAAATATGTACAAACATATATACATCCCAAGCAAACACCGGTCCCAGAAGTTCAGTTCAATAGAAGCAGAGCAGTGTGGCTGCAGAGCAGGGTTCTAATCCCAGCTCTGACACTTGGGTGACCTTGCTGGGTGACCTTGAGCAAGTCATTTCACTTTTCTGGGCCTGCCTCAGTGCCCTCATCTGTAAAATGGGGATTAAGACTGTGAGTCCCACATGGGACAAGGAATGTGTCCAATCTGATTTGTTTGCATGTACCCCAGTGCCTAGTACAGTGCCTGGCACATAGAAAGCACTTAATTAATACCTTTAAAAAAAAAAAAAGAAGCGATAGTAAATGAGCTGAAATTAATTTTCCTTTCTCTAAATCAGGTGCTCCCTGCAATGTCAGAACCTCTGACACCCCAATTTGCCACCTTCATTCCTCCCAAACCAACTTTTAAAGTGTACAGTGCTTGGCACATAGTAAGTGCTTAACAAATACTATTATTATTATTATTATTATTATTATTATTATTATTATTATTATTATTATTATTACTTTGTTTTCAGTGGTCCTGCCTTGCCCACACCGTTTCCCCAGTTTGGAACTCCCTCCCCAAATCAAAGGGGCCCCAGCCCTCCCCATATTCAAAGCCTTCCCTCTAAACTGTACGCTCATTGTGGGTAGGGTATGTGTCTACCAACTCTGTTATATTGTTATACTGTACTCTCCCAAGTGCTTAGTACAGTGCTTGGCACACAGTAAGTGCTCAATAAATATGATTGACTGATTGCCTAAAATTCCACACCCTCCAATAACTATATCTTTGTCTAGCACTTATGTTCCCACTCCTACACATCCTCCACACTTACGCACAAACGTTTATTCAATTGGACAATCAACTTTTACTTGGATTACTCCCTAAATATTTTGGTTTCTGTCTTCCCGGATACACTTTAAGTTTGTACATATTTATTACTCTATTTATTTATTTATTTATTTATCTTACTTGTACATATCTATTTTATTTATTTTATTTTGTTAGTATGTTTGGTTTTGTTCTCTGTCTCCCCCTTCTAGACTGTGAGCCCGCTGTTGGGTAGGGACTGTCTCTAGGTGTTGCCGACTTGTACTTCCCAAGCGCTTAGTACAGTGCTCTGCACACAGTAAGCGCTCAATAAATACGACAGATGGATTGATTGATTGATTCCTTGTGGACAGGGTCCCTCTAGACTGTGAGCTCACTGTGGGCAGAGGCTGTCACTCTTTATTGCTGTATTAGTACAGTGCTTGTACAGTGCACAAGAGCTTAGTACAGTGCTCTGCATACAGTAAGCACTTTCTAAATAGGATTGAATAAATGAAGGGTCTGTGTTACTTTTCTTTTGTACTTCCCAGGTGCTTAGTACAATGCATTGCACCTAATCAGGGCTCTAAAGGCTATTACTATTATTAGGCTATCATTAGGAGGCCTTCCCAGACTGAGCCTCTTCCTTCCTCTCCCCCTCGTCCCCCTCTCCATCCCCCCATCTTACCTCCTTCCCTTCCCCACAGCACCTGTATATATGGATATATGTTTGTACATATTTATTACTCTATTTATTTATTTATTTTACTTGTACATATCTATTCTATTTATTTTATCTTGTTAGTATGGTTGGTTTTGTTCTCTGTCTCCCCCTTTTAGACTGTGAGCCCAATGTTGGGTAGGGACTGTCTCTATATGTTGCCAATTTGTACTTCCCAAGCGCTTAGTACAGTGCTCTGCACATAGTAAGCGCTCAATAAATACCATTGATGATGATGATTACTAATAATTACACTACTCTGACTGAATCTATCATAGTATTTATTGGACACCCTTTAGGTGCAGAGCACTGTACTATGCACTTGGGGGAGCACCAAAGAGGTCAAAAACCTGACCCCTATTCTCCAGGAACTGAAAATCCAACAAGACAGCCACAAAATCACTTACGGAGAGAAGGAAGAAGAGAATGGAAAGATGATTAGATGAAAAAAAAAGTGCATAAACAGCCAAGTGTACAAATCAATGTGAATGGAAAAGGAACTCAAAAATGTGTAAATGTTAAGATGGTACTTCAGCGTTGAAGGACTGGATGTGAGGAGACGCAGAATTAATCAGGGAAGGCTTCCTGCAGGAGGTGGGATTTCAGGGGGGCTTTAAAGATGGGGGAGCTTTGGTCCGGTGAATTTGAAGAGGGAGAGAGCTGTGGGCAGGGAGCAGGGCATAAGCAAGGAGTTGGCAGGGAGAAGAGTTAAAAAATGAAGCCAAAAAGGGGAGGTTATCTTGGAAGAGACAAACAATGGGAGCTGGAATGTAGTGGGAGTAAAGCTAGTGGAGTGTCTGAAAGCCAAGAGTCTGTAGTTCCTCCTTGATGAAGAAAGACTGTGAGCCCACTGTTGGGTAGGGACCATCTCTACACGTTGCCAATTTGTACTTCCCAAGCGCTTAGTACAGTGCTCTGCACACAGTAAGCCCTCAATAAATACGACTGACTGAATGAATGAATGAAAGGAATGAGTTACGAGTTGCTGGTGTTTGAGGAATGGAAAGAAATGGGCATAATAATTTAGAGAAATGTAGCAGACTGGGGCAGGGATTGGAGAAGATTATGAGAAGCACCGTGGCTCAGTGGAAAGAGCACGAGCTTGGGAGGCAGAAGTTCTAATCCCGACTCCGCCACTTGTCAGCTATGTGACTTTGGGCAAGTCACTTCATTTCTCTGAGCCTCAGTTACCTCATCTGTAAAATGGGGATTAAGACTGTGAGCCCCACGTGGGTCAACCTGATCACCTTGTATCCCCCCCAGAGCTTAGAACAGTGCTTCGCACATAGTAAGCGCTTAACAAATGCCATCATTTATTTTTCTTTATGGAGAGGGAAGAGGCTGGAGACGGCCATCAGTGAGGACTTGGACATCACTGCCTTTCCTCCATTAAAGTCTGATTCCCTTTCCTTAAACATTTAAGCTCAAGGCAGGCTACTTACACCGAGAGCTGAATTTGATGGCCATTCCGAAAATAAAAGATGATTTGTCCGCCGAGAAGCAACCGGGCCAACCTGACCGGCCGTTACCAGACAGGGGATGTCTTTTTTGAACAAAGGCAGTCCAGGAGAACAAGAGGCAGAGCTGCAAATACTAACCCCGCAGCCGCTTGCCACCTGAACCCAGCACCGCCACACTTCTTTACTACTGAAACTTGGAGAATAAACAGGAGAGATGGACTTCCTCAATAAATAATCTTATAAGGGTCAGAATCTGAGTATCTGTGCTATAAGGGTTCCTCTTGACTGAGTGGCTGTCTCATCCACCGTTCACTCGATATTTTTAAGGCGATTCTTGCCAGACATGTCCTACTGAGAGCTCACCTCCTCCAAGAGGCCTTCCCAGACTGAGCCCCCTTTTTCCTCTCTGTCTCCCCATCCCCCCCGCCCTACCTCCTTCCCCTCCCCACAACACCTATATATGTTTGTACAGATTTATCACTCTATTTATTTTACTTGTACATATTTACTATTCTATTTATTTTGTTAATGATGTGCATTTAGCTCTAATTCTATTTGTTCTGATGACTTGACACCCGTCAACATGTTTTGTTTTGTTGTCTGTCTCCCCCTTCTAGAGGGGGAGCCTGTTGTTGGGTAGGGACCATCTCTATATGTTGCCAACTTGTACTTCCCAAGCACTTAGTACAGTGCTTTGCACACAGTAAGCGCTCAATCAATCGTATTTATTGAGCGCTTACTGTGTGCAGAGCACTGTACTAAGCGCTTGGGAAGTACAAGTCGGCAACACATAGAGACAGTCCCTACCCAACAGCGGGCTCACAGACTAGAAATAAATCAATAAATACGACTGAATGAATGAAAAGGTGCCTGACACAGATCAATCCTCACACAGAACACAACAGCAACAACAAAAAATGAAGGCTCAGCGTTTTTCGCTGGCTGCAGAAACCTACACAAAGAGGAGCGTATGTGTGTATGTGTGCTTGTGTTCAGATACACATTATTTCAACACCACACAACTACCTCCTTCTCAGCCCTGCTTCCTGATTCCCACCGGGTCTGGCTGATTCTGCCCCGGAGCATTGAGAAGCAGCGTGGCTTAGTGGAAAAAGCACGGGCTTGGGAGTCAGAGGACATCACTTGTCTGCTGTATGACCTTGGGAAAGTCACTTCACTTCTCTGTGCCTTAGTTCCCTCATCTGGAAAATGGGGATTAAAAATGTGAGCCCCACGTGGGCCAACCTGATTACCCTGTACCTACTCAGCATTTAAAAAGTGCTTAACACATAGTAAGTGCTAACAAATGCCATCATTATTATTATTATTTCCAAATAAAAGAGTAACTTTAAACTGCTCATCTCACCTAGGATTAAACGGACTTTGTGGGGAAGGGAGGCGTGGCGGGGGTGGACTACGTTTACTTAATTTTCAGATTGTACCCTATTGGAAACCCTCTGCAGAGCTTGGCTGTAACACTTTCTCCTCGTTTGGACCTGGCTGGTAGCATGTGCCACGGAACCCGGCACCAATTTTCTCTTCGTACCTTTGAAGCGTGTGTTCTGGAGCCCAGATAGTGCAACCTGGCACATTCCCGAACGTAAGCAGGAGCCTAAATGGGGCACAGGAGAAAGATGGGACCCAGTGGTTAGTACGGCTGAAGTCAAACGAGGGACGGGCTAACTTCTTCTAGACCGACTTTGGGACACCCAAAATTCAGTCAAATTGGCCACTCAGCCCTTTTGTCCAAGTTTACCATAGTTAGTATGTTTGGTTTTGTTCTCTGTCTCCCCCTTTTAGACTGTGAGCCCACTGTTGGGTAGGGACTGTCTCTATATGTTGCCAATTTGTACTTCCCAAGCGCTTAGTACAGTGCTCTGCACATAGTAAGCGCTCAATAAATACGATTGATGATGATGATGAAATGAGCAACACTTGCATCCCCTCTCGAAAATGTAACCTATACTGCTTGACGATTCCAAAATGCAATAAAGCTACTTGTCAGTTGTGTGACTTTGGGCAATTCACTTAACTTCTCTGGGCCTCAGTTCCCTCATCTGTAAAATGGGGATTAAGACTGTGAGCCCCACGTGGAACAACCTGATCACCTTGTATCCCCCCAGCGCTTAGAACAGTGCTTTGCACATAGTAAGCGCTTAACAAATACCATCATTGTTATTATTATTATTGATCCGATTGGTCAAAAATGAGCCTATTTTGTGGCCTACTTTGTACCTGTACTGCTTGAGGATTCCAAAATACAATAAAGCTATTTGTCAGTTGTGTGACTTTGGGCAATTCACTTAACTTCTCTGTGCCTCAGTTCCCTCATCTGTAAAATGGGGATTAAGACTGTGGGCCCCATGTGGAACAACCTGATCACCTTGTATCCCCCCAGCGCTTAGAACAGTGCTTTGCACATAGTAAGCGCTTAACAAATACCATCATTATTATTATTATTATTGATCCGATTGGTCAAAAATGGTACACTGTGGGTACCACAAGGAACAGGAACCGTATCTGTGTCCAACTTCACAAATTTGTAGCTACCCCAGCACTTAGAACAGTGCCTGGCACATAGTAAGCATTTAACAAATACTACTATTATTATATTATTATCTTGGGCAAGTCACTTCACTTCTCTGTGCCTCAGTTCTCTCGTCTGGAAAATGGGGATTAAGACTGTGAGCCCCTTTGTGGGGCAGGGACTCTGTTCCACCTGATTGTCTTGTATCTACCCCAGCACTCAGAACAGTGCTTGACACATACTAAGCACTTAATGAAGACTAGTATTATTATTATCACTAATAATAATAATAATAATTTCCACCTACATATCCCTCTCCCAGCACTTAGTAAAATGCTCTGCACACAGTAAGCACTTAATACATAGTACTGCCACTACTGAGTGGCACAAGGCCAAGTTACTCCCTCCCATCTTGGACTTGGGGGTATTTCTTCCCAGCTGCTCCTTCGCTATGGAAAGAGTTAGTGTACAGATTTACCACTCTATTTATTTTACTTGTACATATTTACTATTCTATTTATTTTGTTAATGATGTGCATTTAGCTCTAATTCTATTTGTTCTGACGACACCTGTCAACATGCTTTGTTTTGTTGTCTGTCTCCCCCTTCTAGAAGGGGAGCCTGTTGTTGGGTAGGGACCAATCAATCAATCAATCGTATTTATTGAGCGCTTACTGTGTGCAGAGCACTGTACTAAGCGCTTGGGAAGTACAAGTTGGCAACATATAGAGACAGTCCCTACGGAACAGTGGGCTCACAGTCTAAAAGGGGGAGATGGAGAACAAAACCAAACATACTAACAAAATAAAATAAATAGAATAGATATGTACAAGTAAAATAAATAAATAGAGTAATAGATATGTACAAACATATATACATATATACATATACATATATACATCTCTATATGTTGCAGCACAGCGCGAAACACAGATTTTGCTACTTGTCTTCCCTTACTGTTTCAAATCTGGAAACTCTAGGAAAAACATGCTCCACTACCACAAGTGAATTGTAATCCAGGAGACTGCACAGAAGGGACCCTCCTACCTTGAAAAGTTTCTGGGAATGCTTGATCATAAAGGTCATCCCATTATTTAGCTTGGTAATATTCTCCTGCAGGTCATTGGCAGTAACCTGTTTAAAGAAGAATTCCAAAGCACAAACATAAGTATCGCTGAGCGGTGAGGAAACAGAAACACCTGAGATCAATAAGTGGAGCGCAAAAGCAACGTCTGCACTTCCTCCTCAGAGAGATCCCTTCTTTCGGGGGGACACTAAGGGGACCAGGCCTATCAGGTTCTAGCTAAGACACGTGAGGTCCCAGAGAAACACAGCCAACACGTAGGGAGAGGTACAAATTACGCTAGAGGCCAAAGATCCCAAGAATTTCAGGGTTCGAGGACCTTAGACTCCACTGTGTCAAACAGGAAGAACTTTTCTCTAAACTAAGAAATAACTCAACAATCAGCAAAATCAGATATAGGAAGAATGCGGGGACCTGGATTACATGCGTACGACACAACCAATGGCTTTTTAAACTGAATTTAGCGTGTTTTAATCACGATTAGAAACAAGGGTCTAGGGACCTAAGGAAAAGCCAGGAAGGAACAAAGCCCATTTGCCCTATGTTGGCTCAACACGCTGAAGAGATGACCTTGAGATTTCCTGGTGTCGGGGTGAGGGACGACCGTGGCCCACGCTCTCGCTTACATTCTTTGGCCACAGGATGTGGGGAGCAAACATAAGGGCCAGATTGTGGGCTGACATCTTGTTCTTGTCTTGTTTCTTTGCTGTCTGGTAGAGGAGGTCGAGCAGCAGCTTGAGCAGGTTACGGTTGGGTGGCGGGAGGATCAGGAAAAGCAGTTGCAGGGCCTCAATTTGCCGCTCTTTATCTGGGGTGCTGGTCTTGTTCCCCTTATCATCAAACTGCATCAAATCTTAAAGCCAAGAGGGGATTATTACAAAGGATGAAGGAAACCCCTGTTAGCAAAGTTCTTCCACAAATTATACTCCCCCAAAATCCCATTTAAATAAGAATAACAATAATTGGGGTGCTCTTTAAGCACTTACTACGGGCAAAGCACTGTACTAAGCACTAGGGTTGATTCGATATAAACAGATCGGACACAGTTCCTGTTCCACATGGGGCTCCCAGTCTAAGAGAGAGGGAGAACAGAAACACCATTTTACAGATCAATCAATCAATCAATCGTATTTATTGAGCGCTTACTGTGTGCAGAGCACTGTACTAAGTGCTTGGGAAGTACAAGTTGGCAACACATAGAGACAGTCCCTACCCAACAGCGGGCTCACAGTCTAGAAGGGGGAGACAGAGAACAAAACCAAACATACTAACAAAATAAAATAAATAGAATAGATATGTACAAGTACAGATGAAGAAACTGAGGCATGGAGAAGTTCCCGTGTTCTGGAAGCAGGGTGGCCTAGTGGAGAGAGCATGGGCCTGGAGTCAGGAGGACCTGAGTTCTAATCCCAGCTCTGCTACTTCTGCTGTTTGACCTTGGGAAAGTCACTTAACTTCTCTGTGCTTCAGTTACCTCATCTGGAAAGTGGGGATTAAGACTTCGAGCTCCATGGGGGACTTGGACTGTGTCCAACCTAACTAGCTTCTATCTACCTCAGCGCTCAGTACAGTGCCTGGCACATGGTACGCACTTATACAGAGAAGCAGCGTGGCTCACTGGAAAGAGCACGGGCTTTGGAGTCAGAGGTCATGGGTTCAAATCATAGCTCCACCAATTGTCAGCTGTGTGACTTTGGGCAAGTCACTTAACTTCTCTGGGCCTCAGCTGCCTCATCTGTAAAATGGGGTTTAAGACTGCGAGCCCCAAGTGGGACAACCTGATCACCTTGTATCCTCCCCAGCGCTTAGAACAGTGCTTTGCACATAGTAAGCGCTGCCATCATTATTATTTTATTAAATACCATAAAAAAATCCCCCAATTTAGTAATGGAAGATAATGGTACAGATTTTATTTTCCTGTAAAGGCTCATATAGGCACAGGTGTCCATTAATTTTTAATTTGAACATCTCTGTTAATACCAGCCATTACAGATAAAGATTTATGCCTCCATTTACTCAATCAATGACATTTATTGAGTATTGACTGCGTGCAGAGCACTGTAATGAGCACTTGGGAAACATGCTCCCTGCCCACATAGAGTTTAGAGTTTAGACAGGGAGACAGACATTAAAATGAATTATGGATATGTACGTACGTGCTGCGGAGGATGAGGGCGAGATGAATATCAAGAGCTTAAAAGGAGTGAGTTCTTTCATCTACTAGTAATGTGTGGAATTATAGTATTTTAAAAGTGGGAAGGAGTAGGAGGGAAGCAGTGTGGCCTAGTGGAAAGAGAACAGGCCTGGGAGTCAGAGGACCTGGGTTCTAATCCTGCCTCTGCCACTTTCCTGCTGTGTGACCTTGGGCAAGTCACTTCACTTCTCTGTGCCTCAAGGCCCACATCTGTAAAATGGAGCTCCAATACCTGTTCTCCCTCCTACTTACACCCATGTGGGACTTGTTTATCTGTATCTAACCCAGAGTTTAATACAGTGCTTGATATACAAAGCATTTAACGATTACCACAATTATTATTAGCAGGGCCAATTGCCTAGCCAACCTAATGGCAGACTGCTTCTCTAATGCTATTAATGATGTGCATATAATAATGGCATTTATTAAGCGCTTACTATGTGCAAAGCACTGTTCTAAGCACTGGGGAGGTTACAAGGTGATCGGGTTGTCCCACGTGGGACTCACAGTCTTAATCCTCTTTTTTACGGATGAGGGAACTGAGGCCCAGAGAAGTTAAGTGACTTGCCCAAAGTCACCCAGCTGACAATTGGCGGAGCTGGAATTTGAACCCATGACCTCTGACTCCAAAGCCCGGGCTCTTTCCACCGAGCCACGCTGCTTCTCTTAATTCTAGCATATAGCTAGAATTCTATTTATCTTACTTGTACAAATTTACTACTCTATTTGTTTTGTTAATGATGTGCATAGAGCTATAATTCTATTTCTCTTACTTTCCTCTCCTCCTCCCCATCCCCCTGCCCTACCTCCTTCCCCTCCCCACAGCACTTGTATATATTTGTACAGATTTATTACTCTATTTTACCTGTACATATTTACTATTGTATTTATTTTGTTAATGATGTGCATATAGCCATAATTCTATTTGTTCTGACGATTTTGACACCTGCCTACATGTATTGTTGTCTGTCTCCCCCTTCTAGACTGTGAGCCCGCTGGTGGGTAGGGACCGTCTCTATCTGTTGCCGTCTTGAACTTCCCAAGTGCTTAGCACAGTGCTCTGCACACAGTAAGCGCTCAATAAATACGATTGAATGGATGAATGAGTAAAGGTCTTGCAGTGTGAGAATGAATCCCCTCAATGCCATCATCATCATCAATCGTATTTATTGAGTGCAGAGCACTGTACTAAGCACTTGGGAAGTACAAATTGGCAACATATAGAGACGGTCCCTACCCAACAGTGGGCTCACAGTCTAAAAGATCTGACATGAGCTGAAACTCTTAGAGATTTCTGACCGATAGCTGAATCCAAAGACAATTGACCGGTTTCTCGCCTCCTCCGCCAGGAGCCTGGCTCATAAGAATGCTGACAGAGATGGAAAGCTATCAGAGAATACTGTTTAATTACTCTGTGAGCACACAGAAACCCTGAAAAAGAGCCCTCACCAAAACAAAGGAAAAGCATATGATTGGAGGCAAAGTCTTCTCTTGATAACAACAGATTAATGTGTCTTATCAAACCCCTGGGGCTCCAAAGTTCCTAGTTCCTGTCCAAGAAGCAGAAACGGGTTATCTCCTACTCACCGGCGATTTTCAGGTGGGCGTGAAAATGCTTGTGCGTCAGCAGGGGCTCCGGGAGCTCGCCTAGGAACATCTTCAGCAGGGTGGCCACGTCGTTGGAGTGAAACTCTCCCGATTCCAGATCGATGTCGGTCCCGCTGTTGAGCGCATCCTTTAGGGCCTGCTGCCTGACGCTATTCCCTGGGACTCGAAACAGGCCTTCTACTCGCAAGTCTGTTCAGGACGGAGGACGCCAGGGAGCACCAGGAGAGAAAAGTCAAAACAGAGACGGGGAAGAGTGGTACAGATAAGGCCCGGGCACTTGGCCAATCTCAGAGACGGTTTGCCCTCGAGCCCACAGGTCAGAAGCATCGCTCTAGGTCTTGCCCACCTCTGAGGCAGAAAACCCCAATGGGCAAGCTCTTGTGTGAAATTAAAGAAAAACAAGAAATGCCTCTCGGGGGCAGCTCCAAGCTCCGTACAGCTGGATCAGAATTCCCTGGCTGACTAGGAATTTGGCCCCCACCGCTTTGTCGCGACAGAATTGTGCAACTGCTCCCAGAAAATTACCCATCCCAGAGGCAGAAAGGTGGCAAAATCTAGAGAAATAAGTCTTACTTTTGTGCAGATATTCGATTAGCTGGTAGATTTGCGCAATGCCTTCCTCTGTCAGTGGGGACCCAAACACTACTCCTTTATCTAGAAAATCATAAAGCAAGGCAGTCATCACCAATTATTCACTCTCAGTATAGCATCGCTATCTTTCTACAGTAATAGTAATGGAATTTATTAAGCATTTACTGTGTTTAAAGAGCATTGTACCATGTGCCGGGAGACAATACACAAGGGGAAATTAGATATGGTCCCTACCCCTTGGGAAGGGTTCCTAAAGCATCACATCATATTGTGATCAATATGATCAATCACCACATCTGAAGGCCGTGGGTTCTAATCCCGGCTCCGCCACGTTTCTGGGCAAATCACTTCACGTCTCTGAGCCTCAATTACCTCATCTGCAAAATGGGGTTTACGGCTGCGAGCCCCAAGTGGGACAGAGACTGTTTCCAACCCGATTTGCCTGGCACATAGTAAGTGCTTAAAAAATACCGCAATTATTATTATCGTATAAACCCAAAACATAGCGAGGCATTTTCTTGTCCTGGATGAGGTCTTTAAAGTGACAGTTAAATATTAAAGAGCAAAAAGTAGAATATTAGAAACAGCTGCACACTAGCTTGTCCTCCCTAGTTCCAATTAGACGGTAAGATCTGGTTTCACGGTGCATGGTACTCAGCAATGTTCAGTTTGGGCTTTAATAAGCAATTATGGCCCAACATTTTTTTTAAGATATTTGTCAAGCACTTACTATGTGCCAGGCACTGTATTAAGCATTGGGGTAGATACAAGCTAATGGAGTTGGACACAGTCCCTGTCCCACAAGGGGCTCACAGTTTTAATCCCCATTTCCCGGAGGAGGTAACTGAGGCACGGAGTTGAAGTGACTCGCCCGAAGTCACACAACAGATAAATGGCGGAGCCAGGATTGGAACCCAGGTTCCGTGCCCGTGCTCTATCATTCATTCAATCGTATTTATTGAGCACTTACTTTGTGCAGAACACTGTACTAAGTGCTTGAGAAGTACAATTCAGCAACAGAGACAATCCCTACCCATACGGGCTCACACTATCCACTAGGCTACGCTGCTTCTCACTCTTTGTCCAACCCATTTCCAATTCCATCATCATCATCATCATCAATCGTATTTATTGAGCGCTTACTGTGTGCAGAGCACTGTGCTAAGCCCTTGGGAAGTACAAATTGGCAACATATAGACACACTTTTAAACTTTTATTCTTCCTGCCTGTGTAAATGTAGTATTAATGGGGTAAAGAGGAGGAGAAAGAAGCCCACAATGGCTTTTAGCTGCTCCACCAGCAACTAAACTAAATATCTTGCTGGTCTGGGACTTTGCTCCATTTGCTAAAATACAACGGCTTTGGTCTTGCGGGTGTCTTTCCATTTTCGTTTGAACAGTTCTGCGACTCCCCACAAATCTCTTCTTTCAGACTTCTGATTTGGAAGTACTGCAGAAGTTGCAAGTAACCCGGTAGGGAATCTCTGATGAAAATAAGGCTGGCACTATTCTACCACAGCTTTTAGACCGTAAGCTCCTCATGGCCAGAGTCAGTCAATCAGTCAGTCAATCGTATTTATTGAGTGCTTACTATATTCATTCATTCAATCGTATTTATTGAGTGCTTACTGTGTGCAGAGTGTCCGTATGTATATATGTTTGTACATATTTATTACTCTATTTATTTATTTATTTTACTTGTACATATCTATTCTATTTATTTTATTTTGTTAGTATGTTTGGTTTTGTTCTCTGTCTCCCCCTTTTAGACTGTGAGCCCACTGTTCAGTAGGGACTGTCTCTATATGTTGCCAATTTGTACTTCCCAAGCGCTTAGTACAGTGCTCTGCACATAGTAAATGCTCAATAAATATGATTGATTGATTGATTGATTGCAGAGCACTGTACTAAGTTCTTATATGCAGAGCACTGTACTAAGTGCTAGGGAGAGAACGATATAACAATAAACAGATACATTCCCTGCCCACAATGAGTTTAAAGTCTAGAGGGGGAGACAGACATTAATATAAATAAATTACAGATATGTACATTAGTGCTGGAGCTGAAAGGGAGGATGAATAAAGGGAGCAAGTCAGGGAGACGCAGAAGGGAGTGGGAGAAGAGAAAATAAGGGCTTAGTCAGGGAAGGCCTCTTGGAGGAGATGTGCCTTCAATAAGGCTTTGAAGTGTGGAAGAGTAATTGTCTACCACATATGAGGAGGGAGGGCATTCCAAGCTGGAGGCAGGGAAGTGGGCGAGAGGTGAGCGGTGAGCTAGACAAAATCAAGGTACAGTGAGAAGGTTAAAATTAGAGAAGCGAAGGATGTAGGCTGTGCTGTCGATCAGCTCTGTTGTAGTGTACTCTCCCAGGTGTTCAGTACTGTGGCTCTGCACTCCATAAGCGTTCAATAAGTCCACTGACTTACTGATAGCCACCTTCAACAGATCGCCCACCTTTGCGTTTGAGAGACATGAGGGAGCGGAAGAAGCCCGAGGTACTGCCGGGGCCGCTGGGTAACTTGAGGTCCACCTCCCCCATCAACTGGGCCAGCTCGGTTCCGGGGAGGTCAATCAGCCTGGTGATGTTGCTGACCACCAGCTCGGTGAACGTCTCCGGTTTCTCGTGCCGGAGCTTCTCCACGAAGAAGTCGGGGTTGCAGATGATGGGCTGGCCTCGGAGGGATGACTCATTGCAGATGACCAAACTACAGATGGCGTCGCTGAAAAAGTGAAGCGGCGTGGCTTAGTGGAAAGAGCCCGGGCTTGGAAGTCAGAGGACGTGGGTTCTAATCCCGCCTCCGCCACTAGTCTGATGTTGCGACCTTGGGCAAGTCATTCATGGACCATGGACTGCCCAAAAAATGAATAGATTTTGGAGCAAATTGAACCAAAGTGGTCTTTGGAAGGCCAAATGACTTAGATGAGCATATTTTGGGCACATAATTGGGAGGACTAATTCTCTGGAGAAGACACTAATGCTAGAAAATGTCCAAGGAAAACGTGGAAGAGGCAGACTGGCAGCTAGAAGGATAGCAATAATGGAAGAACCATTAGAAAGGTTTCTAATGGTTAAGTTCTCTGTGCCTCAGTTACCTCTTCTGGAAAATGAGGATTAAAAGTGTGAGCCCCATGTGGGAGAACCTGATTACCCTGTATCTACCCCAGTGCTTAGAACGGCGCTTGGCACATAGTAAGCACTTAACAAATACCATTTAAAAAAGAAGGAAAGGCAGCTGAAGTCCTTTGCTACATTACTCTTCTAATCTATCTCCTTCTAACCAGGTCACTCAGTAAATCTCTGGAATATTTCAATCCCCAACACAGCCTCTTCGGAGGAGAAACAACCTACATCTACTGTACTTCCCAAGCGCTTAGTACAGTGCTCTGCATACAGTAAGTGCTCAATAAATATGATTGAATGAATGAATGCTTGGAGGAAATTCATTCATTCATTCATTCAATCGTATTTATTGAGCGCTTACTGTGTGCAGAGCACTGTACTAAGCGCTTGGGAAGTACAAATTGGCAACATATAGAGACGGTCCCTACACAACGGGCTTCTACAACCTTTTACCATTAGGATTATTTTTCCTTTTTTTTTTAATTAGTCATCCTGAAACCATGAATAATAGGAATAGTTGATACTGTACACCAGTCAATCAAGTTTTGTCATGTGGCCTGTCATGTAGTTACCCTGGTTTTCAAATTGGAACCTGGCAGATAAATCAATGGTAATTACTGAGTGCTTAGTATGTGCACAGCACTGTACTACGCTCTTGGGAGGCTACATTACAACAGAATTAGCACACACATTCCCTGCCCGTAACAAGCTTTCAGTCTTGAGAGGGTGATCCATGGCATGTGAGCTACTTCTATGCAGCTGGGTTTTTTAATTATCATTATTATTACTATTATGGTATTTATTAAGTGCTTAACATGCACTACTCTAAATGGTGGGGTAAGCTCATTGTGGGAAGGGAATGTGTCAGTTTATTGTTATATTGTACTCGCCCTAGAGCCTAGTATAGCGCTCTGCATGCAGTATTATTATAAGTGCCGAGTCGTTTCCGATTAATAGCGACTCCATGGATATACTTTCTCCAGAATGTCCTGTCCTCTGCTATAATCCGCAACCTTTCTAATGGTTCTTCCATTATCGTTATTATGGTCTCTATCCACCTAGCTGCCAGCCTGCCTCTTCCACATTTTCCCTGGACTTTTTCTAGCATTAGTGTCTTCTCCGGAGAATTAGTCCTCCTGATTATGTGCCCAAAATATGCTCATCTAAGTCGAGTCGTTTGGCCTTCCAACGACCACTTTGGTATAATTTGCTCCCAAATCATCATTATCATCAATCGTATTTATTGAGCGCTTACTGTGTGCAGGGCACTGTACTAAGCGCTTAGGAAGTACAAATTGGCAACATACAGAGACAGTCCCTACCCAACAGTGGGCTCACAGTCTAAATCCATTTGTTTGTTTTTTGGGCAGTCCCTGGTATTCGCAAAAGCCTTCTCCAACACCACATTTCAAAAGCAACGATGTTCTTATCCTGTTTTTTCACTGTCCAGCTTTCGGATCCATACACTGTCAACGGAAACACCACTAAGCGCTCAATAAATATGATTTAATGAATCAACGAATGATACAAAACAATCAGGTCAGACACAGCCCCGTCCCACATGGGACTCACGGTCTACATATGGGAGATATCAGGCACCGAACCTCCATTTTACAGGTGAAGAAACCGAGGCAAAGAGAAATTAAGTGACTTGCCCAAGGTCGCAAAACAGACAACTTGGAAGCACTGTGGCCTAAGGAAGACAGCACAGGCTTGGGAGTCAGAAGGACCTGGGTTCTAAACCCGGCTAACCCTGGTTAAGTCACTTCACTTCTCTGTGCCTCAGTTCCTTCATCTGTAAAATGGGGATTAAAACTGTGAGCCCCATGTGGGACATGGACTGTGTCCAACCTGATTAACTTGTATCTACCCCAGCGCTTAGTACAGTGCCTGGCACATAGTAAGCACTTAAACACTGAGAAGTAGCGTGGGCTAGTGGATAGAGCTTCGGCCTGGAAATCAAAAGGACCTGGGTTCTAATCCTACTTAGCCACTTGTCTGTTGTGTGACCTTGGGCAATTCATTTAACTTCTCTGAGCCCCAGTTACCTCATCTTTAAAATGGGGAGTAAGATTATGAGCCTCATAAGGGATATGGACCGTGTCCAACATGATTAGCTTGTATCTACCCCAGCGCTTAATACTGTGCCTGGCACATAGTAAGTGCTTAACAAATGCCTTTAAAAAAAACAAAAAAACAAAAAAACTCTGGCAGAGCTAAGATTAGAACCCAGGTCCTCACTCTTTCAACTAGGCCACACTGGTCCTCATCTAAAATACATAACAAAATCATAAAATCATAAAATTACAAAAAATTTCCACTACAAATAGTGATGCAGTATTAAAAGGTCCCTTGCACAAGGTCAATGTTCTTTCTATCCTGTTTTTTCACCGTCCAGCTTTCGGATCCATACAATGTCACTGGAAACACCAGTAAGCGCTCAATAAATATGATTGAATGAATCGACGAATGATACAAAATAATCAGGTCAGACACAGCCCCATCCCAAATCGGGCTCACAACCTACATATGGGAGAGATCAGGCACTGAATCCCCATTTTACAGGTATTAACAAAGCTTGAAACCAAGTACTCCCAAACTCATTTTCCCTAGTCCCAGCAGGGAGAAGCTCCAGAAAACTCTGCTGGGTTTTCATACCACTCCTTTTTTTCCCCTTCTGGGGAAAATTTCTCTGCTCTTTACAGTTCAGTGATTGTTCAATTTTATTCTGTGTTAACAGCCAGAAGGGCCTGAAAAGACTGTATGCCCTCCCCGGAGATGGTCGCTCCTTGATTCATTAGGCGAGGTTGCAAATGAAACAGTGTGGTTTGAAATAATGCCTTCTTCCCTACTCCTAGTCTCCAGGTCTTCTGATTGCCAGAGTGGTGCTCTTTCTGCTGAACCAACAGACCCACCCACCCACTCTGCAAAATGCTATGCCCCTGGCATGTCAAGCCCCAAAAAGAACATAACCGGCAGGGTTGCATATGTTCGAATGGCACTGTGCCAGCCACTAATACTATAATCAACTCCTCTGGGCTGGTTCTCCATCCTGAAGTCTCAGGACCAAAGACCATCCATCTTCTCCCACTCCCCTCTACGTCACCTTTGTGCTTGGATTTGTTCCCTTTACTCACCCCTCCCTTAGCCCCACGGCACTTACGTACATATTCGTAATTTATTTATTACTCTTAATGTCTGTCTCCCCCTCTAGACTGCAAGCTTGTTGTGGGCAGGGAATATACCTATCAACTCGGTAACAGTGTACTCTCCCAGGGGCTTAGAACAGTGCTCTGCACGTGGTAAGTGCTAATAAATACGATTGACTGATCCTCGTTCCTGAAAGGCAACCCCACCATTCATGACGCTATCAATTTGTAGTTATCTCTGTTTCCTCCCCGCTGTAAGGAGGTTCTCAAAAGAGGCTCCATGCACTTGATCAGGATTTCGATCAATCAAGAGTATTTACTGAACTACGTAAAAGAGGATCGGAAACCTGGCTTCCTAGGTAAAAATCTGCCAGTTTGTGAGTTCCCGGCAAACTGCACCGTGACCTCTTCAGCTGAACAGTCAGAATATTGCATTCAACCATCCATCCACCCAAGCACCCGGCCACGGCCGGATTTTTGGCCCTCAGCCAAAACCTAAAAGGCACTTATTTATGGATTCAGCCAGCTGAAACCCAAATCTTTGCAGAGCACTTGTCTAAACTGCTATGCAGCTCTGCCTTTGCCCACTGCATAATACAGTCTTGCCTCAGGTAGTGACAGCGTAAGTTCAATTTGATTTCCTTTTTTGGTTTTTAATAATAATAATAATAATAGTGATGATGATGGTGTTAAGTGCTTATTTAACATACCTCTGACTCCCAAGCTTGGGCTCTTTCCACTAAGCCACGCCCTTGTCTGTCATCAATGCAGCTCTCTCATCCCTTGAGCCAGCCTGTCACTTGGGACATGGGATGAGTCCTTGTCACAGTCTGCCCTGTGTCAAGCCACACGGATTTGCAGGCAGCCACACTAGTACCTTTCCTCTACATGGAGCTACCAATATCGCAGGAAGGACCGAGAAAGAAAACTCATAATAATAATAATCATGGTATTTGTTTAGCTCGTACTATGTGCCAGGCACTGTACTAAGCCAATCAGGTTGGATACAGTCCCGGTCCCACATGAGGCTCACAGTCTCAATCCCCATTTTACCTGCTTGATCTCCTACAAAATGGAAAGTAAAGTAGGATTAAAAAAAAACTTTACACATACATTTGACCCTTCCTACTCCTCGCCCAACCTGCCCTTTCCAGCTTGGGCTGGCAGGGGGTTGGCACAGAGAAGACAAGAGGGAAGCTGTTTTTCATTCATTCATTCATTCAATTGCATTTATTAAGTGTTTACTGTGTGCAGAGCACTATACTGGGAAAGTACAATACAATAATAAACAATCCCTGCTCACAACAAGCTCACAGGCTAGAGGCAGGGGAGACAGGCATCAATATAAATAAATACAATTACAGATATGAAGCAGGAGAGAGTCATTGTCTGTCGGATTTGAGGTAGGAGGGTGTTCCCAGACAGACCCAACTGGTCTCAGCGTGTCCCAGCCCAATACAGCCCCACTTGCTTGGGAAATTCTGGCTAGGCCCAGCCTGAGACAGATGTTCAGGCTCTTTCTCATCCTCTCATGGGTGGGCACTGTGGCCCAGTGGATAGAGTGCAAGACCCTGGGGGCCAGGACTCCTGGGTTCCTGTCCCAGCTCCACTAAATGCCTGCTGTGGGACCCCGGGCAAATCACCTGGCTTCTCTTTGCCTCGGTTTCCTCACCCGTAAAATAGGGGTGAGATCTCTGCTCCCCCTCTATAACCTTATAGACTGTGAGTGCTGTGTGAAATAGGAACTGTGTCTAATCAAGCGCTTAGTACAGTGCTCTGCACAAAGTAAGCGCTCAATTAATATGATTGAATGAATTGAATGAATGAATCTGATTATCTTGCACTGACCACAGTTCTTGGCACAGAGAAAATGCTTAATAAATACCATCACTGCACGCATCTACGATGTGCCAGGCACTGTACTAAACTCTGGAGTAGATAATTGGGTTGGGCACGGTCCCTGTCATTCATTCATTCATTCAATCGTATTTATTGAGCGCTTACTGTGTGCAGAGCACTGTACTAAGTGCTTGGGAAGTACAAGTTGGCAACATATAAAGACGGCCCCTACCCAACAGTGGGCTCACGGTCTAGAAGGGGGAGAAAGAGAACAAAACAAAACATATTAACAAAATAAAATAAATAGAATAAATATGTACAAATACAATAAATAAATAAATAAATAGAGTAATAAATACATACAAACATATATACAGGTGCTGTGGGGAGGGGAAGGAGGTAAGGGGGGAGAGATGGGGAGGGGGAGGAGGAGGAGAGGAAGAAGGGAAGGGGTCCCAAACAGAGCTTACAGTTTTAATCCCCATTTTACAGATGTAGGTAACTGAGGTACAGAGAAGTTAAGCTACTTAACCAAGGCAAACAGTAGGCACGTGATGAAGCCGGGATTAGAACCCAGTTCCTCTCACTCCCAGGTCCATGCTCCCCAGAAATTTAACTCCCACCTCAGGTCCCCTGTTCCCCCACCTCCCCCAACCCTTGCCCCCAATGACCTGGCCACCTACTTTACCAGCAAAATTGCCACAATCAGGAATGAGCTTCCTAAAATCGCCCCTGCCCTTCCCTCTTCTGCCCCCCCCACCAACTCTCCCATCCTTCCCAGCAGTATCTCCATTGGAGATCTCCTGTCTCCCCTCAAAAGCCACCCCCTCCACCTGTGCATCTGACCCCATCCCTCTGCACCTTATCAAAACTCTTGCCCTCTCCCTTCTTCCTTTTCTAACAGCCATCTTCAGCTGTTCACTCTCCAATTCATTCATTCATTGTCGTATTTATTGAGCGCTTACTGTGTGCAGAGCACTGTACTAAGCGCTTGGGAAGTACAAGTTGGCAACATATAGAGACGGTCCCTACTCAACAGCAGGCTCACTGCTTTCAAACGTGCTCACGTCTCCCCATCCTAAAAAAAAACCCTTCCTGGACCCCACGGCTCCCTCCAGTTATCGCCCCATCTTCCTCCTACCATTCCTCTCCAAATTCCTTGAGTGAGCTGTCTATTCCCGCTGTCCCAAGTTCCTCTCCTCCACTTCTCTCCTTGACTCCCTCCAACCTGGCCTCCATCCCCTTCGCTACACACAATCCGCCCTCTCAAAGGTCACCAATGATTTCCTTCTTGCCAACTCCAACAGCCTCTACTCCATCCTAATCCTCCTCGACCTCTCTGCTGCCTTTGACGCTGTCGACCACTCCCTTTTTCTGGAAACATTATCCACCCTCAGCTTCACTGACACTGTCCTCTCCTAATTCTCCTCCTCCCTCTCTGGCCACTCATTTTCAATCTGTTTCGTAGGCTTTTCCTCTGCCTCCCACTCCCTAACTGTGGGTGTCCCTCAAGGTTCAGTTCTGGGTCCCCTTCTTTTCTCCATCTACACCCACTCCTTTGGAAAATTCATTCGCTCACACGGCTTCAATTACTAACTCCATGCTGATGACACCCAAATCTACACCTCCATTCCCGATCTCTCTCCCTCTCTACAGTCTCGCATTTCCTACTGCCTTCAAGGCATCTCTCCTTGGATGTCCTCCTGTCACCTCAAACTTAAAATGGCTAAAAATAAACTTCTTATCTTCCCACCCAAAGCCTGTCCTCCCGCTCACTTTCCCATCACTGCTGATGGCACCATCAACCTCCCCGTCTCACAAGTCCATAACCTTAGCATTATCCTCGACTCCTCTCTCTCGTTCAACCCACATAGTCAAGTCATCACAAAATCCTGTCAGTTCTACCTTCACAACATCGCTAAAATCCACTCCTTCCTCTCCGTCCAAACTGCTGCCACATGAGTGCCAGTGCTTATCCTACGTGGCAGTTCCGTGACTTAGTAGAAAGAGCATGGGCTTGGGAGTCAGAGGTTGTGGGTTCTAATTCCGGCTCTGCCACTTGTCAGCTGTGTGACCTTGGGCAAGTCACTTAAATTCTCTGTGCCTAAGTTACCTCATCTGTAAAATGGGGGTGAAGACTGTGAGCCTCACATGGGACAACCTGATTACCTTGTATCTAACCCAGCACTCAGAATGGTGCTTGGCACATAGTAAGCGCTTAACAAATACCAACATCATCATTACTATTATTATCCCACCTTGATTATTGTAACAGTCTCCTTACTGACCTTCCTGCCTCTTGTCTCTCCCCACTTCAGTCCATATTTCATTCTGCCACCCGGACCATTTTCCTTCAAAAACTTTCAGACCATGTGTCCTCACTCCTCAGGAAACTCCAATGGTTGCCCATCCACCTCCATATCGAACAAAAACTCCTCACCATTGACTTTAAAGCATTTAATCACCTTGCGCCCTCCTACCTCCCCTCACTACTCTACTACTACAATCCAGCCTGTACATTTTGTTTCTCTAATATTAACCTTCTCACTGTACCTCTATCTTGTCTATCTCCCACCAACCTCTCGCCCCCATCCTACCTCTGGTCTGGAATGCCCTCTCTCCGCATATCAGACAGATTATTGCTCTGCCCCACTTCAAAGCCTTACTGAAGGCACATGACTGTCTCTATATGTTGCCAATTTGTACTTCCCAAGCGCTTAGTACAGTGCTCTGCACACAGTAAGCGCTCAATAAATACGATTGATGATGATCTCCTCCAAGAAGCCTTCCCTGATTAAGCCCTCCGCTCCTCTTCTCCCACTCCCTTCTGCATCGGCCTGACTTGCTCCCTTCATTCATCCTCCCTCCCATCCCCACAGCAAATTTGAATATATCTATAATTTATTTATTTATGCATATTAATGTCTGTCTCACCCTTTAGACTGTGAGCTCATAGTGGGCAGGGAATGTGTCTGTTGTTATACTGTACCTCTCCCAAGCGCTTAGTACAGTGCTCTGTACACAGCAAGAGCTCAATAAATATGATTGAATGAATGATATTGTTTTTGCGCCCTCACACACACACATACACTCTCACACTCTATAAATACAATTACTATTTAGTACAATGCCTGGCCTATAGTAAGCAATTAACAGGTACCATAATTTTTTTTTAATTATCTACTCTCCTCTAGGGTCCAAGGAAATCTCTTGAGACAAGTAACAGAAGTACACAATCCTTAGCACCAAAGTATGAGGTTTGAACTCATTGTAACTTAGAAAAGCACTCTACTACCAGCTTGTTCTGCATGCAAAGATCTACATACTCCAAAGTTGGTAAAATTTAGTCTTGCTGCAAAAATCTGTAATCAGGCTACTACGCTAGGTTACAAATTTTAAAAGTCTGTGGATGTTTGATACATGTAGAAGTGGGATCATCTCTCCACTAGGCCCTACTGTTTCCAAAGCAGAGAAGTAGTGTTGCCTAGTGGATACAGCACGGTCCTGGGAGTCAGAAGGACCCTGGGTTCTAATGGCGTTTCCATCACTTGTCTGACTTGTGTGACCTTGGACAAGTCACTTCACTTCTCTGGTCCTCAGTTCCCTCATCCACAAAATGGAGATTAAGACTGTGAGCCCCACGTGGGACTGTGACCAATCTGATTAGCTTGTACCTACTCCAGCGCTTAGTACAGTGCCTGTCATATAGTAAGCACTTACCAAATACCTTTTTTTTAAAAAAAAGCCCATCTTTCCCTACTTGTCTGGGAACCCCATAGATGTCAGGTGGGTTTTTCTAGTTCCAACCTTTCAACTTTCACTGTGGTGAAACAGATTCACTGGAGCCAAAGCCTAAGTTCTAAAAGATGGTGGTCCCAATCTTAGTTCTATTCATTCATTCAATTGTATTTATTGAGCGCTTACTGTGTGCAGAGCACTGTACTAAGTGCTTGGGAAGTACAAGTTGGCAACATTTAGAGACGGTCCCTACCCAACAGCGGGCTCACAGTCTAGAAGGGGGAGACAGACAAAACAAAACGTATAAACCAAATAAAATAAATAAAATAAATATGTACAAGTAAAGAGTAATAAATATGTACAAACATATATACATATATACAGGTGCTGTGGGGAGGGGAAGGAGGTAAGGCAGGGGGATGGGTAGGGGGAGGAGGGGCAGAGGAAGGAGGGGGCTCAGTCTGGGAAGGCCTCCTGGAGGAGGTGAGCTCTCAGTAGGGCTTTGAAGGGAGGAAGAGAGCTAGCTTGGCGGATGTGTGGAGGGAGGGCATTCCAGGCCAGGAGGAGGATGTGGGCCAGGGGTCGACAGCAGGACAGGCGAGAACAAGGCACGGTGAGGAGATTAGCGGCAGAGGAACAGAGGGTGCGGCCCGGGCTGGAGAAGGAGAGAAGGGAGGTGAGGTAGGAGGGGACAAGGTGATGGACAGCCTTGAAGCCAAGGGTGAGGAGTTTTTGCCTGATGCGTGGGTTGATTGGTAGCCACTGGAGATTTTTGAGGAGGGGAGTAACGTGCCCAGAGCATTTCTGCACAAAGGCGATCCGGGCAGCGGCGTGAAGTATGGATTGAAGTGGGAGTGGATTAGTTCTTCCACAAAAGCTAGAGCACAGCCGAGGTCCTCTTCTCCGGCCAATCGCCCAGACTGGCTTTGAGCTCCAGGGACCAAGTGCAGGTCGCCAACCCCTGAAGCTCCTGGCCTCCCTGGCATTCGCCCCGGCTCCCTCCAGCCCACTCCCACTCCAGGTTCCCAGGAGCCTCCAGGCCTCAGGAGGACAATACTCAGACCGCCAGCTCCATCTAGGAGCTCAATGCTCCAAGGTCACTCCAGCATATCCTAGTGGATAAAGCAAAGGCCTGGGAGTCAGAAGGATCTGGGTTCTAATCCTGACTCTGCCACTTGTCTGCTGTGTGACCTTCCTCCCTTCAAGGCCCTACTGAGAGCTCACCTACTCCAGGAGGCCTTCCCAGATTGAGCCCCTTCCTTCCTCTCCCCCTCGTCCCCCACTCCATCCCCCCCATCTTACCTCCTTCCCTTCCCCACTGCACCTGTATATATGTATATATGTTTGTACATATTTGTTACTCTATTTATTTATTTATTTATTTTACTTGTACATATCTATTCTATTTATTTTATTTTGTTAGTATGTTTGGTTTTGTTCTCTGTCTCCCCCTTTTAGACTGTGAGCCCACTGTTGGGTAGGGACTGTCTCTATATGTTGCCAACTTGGACTTCCCAAGCGCTTAGTACAGTGCTCTGCACACAGTAAGCACTCAATAAATACGACTGATGATGATGATGATGACCTTGATCAAATCACTTCATTTCTCTGGGATTCAGTTCCCCCATCTGTAAAATGGGGATTAAGACTGCGAGCCCCATGTGGGACAGGGACTGTGTCCTATCTAATTAGTCTGTATCTGCCCCAGAGCTTAAAACAGTGCTTGACATATAATCTGCTGCGTGACCTTGGGCAAATCACTTATCTTCTCTGTGCCTTGGTTGCCTCACCTGTAAAATGAGGATTAGGACTGTGAGCCCCATGTGGGACAACCTGATTACCTTGTCTCTACCCCAGTGCTTAGAATCCAGCACTTAGAACAGTGCCTTGCACGTAGTAAGCACTTAATAAAAGCCACTATTATCATTATTATAGTGCTTGGCACATAGTAAGCACTTAACAAATACCATAATTATTATTATTATTATTACATAGTAAGCGCTTAACAAATATCATCATCCAGCAACGTTTCAATCAATGGTATTTATTGAGAGCCTACAGTGTGCAGAGCACTGTACTAAACCCTCAGGAGACTACAATATAACAAACTTGGTAGACAACTTCCCCACCCACAAGAAGCTTAGGGTCTAGAGGGGGCACACTTTCTGTGCTTCCTTTTCTTTTCCCCCCTTTTAACCTATTTCCAGGCCCCCTTTTCTTTCCCCACTTCAGCTCTCGACTCAATTCTAGGTTCCCCTTACAGCTGCCCTGCATCCCTACACTCTTCTCCCACCCTGGCCCCAGAAATCCTGGTGGCTTCCTTGGGGCTGAAGTGAAAAATAAAATTTCCGGCACTACACTCACCCACCCCACCCCCCGCCAACCCGGGGTTACTATTATTTCCAGAAACATAAAACCGGGAATGTTTCAATCGAGAGTAACTTAGAGCCAAACCGATTAGTGCAACACAGTTGTGGTTTCCCACAGGGTGGTAGTGGGCACTTAGGCTAACTAAAATAAATGTTAAAAGCAAGAAGAATATAAAATATCTTACAGGAGTGCAGAGAGCTTCTGGCGAGGCATTGGGGAGGCAGGCGCAGGACAAGAACTGGTCCTTGTTTGCAGCCACCAAGAAACCCTCACCAGCGAACCCAACCCAAGCAAATTCCAAGCAGGCGAGGAGAGACAAGGGCACATTATGAAACCTGAAAGGCCGTCCTTGTGTACTGGTCTCAATTTAAGGACAAAACAGAAATGAAAAGCCGAACCAATTGACTGCATCTGTCAATGGTCAATGCACAGAGATCTTTTGTTGCGGGGAGGGGGGAATCACCTTCCGTTGGAGTAACTTCTTGTCGGCACTACCAACTGAATGTACATGCTTCCTGACAGGTAAAACTCAGTTTGAGACTGCAGCAAGCCACTTGGAAATGCCACTGAACAATGAAAGAGAGCCAGGTTTAATACTGGGAGCTCCGCAGAAATGGCTGGGACTTGGGTATTTTGACACGGCAGAGAAGCACCATGGCCTAGTGAATAGATGACGGGCCTGAGAGTCAGAGGACCTGGGTTCTGATCCCAGCTCCGCCACTTACCCGCTGGGAGACCTTGGACGAGTCATTTTAACTTCTTTGTGTTTCCATCACCTCTTCTGTAAAATGGGGATTTAGGCTGTGAGCCCTGTGTGGCACAGGGACAATGTCCAATGTGATCATTTGTATCTAACCCAGAGTTGAGCACAATGCCTAGAACACAGTAAATTCTTAACAAGTACCATTAAAAAAATCAAAAAGATAAAAGGATAAACCTTTGTCACTCTGCACTTATCTCTGCCCCCCAAACACTCCATTGGCTAAGCCATTTCCCTCCAAATCAAGCCTAGTGGCTTCCCCTCCCGAGAAGAAGTGTGGCCTAGCGGGAAGAGCACAGGCCGGGAGTCAAAGGACTGGGCTCCTAATTCCAACTCCCCTACTTGTCGGCCGTGTGACCTTGAGCAAGTCATTCAACTTCTCTGAACCTCAGTTTCCTCATCTTAATCATGACAGTTCAATCCCTGTTCTCCCTCCTACTTAGACCGTGAGTCCTATGTGGGACAGGGATTGTAGATCCTGTAGATATGTGTATATGACTGTGAGCCCACTGTTGGGTAGGGACCGTCTCTATATGTTGCCAACTTGTACTTCCCAAGCGCTTAGTACAGTGCTCTGCACACAGTAAGCGCTCAATAAATACGATTGATGATGATGATATGTCCTGTAGATATGTATATATGTTTGTACATATTTATTACTCTATTTATTTATTTATTTATTTTACTTGTACATATCTATTTTATTTTGTTAGTATGTTTGGTTTTGTTCTCCATCTCCCCCTTTTAGACTGTGAGCCCACTGTTGGGTAGGGACTGTCTCTATATGTTGCCAACTTGGACTTCCCAAGCGCTTAGTACAGTGCTCTGCACACAGTATGCACTCAATAAATACGATTGATTGATTGACTAATTGTGTCTGACCTGATTATCTGGTATGTCACTCCCCTCCTCAAAAATCTCCAGTGGTTGCTTATCCACCCCCGTGTCAAGCAAAAACTCCTCACTATTGGCTTTGAGGTTCTCCATCCCCTTGCCCCCTCCTACCTCACCTCCCTTCTCTCCTTCTCCAGCCCAGCCCGCACACTCCGCTCCTCTGCCACCGCCAACCTCCTCAATAGGCCTCGTTCTTACCTATTTTGCTGCTGACCCCTGGTCCCCGCCCTACCTCTGCCTCAAATCCGCCTATCATTCTTCCCCCCTTCAAATCTCTACTGAAGGCAGCACCTCCTCCAAGAGGCCTTCCCAGACTAAGCCCCACTTCTTCTCCGCAGCCCCCCGTCCCTTCCGCATCACTGTGACTCACTCCCTTTGCTCTTCCCCCTTCTCCCCACCGCACAGCACTTATGTATACATGTATATATCTATAATTCTATTTATTTATATTGATGCCTGTTTACTTGTATTGATGTTGTGGCTCAGTAGGAAGAGCACGGGTTTAGGAGTCAGAGGTTATGGGTTCTAATCCCAGCTCCGCCACTTGTCTGCTGTGTGAACCTTAGGCAAGTCACTTAACTTCTCCGTGCCTCAGTTACCTCATTGGTAAAAAGGGGATTAAGACTGTGAGTCCCATGTGGGACAACCTGATTACTTTGTATCTACCCCAGCACTTAGAACAGTGCTTGGCACATAGTAAGCACTTAACAAATACCATTATTATTATTATTATTAGTGTTGTTATTATTATTATTCTTATTATTATTATATGTCTGTCTCCCCTGCCTAGACTGTGAGCCATTATGGGCAGGCACTGTTTCCCCTTATTGCTGTATTGTACTTTCCAAGTGCTAAGTATAGTGCTCTGCACACAGTTAGCGTTCAATAGATATGATTGAATGAATGAATGAATGAAAGTATCACCCCAGAGTTTAGAATAATGCTTGGCACACAGCACGTAAATGCCACAATTATTATCAAGAAAAAACTGACACCAAGCTCCAAGGCTCCCCACTCTCTCCCTCCTTATTTATCTGTCTCTTCACCTGCTACTCTCCAGTCTTTATTTTCCATTCATTCATTCAATCATATTTATTGAGTGCTTCCTATGTGCAGAGCACTGTACTAAGCGCTTGGAAAGTACAACTCGGCAACAGATAGAGAAAATCCCTACCCAACAACAGGCTCACAGTCTAGAAGGGGGTTCCCGCCCCAGTAATAACTGTGCTATCAGGAGACACATTTCTGAGGTGGTGGAGTGGCCCTGAAACAATAAAGCTCCAGAATTCTGGAGCAAGACGCCTCTCGCATAAAACATAATTATAATAATAATTATTATGGTATTTGTTAAGCTTTACGTGCCAAGCACTATTCCATTCTTCCCAAGCAAACCTTCCCACTGTTCCTTGCTCGTAGAACTGCCTGGAATACCCTCTCCCAACCAACTGCTCTCCTCATCTTTAATGTGCTCCTGCAATCACACCTCCTCCAGGACGCTTTCCCTGATTAATTTTCTTCTCCTCAGGTGGTGTCCTGCCAATCCTGCCAATTATAATAATAATACTAATAATGGCATTCATTAAGCGCTTACTACGTGCAGAGCACTGTTCTAAGCGCTGGGGAGGTTACAGGGTGATCAGGTTGTCCCACAGGGGGCTCACAGTCTTCATCCCCATTTGACAGATGAGGGAACTGAGGCACAGAGAAGTTAAGTGACTTGCCCAAAGTCACACAGCTGACAATTGGCAGAGCTGGGATTTGAACCCATGACCTCTGACTCCAAAGCCCGGGCTCTTTCCACTGAGCCACGCTGCTTCTAATTACCACCTCGGCACTTATAGCCGCATAAAGCGCTTATGTGCATATGCTACTTTAGCCTTATTTGTTCACTTATCCCTCTTCCTAGTCTCTTGTTATTACCAATTGGATCTCACTGTCCCCCAAACTGTCAATAATTCCATGTAAGTCTCTCCTATTAAGCAGCAAATTCCTTGACGGTAGGGAATGTGTCTTTTATCCCTACTATACTTCAGGAAATGGCTTCAAACTATTCTGCCCTGTCTCAATCAATCAATACTACTTTTTGAGCATTTACTGTGTGCAGAGTTCTATACAAGGTGCTGGGGAATGAGTAGTAATATAAAGATGGTATTTGTGAAGCGCTTACTATGTGCCAAGGTAATCAGGTTGTCCCACAGTCTTAATCTCCATTTTATAGATGAGGAAACTGAGGCACACAGAAGTGACTTGCCCAAAGTCACACAGCTGACAAGTGGCAGAGCCGGGATTAGAACCCACGACCTCTGGCTCCGAAGCCCGGGCTCTTTCCACTAAGCCATGCTGCTTTAGTATGACCCAGTAGAAAGAGCCTGGGCTTGGTTCTAATCCCAGCTCTGCCATTTGTCTTCTTTATGACCGTGGGCAAGTCACTTACCTTCTCTAGGCCTCAATTTCCTCATCTGCAAAATGGGGATTAAATTCTACTGCCACTTAGATTGGGAGCCCCATGTGGGACAGGGACCGTGCCCAACCTGATTATCTTATATCTACCCCAACACTGAAGTGCTTGGCGCATAGCAAGCATTTAGCAGGTACCATAATTATTGGGGAAAGTACAATACAATAATGCTGGTCGACACAATTTCCAGTTTCAGGATTATAGGGCACGTGGACGGAAAACACACCTACCAAAATCTATTGAGAAAGCAGCATGGCTCAGTAGAAAGAGCCCGGGCTTGGGAGTCAGAGGTCGTGGGTTCTAATTCCGGCTCCACCAGGTCTGCTGTGTGACCTTGGGCAAGTCACTTAACTTCTCTGAGCCTCAGTTCCCTCATCTGTAAAATGGGGATTAAGACTGTGAGCCCCACGTGGGACAAACTGATCACCTCGTATCCCCCCCCCAGCACTTAGAACAGTGCTTCGTACATAGTAAGCGCTTAACAAATACCATCATTATTATTATTATTATTGTATTGGACTCTCCCAAGCGCTGCTCTCTGCACACAGTATGCACTCAATAAACACAGGGGTCCATCCCACAGTGGGATGGGGGAGTCCCCGACGTTTTCAAGAGCGACTTCGGGTGACGGTGCCAGCAGGACCCTGCTTTGGGGAGGGGGCAGAGTGATCGGAGGGGCTGTACCCATCTGCTCCTAGGATCCCACATGCACTGAAGAGTTCATTCATTCATTCATTCATTCAATCATATTTACTGAGCGCTTACTGTGTGCATACCTGTACTATGCGTTGGGGAGAGCACAATATAGCAATAAACAGACACGCTGCCTTGCCCACGATGAGCTTACGGTATAGAGGGGAAGACAGAGATTAATATAAATAAGGAAATTATAGATGTGTACATAAGTGTTGTGGGGCTGGGAGTGGGGGGTCAGTGGACTTCATCTGCACTCCACGATGGAGGAGGCGTCCGAACGAACACCCAGGTCACCCCAACGCATTTCTCCAGGGCTCCTGGGCATGGGGTTTCTTTGAGGTACACTGCTAAATCGGAACAGATCTCCCCCTTGTCCCTTCAGTTTCCCTAGGTACACGAGGGTGGGAGGAAGAAAAGCAAAACCCAAACGGTGTTAATACCCAATCAGATCTGACACGTGTCTTTTGAGGGGCTTTTTAATGGTATTTGTTATGCGCTTACTATGTTCCAGGCACTGGACAAAGTGCTGAGGTAGTTACAAGGCAATCAGGGTGGACACAGTCCATGTCCCATGTGGGGCTCACAGTCCTAATCCCTGTATTACAGATAAGGTAACTGATGCACAAATAAGTGAAGTGACTTGCCTAAAGTAACCAAGCAGACAAGTGGAAGGGGCGGGATTAGAACCCAGGTCCTCTGACTCCTGGGCCTGTGCTCTTTCACTAGACTATAAGCCCATTGTGGGCAGGGATTGTGTCTGTTATACTGTTCTATTGCCTGCCCAAGAATTTAATACAGTGCTCGGCAAACAGTAAGCACTCAATAAATACGACTGACTGACTAAGTGACGGGGCTTCCCAGCGTTTTGGAGAGAACATTTTGGAGACATGTCGGCTGCATCTGCTGGATGGAAGGTGGTTGATGCCTAGTGGAAAGTGCTGGGGACTGGGGGGATCTGGAGGCCCCAGATGCTGAGACCAACTCTGCCACATTGCCTGCCGTGTGACCTCGGGCAAGTCACTTACCTCCTCTGTGCCTCGGGTTTCCTCACCTGTAAAATGGGGATAAAACGCCTGCCCTGCTTCCCTCTTAGTATGGGAGCCCCGCTCTGAGCAGGGACTGTGCCCAGTCTATCGTGCATCCGCTCCAAAACTTAGCCAAGTTCTTGTCACATAATAAAGGTAAAAAAAAAACACACTATCATTTTACAGTACACAAAATGGTGTTGAAAGAAATGATTACACATATGGTGTTGGACCAGGATGAATCCTAAAGAGTGACGTCAAGGAAAATGGGCTTTATGTTTCTTTCTTTTTAGGTTGGGAGAGGGTTACTAGAACGCAGACTTGAGAACATAAGTGTGGCTTGAGAACAGAGAGGGCTGTAGACATTCATTACCCACGGGTGCTACCCACACACGCTATTACTGAGGGGAGGGGAGAGGAGGCACTGCATAAGTAGCTTGCTATAAGCCTTTGAACTCTCTCCTAGTCATTCATTCATTCAATCGCATTTATTGAGTGCTTACTGTGTGCAGAGCACAGTACTAAGCGCTTGGAAAGTTCAATTCTGCACAGACCATCCCCGCCCACACGGGGCTTACAGTCTAGAAGGGGGGAGACAACAACAAAACAAGTAAATGGGCATCAACAGCATCAATGTAACAAGTAAACAGGTATTAATATAAATAGAATTATAGATATGTACATATATACATATAAACACAGGTGCTGTGGTGTGGGGAGCGGGGGCATCTAGTTTGAAGAGCAGCTCTCTGTAGACCCCAAAAGAAGGTGCAGAGAGGCAAGGCAAGAACCCCTTCCCTAACCCAGCATTCTTCTGGTAAGGAAAGGGGGTCGGGGGACGCTGAGAAGCAGTGTGGCCTGGTGGCTAGAGTAAAGCCCCGGGAGTCAGAAGGACTTGGGTTCTAATTCCAGCTCTGTCACTTGTCTGCTGTGTGATCTTGGGCCTCCGGTCAAGAAAAACCACCATTCAGGGCACCTCAGTTAGTAGTGATAGTATTTATTAATAAGCTCCTACTGAATGCACAGCACTGGGCTAAGCGCTAGGAAAGAATTACACGGATGGGAATTAGTCTCGGTCGCTGTGACCCTCACTGAGCTCACAACCTATTCTAAGTGAAAATCCCTTTTCCCCATGATCACCCTTCTTTATTTTCTTCTACTTCACACTTCGCTCCTGTAATGCTAACCTTACTCTTACTTAATCTCGTCTATCTCACCGCCAACCCCTTACCCACGTCCTGCCTCTGGCCTGGACGCCCTCCCTTCTCAAATCCGACAATCACTCTCCCCTTCTACTGAGCCTTACTGAAGGCACATGTCCTCCAAGAAGCCTTCCCTGACTAAACCCTCCTTTCCTCTTCTCCCACTCCCTTCCGAATCACCCTGACCTGATCCCTTTATTCATCCCCCCTCCCAGCCCCACAGCACTTATGTACACATCTGTAATTTATTTATATTAATGTCTGTCTCCCCCTCTAGACCGTAAACTCGTGGTGTGCAGAGAATATGTCTGCTTGTCATATTATATTCTCCCAAGCGCTCAGTACAGTGCTCTGCACACAGTCACATAGAACACAATAAATACGACTGAATGAATGAGTTTCTCCTCTCAGTCTGACCATGAGACTCACGGTCAGTTTCCTTTTGGTCCACGCATGCTACTCTGCCTTTTCAATCTGAATTCCTTAAAAATACTAATTTTACACCCACAACACTAGGGTATACCACTGTAGCTCAACAAAATAAGAAAAAAAAATCCTCAAAAAACAAAACTGCAGAAAGGTCCACCAAATAAAAAGAAAACAAATTGGCTGGCAGGATTTTGCCAACTTGTAATCGTTACGCACTTGCAGGGCTCCTGGCCAAGGCAGAATAATAATAATAATAATAATAATAATAATAGTATTTGTTAAGCGCTATGTTCCAAGAACTGTTCTAAGTACTGGGGTAATCAGGTTGTCCCATGTGGGTCTCACACTTTTAATCTCCATTTTACAAATGAGGTACCTGAGGCACAGAGCAGTGAAGTGACTTGCCAAGGTCACATAGCGGCCAAGTGGGGGACGCGGGATTAGAACCCACATCCTCTGACTCCCAAGCTTGGGCTCTTTCCATTAAGCCATGCACTTGTCTGTTATCCATGCAGCTCTCTCATCCCTTGAGCCAGCCTGTCACTTGTGACACAGGACGAGTCCTTGTAACGGTCTGCCCTGTGTCAAGCGACACGGATTTGCAGGCAGCCACACTAGTACTTCTCCTCTCCATGGAGCTGCTAATATCGCAGGAAGGACCAAGAAAGAAAACTCATAATAATAATAATTGCGGTATTTATTTAGCTCTTACTATGTACCAAGCACTGTACTAAGCTCTTGGGTGGATACAAGCCAATCGGGTCTTAATCCCCATTTCACAGATGAGGTAACTGAGGCACAAAGAAGTGAAGCAACTTTCCCAAGGTCCCACAGCAGACAGGCGGCGGAGTGGAAATTAGAACCAATGACCTTCTGACGCCCAGGCCCGGGCTCTGTTCGCTACAGATGTATCATAAAGAGGCCTTCACGAGATTCAAATGCCATGTGGACAGTCACTACGAGAAGAATGTGGGAACGAGATTTAAAAATCCTCCAACAGCTGAAGGCAATGAATGGAACCAATCCCAGGACAAAACTGAATAGCTCTGAAACGAGTGTGGGCGGCCCCAAGTAATGAGCATGTGTGCAGTATGCACGAGGCGGGCCTTTCCACGCCTACAAGGAGCCAGACAGCCTCAAAGTGTGACCAAAAGAGATGACCACAAGCCAGAGCTGGCCGGTAGGAATATAGACCATCTGGAGGAGGTTTGAAAGGAAGCATACAAAAGAAGTGCAGCGTTGATTATTTCACCAAACCACCAAAGTTAGGGTCAAAAATGTAGCTCAAGAGGGATGCCACATACACCACATAGGCCGGAGATCTAAACTGTAAGCTTGTTGAGGGCAGGGAATGTGTCTGTTGTATTGTACTCTGCCAAGCACTTAGAGCAGTGCTCTCTGCACACAGTAAGCACTTAATAAAGATGATTGCCTGACTGATCAATCAATCAGTAGTATTTATTGAATGCTTAGCTTACCTCACCTCACTAATCTACCACATCCCAGCCCGCATGCTCCTCTGTTCCGCAGGCTCACTGTTCCTCGACCTCCCCGCCCCGAAGCCTTATTCGTTCAATCGTATTTATTGAGCACTTACTGTGTGCAGAGCACTGTGCTAAGCACTTGGGAAGTACAAGTTGGCAACATATAGAGACGGTCCCTGCCCAACAGTGGGCTCACAGTCTAGAATGGGGAGACAGAGAACAAAACAAAACATATTAACAAAATAAAATAGAATATGTACAAATAAAATAAATTAATTTGAAGGCACATCTTCTCCAAGAGCCTTCCCAGACTAGGCCCCTCCTTTCCTCTTCTCCCACTCCCTCTCTGTCAGCCTGACTTGCTCCCTTTGTTCCTCCCTGCTCCCAGCCCCACAGCACTTATGTACATATCTGTATTTGTATTGATGCCTGTCTCACCACTTGTCAGCTGTGTGACTTTGGGTAAGTCACTTAACTTCTCTGTGCCTCAGTTACCTCATCTGTAAAATGGGGATTAAGACTGTGAGCCCAGGGTGGGACGACCTGATTACCTTGTATCTACCCCAGCACTTAGAACAGTGCTTGGAACATAGTAAGCACTTAACAAATACCATCATTATTATTATTATTAATATATTAATAGCCCTCTAGGCTGTAAACTTGTGTGGGCAGGGAATGTGTCCATTTATTGTTGTAGTGTACTTTCCCAAGCACTTACTACACTGTTCTGCAGACAATAAGTTCTCACTAAATACAACTGAATGAAGATCCAAATGCATAGGCAATGCAGAAGGGAAAAGGAATAGGGGAAATGAGGGATTAGTTGGGGAAGGCACCTTGGAAATATGACTTTAGTAAAGCTTTTCACTCTGCTGCCTGGATTATCTTTCTACAGAAATGCTCTGGACATGTCACCCCGCTCCTCAAAAATCTCCAATGATTGACTATCAATCTGGGGTATCAAGCAAAAACTTCTCACTCTCAGCTTCAAGGCTGTCCATCCCCTCGCCCCCTACTACCTCACCTCCCTTCTCTCCTTCTCCAGCCCAGCCCACATCCTCCGCTCCTCTGCCGCTAATCTCCTCACCGGGCCTAGTTCTCGCCTGTCCCACCGCTGACCCCTGGCCCATGTCCTTCCCCTGGCCTATGTCCTTCCCCTGGCCTGGAATGCCCTCCCTCCTCACACCCGCCAAACTAGCTCACTTCCCCCCTTCAAAGCCCTACTGAGAGCTCACCTCCTCCAGGAAGCCATCCCAGACTGAGGCCCCCTTTCCCTCTGCTCCTCCTCCCTAATGCCCCTACTCCCTCCCTCTGCTCTACTCCCTTCCCCGTCCCACAGCACTTGTGTATATATATTCATATTTATTTATTTTATTCATGATGTATATATATCTATAATACTATTTATTTATATTGATGCTATTGATGCCTGTTTACTTGTTTTAATAATAATAATAATGTTGGTATTTGTTAAGCGCTTACTATGTGACAAGCACTGTTCTAAGCCCTGGGAGGGATACAAGGTATTCAAGGTTGTCCCACGCAGGGCTCACAGTCTTAATCCCCATTTTACAGATGAGGGAACTGAGGCACAGAGAAGTGAAGTGACTTGCCCAAAGTCACACAGCTGACAAGCGGTGGAGCCGGGATTAGAACCCATGACCTCTGACTCCCAAGCCCAAGCTCTTGCCACCGAGCCACACTGCTTCTCTGTTTTGATGTCTGCCTCCCCCCTTCTAGACTGTGAGCCCATTGTAGGGCAGGGATTGTCTCTAATTGTTGCTGAATTGTACTTTCCAAGTGCTTAGTACAGTGCTCTGCACACAGCAAGCACTCAATAAACACAATTAGAATTAATGAATGAATGGAGAGAGTGGTAGTCTGTCACAATGAAGGGAGAGGGGGTGTCAGGCCAGGGGGGAGGACATGGGTCAACGGCGGGACAGAAAAGATTGAGGTACGGGGGTAGGCTGACTTTAGAGGAGCAAAATGTGCAACCTGGGATGTACTAGGAAATAAGTGAGCTTATTAAGTGCTCTAAACCCGATGGGATGGAGTTTTTGTCTAATGGGAAGGTGGATGGGTAACCACTGGATAATCTTCAGGGATGGGGCATTGTGGAGTAAACTTTCTTTTTAGAAAAAAATGATCCAAACAGCAGAGTCTTCACCGGAGAGTGTTCGAAGGTAGTTAGGTCAGTGGGGAGGCTGATGCAGTAGTCAAGGCAGGCAGGCACTGTACTTCCCAAGCGCTTAGTACAGTGCTCTGCACACAGTAAGCGCTCAATAAATACAATTGAATGACTGAATATGGATTTTCAGCAGTTTGGATGGAGTGGAAACGGCAGATTTTAGTAATGATGTGGAGGTAGAACTGAGAGGATTTGGTGAGAGATGGAATGGAAGAGGTGAATTGACGATAATGAGCTTGCAAATGGAAGAGATGAGTTGAAGATAATAATAATGATGATGGCATTTTTTAAGCACTTACTATGTATCAAGCACTGTTCTAAGGGCTGGGGAGATGGAAGGTAATTAGGTTGCCTCACATGGGGCTCACAGTCTTAATCCCCACTTCACAGATGAGGTAAGTGAGGCACAGAGAAGTTAAGTGACTTGCCCAAAGTCACATAGCTGATAAATGGCAGAGCCGGCATTAGAACCCGTATCCTCTGACTCACAAGCCTGTGCTCTTTCCACTGAGCCATGCTGCTTCTCATAATGAGCTTGCAAGATAGGGAGGGATTGAATGAATGAATGAATGAATGAATGGTGTTGTTTACAGTACTAGGAAAGATAGGAAAGTCCTACTGAGAGCTCACCTCTTCCAGGAAGCCTTCCCAGACTGACCCCCTTTTTCCTCTCCTCCTCCCCAACCCCCCCGCCCTACCTCCTTCCCCTCCCCACAGCACTTGTATATATTTGTACAGATTTATTACTCTATTTTACTTGTACATATTTACTGTTCTATTTATTTTGTTAATGATGTGCATATAGCTATAATTCTATTTGTTCTGACAATTTTGACCCCTGTCTCCATGTTTTGTTTCGTTGTCTGTCTCCCCCTTCTAGACTGTGAGACCGTTGTTGGGTAGGGACCGTCTCTATAGGTTGCCGACTTGTACTTCCCAAGCGCTTAGTACAGTGCTCTGCACACAGTAAGCACTCAATAAATACGACTGAATGAATGAATGAATAGGGGGAGGGCACAGTTTGGGTGGGAAGATGAGTATTTAAATATCACACTTTATTATTATTAAACACTTCTGAAATTCTGCACCTCTGGACACAGCATCCTAGGACTTGTTCTTATTTTGTGAATTCATCCATATTCCGGCGTTATCTTCATACGCTGCTTCATCTCTTCCCAGCCTGGAACTCCCACCCCCATGAACAACAGAATACCACTCTCACCACCTGAATATTAAAATCACTTCTCCAAGAGGCAGCACTTAGGACAGTGCTTTGCACATAGTAAGCAATTAACAAATACCATTATTATTATTAAGCCCTCTTCTCCTGCCTCACTCTCCCTTCTGTGTTGCCTATGCATTTGGATCTCACCCTTTTAGCATTTGATATTCACGCCACCCTCAACCCCACAGCACTTAGTACATATCCATAATTTGTTTATATTAATGTCTGTCTTCCCCACAAGACCATAAGCTCCTCGAGGGCAGGGATCGTGTCTACCGAAATCTATTACGTTGTACTGCCAAGTGCTTTGTACAGTGCTCTGCACACAGTAAGCACTCAATAAACTGTTAAGTATAGTCTTAAAATGAGCCCCCTGAGGGTCAGGAACTGTGTCTAATTCTCACCTGTGAATTACTTCCCGGCCCTTAGTACAGTGCTCGGCATAAAGTAAATGCTTAATACTATTATTACACAATTATGAAGTATTTTACTCCCTTCATGGGACTGGAACAAGACTGAACACGAAGCCAGGAAAGCTAAGAAAAAAGTTTCAGAAGCATCTGGTATCATCAAGGTGCCAATTTAGCATTAACAGGCAACATGTCAAAAAACAATTAAAAGCAGTGAGTCAGTAAATCACCAACGGACACAGAAACTTCAGCTACAACGTATTTGCATAATAGAATGAGGAATATACTAGAGGAATTAGCTTTCACCACAGGCCACATTTGTTAATTTCTGGATGACAATTATCTTTAATTTAAATGGCATCAAATCTTTCACACATCACAGATTTCTCTGTTGAATAATAAATGAGCACACTGTAACATGTCTGTAAAGCAAGAAGGCAGCAGATTCTGATGGGAAAATGAAAGGGTTAAGGCAATCCAGCAAAGAACACTAAGCCCACACACCCCAAATGTCTTCTGAGGGCTGATACTACCCAAGGAACCTAAAACATTGGAAATTTTATTACAAGTTTGGAAAATATAAAGAATTTCAACATGTGCAATTCCTTAGTCCAGAAATGAATGGGATTAGAAACTAGATAAAAATCCCTGGACCAGTTAAAGCAAATTAGGGAGCAGAGTAGTATGAAAGCTCACAGGACTAGATTGCAGGAAACCTGAGTTCTAACCCCCCACTCTGGCTTTTGCCACCTATGTAAACTTGGATAAGTCATTCAGTGTCTGTGCCTCAGTTTCCTCACCTGTAAACTGAAGATTCAATACCCACTCTCCCTCCTACTTTAAGAGTTCCACGTTGAACAGCAACTGTGTCTGATGTGATTATCCGCTACCTACCACAATGCCTGGCATTATCAACCACAATTCTATTCTGGCTATTGAGTTGAGGAGCTCATTGTAGTCAGCTGCCAATACAGTAAGAAAAGGGATATTCACTCAATCATACTTATTGAGCGCTAACTGTGTGCAGAGTAATAATAATAATTATTATTATTATTATTATGGCATTTGTCAAGCACTTACTATATGCCAAGCATTGTTCTAAGTGCTGGGGTAGATAGAAGGTAAGCAGGTTGTGGGGCTCACAGTCTTAATCCCCATTTTACAGATAAGCTAACAGCCACAGAGACGGGAAGTGACTTGCCCAACATCACAGCAGACAAGTGACAGAGTCGGGATGAGAACCCACAACCTCCGACTCCCAAACCCGTGCTCTTTCTACTAAGCCACACTGCTCCTCTACTATACTAAACGCTTGGAAGAGTACAATACAAAAATAAACAGACATTCCCTGCCCACAGTGAGCTAACAGTCTGGAGCAGGGGAGACAGACGTTAATATAAATTACAGATATGTACATAAATGCTATGGGGCTGAGGTGGGGCGGGGGAGAGAACAAAGGGTGTCAGGGAGACGCAGAAGGGAAAGGAAGAAGAGGAAATAATGACTATGGTATTTAAGCACTTACTATGTGCCAGGCACTGTACTAAGTGCTGGGATGGATACAAGCAAATTGGGTGGACACAGTCCCTATCCCTCATGGGACTCACAGTCCCAATCCCCATTTTGCAGATGAGGTAACTGAGGCACAGAGAAGTAATGTGACTTGCCCAAGGTCACACAGCAGACAAGTGGTGGAGCTGGGATTAGAACCCATGACCTCCTGACTGCCGGGCCTGTGCTCTATCCACGCCATTCTGCTTCCCTCCTGCTTATGGCCTCCAACTGCCACAGAGTACTTTTGTGCCACTTCAAACACTTAAGTACTTACGACCCCCTGAGACATCAAGTTCATATTTGATGCATTCTTTAATTTTCTTTTAGCTGCAATTTAAGTGTTTTTCTTCCCTGCTAGATTCTAAGATCCTTGTGGGTAGGGATCATGCCTATCAATTCTATTGTACTTCCCCAGCCATTTAGGGGCTCAGTAAATGTATAAATTAATAAATAGATTGACTGAAGTGGGATGTGGCTAGCAGCGTGGCTCAGAGGAAGGGGCACGGGCTTTGGAGTCAGAGGTCATGGGTTCAAATCTTGGCTCTGCCACTTGTCAGCTGTGTGACTTTGGGCAAGTCACTTAACTTCTCTGGGCCTCAGATACCTCATCTGTAAAATGGGGATTAAGACTGTGAGCTCCCTCGCGGGACAACCTAATCACCTTGTAACCTCCTCAGCACTTAGAACAGTGCTTTGCACATAGTAAGCGCTTAATAAATGCCATTATTATTATTATTCCCTAAGCGAAGGGCTTAGTCAGGGAAGGCCTCTTGGAGGAGATGTGCCTTCAATAAGACTTTGAAGCAGATAGAAGAGTAACTGTTAGATTTGAGGAGGGAGGCCATTCCAAGCCAGTGGCAGGGCAAGGGGTCGGCAGCGAGATAGGTGAGATCAAGGCACAGTGAAGTTAGCACTGGGGATATCAATCATATTTATTAAGCGCTTACTATGCACAGAGTGCTGTACTAACCTGTTGGGGGAGTCCAGTACAACAGAACTAGCAGACACATTCCCTGCCCATCATGAACTTACAGTCTAGAGGAGAAGACAGACATTACGGCATAGTGGATAGAGCGTAGGAGTCAGAAGGTCATTGATTCAATCATATTTATTGGATGCTTACTACACTAATAGGTTCTAATCCCAGCTCTGCCACTTGTCTGTTGTGTGACCTTGGGAAAGTCACTTTACTCCTCTGTGCCTCAATTCCCTCAACTAAAAAACAGGTACTGAGACTGTGAGCCCCACATGGGACAGGAACTGTGTCCAACTCGATTTGCTTGTAACCACCCCAGTGCTTAGTACAGTGCCTGGCACGTAGTAAGCACTTAACAAAAACCATCGTTATTGTTATTATTAGGAATATGGATAATACGATGTTGGCTAAGGGCCCAGCATCTCAGCCTGGACCGCTCTCTTTGCTAAATCCTTTCACGACCGTATTTTGGCTTCCCTCTCCCGCAAGACAAAAAGCAAACAGCAGCTGGCTTCTCGGAAATCCTCTGACGTTTTAAAAACCATGGTTTCGGGGGGCTCAGAGGTGGGGAGATCATCGGATGCTCTGGACGTCCGGGCCTACTGAGGCCCTCACACCAAGACTATGGCACGCACTGAGGGCTGGGAACGTTTCTACCAACTTGGTTGTATTGTAATAATAATAACAATAATGAAGGTATTTGTTCATTCATTCATTCAATCGTATTTATTGAGCGCTTACTGTGTGCAGAGCACTGTAGTAAGCGCTTGGGAAGTCGGCAACATATACAGACGGTCCCTACTCAACAACGGGCTCATTTGTTAAGCGCTTACTATGTGCCAAGCACTGTTCTAAGAGCTGGGGGGAGTGATACAAAGTAATCAGGTTGTCCCACATGGGGCTCACAGTCTTAATCCCCCTTTTACAGATGAGGGAACTGAGGCCCAGAGAAGTGAGGTGATTTGCCCAAAGTCACACAGCTGACAAGTGACAGAGCTGGGATTAAAACCCATGACCTCTGACTCCCAAGCCCGGGCTCTTTCCACTGAGCCACGCTGCTTCCCTACCAAGCATTTAGTACAGTGCTCTCTAAGCGTGGCTCAGTGGAAAGAGCCCGGGCTTGGGAGTCAGAGGTCATGGGTTCAAATCCCGGCTCCGCCAACTGTCAGCTGTGTGACCTTGGGCAAGTCGCTTAACTTCTCTGGGCCTCAGTTACCTCAACTGTAAAATGGGGATTAAGACTGTGAGCCCTTCCCGTGGGACAACCTGATCACCTTGTAACCTCCCCAGCGCTTAGAACAGTGCTTTGGACATAGTAAGTGCTTAACAAATGTCATTATTATTATTATTATTATTACACCCAGTCGGCGCCCAATAAATACCACTGACTGACTGACAAACTGGCTGACAGGAAGCGCTCAATAAACACCACAGAAGATAGAAGCAGCTTAGTGGCAGGAGCCCAGGCTGGGGAGTCGGAGGCCGTGGGTTCTAACCCCTGCTCCGCCATGTCTCTGCTGTGTGACCTTGATTTATTTATTTAGACATTTATTTCTTTTACTTGTACATATCTATTCCATTTATTTTATTTTGTTAATATGGTTTGTTCTGTCTCCCCCTTCTAGACTGTGAGCCCACTGTCTCTGCTGTGTGACCTTGATTTATTTATTTAGACATTTATTTCTTTTACTTGTACGTATCTATTCTATTTATTTTATTTTGTTCTCCGTCTCCCCCTTCTAGACGGTGAGCCCACTGTTGGGTAGGAACCGTCTCTATATGTTGCCAACTTGGACTTCCCAAGCGCTCAGCACAGTGCTCTGCACACAGTAAGCGCTCAATAAATACGACTGATTGCTTGATTGACCTTGGGCAAGTCACTTCGCTTCTCTGTGCCTCAGTTCCCTCACCTGTAAAATGAGGATTAAGACTGTGAGCCCCACGTGGGACAACCTGAAGACCTTAGAACAGTGCCTGTCACAGAGTAAGCGCTTAAGAAATACCATCGTTATTATTAATTATTATTAAAATGACTTCCCTCCCACACACCCCAGTAGGGCTGCCGGCCTTCCCCATCGACTGGTCGTAGCCTCCTCCTCCTGCTCCCCTCAGGGGTCGGGCCTGGTCAGGCCGAGGTGCCCTCACCTGGGCCTCAGGTCCTGAGGCGGCTCCCTTTCCTCACTTCTCATCGCCGCCATTTTCTCCATCCTCCGCCGCCATGGTCACGGCCCCTCCTTCCAGGCTTTCTGATTGGCTAAGGCTCCCGCCTGCTCGCTTATGATTGGCTAGGGCTCCCGCCTGCTCGCTTCTGATTGGCCTGTGAGCCTCCCCCTCGTCTGCCCTTGCCGTACTGAGGCGGTGCTAGGGCACCATTGGTCTGTTCAAATAACCGCCCTTGGCAGCCCTCAGTCTGTCAGCGGGGGACGGACCGCCCTTGTCTGAGGGGATGTCATTCCTTAATAATAATAATAATAATAATTATTATTATTATTATAGGGGATGTCATTCCTTAATAATAATAATAATAATTATTATTATTATTATTATTATTAATAGCATTTATTAAGCGTTTACTGTATGCAAAGCCCTGTTCTAAGCGCTGGGGAAGTTACAAGATGATCAGGTTGCCCCACTGGGGGCCCACAGTCTTCATCCCCATTTTACAGATGAGGCCCAATCAATCAATCAATCAATCGTATTTATTGCGCTTACTGTGTGCAGAGCACTGTACTAAGCGCTTGGGAAGTACAAGTTGGCAACATATAGAGACAGTCCCTACCCAACAGTGGGCTCACAGTCTAAAAGGGGGAGAGCCCAGAGGAGTAGAGAAGCAGCGTGCCTCAGTGGAAAGAGTATGGGATTTGGCGCCAGAGGTCATGGGTTCAAATCCCAGCTCTGCCAATTGTCAGCTGTGTGACTTTGGGCAAGTCACTTCACTTCTCTGGGCCTCAGTTCCCTCATCTGGAAAATGGGGATTAAGACTGTGAGCCCCACGTGGGACAACCTGATCACCTTGTATCCCCCCAGTGCTTAGAACAGTGCTTTGCACATAGTAAGCACTTAACAAATACCATTATCATTAAATTCATTCATTCAATCGTATTTATTGAGCGCTTACTGTGTGCAGAGCACTGGACTAAGCGCTTGGGAAGTACAAGTTGGCAACATATAGAGACGGTCCCTACCCAACGGCAGGCTCACAGTTAAATGGCTTGCCCAAAGTCACACAGCTGACAAGTGGCGGAGTCAGGATTTGAACCCATGACCTCTGACTCCAAAGCCCGGGCTCTTTTCCCCTGAGCTGCGCTGCTTCATCTCTTTCGATCATATTTATTGAGAGCTTACCGTGGGCAGAGCACTGTACTAAGCACTGTAATGAGCACTGTTTTGTTTTCTGTCTCCCCCTTCTAGACTGTGAGCCCGTTGTTGGGTAGGGACTGTCTCTGTTGCCGATTTGTACTTCCCAAGCGCCTAGTACAGTACTCTGCCCACAGTAAGAGCTCAATAAATACTATTGAATGAGTGAATGAATGAAATGAGAGTACAGTACAACAGTAAACAGACACTTTCCCTGCCCCCAACTAGCTTATGCCCACAATGAATGTCTCTGTGTACTGTACTGTACTTTCCCAAGCGCTTAGTACAGTGCTCTGCACACAGGAAGCGCTCAATAAATGTGATTGAATGAATTCAATCGTATTTATTGAGGGCTTACTGTGTGCAGAGCACTGTTCTGAGCACTTGGAAAGTACAATTCGACAACAGATGGAGACAGTCCCTACCCAACAACGGGCTCACAGTCTAGATGAGCTTACATTCTGAAAGGGGGGAGGGAGGAGAGACAGACATTAATATAAATAAATAAATAATATAGTTTCCTCGTCTACTTTGACCTTTCCCTGGGCTTCCCGGTCCCTTATCGATGACTTTAGATGTATTCATTTGTTTATTCAATCGTATTTATTGAATCGTACTGTGTGCAGAGCACTGGACTAAGCACTTGGAAGAGTACAATTTAACAGCCAAACAGACACCTTCCCTTGCCCACAGTGAGCTTGGAGTCTAGCGGGGGAAACAAACATTATTATAAATAAATAAATTACAAATATGTACATAAGTGCTGTGGGGCTGACTGAAAGGAGCAACTCAGGGCAATGTAGAAAGGAATGGGCGATGAGGAAAGGGGGGCTTAGTCAGGGAAGGCCTCTTGGAGGAGATGGGCCTTCAATAAGGCTTTGAAGGCGGGGGGGAGTCATTGTCTTGTTAGATTTGAGGAAGGAGGGCGTTCCAGGACAGAGGCAGGATGTGGTCCGCGGTGAGACAGAATAGATCGAGGATATTATTAATCCAACAAGTGTTTATCAAAATGTTTGTGTGTGGGTACCCAGTGAGATAGCCTTCCCCTCCAACTAAATAAAATTTTCTAGAATTATTTCCCTTTATTAATCTCTCCTACTACTCCCTCTTCCTTTTTCTTTGGGTGCCACCCTTTTGGAACTTGCGAATTTCACCGTCAGCTATTGACGAATAAATATCAACTTTGTCCCTCAGTTCAAGAACAAACTTTCCCAGTTAATAAACTGTTGCAACCTGAAGTCGCATGGCCTAGTAGACAGAGTGTGGGACTGAAGGTCAGAGGACCTGGTTCTAATCCCAGATCCAATACTCCTCTGCTCTGTGACCTTGCTCAGGTCGCTTGACTTCTCTGTGCCTCAGTTACATCATCTGTAAAATGAGAATTTAGGGGAGCACAATGCAACAGAGTTGGTAGACACATTCACTGCCCACAATGAGTTTATAGTTAGGATGGGGAGACAAACATTAATATAAATAGATAAATGAGCACAATTAGTATAAATATGTAGACAGAAATATAGTGGGGCAAATACGAAATGCTCAAAAGTCACAGATCCAAGGCATAGATGATGCAGGAGGGAGGAGGATCCAGGGAAAAGAGGACTTAATCTTAGCCTATCATATGCTTCTCTAGACTGTAAGCTGTATGTGGGCAGGGAATGTGTCTGTTGTATTGTTGTATGTACTCTCCCAAGCAAACAAATACCATTTAGAAAAAAAACAACCTAAGTCAAGGTTACTGTGATAGTTCCCAACACCTTCAAATTGTGTTCCTCCTCGGACAAGGAATATAATGAGCCAGTAGGTAGGCAGAGGTGTAGCACGTGGAGACGGGCAACCAAAATTTTCTTTATTTAAAGGACCCATTTATGGCAAAGTGACTGGAGCATAGTGTCAATGCTGCGCCCGAGGCATCGTTTTTATGGTATTTGTTAAGCCCTTACTATGTGTGAGGCACCATATTAAACACTGGGGTATATACAAGCTGATTGATCACAGTCCATGTGCCACCTGGGGCTCACAGTCTTCAACCCCATTTTACAGAAGAGGTTACTGAGTCTCAGAGAAGTTCAGTGACTTTCCCAAAGTCACACAGCAAACAAGTGGCAGAGCCGGGACCCAGCAGGTAGATGCCTTGGTAGCCACTGCAGTCTTTGCCATCCACTTTAGCCAGCTTTATTCCAGAATTCACTAAATGATTCTTCGATCAGAAACCTTCGCCATTCACAGCAGATACCCCGCAGGGGGGACCAGGATTAGAATTCAGTGTGGCCTAGTGGATACAGCACAGATCTGGGAGTCAGAAGGACCTGGGTTCTAATCCTGATTCCACCAGTTGTCTGTTGTGTGACCTTGGGCAAGTCATTTCACTTCTCTGGGCCTCGGTTACCTTATCTGTAAGACTGTGAGCCCCATTTGGGACATGGACTGTGTCCAGTTTGAATAGCTTGTTTCTCCCCCAGCACTTAGTACAGTGCCTGGCAGACAGTAAGCACTTAACAAAAAGCATAAAAAAGGTCTTTGATTCCCAGTGCATTGGTCTTTCTACTTGTCCAAAAATAATGCTGGATGAAAGCAATACTAGACATTATCTCAAAGAGATGCCTAGTCATTAATTGAACTGATACAGGGAGATATTGCTTCTTGCTTAAATGGGGCTGTCTTGATGTCATCACAAAGATTTTACCCTTTGTTGTATGTGCTTCCAAAGCCCCAGGAAACTTTTTCAACTCAAGAGAAGCAGTATGGAAAAAACCCGGGCCTGGGAGTTGGAGAACTGGCTTCTTTTCATTCATTCAATCATATTTATTGAGCTCTTACAGCACTTACGGAGCAGAGCACCGCACTAAGCACTTGGAAAGTACAATACAGCAATAAAGAGAGACAATCCCTGCCCACAACAGGCTCATGGTCTAGAGCCGGGGGAGACAGACATCAATACAAGTAAATAGACATCAATATGAATAAATAAAATTACAGGCCTCTTGGAGGAGGTGTGCCTTTAGTAGGACTTTGAAGGGGGGAAGAGTGATTGTCTGGCGGATTTGAGGAGGGAGGGCATTCCAGGCCAGAGGTGAATATCAAGTGCCTAAAGTCTACAGATCCAAGTACATAGGCAACACAGAAGTGAGAGGGAGTCGAGGAAAAGAGGGCTTTATCGGGGAAGACCTCTTGGAGATGAGACCTTAATAAAACTTTGAAGGTGTGAAGAATGGTGGTTTGGCGTAGACTAAGGGGAGGATGTTCCAGGCCAGAGAGAGGACATGAGAAAGGGGTCGGCGATGAGGCAGACAAGTTCAGGGCACAGTGAGTAAGCTGGTAGTAGAGTATCGAAGAGGATCGAAGATCAGTGAGGAAAAGTAGGAGATGGTGAGCTGATTGAGTGCTATAAAGCCGATGGAAAGGAGTTTCTTTTTGATGTGGAGGTGTATGGGCAACAACTGGAGGTTCTTGAGGAGTGGGGAAACACAGATTGAACGGTTTTGTAGAAAAAATGATCCAGGTAGCAGAAAGAGGTTTGGACTGGAGTGGTGAAAGACAGGAGGCAAGGAGGTCAGCAAGGAGGTAGATAGAGTAGTCAGAGCAGGATAGGATGTGTGCTTGGATCAGCATGGTAGCAGCTTGGATGGAAAGGAAAGGGTGAATTTTAGCAGTGTTGTGAAGCAGAGTTGGTGACAGATTGAATACGTGGGTTGAATGAGAGAGATGAGCCAAGCATAATGCCAAGGCTACACAGGCTTGTGAGATAGGGAGGATGGTGGCAGTGTGGCTCAGTGGAAAGAGCCCAGGCTTTGGAGTCAGAGGTCATGGGTTCAAATCCTGTCTCCACCAATTGTCAGCTGTGTGACTTTGGGCAAGTCACTTAACTTCTCTGTACCTCAGTTACCTCATCTGTAAAATGGGGATTAAAACTATGAGCCCCCCGTGGGACAACCTGATCACCTTGTAACCTCCCCAGCGCTTAGAACAGTGCTTTGCACATAGTAAGCACTTAATAAATGCCATTATTATTATTGTTATTATTACAGTGATAAGTACTGTACTAAGCACTGGGGTGGATACAAGCAAATCGGGTTGCACACAGTCCCTGTTCCACGTGGGGCTCACGGTCTCAATCTCCATTCATCATCATCATCAATCGTATTTATTGAGCGCTTACTATGTGCAGAGCACTGTACTAAGCGCTTGGGAAGTACAAATTGGCAACACATAGAGACAGTCCCTACCCAACAGTGGGCTCACAGTCTAAAAGACTCCATTTTCCAGATGAGGCAACTGAGGCCCAGAGAAGTGAAGTGACTTGCCCAAGGTCACAGCAGACAAGTGGAGGAGCCAGGATTAGAACCCATGACCCAGGTCCAAGATCTATCCACTAGGCCATGCTGTTTCCAGTGATGGGAAAGTTCAGGGGAGGACAGGATTTGGGTGGAAAGATGAGGTGTTCTATTTTGGACATCTTAAATTTGAGGTGTCAGCAGGATATCCAAGTAGAGCTGTACTGGAGGCAGAAAGAAATATAAGATTGCAGAGAAGGAGAGAGATTGTGGTTGGAGATGCGGATTTGGGAATCATCCGCAGAGATATGGTAATTGAAGCCAAGGGAGTGAATAAATTCTCCAGGGGAGTGGATGTAAATGGAGAATAGCAGGGGACCCACAGTTACAAGATGGGAGCAGAGGAGGAGCCTTCATGAGAGAGACCTAGAAGGAGCAACCTGAGAGAGAGGAGGAGAACCAGGAAAATCGGTGTCAGTCCTCCTGTCTCTCCCTTCTTCAGTCTATACTTCACTCTGCTGCCTGGATTTTCTTTGTACAGAAATGCTCTGGGCATGTCACATCCCTCTTCAAAAATCTCCAGTGGTTGCCTGTCAACCGACAAATCAGGCAAAAACTCCTCACTCTTGGCTTCAAGGCTGTCCATCCCCTGGCACCCTCCTACCTCACCTCCCTTCTCTCCTTCTCCAGCCCAGCTCGCATCCTCCGCTCCTCTGCCGCCGCTCACTTCCTCACAGGGCCTCGTTCTCACCTGTCCCGCCGTCAACCCCTGCCCCACGTCCTGCCCCTGGCCTGGAATGCCCTCCCTCCACATATCCGCCAAACTAGCTCCCTTCCTCCCTTCAAAGCCCTACTAAGAGCTCACCTCCTCCAGGAGGCCTTCCCAAACTGAGCCCCCCTTTACCTCTCCTCCTCCCCATCACCCCCCAGCCCTACCTCCTTCCCCTCCCCACAGCACTTGTATATATTTGTACAGATTTATTACTCTATTTATTTAACTTGTACATATTTACTACTCTATTTTATTAATGATGTGCATATAGCTATAATTCTATTTATTCTGACAGTGTTGACACCTATTTACTTGTTCTGTTTTGTTGTCTGTCTCCCCCTTTTAGACTGTGAACCCCTTGTTGGGTAGCAACCGTCTCTATATGTTGCCAACTTGTACTGCTCTGCACGGAGTAAGCGCTCAATAAATACGATTGAATGAATGAATGAATGAATTAATAAATATGATTGAATGAATGAAGTACAAATTAAATGTGTTCAAAAAGACTGCCACCTTGTGGAAGTTGAGGTAAATTCATTTTCCATTGACTTGTTTTAACTTCATGGGATTGATAATCTCTAATTACTTTTATCAGATCCCATTCTTTGGACTCTTACTCACAGAATTTCAATGCTACTTAGCCAGCGCAATGCGTTAATGGTTGGAAAATTTGCACCAATTTCTTCTTCCCTATCCTTCTGTGTCACATCTTTTTGGAGTGACTTTCCAGCTCAGATCGCAACCCGTAGGTCAACCTCACAATCATGCCTCAAGTTCTGAATGGCTTTCTCAACATGTTGTTCATTTGTGGAGGAAGGGTGAGATCACTCAGCGTGGCATAGTGGCAAGAGCACGGGCTTGGAAGTCCGAGGTCATGTGTCCGAAGCCTGCCTCCACCACTTATCAGCAAGTCAATTTCTCTGTGCCTCAGTTCCCTCATCTGTAAAATGGAGATGAAGACTGTGAGCCCCACACGGGACAACCTGATTACCTTGTATCTACCCCAGTACTTAGAACAGTGCTTGGCACGTAATAAGCACTTAACAAGTACCATCATTATTATTATAACAGTTTGTTCCAAGTCAAACACCTTTAATTCCATTTCTTCTCATTGCTGCCAATCCGGGTACTGAGCGTGGTCTGCTTTCATCCATCCATTTTCACAAGCCCACCCCTGACCGATGCAGTCAGCTCTCCTAGGCCCTCTGGAAGATTTTCCCCCCTGCACAAACCATTATTATTCCCCTGCTGTCAGTTAGGTCTTCTGGCTTCCTGTTGGTGGGTGAGCAGGAAGTCAGCATCCCTTGCGCCCTGATGGTGCCCATGCATCACTCTTGGTGTTCCCTCCTCCCATGTTCTCAATGATCTCTACCTCATGGCTGGATCTGCCATTTTGGAGCCACCCTATTACTCTATTTATTTATCTATTTATTTATTTATTTATTTATTTATTTATTTATTTATTTATTTATTTATTTATTTATTTTACTTGTACATATCCATTCTATTTATTTTATTTTGTTAGTGTGTTTGGTTTTGTTCTCTGTCTCCCCCTTTTAGACTGTGAGCCCACTGTTGGGTAGGGACTGTCTCTATATGTTGCCAACTTGCACTTCCCAAGCGCTTAGTACAGTGCTCTGCACACAGTAAGTGCTCAATAAATACGATTTACTGATTGATTGATTGATTGGAATGCCCCCTCAAACCAAGGTGTTGGGAAAACACAGGGCTCTAGGGTCGATCCCAAGCTGTGATGGGGAAGAGGCTGGAGGTTCTGTGTTGTCCTGACTTACTCCCTTTGCTCTTCCCGCCTCGGGGCTGGAGGTTCTGCGTCGTCGCCCTGTGCTCTTCCCCTATCCCAGCCCCAAATAACAATAATAATGGCATTTATTAAGCCCTTACTATGTGCAAAGCACTGTTCTAAGCACTGGGGAGGTTACAAGTTGATCACGTCCCACGGGGCAACCCCCATCTTAACCCCCATTTTACAGATGAGGTAACTGAGGCACAGAGAAGTCAAGTGACTTGCCCAAAGTCACACAGCTGACAGCTGGCGGAGCCTGGATTTGAACCCATGACCTCTGACTCCAAAGCCCGTGCTCTTTCCACTGAGCCACGCTGCTTCTCTAACTTCCATATCTGTAATTTTATTTATTTATATTGATGTCTCTCTCCTCCATTCTAGACTCTGAGTTTGTTATGGGTAGGGAATGTCACTATTTATTGTTGAAGTGTACTTTCCCAAGCGCTTAGTACAGTGCTTTGCAGGCAGTAAGAGCTTGATAAATACAACTGAATAAAGGTGTTCTGTGAAGGCAGTGTCTCTAAGCACTGCTTGGGGACTGCAATGGGGGGCAGAGGTTAGGGGATGCACCATGGCACCTTGGTGGCGGGTGTGTGTGTGTGTGTGTGTGTGTTTTTTTTTGTGTGTGTGTGTGTTTGTGTGTGTGTGTGTGTGTGTGAGAGAGAGAGAGAGAGAGAGAGAGAGAAGGGGTTGGTGGTCCTGGTCCACTGGAGCTAGTGGGACAGCAGAGTAGGGGCAAGGTCAGTGGTGGGTGGGGAGGCCACGGAGGGGCAAGGGGGCACCAGCTTACCAGAGAGATGCCCCGTAGCTGCAAAGGCTCCCCCTGTGAGCCCCTCAGGGGGTGCTATAAAGTGGGGGGACAGGGAATGGAATAGCCTGGCCTGGAATGCCCTCCCTCCACACAGGAGGCCTTCCCAGACTGAGCCCCCTCCTTCCTCTCCCCTTCCTCCCCCTCCCCATCCCTCCGGCCTCACCTCCTTCCCCTCCCCACAGCACCTGTATATATGTATATATGTTTGTACATATTTATTATTCTATTTATTTTATTTGTACATATTTATTCTATTTATTTTATTTTGTTAGTATGTTTTGTTTTGTTGTCTGTCTCCCCCTTCTAGACTGTGAGCCCACTGTTGGGTAGGGACCATCTCTATATGTTGCCAACTTGTACTCCCCAAGCGCTTAGTCCAGTGCTCTGCAAACAGTAAGCACTCAATAAATACGATTGAATGAACATCTCTTCCTCCCTTCAAAGCCCTACTTAGAGCTCACCTTCTCCAAGAGGCCTTCCCAGACTGAGCCCCCTTTTTCCTCTCCTCCTCCCCATCCCCCCCACCCTACCTCCTTCCCCTCCCCACAGCACCTGTATATATGTTTGTACAGATCTATGACTCTATTTATTTCACTTGTACATATTTACTACTCTATTCTGTTAATGATGTGCATTTAGCTTTAATTCTATTTGTTCTGACGACTTGACACCTGTCCACATGTTTTGTTTTGTTGTCTGTCTCCCCCGTCTAGACTGTGATCCCATCGTTCGGTAGGGACCGTCTCTATGTTGTCGACTTGTCCTTCCCAAGCGCTTAGTACAGTGCTCTGCACACAGTAAGTGCTCAATAAATACGATTGAATGAATGAATGAATGAACGGGAGGAAGGATGCTGCTGTTGGCTTCACGGTGGAGGCAGTTCGGAGCTCCCTTGATGTGCCCCCGAATTCACCCCAGATCACCGGAATGATTGGACGGAATGAAGTGAATTCATTCATTCAATAGCATTTATTGAGTGCTTACTGTGTGCAGAGAACTGTACTAAGCAGTTGGGAGAGTACAAAATAACAATAAACAGACACATACCCTGTGTCTTCCTGTCTTCCAGAGCTTCCAGTCTTAAGGGGGAGAGCTAGTCTAGAGCTCCTCGGCACCGTGAAGCCCACAGTGGGCCACCGGGATGACAAAGAGGCTCAGCGCTCCTCCACAATGTGGAACCCATCCTGGGCCGTGGGAATGACCAAGTGGCTTGGAGCGCCTCCTCCTTGGAGTCCTCACCCGGGGTTTTAGGGATGAAATGGGAGAGAAGAGACGGAGTGAAGAGGCAGCATGTGGATAGAGCACAGACCTAGGAATCAGAATGTCATGGGCTCTAATCCCGCTCCCTCACTTTTCTGTGACCTTGGGCAAGTCACTTCACTTCTCTGGGCCTCAGTTACCTCATCTGGAAAATGGGGATTAAGACTGTGAGCCCCATGTGGGACAGGGACTGGGTCCAACTCAATTTGCTTGTATCCACCCCAAAGTTAGCACAGTGTCTCACACATAGTAACTGCTATGAAGGAAGAAGAAGAAGAAGAAGGTGAAGAAGAAGAAAGAAGAAGAAGAAGAAGAAGAAGAAGAAGAAGAAGGAGGAGGAGGAGGAGGAGAAGGAGGAGAAGAAGAAGAAGAAGAAGAAGAAGAAGAAGAAGAAGAAGATGACGATGATGATGATGATGATGATGATGATGATGATGATGATGATGATGATGGATGCAGAACCCAGGAAGGGGCAGGGAGGGGCCAGTCATAGCAGTGTGGCTCAGTGGAAAGAGCACAGGCTTTGGAGTCAGAGGTCATGGGTTCAAATCCCTGCTCTGCCAATTTTCAGTTGTGTGACTTTGGGCAAGTCACTTAACTTCTCTGGGCCTCAGTTACCTCATCTGCTAAATGGGGATTAAGACTGTGAACCCCCCCGGGACAACCTGATCACCTTGTAACCTCCCCAGGGCTTAGAACAGTGCTTTGCACATAGTAAGTGCTTAATAAATGCCATCATTATTATTATTATTATAGCGCCATGGCAGAAGTGTCCCAGGGCTTACCTAATAATGATAGTGATAATAATAATTGTAGCATTTATTAAGCGTTTACTAAGTTCAGGGGCAGATGTAAGCAAATCAGGTTGGACTAAGTCCCTGTCTCACATGATGATGGTATTTATTAAGTGCTTATCTGTGAGTCAAGCACTGTTCGAAGCACTGGAGTAAATTCAAGCTAATCAGGTTGGACACGGTCCCTGTCTTTCATGGGGCTCACAGTCTTTATCCCCATTTTTCAGATGAGGTCACTGAGGCACAGCGAAGTGAAGTGACTTGCCCAAGGCCACAATGTAGATAAGTGGCAGAGCCAGGATTAGAACCCAGATAATAGACTGTGAGCTTGCTGGGAGCAGGAATCTGTCAGTTTGTTGTCATATTGTACTTTCCCAAGCGCTTAGTGCAGTGCTTTGCAAAAAGGAAGCGCTCAATAAATATGATTGAATGAATGAATGAATGAATGAATGAATGAAGCCCTCTGCTAATTTTGGAACTCTGAGGCTAATATGGCAGGGTCCCGCCAAGTACTGGCTACCTACTTATCACCTTACCAAGAGGAGACCCATCCTTGTTCAATAAATAAGGGTGTCCATTTCCCACAATCCTGGAATCCCATCCTCATCACCAATAACGTCACACCCGGAGTAGGATATCTCTGGGTATTGAGATGGCAGGAGCAAGGATAATGGAGACTGGTGAATGTCTGCGGATGCGGTCAGAGCCACAGTAGGAAGTTTATTGTAAAAGTTGCAACAAAGAAAAGCAGTAACCAATTACTCCATTAATCAAAGGTATTTTTCGAGGGCTTACTCTGTACAGAGCACTGTACTATGCCACTTGGGAGAGTACAATATAACAGAATTAGTGCTTTCTGTTCCGTGCCCATACTGAGCTTACAATTAATCAAAGCTCTGTGGGTGATTAAGCGCTTAGTACTGTGCTCTGCACACAGTAAGCGCTCAATAAATACGATTGATTGATTAGCTAGTGGTGGTTAGCGTGGACTGTGGACATTTCATCAGGGGGAATATATGCCTGGAAACAATTAAACCTTAAACAAACAACTGCAGTTGAGGGAAAAGGGTAGGGGAGGGGGAATATTCACAAAAACCACCAGAAAACAAGAAGCCAAAGTCCCTACATCTCCTGCATCTCGTCACGGGGCCCCACGGGTGTCCCGGAGAGTCGAGTCCAGGCTGACCACTCACCCAGTTATGGGGTGTCTATGCTCTGCGGGAGCCTGATAAAAACCTTGGGGGGAAGCGGATCGCTGAGAGCCAAGCGTCGTGGCAGCTTCTGATTGTTGGCTACCGAGGACGGCCCCCCATTTGTGGGGAACTCAGAAACCACAGGAACAGCATTTAACTGCACGGGCAGAATGCTTATCTCTCCCGGGGCTGGCCATGTCCTGAAATGGTGGCCTCTCTAAAATGGAGTCAGTCATGTCAGACTAACAGGCGTGTTCGCAGATGCATGATCAGCTTTGAGCCAATGAAGAATTCATTACCCCAGAAAGCCTGGGTCAGACCCGTGGGGCTGCTGGGGAAGAGGAGAGGTCTTCCCAGCCTGAACCCCCTTTTCCCTCTCCTCCTCTCCATCCCCCCCGCCCTACCTCCTTCCCCTCCCCACAGCACTTGTATATATCTGTACAGATGTATTACTCTATTCATTTTACTTTACATATCTACTATTCTATTTATTTTGTTAATGATGTGCGTATAGCTTTAGTTCTATTTGTTCTGAAGATTTTGACATCTGTCTACGTGTTTTGTTTTGTCGTCTGTCTCCCCCTTCCAGACTGTGAGCCCACTGTTGGGTAGGGACAGTCTCTATATGTTGCCGACCTGTACTTCCCAAGTGCTTAGTCCAGTGCTCTGCACACAGTAAGCGCTCAATAAATACGATTGATGATGATGATGATGCACACAGTAAGCTCTCAATAAATACGATTGAATGAATGAAATCCTCCAATGCAGGAGGGGCTGGTACGGGTCTTCAGGGGGCCTCCCACTTGGATCTGGAAGGCGTCCCCCTCCCCTTAGCAGGGCCAGAGTCACTGGTGGCAGGCAGTCACTAATGGGATGGAGGGGCAGGTTGAGGTGGCAGAGGGGTAGACAAGAGGATGGGTATGGCCACTGTTGGCTCCTGGATCCCCCAGATGACAAGCGGCCAAGGGGCAGAGGGTCCTGTGCCCAGCCAGGGTCAGCCAGCTGAGCTACAACTCTGGTTGGGGAGGTGGCAGACGGGGCTTTAGCACGGCAGTGAAGCTGGGAGCAGGGAACCTTAGAACAGTGCTTTGAACATAGTAAGTGCTTAATAAATGCCATCATTATTATTACTATTATAAGTGGCTGAGCAAACTGTATAATAATAATAACGATGGCATTTATTAAGCACTTACTATGTGAAAAGCACTCTTCTAAGCGCTGGGGAGGTTACAAGATGATCAGGTTGTCCCACGGGGGGCTCACAGTCTTCATCCCCATTTTACAGATGAGGGAACTGAGGCCCAGAGAAGTGAAGTGACTTACCCAAAGTCACAAAGCTGACTATTGGCGAAGCTGAGATTTGAACCCATGAGCTCTGACTCCAAAGCCCAGGCTCTTTCCACTGAGCCATGCTGCTTCTGCGCGCAGGGATGTTTAGAGCCAGGGGTCCCAGCCCTGGACCTCCAGCCCTCCTAGGCCTCCTGACCTAAGAATAAATAGCGGAAACAAGGTTGGCAATAAACACGTCAGGAAAGGCAAAACAATAAAAACACAAAGGAAACATAAAAGACAAGGACAATAATAAATATGGTCAGGGCGATTAATTAGTCAGTGACATTTACTGAGTGCTGTGTGCAGAGCGCTTGGGAAAGTAAAATACAGCAGAATTGGTAGACACATTCCCTGCCCACAGGGAGCTTACAGTCTATATGGGGAGACAGACATTAAAATGAAATACAGATACGTATATAAGTGCTGTGGGGCTTAGGGTTGGGGAAGTATCAAATGCTTAAAGGTTACAGATTCGAGGGCAAAGGTGAAGCAGAAGGGAGAGGGAGTAGGGAGAAAAAAAGGCTTAGTCAGGGAAGGACTCTTGGAGGAGAGGTACTTTTATTAAGAATACAAATATAGTGGTGTTGTCTACATTGATAGGAAACACAGGGTTTGGGTGGGAAGATGAGAAGTTCTTTTTTGCACATATTTAGTTTGTGTCGGCATCCTGAAAGGCAAAAGGAAATGTGAGACTTCAGAGAAGGAGACAGGTCAAGGCTGGAGCTGTAGATTTGGGAATCATCCACACAGAGATGGTAGTTGAAGCCACAGGAGCAAATAAGTTCTCCAAGTGTGTGGGTGAAGATGAAGAATAAAAGGGAACCAGAAGCAAACCTAGAAGAACTCTCACGGTTAGGGTTGGGAGGCAGAGGAGGAGCCTGTGAAAGAGGAGAAGGAGGAGTCAGAGAGATAGAAGGAGAACCAAGAGAGGATAGTGTCAGTGAATCAATCCTATTTATTTCAATAAATCAAATGTATTTATTGAGTACTTACCTTGTGCAGAGCACTATACTAAGCGCTTGAGAGAGTACAGTAAACAGAGTTGGTAGACACATTCCCTGCCTTCAGTGAGTTTACAGTCTAGAGGGGGAGACAAACATACACATAAATAAATTTCAGATATGTTTGTAAGTGCTAGGATGCAAATCCAGTGCAAGGGTGAAGCAATAGGGAGGGGAGTAGAGGAAATGAGGGCTTAATCAGGGAAAGCTTCTTGGAGGAGATGTGCTTTTAATAAGATTTTGAAGGTGGGGAGAGTGACCATCTCTCAAATGGTCAGCAGAAGCAGCGTGGCTCAGTGGAAAGAGCCCGGGCTTTGGAGTCAGAGATCAGGGGTGCAAATCCCAGCTCCACCAATTGTCAGCTGTGTGACTTTGGGCAAGTCGCTTCACTTCTCTGGGCCTCAGTTACCTCATCTGTAAAATGGGGATGAAGACTGTGAGCCCCCTGTGGGACAACCTGATTACCTTGTAACCTCCCCAGTGCTTAGAACAGTGCTTTGCACATAGTAAGCGCTTAATAAATGCCATTATTATTATCATTGGAGTTCCAGGCCAGAGGCGAGACGTGGACAAGAGGTCGGAGGTGAGATAGACAAGTTCAAGGTACAGAGAGTAGGTTGGTATTAAATGAGTGAAGTGTGTGGGCTGGTTTTAGCTAGAAAATCAGAGAGATAAGAGGAGCCAAGGTGATTGAGTGCTTTAAACACTATGGTAAAGAGATTCTGTTTGATGTGGAGGTGGAAGGGCAACCACTGGAGATTCTTGAGGAAGGGGGAAACATGGTCTGAACATTTTTGTAGGAAAACGATCCAGGCAGAAAAGTGAAGTACGCACTGGAGTCAGGAGAAACAGGAGGAGGGAGGTCAGCAAGGAGGCTGATGCGGCAATCAAGGTGGGATAGGATAAGTGCTTGGATTAACGCGGTGGCAGTTTGGATGGAGAGGAAAGGATGGATTGAGCAATGTTGTAAAGTTTGAACTGACAGGATTTGGGACAGATTGTATATATTGGTTATTGATTGAGGGGAGTTGGAGGGGAGATAGACAAGATCGAGATGCAGTGTTAGAGAGCGAAATGAACGCGTGGAGTTGGGAGTAGGAAATCATTAATTAATTCATTCAATCGTACATATTGAGCTCTTACCGTGTGCAGGGCACTGTACTAAGCGGTTGGGAAGTACAAGTTGGCGACATATAGAGACGGTTCCTACCCAACAATGGGCTCACAGTCTAGAAGGCGGAGACGGACAACAAAACGAAACATATGGACAGGTGTCAAGTCGTCAGAATAAATAGAATTAAAGCTGAATGCACATCATTAACAAAATAAATAGAATAGTAAATATGTAGAAGGTACATATGTAAATATGTACAAATAGGTACAAAAATCAGCAAGGTAAGATGATGGATAAGGTGATTAAGTGCTTTAAAGCTAATGGTGAGGAGTTTCTGTTTGAGGCAAAAGTGAATTAATAAGATTGGATAATGTTTCCAGAAGAAGGGAGTGTGGCTAAGTGGAAAGAGCACAGGCTTTGGAGTCAGAAGTCATGGGTTCAAGTCCCGGCTCCGCCAATTGTCAGCTGTGTGACTTTGGGCAAGTCACTTAACTTCTCTGGGTCTCAGTTACCTCATCTGTAAAATGGGGATTAAGACTGTGAGCCCCCCGTGGGACAATCTGATCACCTTGTAACCTCCCCAGTGCTTAGAACAGTGCTTTGCACATAGTAAGCACTTAATAAACGCCATCATTATTATTATTATTACGGAGGTGGTCCACAGTGTTAAAGCCAGCTGAGGGGTTGAGGAGGCTGGAGTAGAGGCCATTGGATTTGGCAAAGAAGAAGGTCAATAGTGATCTTAGACAGCATAGTTTCCATGGAGTGAAGGGGCAAGAGCCAGGGGGTCAAGGAGAAAGAACAGAGGGAGAAGAAGGAGGCAGCAGGTGTAGAGAACTCGCTCCAGGAGTTTGGAGAGGAATGGATGGGTTGAGATGGGATGATAACCAGAGAAGGAGGGATTTTTTAGGATAGCAAATACAGGGCAAGTTTGAAAGCAGTGGGGTTCCAAGCCTTGTTTCACTCCTTTGGGAACAAACCTTCCAGACATTAATCAGAACAACAGTGGCTCCCAGGGTCGTAAAATTACAACTTGAAGGAATTGAGGAAGTAGAATTAAATACAATTCAATTTGATCATATTTACTGAGCGCTTACTGGGTGCAGAGCAGTGCACTAAGAGCTTGGGGAAGTATAATACAGCAATAAAGAGAGACAATCCCTGCCCACAAAGAGCTCACAGTCTAGAGGGGGGAGACAGACGTGAATACAAGTAAACAGACATCAATATAAATAAGATTGCAGATATATACGTAACTGCTGTGGGGCACAGAGATGGAGGGAAGAGGAAAGGGAGCCATCAGGGTGATGCGGAAGGGAGTGGGAGATGAGGAAAAGTGGGGCTTAGTCTAGGAAAGCCTCCTGGAGATGTGCCTTCAGTAAGACTCTGAAGCAGGAAGAGTAATTGTCTGGCGGATTTGAGGAGGAAAGGGGTTCCAGGTCAGAGGTAGGTCGTGGGCCAGGGGTCAGCTTTGAGACAGGCCAAATGGAGGCATGGTGAGAAGGATAGCACCAGAGGAGTGGAGCGTGTGTACTGGTTTGTAGAAGGAGAGAAGCTAGATGAGGTAGGAGGGGCAAGGTGATAGAGAGCTTTAAAGCCAATGGTGAGGAGTTTTTGTTTGATAGGAGGTAGATAGGCAATCACTGGAGATTTTTGAGGAGGGGGGTTACATGCCCTGAGCATTTCTGTAGAAAAACAATCTGGGCATCGGAGTGAAGTATGGACTGGAGTGGTGAAGAGGCAGGAAGTTGAGAGGTCAGAAAGTTACAAGTCTTCCCTAAGTGATGTATCCTAGGAAATTCCTGAGAAGCCACATGGCCCAGTGGGAAAAGTCTAGGCCTGGGAGTCGATGACTTGGGTTTTAAAAACCGCTCTGTCACTTTCCTGCTTTGTGACCTTGGGCAAGTCACTTAATTTCTCTGTGCCCCAGATTCCTGAAAAAAGGGTAAAACCTTAAAACGTGTAAAACCCCTTGTACTGGGTTTGCACTTTATTCACCCCTCCTTCAGCCCCACAGCACTTATGTAAGTATCCATAATTTATTCATGTATATTAATGTTTGTCACCCCATCTAGACTGTAAACTCGTTGTAGGCAGGGAACATGTCTACCAACTCTGTTACATTGTACTCTCCCAAGCACTTAGTCTGAAGCTCAGCACATAGTAAGCACTTCATTCATTCAATCGTATTTATTAAGCGCTTACTGTGTGCACAGCACTGTATTAAGCGCTTGGGAAGTACAAGTTGGCAACATATAGAGACAGTCCCTACCCAACAAAGGGCTCACAGTCTAGAAATAAATATGATTTATTTAAATCTCAATATATATGATTGATCGATTGATGGGATTCAGTACCTTATCTCCTTCCTACTTAAACTTCGAGCCCCATTTGAGACAGGGATTGTGTCCAACCTGATAAACTTGTATCTATCACAGTGCTTAGAACAGTGCTTGGCACATAGTAAGCACTTAACAAATCTTGCCTTGTCTTATGCTGCATCTCCCCTGACTCATTATGACACCATAGACACATTTCTCCCAGAACGCCCCGCCTCCATCTGCAATCGTTGTGGCAGTGTATCCATTGAGTTTTCTCGGTAAAAATACAGAAGTGGTTTACCATTGCCTCCTTCTGTGCAGTAAACTTGAGTCTCTGCCCTCGACTCTCTCCCATGCAGCTGCTGCCCGGCACAGGTGAGTTTTGACTGGTAGCAGATTACCTTCCACTCACTAATCACTGGCCAGGCTAGGAATCGATGGTATGCCTCTGTTTGACTCTCCCACCCGTAGCTGAGATTACCAGAAACTCTCCAGGTGCGATCCTGAGAGCCCTTTATTCTCTAGTCAATCAATCAATCAATCAATCGTATTTATTGAGCGCTTACTATGTGCAGAGCACTGTACTAAGCGCTTGGGAAGTACAAATTGGCATCACATAGAGACAGTCCCTACCCGATAGTGGGCTCACAGTCTAAAAGGGGGAGACAGAGAACAGAACCAAACATACCAACAAAATAAAATAAGTAGGATAGAAATGTACAAGTAAAATAAATAAATAAATAAATAAACAGAGTAATAAATATGTACAACCATATATACATATATACAGGTGCTGTGGGGAGGGGAAGGCGGTAAGGCGGGGGGATGGAGAGGGGGACGAGGGGGAGAGGAAAGAAGGGGCTCAATCTGGGAAGGCCTCCTGGAGGAGGTGAGCTCTCAGGAGGGCCTTGAAGGGAGGAAGAGAGCTAGCTTGGCGGATGGGCAGAGGGAGGGCATTCCAGGCCCGGGGGATGACGTGGGCCGGGGGGTCGATGGCGGGACAGGCGAGAGCGAGGTACAGTGAGGAGATTAGTGGTGGAGGAGCGGAGGGTGCGGGCTGGGCAGTAGAAGGAGAGAAGGGAGGTGAGGTAGGAGGGGGCGAGGTGATGGAGAGCCTTGAAGCCCAGGGTGAGGAGTTTCTGCCTGATGCGCAGATTGATCGGTAGCCATTGGAGGTTTTTGAGGAGGGGAGTGATATGTCCAGAGCGTTTCTGGACAAAGATAATCCGGGCAGCAGCATGAAGTATGGATTGAAGTGGAGAGAGACACGAGGATGGGAGATCAGAGAGAAGGCTAGTGCAGTAGTCCAGACGGGATAGGATGAGAGCTTGAATTAGCAGGGTAGCGGTTTGGATGGAGAGGAAAGGGCGGATCTTGGCAATGTTGCGGAGCTGAGACCGGCAGGTTTTGGTGACGGCTTGGATGTGAGGGGTGAATGAGAGAGCGGAGTCGAGGATGACACCAAGGTTGCGGGCTTGTGAGACGGGAAGGATGGTAGTGCCGTCAACAGAGATGGGAAAGTCAGGGAGAGGACAAGGTTTGGGAGGGAAGACAGGGAGCTCAGTCTTCGACATGTTGAGCTTTAGGTGGCGGGCGGACATCCAGATGGAGATGTCCTGAAGGCAGGAGGAGATGCGAGCCTGGAGGGAGGGGGAGAGAGCAGGGGCAGAGATGTAGATCTGGGTGTCATCAGCGTAGAGGTGATAGTTGAAGCCGTGGGAGCGAATGAGGTCACCAAGGGAGTGAGTGTAGATTGAGAACAGAAGGGGACCAAGCACTGAACCTTGGGGAACTCCCAAGGTCTTTCCAAACGGCTTTCCAAAGGTCTTTCCAAACGGCTGCATTTCTATCACTAGTAAAGGCATTTTCTGAGAAGACCGTTATGACTAATTCTTAGGGTGAGGGGGTCACTCTAGGCTCACAAACAGAAACTGCAGCAAACAGGTGTTCATATTTACAGGGGTTGCCCAAGGAGATTAGAGATTAGTTGAGACTAGTAGAGTACTGGAAACTCTCCAGAGGCAACCCAGAGAGGGTAACTTAACAAGTACCATTAAAAAAAACCCAACTTCCTGGAAGACTACCATTCGTGTGACTTTCTCATACTCTCCCACGCACTTAGTACAGTGCTTCAGCTTCAGTAGATGTGGAATACTACTGATGCTGTTGAAGATGTACAAGTGTCTGCTCCCAGTGATATTTCCTAGCAGCAACAGCTGTGTTGGCTTTGAGATACAAAACCACAGCTTCTGGGAAGAGGAAGGGGCCAGCTCCTGCTCCAGAGCTACGAGGATATCCCTCCCAGAGTGTCAGGCCCCGCTTTTCTCCAAACCAGTCTGTCCTGTCTCAGACGCGGACTGATAATTGGGCTCTCCCTGTCAGAACTGGATCTAACCAGCCTAGAAAGCAGGGTCCTCGAGGTGTTTTTCATGTTAAAATGTTTTTGTAGGTCCTTGCAAACCTCTCTGCTTCCTGTCTCTCCCGACTCCAGTCCACACTTTGCTCTGCTGCCTTGATCATTTCTCTACAAAAATATTCAGTCCATATTTCCCCACTCCTCAAAAAACTCCAGTAGTTGCCCATCAAACAGAAACTCCCTCCATCAGCTTTTAAAGCTCTCAATCACCTTGGCCCCTGCTATGTCAACTAGCGACTCTCCTACTACAATCCAGCCCTCACATTTTGCTCCTCTAATGCCAACCTACTTAATGTACCCCCATCTCATTTATCTTGCCGTCAGCCTGGAACACCCTCCCTCTTCATATCCAACAGATAATTACTCTCCCTTCAATAAGGCTTTGAAGGCACCTCTCCTCCAAAAAGCCTTCCCTGACTAAGCCCCCCTTTCCTTTTCTTCCACTCCCTTCTGCATCGCCCTGACTTGTTCCCTTTATTCATCCTCATTCCCAACCCCACAGCATTTATGGACAAATCCGTAGTTGATTTATTTGTATTCACAGCTGTCTCCCCTTCTAGACTGTAAGTTCTCTGTGGGTAGGGAATGTGCCTGTTACATTGTTATATTGTACTCTCCCATGCACTTAGTATAATAATAACAATAATAATTGTGGTATTTGTTATACTCTTACTGTGTGCCAGGCACTTTACTAAGTGCTGTGGTGGATGCAAGCAAATAGGGTTGGACACAGTCCCTGTCCCACATGGGGCTCACAGTTACAATCAATCATATTTACTGAGTGCTAACTGTGTGTAGAGCACTGTACTAAGGGCTTGGGAGAGTAATAATAATAAATAATAATTATGGTATTTGTTAAGCGCTTACTATGTGCCAAACACTGTTCTAAGCACTGGGGTAGATACAAGGTAATCAGTTTGTCCCATGTGGGGCTCACGGTCTTAATCCCCATTTTACAGACGAGGTAACTTAGGCACAGAGAAGTTAAGTGGCTTGCCCAAGGTCACACAGCAGACAAGTGGCGGAGCCAGGATTAGAACTGCGTCCTTTGACTCTCAAGCCTGTGCTCTTTCCACTAAGCCACACTGCATCACAACAACATAACAGACACATTCCCTGGCCACAACGAAATCCATATACTTTAACCTCAAACCAACTGCGTAAGGGATAGGTGTTCCCCTCCCCTTTACTTTTTTCCCCAACCGGGAGAAGACACAAGTTTCAAATATAAATTAGAGTCTCAGGTCAGTTGGTTAAGAAATTTAGCATTAGAGTGTGCAAAATGGAAGTGCTTAGTACAGTGCTCTGCACACAGTAAGTGCTCAATAAATACAATTGAATGAATGAACAGGAAAAGGGAAGTAGCCTGGCCTAGTGGGGAGAGCACAGACCTACTAGCCAGAGTTGGGTAGGGACTGTCTCTATATGTTGCCAATTTGTACTTCCCAAGCGCTTAGTACAGTGCTCTGCACATAGTAAGCGCTCAATAAATACGATTGATGATGATGATGACCTAGGTTCTAGTCCCGGCTCCACCACTTGTCTGCTGTTTGACCTAGGGCAAATTACTTAACTTCTTTGTGACTCAGTTACCTCATCTGTAAAACAGAGATTACAACTGTGAGCCCTATATGGGACAGGAACTGTGTCTGACCCAATTATCTCATATCTACCCCAGTGCTTAGTACAGTTCCTGGCACATAGTAAGGGCTTAATCAATACCATTAAAAAAAGCAAAACAGAAAACGTTATCCTAGAGATGTCCAGTGGAATCTGGATGAAACCTTGACTGAGGCAGCTCAAAAAGAAAGAAGCAAATTCAACTTGCAGCACATACTGCAAATAGGAAATCTTTTTACCTTACTTACGATCTGTAAAAACCTACTCAACACACACATACACACCTCTCTTGGCAACAGCTGCCAGTGCCAGCACTGCCAAAATCAGGATAGTGCCACCTTTGCCAGGTATGGCATGGAAAAAATGGTTCCCAAACTCAGAGGCATTAGAGATTTGTTTTGTTGTTGGGGTTTTTTTTCTTCTGAAGTTTGTCCTCCACAAAGTTATCAGACAGAAACAACAAGAGACTCGGGAATATCTGCCTATGAGAGGCAGCAGAAAGAACTAGCTTAGCAGCGTGGCTCAGTGGAAAGAACACGGTCACGGGTTCTAATTCCAACTCCACAACATGTCTGCTCGGTGACCTTGGGTAAGTCACTTAACTTCTCCGAGCCTCAGTTACCTCATCTGTAAAATGGTGTTTAAGACTGTGAGCCCCATGTGGGACAACCTGATCATCTAGTATGCCCTCCCCCCAGCGCTTACAAAAGTGCTTTGCACATAGTAAGCGTTTAACAAATGCCATCATTATTATCATTATTAGCCAGCTGAGAGGCAGCAAACCCAGGAAGAGACAAAGCTTCAGAGATCAAGAGTTAGGAGACCATGAATGACAGAAATAAAGAGTCGAAAAGAAAATTCCAAAAAGAGATCTTTTTTAAAAAATGCTAGGAGAGGAGACATCTTTTGGTCTCTTTTTTTTTGGTATTTGTTGAGTGCTTACTGTGCCGTATTCATTCATTCATTCATTTGTATTTATTGAGCACTTACTGTGTGCAGAGCACTGTACTAAGCGCTTGGAAAGTACAATTTGGCAACAGATAGAGAGGGTCCCTACCCAACAGCGGGCTTAGGCACTCTACCAAGGGCTAAGGTAGGTACAAGTTAATCAGGTTGAATACGGGTCATGTCCCAAGTGAGGCTCGCAATCTTAATCTCCTTTTTACAAATGAGGAAACTGAGGCCCAGTCAGTTAAGTGACTGTAGAGGAGCGAAGTGTGTGGGCTGGGTTATAGCAGGAAAGTAGCGAGGTGAGGTACGAGGGGCAAGGTGATTGACTGCTTTAAATAATAATAATGGCATTTATTAAGCACTTACTATGTGCAAAGCACTGTTCTAAGCGCTGTTAAAACCGATGGTAAGGAGTTTCTATTTGATGCAGAGGTGAATGGGCAACCACTAGAGGTTCTTGAGGAGTGGGGAAATGTGGCCTGAACATTTTGGTGGAAAAATAATCCAGGCAGTAGAGTGAGGTATGGACTGGAGGGAGGAGAGAGAGGAGGCAGGAAGGCCAGCAAGGAGGCTGATGTTGTAATCAAGGCAGGATAGAGTAAGTGATTGAACAATCATGGTAGCAGTTTGGATGGAGAGGAAAGTAGACATTTTAGCGATGTTGTGAAGGTCGAACCAACAGGTTTTAGTGATGGATTGAATATGTGGGTTGAATGAGGGAGCGGAGTCAAGAACAATGACAAGGTTACGGGTTTCTGAGACAGGAAGGATGGTGGTGCCGTCTACGGTGATGGGAAGGTCAGGGGAAGGACACAGTCTGCGTGGGAAGATAAGGAGTTCTATTTTAGATTAATTAAGTTTGAGGTGATGGGTTTGAGAAGGTGAAGAGATGAGAGTACAGAAGCCAGAGAAGCAGCGTGCCCTAGTGGAAAGATCACGGGACTGGGAGTCAGAAGGACCTGGGTTCTAATCCTGCTGCCATTGGTCTGCTGTGTGACCTTGGCAAATCATTTAACTTCTCATGTCTCACATCCCTCATCTGTAAAATGGAAATTAAATCTTCCTCAGCCACATCCTGCCTCAGGCTTGGCACGCCCTCCTTCACATTACACAGGAGATCACCATTTCCACCTTCAAAGCCTTAATGAAGGCACATCTCCTCCAAGAAGCCGTCCCTGACTAAGCCCTCGTTTCCTCTTTTCCCACTTCCTTCTGAGTTGCCCTGGCACTTGGATTTGCTCCCTTTTTTCACCCCTCCCCTGGCTCCAAAGCACTTATGTATGTAGCCATAATTTATTTGTTTATATTAACGTCTGTCTCCCCCTCTAGACTGTAAACTCATTGCGGGCAGGGAATGTGACTACCAACTCTGTTATATTGTACTCTTCCAAGCCCTTGGTACACTGCCCTGCACATGGTAAGCACTCAATAAATATGATTGATTGACTG